>NC_133620.1:248535957-249765957 GCF_048593235.1 Sminthopsis crassicaudata | reverse complement strand
ATAAGCCCAGTGATAACACTGCTGGATCAAAGGCTATGCACAGTTTGATAACTTGTTTGAGCATAGTTCCAAATCGTTCTCCAGATTGGCTGGATGTATTCACAATTCCACCAACAATGTATCAGTGTCCCAGATTTCCCACATCCCCGCCAACATTCTGCATTATCTTTCCCTGTCTTTCTAGCCAATCTGACAGGTATGTAGTGGTATCTCAGAGCTGTCTTAATTTTCATTTCTCTGATTAATAATGACTCAGAGCATCTTTTCATATGCCTAGAAATAGTTTCTATTTCTTCATCTGAGAATTGTCTGTTCATATCCTTTGACTATTTATCAATTGAAAAATGGTTTGATTTCTTATAAATTAGTCTATTTCTATATATTTTGTAAATGAGGCTTTTATCAGAACCTTTGACTGTAAAAATCCCAGTTATAATTTCTAAGGAATTATTTTCTTCAGTGAATTTTTGCACTTTGTTTTTCTCATTGAATAAATTCTCATTTTTAAGGAGTTTATTTTTGGATGTCTTTTTTTTTTTTTTATTTGATCAATTGTTCTTTTTAAGGATGTTATCTTTTCAGTGCATTTTTTGACTCTACCTTTGGTCAATTCCATTGTGTGTGTGTGTGGGGGGAGAGGGTTTGGGAAGAGTTGCTTTTAAAGTATTTTTGGTGCCTCTTTTACCAAGTTATTGATATTATTTTCATAACTTTTTTACATAATCCCCACCTAATTTCCAATTTTTCCTCTACCTCTTTTATTAATATTAAAATATTCTTTGTCTTTTCAAATAATTACTTTGGGAATTTTGATCAATTCACACTTTTATGTGAGAATCTGGATGTTGCTGCTTTTATTTCAATGCATTCTTTTTTTTTTTTTTTTTTTTTTTTTTTGTTTTGTTTTCCTTGACTTTTCCTATCTCTATAATAACTTTCTATGGTCAATTTTTTTTGTTCATTTTTTTTGGATCTTTCCTGCCAAACCCCTTATTAATTTGGCCTAAAAAAATTTACACCACAAGCTTTTGTGGGCCCTTCTACTCAAGATTTTGATTTAGAATGCTATTTTAAAATTGTATGGAGGATCATTCCTGAGAATTCATTAGTTCTACTTTTTACTCTGATATTGTGCCTTCATCCCACTTCCTTTAATTTTTTTTCCTATATTATTTCATAAGGAGGATTCTGGGAAAGTGATGAAATAAATCAGAAATCACAAGGTCCCCAGATTTCCTCCACAAACAAAACAAAATTTTACTGAAAAGAGTACATAGACCTATAAAAATCAATTGAGACTTGGTGCAGAATAGAGGTTCTCTGGGGACAATCTGAGAAGATCTGAAGAAAGACCCTAATAGTGAGATTTAGCCATTATGAATTATAAACATCTCCAGGCTAGTTCCATGGAAACAAAAAGAGGGCACTCATGGAAATACCTGGGTTTGGAGGGAGCCTCAGCCCCAACTCACAGGAATTTTTACCTCCTGAACAATGTGGAGATTTGGAAGTATCAATCAGGGAAGATTAAAGGAATCTTTGATAATTAGGAATGCCTGACTTTTCTGCACTGCTAAGACATGATATATATATATATATATATATTGTTTTTTGAACAATTTTAGTCTCTGCAAATTAGGAATAAAGAATGTAGATACAACTGCTATTCCATTTACTTTCTGAGATTATAAGACATATATATATATACATGTTTTTAAATGAACAAAGAAGTAAGAACCCAAAGAAGGACAATGAAGTTTAAATAAAGGCTCTTCTACCGCAAAGAATTACATTAAGTGGCTACCTGCTCAGAAAGAATTTATAGAATTCAAAAAAGACACAAAAAAATGAAATGAAATGAGAAAAATTAACAACAACAATAACAAAAGAATCATGTCTTTTCAAATAACTTATGACATCTTTACCCCCACACCCTTGCATTTGTGAATCTTTCTTCACTCAAATTTTACAAAAAACTAAGGTTATCATTTCCTTAGACTTCTCTCTTCCCTACTCCTGATGTCAAATAATTTAGACATCTTTACCCCCACACCCTTGCATTTGTGAATCTTTCTTCACTCAAATTTTACAAAAACTAAGGTTATCATTTCCTTAGACTTCTCTCTTCCCTACTCCTGATGTCAAATAATTTAGACAAATCTTCTTTCCCCCCATTATGTTCTCTTTGAACCAGGTCTCAAATGAACTGGTAATTCTCCTTATCCATGAAAGGATAATTTATATGGCAATGTAAAAGAGTGTATATACATAACAATTTTGTTTTCTCTTCTCCTTTATGATTGCTATTTTGTTACTAATCTTCATTTTGTCTCTAATTATTCAAGGTGTTCTTGCTATTTAAAAATTCTCAACCTTAAAAAAAAAAACCCTCTCATATGAGGTATCTTCATTAGCTGTCATCTTATGTCTCTTTCCTGAGAAAGATATCTATAATTATTTTCTTCATTTTCTCTCACAACTTTCTGCAGCCTTTCTTCCAACTAATCATTTAACCAAAGCTGAGTCTTCCAAAGACTGAAAACACAATGACTTCTTCATTACTATTACTAATGATATTTTTTCATCTTAAAATTTTTTGAGCTCTGCAGGTTTTGACACTGTCATTGAACCTGATCTAATGGATATGCTCTCCTTTCTAGGGTTTTGTGACACTGATCTCTACCAATCATTCATTTCTCTGAACACATTTTCCAGAAAATGTCTTATAATCTCAGAAAGTAAATGGAACAGCAGTTGTATCTACATTCTTTATTCCTAATTTGCAGAGACTAAAATTGTTCAAAAAACAAGTTTAATGATGTTTATCCTACACTTCCCTGGCTATGCTCAGCCACCTCACTCTGTGCTTCATTGACACTGACCTATACTAAAATGGTAAATTATAACAAACATTAGGTAGGCTATTTGAGATGGTACTCAAGGGTAATGTGTGAAAAACAGAAATGTAAAACAAGGCAAGAAATAAAAATTGTCTGAATGAAAACAAAGACCATAATTATAGTATCTGAAAAAGATTATCATAAAGACAAGGCAAATGAAAACATCAAAAAGAGCAAATCCTAAAATCTGAAGCCATTATTGCTAGCAGAAAAAGAGAAGTAGAAATCTTAAAAAAAACAAGCAAGCATATCAAAAGCAACAACAACAAAAAATAGAATAGGAATAAAATTCTTAACAAAAAGAAAGAAAAAACATGAATTTATGACAGAAACCAGAACTACACACATACACTCAAACACACACAAACACACACACACACACACACACATTCATACCAATATACCCCACCACATAGCAGTAGGAAAAAAAAAAAGTGATTATTCAATGGAGGTTATTTCCAAAGGTGTACATGTCTTAATTTTAATTAACTAATTCATCTAAATAATGATCTGAATTGCTCATGTAACACCATATATAATATTTTCAATCTTTTTGATATATTAAAATTTTATGTAAATTAATGTGAAACACTTTATATTTTTGTTATTATGTTATACTATTACATAGTATATTAGATTATTATTGTTATTATGTTCCTGCACAGTAATTTTAGTGGGAAAAGTATCCATTCTACTGAGTTTGACATTATGTTCTCTTTTTAAAAATTCAAATTAAGACAACTCTGAGGTACCCCTTCACACCTCTCAGATTGGTTAACATTATGGGAAATGACAATGATAAATGTTGGAAGAGATGTGGAAAAATTGGGACATTAAGACATTGATGGTGGTATTGTGAACTAATCCAATCATTCTGGAGACCAATTTGGAACTATGCCCAAAGACTTACCAAACTGTGCAAACCTTTTGATCTAACAGTGTCTCTACTGGGTCTGTATTTGAAAAGAGATAATAAAAAAGGTGAAAGAACCCACACATGCAAAATTGTTTGTAGCAACATATTTTATAGTGTCAAGGAACTGGAAACTGAGTGGATGACCTTCAGTTGGGGAATGACTTAAATAGTTGTTGAAATTAGCAACTGTATTCATTGGAGTTTTGGTGTCTCAGGATATGATCAGTGAATTCTTTCAATGATTATTTTATCCTCTGATTCCACATCAGGCCAGTTTTCCTTGATCATTTCCTGACAGATGATATATAGCTTCTTTTTTCTTTCATAATGATTTTGAGCAAGTCCAATAATTCTTAAATTGTCTCTCCTAGATCTATTTTCCAGGTCAATTTATTTTTCAGTGAGGTATTTTACATTTTCTTCTATTTGGTCTTTCTTTCTTTTTTAGTTTTGTTTCAGTGATTCTTGATGTTTCATTGAGTCATTCATTTCCATTTGTTCAATTCCAATTTTAAGTGGATTTTTTTTTTATCAGTTATCTTTTTTAGCTCTTTTTATATTTGGCCAATTGGATTTCTAAATGAATTGTTTTGTTCAATGGATTTTTCCCCCATTTCACAAATTCTGTTTTTATTAAGTTGTTTTCTTTTCCCATTTTTCAAATCTATTTTGTAAAAAGTAATATGCCTTTTCCATTTCACTAAATATATTTTATATGGAGTTTTCTTCAGATAATTTCTGTGTTTCCTTTTCCAAATTCTGCTACAATATTCTCATTTTCATTTCCCATTTTTCTTCTAACTCTCTTTTAAGATCCTTTTTGAATTATTTGAACAAAGCCTTGTGAGAAGGGAAGTGATTCATATCACCCTTTGGGGCTTCATCTGGAGATGATCTGCTTTTAATGTCCTCAGGGTTTGAAGTCTGTTCTTCTCTTTCTCCATAAAAACTATTATCAACGTTATTTTTGCTTATTTGCTCATTAAAAAAAAAAAAGAAAGAAAGAAAAGAAAAAAAAAAGAAAAGAAAAAAGTCAGAGGTCTGCTTCTAGAGTAAAGCTGAGTTTGTCCAAGCTTCTTCTACAGGTGTGCTGGGTTGGTGCTGACTAATTTCTGGTGCTGGGTGGGTGTGGCTAGGTCACACATTATTCTAGGGTTAAAGAAGTCACTGTTTGTCTTTTGTAGTTGTGTTGGATGTCTCCCAGCTAATCTGCTGACCTACTGACATGCAACCAGGACAGAGAAGCCAACACAGCTATAGATTCCTCCTGGTAGATTCCCCAGGGTGTTTACCCTACACTTCCCCAGCTATGTTCAGCCACCTCACTCTGTACTCCATTGAAACATACTTTTTCTGAAGTTCTTTCAAAATACCATCTGCTGGAAATTTATTATACTCCAAATATCTTTGGGTTCTATCACTCCAATTTTAGTTTAGAGGCTTGATTTGGTGTTGATTTGAGAGACAACTAGGAAACCTCTGATAAAGACATGTCCCCTCTCCAACATCTTGCCACCTTCCTGGGTGTTTGGGCACCACCTTTCATATTATTCCCATACCATTAACATGGAAATCCAACACCCTGATTTGGATACCTCAAAGGCCTTTCTCAGCAAACAAAGCTCAAATCTTATGTGCAACAACAGTTGAAGGCCAGACATGTAAAACCAATTCCAGCCCATGGAATAGCCCTGTATTTATCATACAGAAATATTCTAAAAAGTTCAGAATGCTAGTGGACCTTACAGCCATTTATGCTACTATTGAACCTATGGGAACCCGACAGCCTGGCATGCCATCTCCTAATTTAGTACCCACTGGCTGGCCAGTTACAGTAATAAACATACAAGATTTGCTTTTATCATTCCCTCTATAAACAATGCAGGATCTGATCTGAACTACTAATGGAAAATTCTCCTCCAAAGCATGTATTGTAGCCACACCTTTTGTCAGATGTAGGTAGCTCAAGTGCTAGAGCCAATTAGAAAGGCTTGGCTTCATACATTATATGGATGATATACTGTTATCAAAGAGCAGTGGTAAAGATCTCTCTGCCCTGCTGAAGGAGACTTTAAGTGTTCTCACTCAACATGGACTGGTGGTAGCCCCAGAAAAGATCCAACATAATTATCCCGTCATTTACCTGGGATTCCACATGGGAACTTATAACTACTAATCAGTACCTAATTTAGAATTAGACAAGGTGAATACTCTGAACCTATTTTAGAAACTAGTTGGACAAATTCAATGGTTAAGGGCTTGTGCCCCCACTTCTATTTTTTTGATGCAGCCTGTGTATAACACCTTGAAAGGAGAGTCTGATCTAAACTCCCCTTATAAATGGACCTCCCTGGTAAAGGATGCATTTTATAAGATCATTTATCTCACTTCTAAATATGAAACAGTGAAGTCGGACCCCACATGCCCTGTAGAGATCTCTTTAGTAAACCAAAAAAGTCCTTTCACAGTATCACATCAAGGTAGTAAAATTTTGGAATACATATACATGACAAGACCACAGCAGATATTATCAAATCTTATTGAAATGCTGGGAAAACTTGCCCTTGAGGCAGTAAAAAGAGCTTCTCATTTAACAGGAAAAAGATCCTTACTACATTTACCCTTTGAACCAGGATCTAGAGAAATCATGATGCAAACTTATTGGCCATGGGCATATTGTGCTCAATGGGCTACACTAAGCCTCCATTCTACATGCTTACTCCGTCCCTTGCTGTCTCATATTCTGGTACAGCCCCCTTGTAAGACAACTGTTGAATGAGCCTGTGCAAGGCACACATGTCTTTACTGATGCCACTATCATGAGTGCTCAAAAGAGATTCTGGTGTTAGAGACTCCTTATAATTCTACCTAGAAATATGATATTTTTCCTATCTTCCAGGCCTATAAAAGATCATATCAGATAGCTTATGTGCTGTCCGAGTGCTCAGAGGCATTGAGGATGCAGTCCTACAACCTCAGAACTCTTCAATTGCTAACCTTCTTGCTGAATTGCAACTAATTTTACAGACTAGGAAACATCCCATTTACATCCTGCATGCATATTCTCACCAATGCTATGCAGGAAGCATATTTGCTAGTAGTGAGATGGCAGACCTTCCTTTACAATGCTCCCTTCTCATGGTCACTGTATCCCTTGAATGAGCCTATAATTTTCTACCTGCTAATTTTCTATGTCGCCTTTATGGATTCACACAAGAATAAGTCCAACAGATAGGGAAGCAATGTGTTTAGTGTTTTCTGTATCTCTCTTCTTCACCTAAAAATGAGTTAAGCCAAGAGGTTTATTCCCCAGTGATTTGTGGCAAATGGATATGACACATGTGGGCCCTGTGGCCATCCATATCTGTATTGACACCTTTTCTAAATTTCTTTGGGTCACAGTGGCCTCCTGAGAGAATATTTCTTTGATCATTAAAGATTTGTATAGTTGCTTCTCCTCTCACAGAGTTCCTAATACCATAAAGACCAACAATGATCCAGCTTATACCTCTAAGCAGATGGCCACCTTCCTTGCCACATTTGCCATTAAACATGTCACAGGCATTCCCTGTAATCCACAGGATCAGGCCCTAGTGGAATGGGCCCATCATACTCTAAAGCCCACCCTTGTTAAATAGAAAGGGGGAGGAAGTAGAAAGAATCCCTGATGGCCCACAAAAGTGGATGTGGATAAGGCCTTATATACTTAAAAATTTTTTTCTGCCTGGATAGGAATACTGGTCTCTCTCCAGGGATGAAACATTTGGCACAGTTTTATAGACAGGACCAAAAACTGGGCCCCATGAAAACAATGCTTCAAGCACTGGAAAACATTTAAAAGATTCTTTGGAAGGATGTGAAAGGACATTGGCAATGTACACCTTATTTCTTTGGAGAGGGCTGGGATATTTATGTCTTGCAGATCCTGATGGGGAAGACTACTGGAACAAGGAAAAGTTGCTCCTATCAAAACAGGGGCTGAAAAAGAAGAGAAGGAGACAACCTGGGAAACTCCTGAAACAGGGCTAAAGCAGAGAGATGATTACCCTTGCCAGACTGGCTTAGTGATTGGATCCAACATTTTTCCTTTCCCATCCCTTTCTACTGGATCCCATGGGCTCTATGTAGCCATTGCTTTATTGTTGCTTCTTTTGATTTTGCCTACTGTGCTAAGATGCTTTATGAATATTCTTAAAATTCAGAGAGGTGCTTACAGAAGAGTTTCTCTTTCATCAACATGAGAACACTCAGTCTTATTAATAAATGAAGGGGAAATGTAAGGGGCAATGAAGCACTGCTCTCTCTTTGAGATGTGTCATGGAGCCTGTATGCCACATCAGCTGGTAGGGCAGGCCCAGGAGGTAAAAAGGGGCTTGGCCTCTGAGGTAGGAGGTTGTGTCCTGCAAGAGTTAAAGGAACTGCTATAGGTTTCTTGAGATGGCAAGGGGGGTGCCCTCTGCTGGATCCTCCTAGTACCCAGCACTAACTCCAGAAGCTTCTGTTCTAATGGCTCTATCTATGCAGTTCTGAGTGAGCTGGGCATAGGCAATCTAGGAAGGGAGGCAACATAAATAGAAAACCCAGAGTAAAGCTCATTCTGTTGCTCCTGCTCTCTTTCTTGCACTCCAGCGTGGTTGCTTCCTGTTGCCCCTACTGAGAGGATGACTGAATAAAGACAGAATGTTTTCACTTCCTGGTTGGTCTGTCTCTGTATGATTTGGGTTGGAGCCAGATTACTGGTAAGTTTGGCCTAGCCATGCCACTGATGGGTGGTCAGATAGAGTAGCTCAAAGGGAACACTACTAAGTTAGAGTAGCCCAAAAGATGCTATACTTTCCCTTCCCAATAATCTGAAAGACGGGTAGTACTTTTTAAAAATACTTTTAAGACACATTTAATTTAAAAAATCAGTTTGGAGACAGCTAGATGGTGCATTAAGTGGAGCACTCTGATCTCAGATACTTAACATTTAACTAGCAGCATGACTCTGTGCAACTCACTTAAATCCCATTGTCTTGGGGGGGGGGGGGGGGCAATTTGTTTGTTTGTTTTTTTTCCTTATTTTGGATAACATAATTTCTTTCTTTATTCTCCTCACTTCCGACAATCATTCCTCATTAAAAAAAATAATAATAATTTTAAAAAGAAAAAAATAATCAACTAAATTGATAAATGCACTGAAAATAAAATCTGACATACAATATTCCATTCCTGTGGACACCCTCTTTACCCTGTTCTGTTTTCTCCACTCTTATCATATCTTCAAGAGTTAAAGGAGATATGTACACATATCTCTTTGGGCCAAGTTTATTCTTTGTATTTTGTACCAATCTTTATTGTTATTATTGTTGTTTTGTAGTTGTTTTTCTTCTCATTTACATTGTTGCAGTTATTTTATATTTGCTTGCTTATTTCTGCTTGTTTTACATTGAATATCTTCATATAAGATTTCCCATGCTTCTCCTTATTTCTTATATCCATTGTTTCTTATAGCACAATAATATGTTTCTATTAATGTAACCAGATGGCATTTTTGCATCTGTTTTATTGATAAAACAATATCTATTATGAGTACATGGTTAAGGCCACAGGTTTAATTCACATCCTTTTAATCAAGTATATTTTTCTTTCTATTACTCCATTCATATGTAAACCACTTAATATTTAGTTGTGAATTGAATTACATGACTGACATGTTTCTTTTAAGTATTGAATATTTTTTTTTTTTTGCTTTAGGAACAGATTTTAAAATCAATGATTTCATTAGTGTAAGAACAACTAAAAATATAATTGGAAGGAGCAGCTGAATGACACAGTAGGTAGAACCTGACTCTGAAGTCATAAGAACCTGAGTTCAAATCCCATCTCAGACACATTCTAACTTACTAGCTGTGTGATTCTGGATGAGAAAATTAATCCAAATTTCCTTGCAATATATAATTTGTAAAATATTTAACATAATAAAAATACTACAACAATGTGTTTTTTCAACTATTCAGTTTTCTACCTACATCTCTTTAAGTATAGTTTAGTGGGGGTGGAGCCAAAATGGTAGAGAAGGCATACACGACTTTCTGAGCCTCTCTCATACCCTCACAACCAATTATTAAATTCAGCCTCAAAAATTACGCTTGATTAGTAAAATTAGCAAAGATTGGAAGTGCAACAATTTACCAGCCAAGGATAATCTGGAAGATCCCCAATAAAGGTTTTTCCTGAGTGTCAGGAACAGACCAGCACAAACAGGAATGGAACTAGAGACCAGGCAGGGGATGGCCTCCATGGTTAGAAAATATACACAGATGGCTCTGCCACAGGCTGACTGCTCTGCCTTTGCTGCAAAGCAGTAGACCAGCAGAGAAATTAAAACCAAAGGCAGAGGGTACTCTAAAAAATGCCAGAACTTAAGATTTGGCTATACCCAGCCAAAATCGGAAGTGACTCAGCACAGACCACAGCATAGCTGTGCAGCTACATTCTGCAGCAAGGGCCTAGGCAGTCACAAATCTGCACAGCAGGGGGTCACAGCCTGGGGCAGCCTCTAATCTGCACAGTGGGGGAACTCAGCTTTGGGCAATAGAATTTCCCCAACATGACTATGCTTCCCTGGGCATAGACAGAGCAGAGACACTTCTGGTGTGTGCAGGGCTATTCACTGGGCAACTGATAATACCCACAGACCCAATGTGGGCTTTGTCTTGGGCTAGTGACACTTTCACTGCTCAGCCTCTAGTCCCAGGGCAGTCATTAATTTACACAACTGGGTTCTTCCCTGGGTACTTCTGTAGCTTGGGAGAGCTTCCAGTCACTTCTAGTGGGGAACTTTTTCCCTGAGAACTCCATAGCACAGCTGCTCTTTGCAGCCCATTTGCAGGACAGCTACTGTCCATATATCTGTCCCTGCTGTGCAGAGGAAGCTGGTAACCTCCTTGCCCTGAAGGCAGACCCTACAGTCTTTAAAAAAAATGAGTAAAATCAAACGAATGATCAATAGTTTCTATATAGAAATAGAGCAGGTTTTTATCTCCTGGAAGAGACTATTAAAAATCTCAAAAGAGAGCTAAAAGAAAAATGGGGAAAGGAAAGAGAAGCTATGCAAGAGAGTAACAACTTTCTGAAATGTGAATTTGAGAAGGTAAAGAACTCCTAGGAAGTAATATGAAACAGAATTTGTGAATTGGAAAAGGTAAAGAACTCCCAAGAAAGTAGGATTTGTGAATTGGAAAAGATACAGAACAAAGGCTTTGTCACATTCACTACATTCATAGGGCTTTTTTTTCACTATTTACATTCTGCTGTGTTAGAAGCTCTGAATCCTGTCCAAAGCTTTTGTCATATAAATCACATCTCTGGGAGCTTTCTCCTATTGTTTCTATATAACTCACAACAGGAGCTGAGCTCAGATCATAACTTTCTTTCCACATGGTAAATTCATGTCCTCCCTCTTCTTTGGGGATACTCTCTTGGGAGAGAGACAGGGGACTGAAACTACTCTCTTAGGCAGGGGGAGACTGACTTAGTCTCATCAGCACTATGCTTTCCTTCTGCTCCTCTAAGGTGTCCTTAGAGTCACAGCCTTCTTCAAATTCAGGGTCTTGAGGAACAGTCCTTTGCAGGCCCGCCCACAACATGCCCTTGAATTCATCTTCTTTGGAAATTCCCTGCTTTGGAACAACCTCCTAGTTTTCCACCTCAATTCTGTAGTCTGTATAAGCACATATATATATATATATATATATATATATATATATATATATATATATATATATATATATATATATATATGTAGGAATGGAAAACAAAATTCCATAGAACATAACAACTCATTTAAAAACTCAATTGGACATATACAAAAAGAAGTTAAAAAAAAAAAGCTAATGAAGGAAATAACTCATTAAAATCAGAATTGAAGTAATAGAAATGAATGATTCACTGAGACATCAAGAATCAGTCAAGCAAAACAAAACAAAAAAAAAAAAAGAAGAAGAAGAAAAAAATGTTAAATATCTACTTGGAAAAACAGCAGATCTGGAAAATAGATCTAGGAGAGATCATCTGAGGATTATTGGACTTTTCCAGATCTAGGAGAGGTAATCTGAGGATTATTGGACTTCCTGAAAATTATGATAAACAAAAGAGCCTAGATACTATTTTACATTAAATCATCACAGAGAACTGCCCAGATGTAATAGAATCAGAAAGAAAAATAGGCATTGAAAGAATTCATCGCACACCTTCTAAAAAAGACACTAGAATAAAAACTCCAAGGGATATTGTGGGCAAATTTCAGAACAATAGGACTAAGGAAATATATTACAAGCAACCAGAAAAAAAAAAAAAATTCAAATACTGAGGTGCCACAATGAGGATCACTCAAGATATGTCTGCCTTCACATTAAAAGATCGAAGTGCCTGGAATCTGATATTCCAAAAGGCAAAAAAAACCTTTAAATGCAGCCAAGGATAAACTACCCAGCTAAGCTGAGCATTTTCTTCCATGGAAGAAGATGGACATTTAATGAAACAGATGAATACCAATTGTTTCTAAGGAAAAAAAAAACAGATCTAAACAAAAAAATTGATCTCCAACCATAGGACTCAAGAGAAGCAGGAAAAGGTAAAAGGAACTCTTAAGAACTGTATTTCTGTTGTGGATATACATAAAGACTACCTGTATAGTTTTATTTTACTGATATAACATAAAAAGAGAAGTAGAAATGGAAAGGGGATAGAGTCAGAAAAAGGAGAAAGGGGGGGATAAAAAGAGGAAAAATACATCCCACAGAGGCAAAGGAAACCTATCATATCTGAGGGAATTTAGAGAGGGGAAGGAACATTGTGTGAATCTTATTCTCATGAGAGTTGGCTCAAAGAGATAATAATTAACATATTTGTTTTACAAAGAATTTTCTCTTCCCTCATTGAAAAGGGGGAGAGGAAAAGGGAAAAGGAAGAGTAATAAAGGAAGGGTACAAGAAAGGGGAAGAGATTCAAAGGGGAGAGGGAGGGATACTAAAGAGGGTGAGCATTGACACAAGTGGAGCCCATAAATTTAATACTGGGAAAGAGGGTTAGTTAGTGAGTCAAGAAAAAGAAAAGCATAATCTTGGAATAATAAGATGGCAGGGAATATAGAATTAGTAATTTTAACCATAAATGTGAATGGGATGAACTTTTCCATAAAGTGGAGGTGAATAGTAGACTGGATCAAAAGTCATAACCCTACAATATGCTGTTTACAGGAAGCACATTTAAAGCAGGGAGATACATACAGAGTAAAGGTAAAAATCTGGAGCAGAATCTATTATGTTTCAGTTGTCAAAAAAGCAGGAGTAGGCATCCTTAGATCAAGCAAAAGCAAAAATTGATCTAATTAAAAGAGATAAGGAAAGAAACTATATCTTGCTGAAGGGTAGCATAGACAATGAAGCCATATCAATACTAAATATATATGCACCAAGTGGTATAGCATCTAATTTCCTAAAGGAGAAGTTAAGAGAGTTGCAAGAAGAAATAAACAGCAAAACTATAATAGTGGGAGATCTCAATCTTGCAGTCTCAGAATTTGACAAATCAAACTATAAAACAAATAAAGAAATTAAAGAGGTAAATAGAATATTAGGAAAAAAATAGGTATGATAGATCTTTGGAGAAAACTGAGTGGTGACAGAAAGGAGTATACTATCTTCTCAGCAGTTGATGGAACCTATACAAAAATTGACAATGTATTAGGTCACAAAGACTCAAAATTAAATGCATGAAAGCAGAAAACAGGAAATGTTTTCTTTTCAGATCACACTGCAATAAAAACTACATTCAACAAACAGTTAGGGGTAAAGAGACAAAAAAAGTAATTGGAAACTAAATAATCTCATCTTAAAGAATGATTGGGTGAAACAGCAAACTACATAAACAATAATTTTACTGAAGATAATGACAATGATGAAACATCATACCAAATTTGTGGGATGCAGCCAAAGTGTTATTAATAAGGGGAAATTTTATATCTTTAGAGGCTTACTTGAAGAAAACAGAGAAAGAGAAGATTAATGAATTTGGCTTGCAACTTAAAAAGCTAGAAAAAGGCCAAATTAAAACTCTCAAACAAATATTAAACTTGAAATTGTAAAATTAAAAGGAAAAATTAATAATGTTGAAAATAAAAAAATGTTGAATTAATGAATAAAACTAAGAATTTATTTTATGAAAAATAAAACTGTAAAATAGATAAACCTTTGGTAAATCTGATTATAAAAATGAAAGAGAAAAATCAAATTGTGAGTCTTAAAAATGAAAAGAGAGAACTTTCCACCCATGAAATGGAAATTATAACAATAAAAAGGAGTTACTTTGCCTAACTTTATGGTAATAAATTTGATAATCTAACTGAAATGGATGACTACCTCCAAAAATATAGGCTTCCTAGCTTAACAGAGGAGGAAGTAAATTGGTTAAAGTGTCCCATTTCAGAAAAAGAAATAGAACAAGCTACTAATCAATATACTAGGAAAAAATCCCCAGACCAAATAGATTTATATATGAATTCTACCAAACATTTAAAGAACTATTAGCAGCAGTGCTATATACACTATTTGAAAAAATAGGGAAAGAAGGTGTCCTACCAAATTCCTTTTATGACACAGACATGGTATTGAGACCTAAACCAGGTATTTTGAAAACGGAGAAATAAAATTATAGACCAATTTTCCTAATGAATATTGATGCTAAAATCTTAAATAAGATATTAGGAAAAAGATTACAGAAAATCATCCCCAAGATAATACACCTTGATCAAATAGGATTTATACCAGGGATGCAGGGCTGGTTCAATATTAGGAAAACTATTAGTAATTGAGCATATTAATAGCCAAATTAACAATAACCATATGATCATCTCAATAGATGCAGAAAAAGCATTTGATAAAATTCAGCGTCCATTTCTATTAAAAACACCTGACAGTATAGGAATAAATGGACTTTTCCTTAAAATAATCAGTACCATCTATTTAAAACCATCAGTAAGCATCATATGTAATGAGGATAAATTTCAACCATTCCCAATAATATATTCCCACTATCACCATTACTATACAATGTTGTATTAGAAATGCTACGTTTGCCAATAAGAATTGAGAAAGAGATTAAAAGGATTAGAATAGGTAATGAGGAAACCAAATTATCACTCTTTGCTGATAATATGATTGTATACTTAGAGAACCCCAGAGATTGTACTAAAAAGATATTGAAAATAATCCCCATTTTTAGAAAAAAATTTAGGATACAAAATAAATCAATACAAGTCATTAGCATTTTTATATATCACTAACCAAATCCAACAGAGTTAGAAAGAGAAATTCCATTTAAAATAACCACCAATAATACAAAATATTTAAAAATCTATCTGCCAAGGTAACATCAGGAACTACATGAGGAAAACTACAAAACACTTTCGACACAAATAAATTCAGATGTAACCAATTGGAAAAATAACAAATGCTCTTGGATTGGGCAAGCAAATATAATAAAGATGCCAATACTACCTAAACTAATCTATTTATTTAGCGCTATACCATTCAGACTCCCCAAAACTATTTTTCTGACCTAGAAGAAATAATAACAATGTCATTATGGAAAAACAAAAGGTCAAGAATTTCAAGGGAATTAATGAGAAAAAAAAAAAAAATCAAATGAAGGAAGCCTAGCTGTACCAGATCTAAAATTATATTATTAAGAAGCAGTTACCAAAACCATTTGGTATTGGCTAAGAAATAGACTAGTTGTTCAGTGAAATAAATTAGGTTCAAAGAACAAAATAGACAATAACTTTAATAATCTAGTGTTTGACAAACCCAAAGATGTCAGCTTTTAAGATAAGAACTCACTGTTTGACAAAAATTGGAAATTAATATGGCAGAAACTAGGCATTGACCCATATTTAACACTGTACACCCAAGGAAGGTCAAAATGGGTTCATAACCTAGGCATAAAGAATGAGATTATAAATAAATTAGAAGAGCATAGGATAGTTTATCTCTCAAACCTGTGGAAGAGGAAGATATTTATGACTAATGAAGAACAAGAGATCATTATTGATCATATAATAGAAAAATGTGATTATATCAAACTGAAAAGTTTTTGTACAAACAAAACTAATGCAGACAAAATTAGAAGGGAAGCAATAAATTGGGAAAACATTTTTACAGTCAAAGGTTCTGATAAAGGCCTCATTTCCAAAAATATATAGAGAATTTACTCTGATGAAATCAAGCCATTCTCCAATTGATAAATGGTCAAATGATATGAACAGACAATTCTCAGATGAAGAAACTGAAACTATTTCTAGCCATTTGAAAAGATGATCCATGTCTTTATTAATTAGAGAAATGGAAATTAAGACAATTCTGAAATACCACTACACACCTGTCAGAGTGGCTAGAATGACAGGGAAAGATAATGAAGAATGTTGGAGGGGATGTGGAAAATCTTAAGACACTGATACATTGTTGGTGGAATTGTGAATACATCTAGCCAATCTGGAGAACGATTTGGAACTATGCTCAAAAAGTTATCAAACTGTGCATAGCCTTTGATCCAGCAGTGTTACTACTGGGCTTATATCCCAAAGAGATTTTAAAGAAGGGAAAGGGACCTCTATGTGCAAGAATGTTTGTGGCAGCCCTCTTTCCAGTGGCCAGAACTGGAAACTGAGTGGATGCCCATCAATTGGAGAATGGCTAAATAAATTTTGGTATAATATTTGGTAATATTATGGTAATATTATGAAATATTATTGTTCTGTAAGAAATGACCCGCACGATTATTTCAGAAAGGCCTGCAGGGACTTACATGAACTGATGTTGAGTGAAATGAGCAGGACCAAGAGATCATTATAAACTTCAATGACCATAATATATAATGATCAATGCTGAAAAATTACCCATGCATATATCTTGTAAATAAAAAGCTATTTTAAAAAAAATGTGGTTTAGTGGCCCCTATTTCCTTGTGAGTATAAGACTACTTGTGTAAGGAATTCCCATTAAGGAACTTCTTTTTACCTGATAAAATTTCAGTGACAGTTTTGCCACTTTAAGTCGACATGAATTTGACTGCCAAAGGATACAAAACCAGCAGTGGTTTGAGGTAAGATTTAACCCCAGTTCTTTCAGATCACTTTCCACTTAAGTAGTAGCCTCTCCCAATATTAAGATACCTTTAAACCTAGCACCTGTCATGCCATTATGGTGTTACCAGATAAATATCACATCAGACTTGTCAGTCAACCAAAGTTAAGATATAGAATGTACTTTAAGTGTAGAATTCATCCACAAGATTATTACATCAATCAATTTTGGGAGTAAAAATAGAAAACTATTTCTGGGAGAAAAAAAGATATAGGGTCTACTTTTCAACTGATTCCTGTGAAGTAACAATGTATGCAGGGTATCCTTTAGCACATTTTCTCTTTTGTACTTCTTTGAGGAAATCAAAACCTTTTTTGGATTTGTGAGAAGCATTATTGATACTTGTTCTTTTCCTAGTTGGTAATTTCACATGAATTTTTGTTGTTGTTCTGAACTTGTCATCATGAATCAAAAAATAAATGAAAGTTTTAGAAAAGCAGGTGGTTATTAAGGGATGATTGATCAAATATGATACAATAAATAGAAAATGAATGAGCTTTAGGCACGTTTTTCTATGGAGTTGTTTGACAATTCATCTCAATTCTTTCTCCCACAATTGTTTAGCAACAAAATGAATGGAATTCCTTTAATTCCCTGAACAATGTACATCAATATCCAGATCTGAGAAGATGGCAGAGAAGAAACACACGTCTCTGTGAACGTCCTCACTCCCTCACAACCAATTAGATAAATTAAGTCTCAGAATTAGCTCAGGACTGATAGATACCATAAGGACTGGAAGCACGACTTACCAGCTGAAGAGAATCTGGAGTTTCAACAGGAAAGGTCAGTTCTCAGGGGAGGAATAAGAGAGACCAGCACAGACGGTGGGGTAGTGGCACACTGCGCCCATTGCACTGGGAAGGTCTCTGGGATCACAGAAGCCACTGAGGTAAAGGAATGTGGCACAGGCTGTTAGCTCTTCTCTGCTAATAATTTAGCAGTTCAGAAGAGAAAGCCAAAATATTTTAAAACTCAGATTAGATTTTCCCCCGACCCTGGAGGTGACTCAGCAGATCTCGGCACCAGGGGGTGTGGCCTCAGCTACCACCTGAGAATAGTTAAGAGATTGACAAGTGGGTGGATACGGCCCAAGGCAACACACACTGCCTAGCTTAGCTGGAGGGAGTGGAACTCAGCTCCGGGAAGTCCCAGAGAAGCGGAAACTTTGAACTAGGAACCGCGGTTTCTGGCAGACACTTCCAGTTTGAGCACAGGGGCTTTTCACGTCACCTGCTGCAGACATCCACTCCCCACCCGGACACATAGGCTGGGCTTTGTGCTGTCTTTACTATTCTACGCCCTCGAAGCACAGTAGTGCTAATCACCTCTGAGGCACCTCCAGGGAGGGGGTGGGGAACTCTCTCCCAGAGCTCTATCTTAGCTTAGGCTCAGGAGCCGCTGCATCCATCCTGTCTGGGAGGAAGCTGGTAAAGAAGTAAATAATTTCCTACCCCAGGGACAGACCACAAAAGATTTTTTTAAATATGAGCAAAAAAGCTAGAAAAACCATAGATTCCTTCTATACAGAGAAAGAGCGGGTATCCAACCCCGAGGAAGTTAACAGCAGAGAGTCAGCAGATAACAACCCAAAGGGGAACGATCCCTGCCCCCCATCACATAACTCTCTCCTAGAAGAAACTCTTAAAAAATTGAGGGAGATTGAAGAAAAATGGGGAAAGGAAAGGGAAGCTATGATAGAGAATAACAAAGTCCTGAAATTGGAGTTGGAAAAAATAAAGAATTCACAGGAGATGCAGGGACACAAAATTTATGAATTAGAAAAAAGGTTAAAAAAACACAGGAAAGTAGGATTTCTGAATTGGAAAAGATAAAAAAGTCTCAAGAAAATAGAATTTCTGAATTGGAAAAAGAAAATAATTCTCAAAAAAAAAAATTAGGGAAATGGAAAAAAATTCAATAGAGCAAAATAATTCATTTAAAAACGAAATTGGGCATTTACAAAAAGAACTAAAAACTGTGAAAGAAGAAAATAACTCTTTAAAAGTCAGGATGGAACAAATAGAAATGAATGATTCACAGAGAACCCAAGAATCAGTCAAACAAAGCAAAAAAAAATGAGAAGCTGGAGAACAACGTCAAATACTTACTGGGAAAATCTATAGACCTGGAAAATAGATCTAGGAGAGATAATCTGCGGATTATTGGACTTCCAGAAAACTATGACCAAAAAAAGAGCCTAGATTCTATTTTACAGGAAATTATCAAAGAGAATTGTCCAGAGATAATAGAAACAGAAGGGAAAGTAGATGTGGAAAGAATTCATCGAACTCCTTCTGAAATAGACCCTAAAAAAAGAACACCATGGAATATAGTGGCTAAGCTGCAGAATTACCACACAAAGGAGAAAATCCTACAAGCAGCTAGAAAAAAACAATTTAAATACCAAGGTGCCACAATAAGGGTCACCCAAGATCTGGCTGCCTCCACATTAAAAGATAGAAGGGCCTGGAACCTGATATTATGTAAGGCAAAAAGATCAAGGACTGCAACCAAGAATGAACTGCCCAGCTAAGTTTAGCATCTTTTTCCATGGAAGAAGATGGTCATTCAATGAAACAGAGGAATTCTATATGTTTCTAAGAAAAAAACCAGACTTAAACAAAAAATTTGATCTACATCCACAAGACTGAAGAGAAACAGAAAAAGGTACACAGAACCCTTGAGAACGGTAACTCTGTTGTGGGTATATAAAAAATACTCAAGGATAATTTGATTTTACTGATATAAAAGAAAAAAAGGGGGGTGTAGTAAAGGGAAGGAGGTCGTTTCAGAAAAAGGGGAAGGAATGATAAAAAGAGGGAAACTACATCCCAGGAAGAGGCATAGAAAATACACCATATCTGAGGGAACTTAGTGAGGGGGAGAATCATTGTGCGAATCTTACTCTCATCAGGAGAGGCTCAAAGAGTAAATAATTAACATATTTGTTTTTCAGAGAATTTTCTCTCACCTCATTAAAAGGGGGGAGAGGAAAAGGGAAAAGGAAAAGGAGAATAAGTGAAGGGACTTGGAGGGAGGGGGGAGGGATCCTAAAAAAAAAAAAAAAAAAAAGAGGGAGGGTTGCGCGTCACAAGGGGGGTCTGTAAATTAAATATCGGGGAGGGGGATCAGGGGGGTCAAGAGAAAAAAGCATAATCTGGGGATAATACGATGGCAGGAAATACAGAATTAGTAATTTTAACTGTAAATGTAAATGGGATGAACGATCCCATCAAACGGAGACGGATAGCAGATTGGATCAAAAAGCAGAACCCTACAATATGTTGCCTACAGGAAACACACTTAAAGCAGGGAGATACATACAGAATAAAGGTAAAAGGTTGGAACAGAGCCTATTATGCTTCAGGTAAAGCCAAAAAAGCAGGGGTAGCTATCCTTATCTCAGATCAAGCAAAAGCAGAAGTAGATCTCGTTAAAAAAGATAAGGAAGGAAACTATATCCTGCTGAAAGGTATAATAAATAATGAAGCCATATCAATACTAAACATATATGCACCAAGTGGTATACCATCTAACTTTCTAAAGGAAAAGTTAAGAGAACTGCAAGAAGAAATAGACAGTAAAACTATAATAGTGGGAGATATCAACCTTGCACTCTCAGATTTAGACAAATCAAACCACAAAACAAACAAGAAAGAAATTAAAAAAGTAAATAGAACATTAGAAAAACTAGGTATGATAGACCTTTGGAGAAAACTGAATGGCAATAGGAAGGAATATACTTTCTTCTCAGCAGTTCATGGATCCTATACAAAAATAGACCATATATTAGGACATAAAGATCTCAAAATTAAATGTAGGAAGGCAGAAATAATAAATGCCTTCTTTTCAGATCACAATGCAATAAAAGCTACATTCAGTAAAAAAGTTAGGGATAAATAGACCAAAAAGTAATTGGAAACTGAATAATCTCATCTTAAAGAATGACTGGGTGAAAGAGCAAATTATAGAAACAATTAATAATTTCACCCAAGATAATGACAATGATGAGACATCATACCAAAATCTGTGGGATGCAGCTAAAGCAGTAATAAGGGGAAATTTTATATCTTTAGAGGCTTATTTGAAGAAAATAGAGAAAGAGAAGATTAACGAATTGGGCTTGCAACTTAAAAGGCTAGAAAAAGACCAAATTATAAACCCCCAACCAAAAATTAAACTTGAAATACAAAAATTAAAAGGAGAAATCAATAAAATTGAAAGTAAAAAAACTATTAAATTAATAAATAAAACCAAGAGTTGGTTTTATGAAAAAGCCAATAAAATAGATAAACCTTTGGTAAATTTGATCAAAAAAAAGAAAGAGGAAAATCAAATTGATAGTCTTACAAATGAAAAGGGGGATCTTTCCACCAATGAAGAGGAAATTAGAGAAATAATAAGGAGTTACTTTGCCCAACTTTATGCCAATAAATTTGATAACTTAAGTGAAATGGATGACTTCCTCCAAAAATATAGGCTCCCTAGATTAACAGAGGAGGAGATAAATTGCTTAAATAGTCCCATTTCAGAAAAAGAAATAGAACAAGCTATTAATCAACTCCCCAGGAAAAAATCCCCAGGGCCAGATGGATTCACATGTGAATTCTACCAAACTTTTAAAGAACAATTAGCCCCAATGTTATATAAATTATTTGAAAAAATAGGGGATGAAGGAGTCCTACCAAACTCCTTTTATGACACAGACATGGTACTGATACCTAAACCAGGTAGATCGAAAACTGAAAAAGAAAATTATAGACCAATCTCCTTAATGAATATTGATGCTAAAATCTTAAATAAGATATTAGCAAAAAGACTTCAGAAAATCATCTCCAAGATAATACACTATGATCAAGTAGGATTTATTCCAGGAATGCAGGGCTGGTTTAATATTAGGAAAACTATTAATATAATTGACCATATTAATAATCAAATTAATAAGAACCATATGATCATCTCAATAGATGCAGAAAAAGCATTTGACAAAATCCAACATCCATTCCTACTAAAAACTCTTGAGAGTATAGGAATAAATGGACTATTCCTTAGAATAATCAGGAGCATATATTTAAGACCTTCAGTAAGCATAATATGCAATAGAAATAAACTGCAACCTTTCCCAGTAAGATCAGGAGTGAAACAAGGTTGCCCACTATCACCATTACTATTCAATATAGTACTAGAAATGCTAACCTCGGCAATAAGAGCCGAGAAAGAGATTCAAGGAATTAGAGTAGGAAATGAGGAAATTAAACTATCACTTTTTGCAGATGACATGATGGTATACTTAGAGAACCCCAAAGACTCTGCTAAAAAGCTACTAGAAATAATTCACAATTTCAGCAAAGTGGCAGGATACAAAATAAATCCACATAAATCCTCGGCATTTTTATATATCACTAACAAAATGCAACAGCAAGAGATACAAAGAGAAATTCCATTCCAAACAAATGTTGAGAGTATAAATTATTTGGGAATCCATCTACCAAAGAAAAGTCAGGAATTATATGAGAAAAATTACAAAACACTTGCCACAAAAATAAAATCAGATTTAAATAATTGGAAAGACATTCAGTGCTCTTGGATAGGCCGAGCGAATATAATAAAGATGATAATACTCCCCAAACTAATCTATTTATTTAGTGCTATACCAATCAGACTCCCAAGAAACTATTTCAATGACCTAGAAAAAATAACAACAAAATTCATATGGAAGAATAAAAGGTCGAGAATTGCAAGGGAACTAATGAAAAAAAACTCAGAGGAAGGTGGTCTAATTGTACCTGATCTAAAGCTATACTATATAGCAGCAGTCACCAAAACCATTTGGTATTGGCTAAGAAATAGACCGGTAGATCAGTGGAACAGATTAGATACAAAGGACAAAAAAGGGTACATCTATAGCAATCTAATCTTTGACAAACCCAAAGATTCCAACATTAGGGATAAAAATTCATTATTCGGAAAAAACTGTTGGGAAAACTGGAAATTAGTATGGCAGAAATTAGATATGGATCCACACTTAACACCATATACCAAGATAAGATCAAAATGGGTCCATGATTTAGGCATAAAGAGGGAGATAATAAATAGATTAGAGGAACAGAGGATAATCTACCTCTCAGACTTGTGGAGGAGGAAGGAATTTATGACCAGAGGAGAACTAGAGATCATTATTGATCACAAAATAGAAGATTTTGATTACATCAAACTAAAAAGTTTCTGTACAAATAATACTAATGCAAACAAGATTAGAAGGGAAGTAACAAATTGGGAAAATATTTTTAAAAACAAAGGTTCTGACAAATGTCTCATTTCTAAAATATATAGAGAACTGACCATAATTTATAAGAAACCGAACCATTCTCCAATTGATAAATGGTCAAAGGATATGAACAGACAATTCTCAGAGGAAGAAATTGAAACTATATCCACTCACATGAAAGAGTGTTCCAAATCACTACTGATCAGAGAAATGCAAATTAAGACATCTCTGAGATACCACTACACACCTGTCAGATTGGCTAAGATGACAGGAACAAATAATGATAAATGTTGGAGGGGATGTGGGGAAATTGGGACACTAATACATTGCTGGTGGAGTTGCGAAAGAATCCAGCCATTCTGGAGAGCAATCTGGAATTATGCCCAAAAAGTTATCAAACTGTGCATACCCTTTGACCCAGCAGCGCTACTACTGGGATTATATCCCAAAGAAATACTAAAGAGTGGAAAGAGACATATATGTGCCAAAATGTTTGTGGCAGCTCTTTTTGTTGTAGCTAGAAACTGGAAGATGAATGGATGTCCATCAGTTGGAGAATGGTTGGGTAAATTGTGGTATATGAAGGTTATGGAATATTATTGCTCTGTAAGAAATGACCAGCAGGAGGAATACAGAGAGGCCCGGAGAGACTTAAATCAACTGATGCTGAGTGAAATGAGCAGAACCAGAAGATCACTGTACACTTCAACAACAATACTGTATGAGGATGTATTCTGATGGAAGTGGAAATCTTCAACATAAAGAAGATCCAACTCACTTCCAGTTGATCAATGATGGACAGAGGTAGCTACACCCAGAGAAGAAACACTGGGAAGTGAATGTAAATTGTTAGCACTAATATCTGTCTGCCCAGGTTGCATGTACCTTCGGATTCTAATGTTTATTGTGCAACAAGAAAATGATATTCACACACATGTATTGTACCTAGACTATATTGTAACACATGTAAAATGTATGGGATTGCCTGTCATCGGGGGGAGGGAATAGAGGGAGGGGGGGGTAATTTGGAAAAATGAATACAAGGGATAATATTATAAAAAATATATATATATATAATAAAAAAAATTAAAAAAATAAAAATAAAATAAAAATTAAAAAAAAATATCCAGATCTGAGATTAAAAATTATATAGGAGTAGTCATTTTATAAACAAATGCCTTTTGAAATTCTTTCATATATGAAACAAATTCAGCCATTATTTTTACCACAAATAACTCAAAGTACATCACCTTCTGTCCATGACAGGTTAGTATTTTTATAAAGGTAAAGGACATGTATAACCACTACATATGATATGATTTTTAAAAAATGTTAGATTCTTTTGGACAAATATCTTCCCTACCAGGCTCTTATAGTACCTATAATTTCCACAGTCAGGGACATTTTGCAGATATATTCATTTGGATTTGAGTAAGAAAAATATATTCCAGGCTTATTTCATATTATTCCACTCCTAGAATCTATGTTTCACCTTCAGAACTTTACTGGTTATTTTCTAAATTCAGCATGAAATCTCCCACTACAATGTGTTTTCATGGACTGATTGCCTAGATTATTTTTTCTTTTCACTTCTATTTCTTAAAATTTCCCTTTTTAAAAGTAAATTTGCATAGTATTTTCTTCAAAAATCCTTTCTTCATCTATCTAGTAATTTTCTTACCACCCAACTCCAACTATTATATATTTGCTTTGGTTATACATTTTATTTCCTACTCCAGATAGAATCAACCTCTTTAAAGAAAAAAAACATGGTTGACTATTTGCTTTGTCTTTGTTTCATTAGCCTTTGGCATGATAGTTTGTGAAGTGTAGATTTAACAAATGTATATGCATTGAATTAGATTTTATTGGAGGGATAATATACTAAAGTGTTAATTCCTTTAACTAATCAGAAAACCTGAGTTCAAATCCTGTATCTGATACATTATTTATAAGGTATTAGAAATGTCATTTAATCTCCATGGGACTGAGTTTCATACTTGGCAAAATGAGGACTAGATAATTTTGGAAATCCCTCTCAACTGTACATCTATCTCCCTACTTATTTAACATAATAGGAAAAAAGCACATACAGTGTTCTGATATTGAAATTGGGGCACCTAAGATTGATAGGATCATGGGCTTAGAACTGCATGAAAATTGGAGGACAGTGAAATCCTTAATTTTGCAGAGGTGTAAACTGTGCCCACATTGAGTAGGTGACTTGACTAGGGCCATACATTTAGTAATAACCTTAAAATTTACAAGACTGAACTTCATGAGTTGAACTCTGACACCAGATAATTACCAATATGACAGTTAACACTGTATGTCTCAGTTTCTCACTCATAAAATGAGTGGATAAAGGAAATGTCAAGCCACTTCAGTATCTTTGTCAAGAAAGTCTCAAAATGGGGTCAGGGAGAGTTGCATATAAATGAAAAATGAACAAAACCAAAAATATATCTAGCAAATGTGTAAGATAGAATTTGTACCCTTTCTGACTCTTATTCAAGCACCCTATCCACTAAACCATTATTATCTCTTGAGAGAAAGTAAAATAAAGATATGTAGAAGCCCACTTAGAATTTTACCTGAAAATAATCCTACAAAGAATTTTTAAGATAATTCAGGAAACTTAGATTCTTGTCTTGATTTTTTGACTTTGGTTATTTAAATTATATATATATATATATATATATATATATTTAATCTTAGTTTTTTTCCTCTGTAAAATAAATATTAGAATGTCCATCCTGTCTGCTATGGCAAATGAAAAACCCAGAGTTTCAGATTAATTAATAATCAATTTATTAAGAAGACTATATAGCAATCAAGAAATTAAGGATTAAGGATTACATATATTTACCCTATATCAGATTGTTTGCTGTCTTGGGGAGGGAGAAGGTATGAGAGAGGGAGGAAAAATTAGAACACAAAGTTTTCCAAAACTGAGTGTTGAAAATTATCTTTACATGTATTTGGGAAAATGAAATGCCATTAAAAAAGAAATTAATAATCACTGGTTTCTGGGACAATAAATGCCTTGTCGGTGGAGTTGTGAAACTATCCAACCATTCTGTAGAGCAATTTAGAATTATGCCCAAAGTCTATAAAATTGTGCATGTCTTTTGACCAAGCTGTTAGGCTTATTCTCTCCTAACTAAAGCTAATCGATCCTTCTTCCTAGGCCTATCAGAGAGAAACTGGTAAATATAATATAAATCTTACCTCTGTTTTGAGGTCCCCAGAATCCTCTGGCTTCTGTCTCATAGGGAAGCAGTTTGTATGCATAACAGAGCACCTGAGAGTTTACACAAACCAGCTTAGGCTTTATTTATGTGGATTACATCTACTCTATGACCTCTTGCATCCATATTGGTAGTACTCTTCCAGTCCAAGCTCCAGAGAGTGAGAGAGAACTCTTCTTGTCCAGAGCTTAAATAGGGTAAATGATGTCACAGACACAAGCCAATCAACAATGAAGGTTACATCCTGAACTTGACCAAGCCTTGTGTGAGATCTAGGTTCCTGCCATGGGTGGAGGTCCCACCCGTGAAGGAAGTCCCTAAGTACTCAGTTCTTAAGCATATCTGGGGATCTCATTGGTCCAATTACATCTCAATTGTGCTTGCCTGACCTTACTAGGACTCTTACACCAAGCAGTGTCATTATTGGGTCTGTATCCCAAGGAATCATAAAGAAGGGAAAAGAACCCATATGTCTAAAAATGTTTTTTTTTGTTTTTTTTGTTTTTGTTTTTGTTTTTTTTTAGCTGTTTTTTAATGTAGTATCAAAAATTGGAAAATGAGTAGATGCTTATCAATTGAGAATGGCTAAACAAGCTGTGGTGTAAGAAGATAATGGAATATTATTGTTCTTTTAAAAATATGTATTATATTAGCTCATCCTACCTTTAAGGAATTGATATTTTTCCAGTTGTTTAGATATGACTTTATTTGTTATTCCCTTACCAGAAGCACATCACAACTTCTTTATTAGTTAATAGATGATCTTTAAGAGTTGCTGTGTTTATGAGATGAACCAAATTAGTTCCAATAGAGCAGTAATGAACTGAACCAGCTACATCCAGCAAAAGAACTCTGGGAGTTGACTATGAACCATTACATAGAATTCCCAATCCCTCTATTTTTGTCCGCTTGCATTTTTTATTTCCTTCACAGGCTAATTGTACATTATTTGAAAGTCTGATTCTTTTTGTACAGCAGAATAACTGTTTGGACATGTATACATGTATTGTATTTAATTATATTTTAACATATTTAACATGTATTGATCAACCTGCCATCTGGGGGAAGGGGGTGAGGAAAATGAGGGGAAAAGTTGGAACAAAAAGTTCTGCAATTGTCAGTGCTGAAAAATTACCTATGCATAAAATTTTTGGAAAAAAAAATTAAATTTAAAAAAAAAAAAGAGTTGCTATGTTTTTAAAACCTGTCTTTTTGCAGCTGAACTAGTAGTAAGCCCTTCTGATATAGCAAAACTAATTCTCAGGCAAAAAGTTCATAGACCTTTTCAGTACCATATTCAAAAAATGGAAAGTTTGGTAGGAACTGTCAGAACTTATGTTCCATTGATAGAGGCCTTTTTGTATTCAGGGTTACCCTTATCTGAAATTATTTCAGAATATAATTTTATTGGTATTTAAGATATTATTCCTGCTATATGCACATTTCAAATGGTTATATTATGTGACTAAAGAGTCTTCTATTGTTTTCTTTATTTGAATACACTTTGATGTCTTTATAATTATCCCCTAATTCAGTAATTTCCTCACTTAAAAGACTTCAGCCTTATGTAGAACATAAATGGGAGATAAATTTTCAGAGATAATTTTGATAATTGATATTTTTCCAGTTGTTTAGATATGACTTTATTTGTTATTCCCTTACCTGAAGCACATCACAACTTCTTTATTAGTTAATAGATGATCTTTAAGAGTTGCTGTGTTTATGAGATGAACCAAATTAGTTCCAATAGAGCAGTAATGAACTGAACCAGCTACATCCAGCAAAAGAACTCTGGGAGTTGACTATGAACCATTACATAGAATTCCCAATCCCTCTATTTTTGTCCGCTTGCATTTTTTATACAGTTTCTTCAAGAAATCTGGATTACTCATATAACAATAATAATCCATTATTATTTTTGATAGACTTCACATTATATGATTCTTTATATTTTTTTGGCTTATCTTCATCTCTGTCTATGCATTTATAAGCAAGAAATATTACTGCTTTTCAGACAAAACTGTCAGATAGACATTTAGGAAATGCATAAGAATCTGTTAGAGAGGGATTTTGATTGTCAACAATACTGTCAACATTGTTCTTAATAGATCAGAAAAGACCTGCCCACTCATTAGAGGTTAATTTACAAGTGGTAGAAATTCTGAAACAGTAAAGATGAAAGTACATGCTTGATGATAATTAGGTACTAAAACTGAATGTCATTAATACCTACCCATTACTTCTAGTTCTATTTTATAGCACAAAGAGAAACAAATAGAGGTAGATTCTGTAGTCAGTATAATGCACTCGAAAATAATTTTTTCCTCCTTACTCTGGTATTGGGCATGTTACTCATCTCCTTGGCCTCAGTTTACTCAACTCTCTTGGACTAGATTTCTTTTACAATTCTTACCTATATCTCTTAGAGACTTTCCTTCTGAGAATTGCCATGTATGCCATGTCAGCTGGTGGGGTGGACCCAGGGGGACTTGGCCTCTGAGGCTGGAGGTTGTGTCTTACTGGTGTTTCCTTGAGAAGGTGAGGGGTGTGTCTTCTTGCTAGATCTTTTCTTAGAATGCAGCACTAACTCCAGGTGTCTCCCTTCTGTGGATCCACCTAAACTGTGCTGAGTGGGTTAGTCATGGGGTAATCCCAGAGAAAAGTAAATATAAATGGCCAGTTTCACCATAGGAGAAAGAGAAGGCTGTAAGGAAGTAGAGAGAGGCAGAGATTCGGAAAAGCAGAGATTAAGAGAAGCAGAGAGATACAGAGAAGCAGAAAGAGAGGTGCAGAGACATACATACACTTGCTCTTGCTTCCTGCTAATCCCTGTTAGGATTACCAATTAAAAAAAGGCTGTTTGGCACCTTAACATCGGTCTCATTTCCATGTCTATCCAGAGAAGATTAGTATGTATAATCCTGGCAATCAGTAAACCTTCTGAGGTAGGAGGTTATATATATATAAATCCATAATCTTAAATTTAATCTTCTCAATGTGAACTTTTAAAATATTTTAAAATAGTAGTCATGGATTGCTTATATTTCCTCTTTTCTAAGGCTAAGGATCCTCATTTTATTAATCAAAATATCAAAAATTTCAAAAAATATCAAAATTTCAAAATATCCTACCATCCTGATTGGCTATTATTGGATGCATTTCAAGTATTAGAGAATCTCTAAGACCCAGAAATGTCTGGTCCCTAGAACACATTTTCCCTAGAAAGTATTCCCTAGTGATAGGTCTTAGGTAGCCAGGTGGGAATTGGCAGAAAAAGCCTGAACCTCTGTAAACTATCAGGAAGCTTAGCTATTCCCAGAGGCAAGCAGGGAGGAGCACTGATAGGATTATCATTGGACATTTTTGATTTTGATAAGGCCTTTAGTTTTTTAAGGAGGCCTTTTGTTCCCAAGTGGAATTTTGATTATGGCCCCAGGTGGTTAGAGACTCCATCTTTATTATAAGTGATCAGAAAGCCAAGTTATGATGTCAAAATTCCCTCTCCCATGTCCTACTTATATTTACTCTCCAAAAGATCTGCTTATTTTGTAGATTCTCACTAAACTTCTCTATAAATTTAGCCCACTAGTCAATGGCATACTTCCTCTTAATGGCATCTTTCCCTTCAATAGTGTTTTCTTTCTGGTGAAAAGTGAGTTCCCATATACTTTAGCATATTTAACATATTTAACATGTCTACCTGACATCTGGGAAAGGGGTTGGGGGGAAGGAAGGGAAAAATTGGAACAAAAGGTTTTGCCATTGTCAATGCTGAAAAATTACCTTTGCATATATATTGTAAATAAAAAGCTATAATAAAAAAAGAAATAATAATAAAAGTGAGTTCCCTAGGAAACTTATCTTGCCTCTTGTTAACTGCTAAAATCCCTTTTCTTAATAACTTCTCTTGGAGTTTAACCCACTCTCAGTAGTGTGATAAAATCATTGTCCCTCTAGAAGTTTATATTTACAAATTCTTTTGGGATGACACATGAACTAGTTTATAATCTCCTTTACTTTGGGGGTCTCACACTTATACCCCATAATTTTGGTGACTAATCCCATAATTTTGGGGCCCTGGTACAGGAAGAATCTGACTATATCTAGCAACCTCAACATTTTAGTGGCCTTTTACTGGGAATCTCAATCTATTCATTATATTAAAGTTTGAAGAGCTTTCTTATATTCTTGAATCTTTTATGTCTCCATAGCTACTAATTTCTTTTCTACTTCCTTCAATTCTGCTGGTCTCCATCTTTCCACAATCAAAACAAACAAAACAAAAAATGTCACTACATCCTTATCATTTACTCAGATTATCATCAAACCTCTCTACCTTTCTCATCCAAACTAATTAAAAGGGGTATCTAGCTTAAGTGCCTCCTTTCTGCTCATGCACCCTCAATTTTTTTTTTTTTTTTTTTTAATAATATAACTTCCAGCATCATCACTTAGTCAACTCTGATCTCTTGTAAAGGCTAGATCTAATTTTCCCCTCAGTCTTCCTTTTTCTCATTCTACTCTATCTGACATTTCTTCTCCTTTATATTGTGTCCCTTGAAGTTTTGTAACAATTAACTGGGATTTCTCCCTGTCTTTCTAATTATTCTCATTTCCCTTTTATGACTTATAGAATTCCTCTTTTTTTATTTTAAGACAGTTTCAAGTCACATCTTTTTCTCCTTAAAGTCTTTCCTGATGCCACCCAAATCTCAAGTGCCTACCCTCTCAAACTGCCTTATAATATCTATAAGCATATTCAATTATATGACATATATATATATATATATATATATATATATATACATATATATATATTTATTCTCTATAGATTTATGTGCATTTGTTATATTCTCCTTTACATATAAAATCAATGAGTGTAGAAACTTTTTTTTTGTTTGTCTTTTCTTTTCTTTCTTTTTTACTTGTCACCATCACATGGAATATCATCTGGTAAATAGTAGGTCATAAATAAATAATTTTTGATCGTTCATTTGATAATTCATTTCAAAGAATTGCATGAACTTAGGCACTTATGGTTTCATTTTTAAGATCGGTAATGTTAACAGAGATTATTTACTTTTGAAAATCTTCATTTGATTCCTGATAGGTAAGTAGGTAGAAAATAGTATTAGAATTTAATAAATTATTACTATATGCCAAGCATTGTATTAAACCCCAAAGATTCAAACCTTAGCAAAAAAATCCCCTGTACTCAAGGTCAAAAATACATAAAAAAAGGGAATACCACACATAAAAGGAAGCTGGAAAAGGGACAGTATGCATTCTGAACAATTGAGGCATACAAGTAAGTCCTGTTAAAATATATCAAAAGCTTACCAAACATGGTTCAAGGTCATTTGAGAAGCTGATTTTAATGTTTCTTGGTAGAAGAGGATGGAATGATAGCCAAAGTAAATATGATATGAAGTAATTTTCTTGTAAAGTATCAATAAATGTTTACTGATAAAGAACAAAAAGGTTTTTTGTCCTGCTTTTGTTTAATTGCTGGTGATCTGATTTTGAGAAAAATGATTTTATATTACTCAGCCTCATTTTGCTTTTTTGTAAGATGAGAGGGTTGAACCCAAGTAATTCTAGATTACCTTTCAACTCTAACAATATAACCTTCATGACACATGAAGTTTTTCCACTTTATAGTAGTAAAAACATAATTCAGTATTTTGAACATATATTTGTGTATATATACATTATATATATATCCACATTATATATATGGATATATATATAATGTATATATACACAAATATATACATTATATATATCCATATGTATAATGTATATGAACATACATGCATGCAAACACACATTTGCACAGATGTGCATATATATGTATATTTTCATATTGTAATTAAACATATTTATGTGTGCATGTATATTGTATGTTTACTGTGTTGAAATGTGAGCAAGCTGCAATTCCTGAGAACCTCTAAGGCTACCTGGCCTTGAAAGTGCTACAAATAATATTGGGCAATAGAAGTAATTTAATTAATTCTGTTGGTCAGTAAGTTGTAGAACTCAATGATAGAAACTACCCTACTCCTACCATTCCTCAATTGTACCTTTAAACTATCATATTAGCATATCAACTTAATCATTGTTTCTCTTTCCTATAAAATTAACTTCTAGTTTCTGTTTGCTAAATTCTCTAGGAAATTAACCTGCTGCAAAGTAGCATAATAACCTCCTGCTTTTGACTCTTTTCGCTGACATCACAATTTTAAGAAATCTTTGCCCCTTAATATGGAGATAAACTTGAGTTTGTGAATTATTTTGCCAAATCTATAACACTGATCAGGAGACCCTATCTTGTTGGAGTATCTGCTGCCTCAACATATGAAAACTCACATATGTATATATAGGTTGCCAGAGAGTAAAACTATATTAATTCATAATGACTGAAAAGAAGATTTATTAATGAAACAATGGAAATTCTTAAATTTAGAATATCATTTTATTATTTTTCTTTAATATAGTTATTATCATTATTACTTTTTTTCTTTAATATAATACAAACTAGCAAATATTACTGATGCGAGTCTAGTGGTAGATGATTGATGTGAGAATCCCCTCTTTGGAAGAAGATGCAGGTCCAATGTGAAAGAATTCAACAAATCTGAATAGTCAGAATAGCAAAAGGAATTTTTATTGGCACTGAGAAGCCAGCTTTGCTAGGAAAACAGACTCCTCAGTGGCAAAGTCCTGTCTGAGAAATAACAAAGGTTATCACTGAGAAGAGAATGTCTTCATAGCAGACAAGAGTCCTGGTAGGCAGCTGTGCCAAGATTGGAAAAGCATAATCCTACTTTGGACTTTTGCAAAGATTTGGAGTTTAGAATTGTCCTTTATTACAGTCTGAGGCTGAGGCTTCCAATGAATGAGATTTCTTCAATGTTGCCAATGCCCCTCAGGTCTAGGTACTTATCTTGGAGTTTCAAGCCACTCCACAGGTACAGATCTCCAACTGAATAAAATCATTTTGAAGGCTTTTTTTTTTTCCATGGACCCTAAAATTTCTTTAAAGTGATCGGGCTACTCCCAAAAGATCAATGGAGGATGATAGCAAGTTTTCCAATTGAATGATGTTACTTAACTTGTCTGGGAACATATGCTTTCCCAGATTTTTTTTTTTTTTCAGAGACTCTGAAGCTCCCTTATTTACAGATCAAGGGGATACAGTTTCAGAATTCACCCCTGTCATCACCAAATATTATTATTTCTATACTCAATTTAATGAATGAATATATAAAAATGTTTTATTTTATAATTTATATAGATAACATTGGGACATAGTATGGCAATCTGAATACAGCCAATTTTGAAATTAAGAAGACTTAACATTTTCCATCTCTAAAAGGTCTGGTCAAAAACAAGCAAATGAAGGAACCAACAAGCCTTTAAACAAGGAACAACAAAAACAAAATTTATCTTTATGCAATTAAATATAAAAATGTTTACAATAATAATTCTAATAATAATAACAGTAATAATAGCAAGCACACACACACACACACATATATATATACATATACATATATATATACATATACATATATATATATATATATACATATACATATACATATATATATAAAACAAGGTTTTTCAAATAGATTTACAAATATAGTCTCATTTTATCATGATATCAGCTTAGGAAGGTAGATTATAATGACCTCATGAGAAACTGAGGTAAACAAATTAAAATGACATGAATGAAGTCTTACAGCTAGTTTCTGAGATTAGAATTTAAACTTTCTTCCCGAATTCAGGATCAGTCTTAAGAAATCTGAACTTCTGCCTCAGCCCCAATATCCCTCATCCCCAATATCCAGACTCTCTGTCTCTGTCTCTGTCTGTCTGTCTTTCAGTCTCTGTTTATCATAATTAATTGGCAAATATCTCCAAAAGAATATTAGTATTACAAATATCTATGTATCTATCTAGATAAATATATTGGTTTCTCTTTATGTTAGGAAAAAGCTTGGTATAATTAGAACTTTTGTAATACTTCCCCACTCTAAATCATTGTTTTTTTTTTTTTTTTTTTTTTTTGTTAGTTTGTTTTTGTTTTTATTTTTTGTGTGTGTGCAAGGAAGAACACCAAGGCGAAAAGAATGAGTTAGCTTGCCAATTTCCATCTGGCTACCCAGGACCACATCATATATGTTTTTAAAGGTTGTGAGTGTTTTCCTTTCTTTCTTTTCTTTCTTTCTTTCTTTCCTTTCTTTTCTTTCTTTCTTTCTTTCTTTCTTTCTTTCTTTCTTTCTTTCTTTCTTTCTTTCTTTCTTTCTTTCTTTCTTTCTTTTTCTTTCTTTCTTTCTTTCTTTCTTTCTTTCTTTCTTTCTTTCTTTCTTTCTTTCTTTCTTTCTTTCTTTCTTTCTTTCTTTCTTTCTTTCTTTCTTTCTTTCTTTCTTTCTTTCTTTCTTTCTTTCTTCCTTCCTTCCTTCCTTCCTTCCTTCCTTCCTTCCTTCCTTCCTTCCTTCCTTCCTTCCTTCCTTTCTTTCTTTCTTTCTTTCTTTCTTTCTTTCTTTCTTTCTTTCTTTCTTTCTTTCTTTCTTTCTTTCTTTCTTTTTCTTTTTTGTAAAGCTTTTTTTTTTTTATTTTCAAAACATATGCATGGATAATTTGACAACACTGACCCTTGCATAGACTTGTGTTGCATATTTTCTCTTCTTTCCCTCATTCCCTCCCCTAGATGGCAGAAAATCCAGTATATGTTAAACTTGCTAAAGTTTATGTTAAATCCAGTATGCATAAACATATTTATGCAATTCTCTTGCTGCACAAGAAAAAATAGATTAAAAAAGAAAGGAAATGAGTAAGAAAACAAAATACAACTGAACAACAACAAAAAGAGTGAGAATGTTATGTTGTGATCCACATTCAGTTCCCACAGTCCTCTCTGTGGGTATAGATGGGTTTCTTCCTCATAAGATCATTGGAACTGGCATCTATCATCTCATTGTTGGAAAGAGTCACATTCATCGGAATTGATCATCATATAATATTGATGTTGCCATGTACAATGATCTCCTGATTCTGCTCATTTCACTTGACATAAGTTCATGTAAGTCTCTCCAGTGATATTTAAAATCATCCTCCTGATCATTTATTATAAAATAATAATATTCCATAGAATTTATATACCATAACTCATTCAGCCATTCCCCAACTGTTGGGCATCCACTCAGGTTCCAGTTTCTTGCCACCATGAAAAGGCCAACCATAAACATTTTTGCACATGTGGGTCCCTTTCCTTTCTTTAAGATTGATGTGAGAGTTTTTCAATATTCAAAATGGCTTAGTGACTTTATATCTACTGTAACCATTATTAAATACAGAAGCCAATGTATAGCCTAATTTTTGTTAGTTGAGAAAGTAATAATTAACATTTTTAGGTATAATGAGTTATGTTCTTAGAGCACTTGATTTCATATGTAAGTAAGTCTGGCCTAAAGAAAGATTTTCCTTTCAAAATTCATTGCTATATGTCATTAAATATTTTCTATTCATAAACTCTTATAAAATGTGGTGAAATTTATCTTTATAATATTCTCTCTAAAATGTAATGTTCTCTTCTTGGGGTTTTCTTGGGGTCTCTGGAGGCAGCCTTCCTTTCAGTTCAGTAATCACCAAATGAGTAGCCAGGGGTTAAAGTCCAAATCCTTTATTGTTTCTTTTCAAGTCTTGTTTCCTTTTCTGGGGCCCAATTATCTTTCTTAGAGGCCTATCTCGTTTCCAAGAGCTTAAGCTCCTGCTTCCAGTCTTTTGTCTTCTCTGCTTCTGCTGCCTTCTTGAGGTTCTCCTGAATGTGCCTTGTTTTCTAGGGAGGCAGGAGTACTGCCACTTCTCTGTCTTCCATAGTTCTGATTATAGCTGACTTTGTTCCAGCTTATATCCTCTCTAATCAAAAGTGTGAATCTTGTAGAACTATAGTAAGTACTAAGTACATGTACTGAAGTATAGACTTGTTAAGCACCATGCTAAATAACCATTGTCACTGTCAATTCCATTGACTTAGCATCTTGTTTCAAGTTCTGGCTCATAATGTCTCCCACTTTCTTTTGTTTTTAGGATATAGGTGGTCATGATATGCCTGACTTCTCAAGGAGGTAAGAACCCTGAAAAAGGATGAGACCATGACTTCCCTGACTGCTCAAAAAATGAGTTAAAACACCATAAAAGGAGGTGATTATGTCCTCCCTGACATCTCAGGAAGGGAGATGAAAACACCAAAGGAAATGGGAAATCAAATAAGATTAGTGGGTTTCTGAAGGGTTTCACTCTTAAAACAAGTATACATAAATCCATCAATATGGGAGGTATTACACATAATTACATAAATTACATAAGCACATAGTAATATAACACAGGCTAGTAGTGATGTAACAAATAACATGAATCAACATGAAGAATTATACATGTCCATAAGTCCTAGAAATAGTCCAAAAAGAATCTATTGTCCATTAGTTTATGTGCCAGGAATACAATAATTCCTGCAAGTTTTGAAGTCCTTCAATAGTCTCTTCTTGTGTTAGGGAATCCAATGATTCCTATAGATTTTGTTCTTCTTTGTTTCAAGGTTTTTCACTTTTTCTGTCTCTCTCCAAGTGCTCGTTGCTACCCATCTGTTTCCTTCTCCATCTGTAGAGATACAAGCAAACCCTTTCTCCCAAGCAGTTAACCTATCTAGTTCCTTCTATTTACCACTTTCTAAATCTCTTCTCATCACCTGGCAATTACATTGGAGCTGCTCACACTGGACACTGCCCTTCTGTTGGGTTAAAAAAATCCTATATTATCTCCAATTGTAACCCCTTTCTCCCATCTAATTGCTTTTTGGCTGATAGAGCATGTAATCCCTTTCTGCCATGTGATTACTTTTCTGCTGATTAATCATATCAGAGTTCTCAACTTCTAAACTGAGCTGCCATCATGCCTCACCTGTTTTTTGTATGATATCTTGAGGCTGGGCCCTACCTCTCATTTCACTGGGTCAATATACATTCTCAGGCCCAGTGGAAGCATTTTGGACATAGGGTTTTTCATCTTCTCTCACTTTGTCCTCTCACTCCATCTCTTTGCCCATATTGGGCTCTCAGATATTGTATTTTTTCACACTGAAAACATTGACGATTTTCTCTATAAGTTCCTTGCCAAAAGGGACTCTATCTTCCCATGTTCATCATAGTCTGGATATAATAAGAATTTGTGCCCAATGTGTCACAGCGTCTTATGATCTCTTGTAAAGGAGCATCTTTTTGTAGTCTCCATATAATTCTTTTGCAAACTTCATTGGCATTTTCCTTAGCTAGTTGTCTTATTAGTCTTGTAGCTGCATTTTCTCCAATGGTTCTTGTGGCAGCTGTTTGCAAACATCCCACAAAACCCACAAAAAGTTCATTTGGACCATGCTCTATTTTTGTGAAGGCTTCCCCCTCAATCTTTCCATGGTAAGGAACACCAAGCTTTTATTGCAGCAGTAGCAATTTGCTTATATGATGTTATGGGGTAATTAATCTTTGCTGAATTTTCTGCATACTGACCTTTACCTGCTAGTTGGTCAAAGGTGACTTGTATATTAACTCCTGTTTGCTTATTGCATTGAGCTTGAATTTTGCATAATTCACTATACTCTGAAAGCCACAACAAGTTTTGTCTGGGTTCTAATGGATTTCCAATCACTGGATATTACAATTTCATAAGCCAAATTCTCTAGTAACATCTTAACATAAAATGATGTAGCCCCATAAAAAGTGCATTCCTTTTTCAAATCCTTAATTTTTATCAGAGCAAAAGGAGTGTATCTTCTCCTTTTTTGGTTTGATGAGTCAATCTCTTCAATCACAGAGTATGCATTTATTGAATCAGATACATACTGTCCTTCATTTTATGCCTTAATCACTCCTTTTTGTAAGCTTGTCATAGGCTGCTTCATAGGTGGTGCTGATTGTTTTACTGCCTCTCCCCCTCCTCCTTCTCCCCCCATCCAGGAAGGGTTAATTGAGGGTAGTAGGTCAGGGAATGGGGAATGCCCTAATGGCTTCTGCTGTGAAATGCTACACTCAGAATTGTACTTAACTCCATTCTTATATGATTCCTCATCCTTTTCATCTAGTTTATCTGGATCTCCCCCCTCCTACTCTTTCTTCTTTTTTCTTATTCTAAAACTTATATAATTTCTTAAAGCCAGTTATATTAAATTATATGTATAAAGTGTTTCTTCAGAAATTGAGTTTGGTTTGGAATTATAGTATTCACATAGTTGCTAATTTCCACTCTTCTAGATCTCATTCTTTTTACTCAGATAACCAAGGAGACATGTACTGTACTGATTTTAAAAGTTCAAAGATCTGCTCCCAAATTACAATCAAACCTTGGCTTTTCATAAGTCTGACAATGCTCTGTACATATTTTCCTTGAATTGGAAAAGAAGGCTGTTTTCTAAACATCTATTCCATTTTAGCTGAAGTACTACTTTAGCCCTTTAACAATGTTTCCTTGTCTATTTTTATACTTATCCTAATTTCTGGGTCAAGGAGACTTTTCCACTGAAATCAGGATTATGTCTGTCCCACGTTCAGATGCCAAATTGTAATATTCTCTTGTTGGGGTTTTCTTGGGGTTCTCTGAGAACAGTCTTCATTTCAGTTCAGTAATCACCACAAATCCAGTCAGAGATTAAGGTCCAAATCTTTTATTGTCTCTTTTCAAGTCTTATCTTCTTTCTTGGGGCCCAGTTAGCTTTCTTAGAGGCCTATCTCTTCCCTTGGTTCCAAGAGCTTAAACTCCTACTGCCAGTTCTTTGTCTTTTCTCCTTCTGCCACTTTCTTGAGGTCTTCCTGAATGTGTCTTAGTTTCTGGGGGAGGCAGGAGGCGCCACCATTTCTCTGTCTTCCCTAGTTCTGATTCTGGCTGAGTTAGTTCCAGCTTATATCCTCTCTAATCAAAGATATGAATCTTGTAGAACTATAGTACTATATAATACATATAGTATAGTACATATATAGTACATGTAATATTGTATATATAGTACATATATAATACTAAATAACCATCGTCTCTATCAATTCCACTTACTTAACACCTTGCTTCAAGTTCTGGCTCATAACACATCTTTTCTTGAATTATTCCCAATTTCTTGATATTTGTTTACAGAGAGGTTTCTCTCCTTTCTCTTGTCCTTTTCACATGACCTACCCTTCTTTATTACACTTTTTTGATTGGTGCCAAAAAGCTAGAAACGAAAATTATTTCAAGAGGCTTTGTCTATACAAGCTAGGTGGTAAATAAGCTGTTATTTTGTGTTTATAGAACCAGTGTTTAATTTTTGATTTGGACACTTGAATCTGGCAATTGGACAAAAGGTTCATAATGAGCAAAATACAATGAAATATGAAGTATGGCAAGCTAACTTGAAGGGAAATGGTACAATTATTAACAAAAGAGTTATGCATCCTTGATATCTAAAATGGATTTAGACATTCTTCCAAGTATACTAGCTGATTCTGTCTTGGAGATGGACATTTCTAGGGGCTAGGGAAATTACTTGAATATTATTTTGAATTATAACCAGGCCTCAGATTCCAGTAAAAGTGTGACCTCCTTCAAACAAACTTCTCTGGATGGTCCAAAAGTTATCTTTCTCATAGTTATACTCCTAAAATAATCTTTTTTGTTTTTTGTTTTTTGTTTTTTGTTTTTTGGCTGAGGCAATTGGGTTTAAGTGACTTGCCCAGGGTCACACAGCAAGGAAGTCTTAAGAGTCTGAGATCAGATTACTCATGTCCTCCTGACTTCAGGGCTGGTGCTCTATCCACTGAGCCACTTAGCTGCCCCAATTTATATCTTTTTTTTGTGACATAACATATAATACTTTAAATTATTTGATTTTGGGGGATCTTTTATCTATATTAAAACTGTAATCTCTTCAAGTGCCTAGCAGTATCTTTTAACTTTCTCTGTCTATCTCTTTTTTTATAATGGCTATGGACTGGTTTCTCTGTCTATATATTCATTAATCTTTCTTTCTACTTATCTATATTTTGAACTCCTTAGAAAAATTGACTATATAACACATTATTTGAGACACCATTTACTACTTCATCCTTTTTACTTAAGTGTATATAATATCTTTTACTAATTTGAAGTTTTGGGAAGTGAAATACTTTTATGCTCCTCTAATGCTAAGCATGATGACTTACAAATTCTAGAAATTCAAAAAGAGAAAGAATAAAAACTTATTGACTATATGGAAAAAATGAAAACATAAATTAGATTACTTATATGATCATTATCTTAATGAAAGAACTTTGGAAAGAAATTTAATATTGTTTATTTCAATAGTAGTCATTTATATTTATTTATTCCTTAACAACTGATTTGACCAGGAGACCAACTAAAGCAGAGAAAATTAAAACTAAAATATGAGAAGCCCTGGTAAAATTAAGATCAGGAATAGAATAAAAAAGTGTCTTAAATTATAATTTAAATCAATAAGAAAATAGGATTCAATTTAGGCCAAAATAAAAGTTCACATTTCACTTTCTCAGGAACATATATTGTATTAAAGACTTACATATTGGTTTGATATTACCAAAAGTACTTTTAATCCTTTTTTTTTTTTTTAAATCAGGATGCATCAAACAGAAAAAAATAGTTTTTCACAATTAGCAGATTACAAAAGTGTTCTATAAATAAAATGATCCAAGGTAATATATATATATATATGCATTATTTTCATATAAAATAATAATTATAACATAATAATGTAATAGAACTATAGGAAATTTCAATTTCTTTATTTTGGATACACTTTTTTTCTTTTTTTTTTTTTTTTATTATTATGGCTTTTAATTTACAAAACATATGCATCAGTAATTTTTTAACATTGACCCTTGCAAAACCTTCTCTTCCAAGTTTTTCCTTCCTTCCCCCCACCACTCCTTTCCCTAGGTGACAGTAGTCTAATATATGTTAAATATGTGAAAGTATATATTAAATGTAATATATGTATACATATTTTTACAGTTACCCTGCTGCACAAGAAAAATATGATCTAGAAAGAGGGTAAAAAAACCTGAGAAGGAAAACAAAAAATGCAAGCAAACAATAAAAGAAAAGTAGAAATGCTATGTTGTGGTCAACACTCATTTCCCATAGTTCTCTCTCTGGATGTAGCTGACTCTCTTCATTACTGAGCAATTGGAACTGATTTGAATCATCTCATTATTGAAGAGAGGAACATGCATTAGAACTGATCATCATATAATATTGTTGTTGAAGTGTATAATGATCTCCTGGTTCTGCTCATTTCACTTAGCATCATTTCATGTAAGTTCTCTCCAGGCCTCTCTGAAATCATCCTGCTGGTCATTTCTTACAGAACAATAATATTCCAGAACATTAATATACCACAATTTATTCAGCCATTCTCAGATTGATGGGCATCCACTCAGTTTCCAGTTTCTAGCCACTAGAAAAAGGGCTGCCACAAATGTTTTTGCACATACAGATTTCTTTCCCTTCTTTGAGATCTCTTTGGCATATAAGCCCAGTTTGTGTCAAAGGATATGCGCAGTTTGATAACATCTTGAGCATATTTCCAAATTGCTCTCCAGAATGGTAGGTGGTATCAGTGTTCCAGTTTTTCCACATCCCTTCCAACATTTGCCATTATCTTTTCCTGTCATCTTAGCCAATCTGAAAGGTGTGTAATGGTAGTGTGTAGTTGTCTTAATTCACATTTCTCTGAACAATAATAATTTGAAGCACCTTTTCATATAACTAGAAATAGTTTCAATTTCTTCATCTGAAAATTTTTTGTTCATATCTTTTGACCATTTATCAATTGAAGAATGGTTTGTTTTCTTATAAATTTGAGTCAATTCTTTATATAATTTGGAAATAAAACCTTTATCAGAACCTTTGAATCTTTAGAAGTTCAGGACTCTGATGTGATCAATGAGCCAAAAAGCAATCATATGGGAGAAAGGGATTACAATCGGGGAAATATAGGCTTTTTTAACTCAACAGAAGGGCAATATCTAGTGCAAAAAGCTCCAATGTAATTGCCAGGTGATGAGGAGAGATGTAGAAAGTGGTAAATAGAAGGGAATTAGATAGTTTAATTGCTTGGGGAAGAGGATTTGCTTGTATTTCTACAGATGGAGAAGGAATCAGATGGGTGCCAATGGGTTGTATTCATCTTGTTCATCAGAGAGAGACCGAAAAAGAGAAAAATCTGGAAACAAAGGAGAATACCTAAGAACAAAATCAGCAGGAATCATTGGATTCCTTGAGATGAAAAATTATGGCTGAGACTATTGCAAGATTTCAAAACTTGCAGGAATTATTGGATTCCTGGCACATTAGCTAATAGACAATAGATTGGTTTTGGATTATTTCTAGGACTTATGGACATGTATAAATCATCATGTTGATTCATGTTATTTGTTATATCACTATTAGCCTGTCTTGCTATGTGCTTTTGTAATTTATGTAATTATGTGTAATACCTCCCATATTGATGGATTTATGTATATCTGTTTTAAGAGTGAGCCCCTTCAGAAACCCGCTAATCTGATTTGATTTCCCATTTCTTTGGTGTTTTCATCTCCTTTCCTGAGATGTGAGGGAGGGCATGATCACCTCCTTTTTATGGTGTTTTCACTCCTTTTTTGAGCAGTCAGTGAAGGCATGATCACCTTCTTTTTTGAGGTTCTCACCTCCTTGAGAAGTCAGGGAAGTCATGACCATCTATGTTCAAAATCAAAAGAAAGTGGGTGATGTTAGGATCCTTACAAGGTACTAAGACAGTGGAATTGATAGGGATAGTAATTATCTAATTTACCATGGTTCAGTATGATTGATCTGATCCTACAAGGAGATGTTATGGGCCAGAAATTGAAACAAGGTACTAAGTGGAATTGATTTCCTTATGATATAATGATTGATGTATACTCCGTGTACAGCTCTCAAGGCCAGACACAGAAGCTCTGAGAGGTTGAGGGATTCATTCCATCTTCCCCCTTTGCTGTGGCTGGAGGCTCAAGCACAAACCTATGGATTTTGAGGAGAAAGACCACTAGAAGCTCATTCAGAGGAAGATAAAGGCAGAAGCTTGCAGAGGCAAAGGACTAGTGATAAGAGCTCTCGGAACCAAGGAGAGAGATAGGCCTCTAAGAAAACTAGCCGGGCCCCAGGGAGGAGACAGGACCTAAAAGGAAACATAAAGCATTTGGACTTTAACTCCTAACTGCATTTGGGGTGATTACTCAGAACTTAAATGAAGGCTGCCTCCAGAAGCCCCCCAAGAAACCTGCTCCTAGAGAAAATTACATTTTAGCGAAGAATATCACATTTCCCAACTGAGAAGGCTAAGATGACTCCTTCCTCTGATTCTTTTTATCTTCAAATATTGTATTTGAACACACGACATTGAAAATGATTATTTATCCAATTATCAAAACCAGGTCTATATGATTTGTGAGTACTTCTTCAAATCCAGTCACTCTCTTTCACAATCTTGTTTTTCACTGATTACACACACGTACACACACACACACACACACACACACACACACACACACACACACACACCCCAGTTTAGTTTTTCTGTTCTAATTAAATTCACAGCCCTTGAATTTTAATGGAGATTACATGCAGGCCTGAACAAAGCCAGCTGTATTATACCCTATGACTTAAGACCCTTCCCAGCTCTAAATCTATCACTCTTCAATGACTGAGTCAAATAACCTTTCGTTAACAGCGTATGGAATCATTAAGTAAATTATCCCTACCAAACTACTGAACACTTTGAGGAAGTAGCACTAAATGCACTTTTTTAAAATCAAATTTTCAATAAAGAAATATTTTGGCAAATGAGAAGTTTTCTTTTTTCTTTTTTTTTTTTTTTTTAATGTGTTTGCTTGTTTTTGTTTTAATCCAGTATAATAAATTATTAAATAAAATTATTATTTCAGGAAACATTTTGGCATGGAAAAGAAACTCAAGTAGTAAGAACCTCCCACCATTATTTTTTGTCTTTATGGTTTCCTCAATCAAGCAGAAATCCATATGTGTATGTGTGTATATATGTTCCTATATACTTGTACTTCTCAAAGGATATATAGTTACTGTCATTGAGAAACTCAAAATCTATTGAAGGATGTAACACCTAAACACCAGAATCCTTAAAGGACCATGTAAGAGATAATGAGAAGTTCTAGATGTTATCTAAAAGGCTTACTTCATAATAAATTCCCAATATGTATAATTTGGAAAACTGCTACTTTGACTATTCAGAAAGAATGATTATTATACGTAAAAGTAGTCTAGGAAGATAGTAAATATGGGCCTAAAGTGGTTGAATTTTGATAGCAATAAAACTGTATTTCCTAAAGTCATAACAATGTAAGTAAAATTTAGCAGCAATAAAGTGAAATATATACATAGGAGGCAAAATGTTATGATGTAAGATTTTTCCTATCTTGGCATTTTCAGAAGAAATTTAAATCTATCATTGTAGAGTGAGCCTTAGAACTCTAACTATACATTTAATAGCAGAGTGTGAAGTCCGGGTTAGCCCCCTGGAGGTCCCAGAATCAACCGGAGTCAGGATAAGCAAAAGTTTTTGGTCTTTAGGGGGAGAAGTAAAGGAGATAGACAAGACTGCTGCAAGCTCTCCACAACCTCCTTTCTCTTCTTCAACCTCCAAAGTGACTCTGACTCATCTCACTCCATCTCATAATCCCTCCTTATAATTCTCTTAAACCCAAGCATTGAGTTAGCATTAAATGTGAGAAAAGAAATTCCAAACATGCTAATAGAGTTATTGTCCAATAGGTAATTAGCCTTAAGAGCTTGGTTGTCTTATTCAAGTGTACCTATTCATAATTTCAGCCTTTTACATCTCCTGTTTTCTTTTGTTTTAGATGGTCATGCCATCCCTGACTTCTCAGGGAGATTAGGATCCCAAAAAGGAGGTGATCATGCCCTACCTGACTTCTCAGTAAAGGAGGTAAAAGCACTGAAAAGGAGGTGATCACACTCTACATGACTTCTCAGGAAGGAAGATGAAAAACACTAAAGGGAAGTGGGGAGTCAAGCCAGATATTGTTAGCAGTGCTGAAGGGTCTTACTAAAAACAGGTATGCACAAACCCATCAGCATGGGAGGATTTACACAAGCACTTAGCAATAATATTAATGGTGACTCCTCACAACCAGTACGGGCTTAATGTGGTGTAACAAACATGAATGATACATACAAGTAGTGATATATCAAACAATATAAATCAACATGTTGGTGTCAAAGATTTCCAGAAGTCCTAGAAGGAGGATATACAAACACATACGCCTTCTTCAGCAGCCAAGAGATAGTCCAAAACCAAACTATTGTCTATCGCTTCATGTGTCAGGGAATCCAATGATGCCCACAAGTTTTTGAAGTCCTGCAACAGTCTTTTTATGTGTGAGAGAATCCAATGATTCCTGCAGATGATGAAGTCCTGCACAGTTTTATCATTTCTCAGAAAATCCAATAATTCCTGAGGGTTTTCAAGTCCTAAAACAGTCTCATCATGTCTCAGAGAATCCAATGATTCCTGAGGGTTTTGAAGTCCTACAACAATCTCTTCATGTCTCAGGAATTCCAATGATTCCTGAGGGTTTTCAAGTCCAACAATTTTTGATGTCCATGAATCAAATGCTATAACTATCATGCTCTTGCAGTGCTGGGCACATCAGCAACAGAACCACCCAGTGTTTCTTGGGTCCTCTCCTTCATTTGAAGGGTCTGCTCCATCTCTCTCCCAATTGGGCAAGGCAAATACGGCTTATTGGCACCAATCTGATTCCCTCTCCATCTGTAGAGATACAAGAAAACTCTGTCCCCCAAGCAGTTAACCAATCTTGTGCCTTCCATTCACCACTTTCTGGGTCTTTCCACATCACCTGGCGATTATCTAAACATAGTGGAGCTGCTCATGGACACTTCCCTTCTTGTGGGTTATGAAACCTGTCCGCTGGAGCCAGTGCATCTTTATCAAAAGTCAAGAAGTTAATAGTATAAAGAGCTAGCTCCCCCTTTCTTTTATTTTTGGAGGAGTGTCTTAATGTCTCTGTTTCTCCTCTCTACTATTGCCTGACCTTGAGGATTAAAAGGTATGCCAGTGGTGTGTAAAATCTTATACTGTACACAATAGTGTGCAAAATGTTTAGAAATATATGCAGGTTTATTATCTATTTTTATTTCTTGTGGCACACTCATAGTTGCAAATGCTTGTATAAGGAATTCAATGATCACTCAGGCTGTCTCTTTTGCTGCTGGTATTGCAAAAGTGAATCCTGAAAAGGTGTCTACCACAATATGGATTAAAGACGAACAACCAAAATATTTCTAATGGGTCACATCCATTTGCCAAATTTTATTAGTTGTCAAACCATCAGGGTTCTTCCCTGCAGAGAGTGTAGAAGTGTGGAAAGGAAGGCAAGCTGTACAAGTTTTTACTATGCTCCTAGCTTCCTCTCTTGTATTCTAAATTGTAAATGTAAAGCTCAAGCAGCCTAATGATATTTAGAATGAGATTCTTTGGCTTTATTAAATAAAGAAATATCGGCCAACATGGTTATAAAGCTATCTGCCTTTGAATTACCATCAAAAATAGGACCTGGAAGTCCACGATGAGAGTGGACATGCAAGATATAAATTTTACCTGCATACTTTCTCACTTGTTATTGAAGTTCCTTAGAGAGCTGATATATATATTAGAGGCTACAGATTTTATTTGGGCTATGACAATTCTTTGTACCACACCTACTGAATAGGACAAATCAGATATTTATATCTCCTGATAATAAGAGCTAGAATGATTGCATACAATTCATTCTGCTGAGTGGACTGAAAAGGAGTTCTGACTACTATATTTATAATTAAGTCGCAAGAGTATACAGTGAAAATATTATGTTTAGATGCATCTGTAAAGATAGTTGGTCCTTTAAGAAGAACTTTAGAAACCTTTTCTTCAAGAATCCATTGCCAGACTATGTAATAGTCTGGCTATCTTTAATGGAGACCCGTGTGTAAAAATTTGGAGCCATGGCACAGTACACATTAACTTGTGCATTAGTATAAAAGATGTATATCTTGTCAGGTCTTATCCCACATAATTGTACTGTTCACTGAATGGCCGTTAATAAAATTCTAGTCACAAGCATTGGGTAAGGGGTTACACTTTGTTCTGTTTGTGCTGGGAGGTTCACCCACTCTATCACACTATCTCTTTAATAAAGGACTGCTGTGGTTGCCTCTTGATTTTGAGTAACACTTTCAACCACATTGCATAAAGCCAGTTCAAGTTCTCTCAAAGCCTCTTGAGCTTCTTTTGTAAGTTGGCATGGTGAGTTTAAAACACTGTCTATCCTTAAAATGTCTTATAATGGTTGCAATTGATAGGTAGTCAAGCCTAACACTGGACACATCCATTGGATATCTCCTATCAATTTCTGAAAGTCATTTAAGATGTTCAGCTTCTCTGTTCTGTTTTTGTACTGTAAGCACCTCAGGATATGCTTCATATCCTAAATATTGAAAAGAATCATCATGTCTTTGAATTTTTTCTGGAGCTATGTGCAATTTGTAGTTCCTTAGTGTTTCTATGGTCTTTTGTAGACATGCTTCTAACATTTGTTCCCACATCCCAATATATCATCCATGTAATGTAATAATATTACTTTTGGAAATGCTTTTCTTACTGTAGTAAGAGCAGCAGCAACAAACATTTGACACATAGTAGGGCTGTTTTTCATTCCCTGTGGCAAAACTCTCCATTCATATCTTTTTTAAGGCTCAGCTAAGTTAACACTGGGCACTGAAAAGGCAAATCTTATCATATCATCCTTATCTAGAGGGATAGAATTGAAACAATCCTTAATGTATATAATCCACAGAGGCCATTCTCTAGCCAACTGAGAAGGAGATGGAAGAAGCTGAAGAATTCCCATAGTTTCCATCTATTCATTTACTTCTCTTAAATCAGTCAACATCCTCCATTTTCCATATTTCTTTCTTGCAATAAATACAGAGGAATTCCAAGGACTTAGAAAAGATTAGTAAGTGTTCTTGGTCAAGTTGCTTCTGTAGTATATCTAATAATATATCTAGCTAAGGGCCACTGTTCTATCCACACTGGTGTATCAGTTTTCCATTGGATAGGAACAGGTGAAATTGTTGGCAGGCCTTGAACAGCAGCCCTCCCTAAAAAACAAAGTACTCATTTGTAATCCTATATGTTGTTAAATGTCTCTTCCCCATAGATTGATGGGAATTTATCAACTACAAAAGGGGTAAAAACTCCTGTTTTGCCTTCAAAAGTCCATCTCAAAAGGGTAGCACTAACTTCAGCTGCTATTAATCTTCCTAAGGCAGATATGTAGGTGTCTGCCTTAATCTATGGCCAGTAACTGGGCCCTCTGGCAATATTGCCATTAATCTGTCCTTTGTCTTCCTCTTTTTCCTCACACTTCCTCATCTGGCTGTTCTTAAAAATTTTCCCTTTTCTATAACTTGGGGGATTCTTTAAGGCCAATTGTATTATACTGTATATATAGAATGTTTCTTTGGAAATTGAATCAGGACCATTATCATTATGGTATTCACATAATTGATCTCCTACTAGTTTCCAGTTATCTACCTCGAAGGAACAAGGGGATGTACATTCTAATGTACCCTGAGTCCATCAATCTGATCCCAAGTCACAATTAAACCCTGTTTCTTTATCAGTCTGAGTATGCTTCCTGTAGATCTCCTTTGGGGTAGGATTGGAGGTGGTGGTTGTGGTGGAGAGAAATTTTTCTTAATATCTGCCCCATTTTAGCTAGAAAATGAGAGTTACTAGTTTAGCTCTTAACAAATTAAGTTCCCTGTTTATCTGTTAAAATACTCATCCTTTTCCTGGTCACCTGGGAATTCTTCAGTGAAATTAGGGTCCTTAGTTCACACACAATGTGAAGTCTAGGTTAGCCCCCTGGAGGCCCCAGAATCAGCTGGAGTCAGGATAAACAAAAGCCCTTGCTTTTTAGGGGGAGAAGTGAAGGGAATGGACAAGACTGCCACAAGCTCTCCATAACCTCCCTTCTCTTCCTCCACCTCCAAAGTGACTCACTCCACCTCCTAATCCCTCCATACAATTCTCTTAACCCCAAGCATTGATCTAGCTTTAACTGTAAGAAGAGAATTCCAAACATGCTCATAGAGTTATTGTCTAATAGTTAATTAGCATTAAGTGCTTCATTATCTGATTCAAGTGTACCTATTTAGAGTTTCAGCTTTTAAAGAACCTATTCATATTACTTGTTGCTATTGTCCAACTCCCATAACAGTGCTAATGAAGCATTACAAATTGATGTCAATAGCTTAATCTCTTCTTCTCTTGGAAAAGCTTTGGATTCTTTTGCATCTTTTTAAACAATTTTTTTTATTCTATTCTTTGTATAGGCATATTCTCCAGGATTATATGGGGAAATATTTTAGAGGACTTCTGTATTCTAAACTTGATTTGAACTTGCTGTTGATAGTAGTGATAGAATTTTTGTACCTGCTTTCCTAGCTGGAATCAAGATATTTGTGAATGCCTAAAACATAAATTTAAAAAGTGATAAAGTAGATCCTTTGGGGCATATAGTTTTAACAGTGTGAAGATGCAGAGCAATATAATAGCTCACTCTGTGGTCCTCTTGAGAAGAATGGCTATTTGAAGAAAGCATATTATCATCCATGCCTTAATTTGTGAAGGGTTTTCAACAAGTCCTCTCTAACTTCAATTAGAGCATTGGATAAAATATAACTCATTATTACTGCTTATGGAAGATAGAAGACAGATAATTATCTATCATATTGGTGTCCTCAATTAATAAATTATTTTGTGTGGGTAAATATACATTTGCTTCAATATATAAATGCAGTTTTCTACTTTATATTAGAAATTTCCTGAGCTCAATTTTTGAGTATGCATAAAAAACACAGAGACTTGAGCTGAGGATAAGTGCAAAACAATTGCATGCATTAGAAGAATAAGAAATAATAAGGCCTAAGAAAAATGCTAACAATAACAAACACTTTATTCTCCTCCCATATAGTTTGTAATCCAGTGACACAGATCTTTCTGATGTTCCCATGGATAACACACTATTTCTCTAAGCACTAAGCCTTTTTACTAGCTGTCCCTAATACCTATGATTCTCTCCCTCATCTTGTCTGTCACCTGTTTTTCCTGGATTCCTTTAAGTCTTAGGAAAAAAATGCCCTTTATCAATATTTTTCCAATGCTGCTTAATCTTTTATTTTCTTTTAATTTAGAATTTTATTTTTCCACACACAAATTTTTAATAGTTGCCTTGAAAACTTACCTTTACTCTGAAGCCTAATAGGATCTTGTCCACTGTTGAAGATATCTTCTTCTCAGCATAATCCACCTTTGCTATATTCCTTGCCCACTAAGAAGTCTGTCTTCCTAGCAAGCTGGCTTCTTAGTGCCAATAAATCCCTTTTTGCCACACAGATTTCAGATTTGTGAAAATTTTCACCTAGGACCTGTGCCTCCAACCAGAGGGGATCTTCCACACCAATTCTCACACATCATCATTTGCACTTTATCATTTGGTTCCCTGACCTCATAAATTCTAGGCATGATGACCAGTCAGTGCAAAGACATAGAGAAGGGAGATATATAATATTGCATGGGTTTGTGTAAGAAGATGGGAGAGAGAGAGGAAGAGAAAGTGAAGAGTATTCATTGGTATTTACTCTGTGCATTATTATATTAAGCATCAAGGATCCAAATGCATTACCTACCTTCAAAAACCTTATATTCAAATGGAGGACAAGTAAACAAAAAAGCGAGCTAGAAAAAAGTGAATCAGAAGGGAAGAGTATTCAAAAATAAACAAGTCTACTAGGAAAATGTAGAAATATCTCAAGAAAAGAATAACCTGAAGGTTTTTACTGGGGGATTTCAAAAGTCTTCCTTTTAATGGTTGATAACATAAGCCATTTATTAATTGAAGGCATTTCCTATCTATGGCCTTATGAGTAACGTTGAGCCACAAAACAGAATATGGCAGGGAGGAAATCCCTTATTATGTTCAATCCTAAATCTAATTGAGACAAGTGGTGCATTTCTTCTGAGCACTAAATATTATGCAATATGTTATACTTTGAAAAGGTTTCTAAATATATATCATTTCTAAAAAATTCTAAATAAAGAAATAATATATTTTAATACATTTATTATGCTATGTTTTATATATATATATTATATATATATATATATATATATATACATAATGCACAATTTAGTATAATAAATTAATTATATCTGAATAAATAAAGAATTTTTAAGTAATTTGGAGCCCTGAAAAAAGATATTGATAAAATAACATCAGTAAAGCTACTATTTCTGAAAGGAATCCAAGAAAATATAAAAATTTAGAAGGAAAAAACAAAAATTTTACATGTATAGGAAATTTGTATAATATATTTTAAAATAGATACAAGATTTTAAAAGCAATCATTTCATATTTCTCTTTTGAATGACAGTATAAATTGGTCAGAAGTACCAATATTTGAGCCTTTTTAGCCAATTTACTCAGAAAATGTTACCAATGGCAACATCTTAACAGTGACCTATTTTCATGCTCTGTAATATACTATACATTTTCACTACTATAACCTTCCTGACCCATGGTACTTTTTAATGTAAAATATCTTTTTAGCTAAGTATGCACATTTTTATAGTGTTACTATTAAATGTGTCATAAGTAGGCCAACCTAATGTAAAATAAATGTAACAAAAGAAATGAAAGATCTTTGAAAAGTTGTAGATTTAACTTAATTTTTTTGGTAGTTACAAACTATAACATCTGATTTCTACAATACTAAGTGAAAGGATTTAAATTTGAAACTTTCTTTTCTTTTATCAGTTGCTTCTGACTTTACATTTTACACAAATTATTAAAGGCCTTTTAATAATTTATTATATTATGGTAAGACAACACAACATTGCTTTGAGTGATGTGACAATTAGAATAATGATAATGATGATGAAGATAACTAAAGGGAAAGACAATGCAATTTAAAATTTTGTTTTTCTCTGTTGGAAAGAATGAATAATGTAACAGAAAAGACAGATAATTGGCTAAGGGAGAATTAATACATAACATGCACAAAGAAATAGTAAAGAAGTACTTTGCTGCCTTTGATGAGCTCCTTGAAACTAACCAAAATGAACTACATCCTTTGGCTGCAAATACGATATTATAGCATAAGGAAAAATATCCAAACATTTATGAAAGAAAAGAGAATGGAATATGCAATCCATAGACAAATGAATAAAGAAGAAATATAGATGTGTAAATATAGCTATAAATAATAGATGATTAGTGAGTGTACATATGTGTGTAATGAATATATTAAATTAATTAATCAAATATAGGTATTGAAAGTATTAAATTAATTATATATACCTCTTTATCTATACATGCATGTGTGTGAATTGATTATGAGGGTTCATAATAAATTTATATAGAATAATCATTGTACTCTGGATTGCTTTCTTTTTAAATATTCAATAAATATGAAAGAACAGATTAATGTAATTGGTATAGTGTAATGTTCAGGCAAGCTTTCTGGAGGTCCTCTAAAAGGGCCTTAGTCTCAGCAGGATAGAGACACCATGAGAATGGTCAAGAACAGAGTCTATATTCTTTACTCTGGCCAAGTCTTGGCATGAGAGTCACCATGAGGCTGGTCAAAGATAGAATGTCTATCTTCCAGTACTTCTTAGTCCTTATATAAGAAATTACATCACAAATAAGAGATTATTGAGAAGGGGAGGGGGAAGCATCTAATTGGTTGTTGCTATTTGGAGAGATTGGAATGGAAGATTTCTGTTTCCCCAAAATCTCCTGATTTCTAGGAAACAGAAAATCAGGCCTTCAGGCTTAATCAAGCAGATAGTGGTCCAGCTAATAGACTAAATATCGATAAATGTCAAATACTGATAAATGTCATCAGCTCAGGTTAAGTAAATATAGCTATAGCTGGCCAAAACTCAAGTAAATATAGGCCTGCACATATTATACATTTCATAGGGAAAACACAGAAATAATTAAAATAAAGTACAGAAAAATAATTCACATATTCTTGTAAATTCTTCACCTTATCTTGCTCTATTCCCCACAGTATGAGAAGTTAGTCAATACTTAGTGTCTACCACATTATTTTCCAATTTTCCCATGAGTTTTTGGCAAAATAATTACTTCTTATCTCAGGAGCTGGAGTCTTGGGATTTATGAAACAGTAGATTACTGGAGTCTTTGATGCTTGTGTACCTAACTTATCCCACTCTATTTCACCACTCTATTCACCACTCTATTTCTTAATACTAAATAGTTTTAATAATTGTTGTTTTATAGTATAGTTTCAGATCTGGCACAACTTCACTTTCTTCTGTATTTTTTCCATGAATTCCTTTGTTATTCTTGACATTTTGTTCTGCCAAATAATTATATTACAATTTTTTTTCCCCCTAGGAAAAAGGCTGCTCATCTCAAAGGCAAACCCTATGATTATTTATCATCGTTAGGTTGAGTGATCCTGGGAAAGTCATTAAACTCCATCTGTTTCAGTTCTTCATTTTTTAAGTGAGCTGGAGAAGAGATGGCAAACTGCTCTAGTGTCTTTGTCAAGAAAACCCCCAGAAAGGGGGTCACAAAAAGTCAGACCTTATTGAAATTACTGAACAAGAGAAACAAACCTTTCAAAGTTTTACTCAAATGTCATTTCCCTTAGAAAAGTTTTCTCTAGGTCATCAAATCAATGCATTTTGAATTGAACTGACATTCTCTAATAACTAATTCTATCTAATTACTAATTCTATCTAATAACTAATTCTATCATCTTTAAAATAAGAGGATTGGATTATGTAATACCTAAAGTACATTTTAACTATAGATCTTAATGTTATTAACTCATCATATTTATCTAAATTGCATATCTGAGATAGGCTTTGTCATGCTAAGGTTGCTTAAATATCCTGTGCCATTTATTGGATTAACCAAGATGATCATTCTGGGCCTGAAGCAAAGAATATAAAAGGTCAAAAAGAGAAGAGATGGTTAAAGATCCTCAACAATGTAAAGCAGCAAATAATAAAATATCAGATCAATAGAGGAAATGAATATGTACTAGACCTGTGAGAAAACAAAAAGAATATGGGAGAAAAAAGCAGGAACTGAGGTAGAAAATTAACAGTTTAGCCAATGGAATGAAGAAAAACTTGTAGAAACCAATAGTAATGTAGTCACTTGACAAATTGAATGATAATTTGGTTTCTGTCTTTTTATTCAAAAATTTTTTTTTTCTATCTAAGACTACTTTCATTTTTTAAAAGGAAACATATCCTGATGCGCCTACATGTGACAATGAAAATGCTTTTCCATGGTTTCCTTTTCCCTACCCTTGTAGAGACTGGCTCCCAAGGAATGTTGCTCCTTCTCATATTGGCACATACTACACTGACACATACTCTTTCTTCAAGGCTTTGTGTAATTACATAGGAATTCACCTCTATGAAATAGCTTTCTATAAAATGGAATGGAATCATTTTTGAGAGGACTACTTTATTTTGTACATTTTTTAGTTTCCTTTTCTTTCTTTCTTTCTTTTTCTCTTCTTTTATCCTCAGAATCTAGCATATGTCCTGAAATGTGGAGTTCAAATTTAATAAATGTTTGTTCAGTGCCATGTTTCAACTTTTAAAAAATTATAAATTCCTCTGTGATACAAATTTAGTGTCTCCTACTTTAAAAAAAAAATCAATCTTCTACTGAATTCTTTTCCTCTCTCATCTACCTCTCAGCCTTTTTGCTCTCAAGTCAACTTTTATTTTTATTGCCCTCCTACTCCATTTTGCAGAACTAGATTGTGTGCGTGTATGTGTGCATATATGTGTATATGTGTATATGTATCACTTATGTGCTATATGTGTATATATGTATATGTATCACTTATAACATATATGTATATAGATGAACTCTATTTTTTGAATTAATAATTGATAATGGATTTATGAATTTTCATTGTTAATCTACCATTATTTGTCTTTTAGAAATGGAGCAATGATCTCTAATTTGGATTAAAAAAATTTGACAGTCATCTAACACATCCACACCAGGGTAACTACACTATCTTATATTTCAATTGTTATAACATTTTTCAAAATAAATGTGCCTTTACCTAAGACTTGACTTTATTCACCCTGTATAGAGACAGTTTTATTCAACTATAAGACATCCATTTTATCATCTGTAAATGAATCTAATAAAAAGATTAGCATAAAAATTGTGGGTATATATAGAAAGTGAGACATAATTACAGGTATAGATTTAGATTTTAAAGCCTAGCTGGGTTTTGTTACATCTTCAGTAAGGAATAATTTATCATTGAGAGAAACATTGTTTCAGTCACTTAAAGAAATATAAAACATGCATAACAACTACTGACTGTAATGGGAAAAGAAGCTGTTTGTTGGTTGTCAGCTGTAAATCAAGAGCGGACATTAAACTAGGAAAGTAGTTCAAAGAAAAGTGAAATTATTTAGCAAATATTTCTATCCTCCAATTTTCTAAATTTGTGTTCATATGCATAGATTTAGAGCCATTCTAAGGAATTGGGAGTTGTTTATTAAAACATTTCTATTTGCATTATCATATTTTGACAGATTATGATTGTCACATAAACAGTGGGAAAAGTCACTACAGTTTTGGCAAAAGCATCTTGGCTTCTTTTTACATTAACTAGGCATATTGCAAGCAACTCCAAAAAGAGGGGCCTGCTGAAAGAGTTATGGCAGAACTCAAATTAGGGTGTTTTAGTTCTGGCTTACTGGATTTTCAGTCAATCTAACAACTATTTCATAGGATATTCTCACATTTTAATTTGACCACAAAAAAGCAAAAGTTTGCAAAAGACCAAATCAGTTAATTTAGCAGTAACATTTTGATAATTTAATTGTATATTTTTGCCCACAGTGATTCAGGATTTTTACCTCTTGTTAGTATCCAGGAAAGTTACAAACAAACAAAAAATATTGATTTAAAACCCTGTCAGTCAGGGAAGTGTTAGTATTGATCTGCATGAATCTACTCGAGGGAATATAGGACTCAAGAATAAGACCAAGGTTTTGTGATAGTGATATATTCTTCATACCTAAATAAATAAATAAATAAATAAATAAATAAATAAATAGATAGATAAATAAATAAACAAAACAATAACAACAACCAAAAAAACTAAGGAATTTTTGTATGTTTTCTGTTTTAGATGCTATGCTAGGAGCATATCAGTTGATGATAAATCATTTTTAAAGTTTTTTTGCAAACCTTAACATGCTCCATAAATTCTAGCTATTATTAATAACAATAGTAGTAGTTGTGACCACTTGTAATATCCATTTTCTTGCTAGCTCTGACTCCTATAATCTTTGTCCTTTCACTCCTAATACTTCTCCACTCTCAATTAAACCTCACTTTCATTTGTATGTAGTGCCAGCTTCATTTGTCTGATTCTGTTTGGAGTCACTACAGGTTATTTCACAGCCCTTATCATCCATATAGAGCTTCCCTGACAGTATGTTTTTCCCGAGGAAATAAAAAAATGTTCCAGTGGGCTAAGCACGATTGAAATTATCAACTAAGTGACTGTAAAAAAACACCCAACCATTTATTGAATGAGGATTAGTAGGTTGAGATTGCTACTATTTAATTACTTTTAAAAAAATATTCTCCTCATTACAAGGCAGCTAGAAAGATTATGGAGGGTTCAGATTACATGTTGAATAAAAAGTTGCTGCTACAGATCCTGGATAGGAAGAGTATGCTTGTTAATGATGCAAAGTATTGTATTTTCCTCTGCTCCCTCACAACGCTATTGTCGCATCTGCTGAAATGGCATCGTTTCTATCATACCTATCCACATATCAACAACTTGATCCAGATATCTAAAACAGGAGACCCTGAAAAAAGACTCAGGAGCAAGTAGGACAGAGAAGTAAAATTAAAAAACAAGCAAAAATAAAATAATAATACAAGAACAACAAAAAAATTAAACATATATATCTTCATTAGTAAAATTCCTCTAATTGATAATCCATTTGAACTCATTCTCCATTGGTTACCAAATTCTCACTCCCTCTTAATCCTGTGATATTGAATCCTAGACTGCTAAACACTAAAGCCCATTAATACTGCCATAATTCATAAGTGCTTCAATAATAATCTTCTATTATCTCATCTTTCTGTAACTCTTAATCTCCTTATACTGTTCTTTTCCTTCTTGACTTTTAGTCTTTCTCAAAGACTTTCTAAAAATTTTGTGAAAACCTGCTCTGGCAACTCTTCTCTCTCTTTTTTTTTTCCAATATTAAAACTTAAGTTAATGGATTTAATTGTAAACTATTCTCTTCTATTCATGCAAGATATATTTCCTTATTAGCAATGTCAATAAAGATAAAATGAGAAAATTACAATTACATTTGCATTCAAAATTCATCAGTTTTTTCTCTGAAGGTGGATAGCAGTTTTTCATCATGATTCTTTTGAAATTACCTCGATATCACTGCATTGATGAGAGATCCAATTCTTTCATATTTCATCATTATTTCAACATTACTATTATTAATGAATAGTAATGTCTTGAGAATTTTTAGTTCACATTGAACCAGTTCCTATAAGCATTGCCTTGGCATTTTTTTCTGAAATAACTCTGTTCATCATTTCTTATAGCATAATAGTACTTTGTCACAATCATATTCTAAAACTTAGCCATTTTCCCATTAATAAAAATTCCCTTTGCATGTTGGCAAATTCCTCCTATAACCTTAAAATTTACACATCTTATGTTGTATTCAGCAGCACTTTATTTTTATTTTTTATTTTTATCTTAAAATTTCATTTTAATAATATATTATTTTCCTAGAAGCATGTACAGATAATTTTTAATTTCATTTTTAAAAGATTTTGAGTTCCTTTTTTTCTTTCTTCCTTCCTTACCTCCCCATGCCCCACAGTAGCAAGCAATCTGATGTAGGATATATATCTATATTCATTTTTAACATACTTCTATCTGTGTCTTATTGTGAAAGAAAAAGTATAACAAAAGGGGAAAACCACAAGAAAGAAAAAATAAAAGAAAAAAAAAAGATTATTTTTCCTAGCTCTTTAAAATAATTTTTTAGCAGTTTGATTGGTATGATGCTGAACAAGTAAACCAAATGAAGCAGAATTTTCATTTTTATTATATTAGCTTGGCCTTCCCATGAGCAATTGACATTTTTCCAATTATTTAGATCTGACTTTATTTGTGTGAGAAATATTTTATATTTGTGTTCCTATATATCTTGAGTTTGTTGTGGCAGATTGACCCTCAAATATTTTATTTTGTCCACAGTTACGTTAAAGATAATTTTTTTTTCTATCTCTTGCTGATGATCATTCTCAGTAATATATGAAAAAGTTAATATTTTTGTGTTTTTATTTTATATCCTGCAACTTTCCTAAAGCTGTGAATTGTTTTCAATAGGATTTTGGATGATTATCTAGGATTCTCTAAGTATATTATCTGCAAAGAGTGATAGTTTTATTTCCTCATTGCCTATTCTAATTCCTTTACTTTCTTTTGCTTTTCTTATTGCTAAAGCCAACATTTCTTGTACAATTTTTAATAAAAGTGCTTATAATGGGCATTCTTGTTATATCCCTGATCTTACTGGGAATATGCCCAGTTTCTGTTCCTTATAAATAATGCTTGCTCTTGGTTTTGGATAGGTATTGCTTATTATCTGAAGGAAAACTCCCTTTATCCTTATGCTCTGTAGTGTTTTTAATAGGCATGGATGCTGTATTTTGTCAAAACATTTTTATGCATCCATTGAGATTATCATATAATTTTTTTTTGTTTTGTTTATTGATATGATTGATTATGGTAGTAGATAGTGAACTATCCCTGCATTCCTGGTATAAATCCCACTTGATCACAATATATTTACCCTACTGATAAGTTGTTGTAATCTCTCTGCTAATATTTTATTTAAAACCTTTTTATTAATCTTGAGAGATTAGTCAGTAATTTTCTTTCTGTGTTTTGGCTTTTTCTGATTTAGATATCAGTACAATGTTTACATCATAGAAGGAATTTGCAGGATTTCTTCCTTGCCTATCTTTCCAAATAGTTTACATAGTATTGGAATCAATTTACTTTAAATGTTTTGTAAAATTCACTTATGAATCTATATGGTCTTGGATATTTTTTCTTAGGGAGTTCATTAATGGCTTGTTCAATTTCTTTTCCGTCAAATAAGACTAAGTAATTTATTTTCACTTCTGTTAATCTGGGCAATTTATATTTTTGTAAATGTTCATACATTTCAATTAAATTATTAGATGTGATACTATACAGATGGCTAAAAGAGCTCCTAATTATTTCTTTAATTTATTTTTCATTAGTGGTAAATTCACCCTTTTCATTTTTCATGCTGGTGATTTTTTTTTCTTTTTTCTTTATTTCTTCTTCTTTTTTTTCTAATAAAGTTTACCAGAGGTTTATCTATTTTGTTGGTTGTTTCATAAAACCAACTCTTATTTTTTATGTGTAGATTCAACAGTTTCCTTAGTTTTAATTTTATTAATCTCTCCTTCCTATTTCAGAATTTCTAATTTAGTATTTAACTGGAGGTGTTAATTTGTACTTTTTCTATCTTTTTTTAGTTGTATTTCCAATTAATTAAACTTCTTGTTTTCTATTTTCTTCAAGTAGGTATTTAAAGCTATAAAAATGTCTTCTTAAAAACTGCCTTGGGTACATCTCATAGGTTTTAATATGTTTTCTCATTATTGTCATTCTCTTGGATGAAATTATGGATTGTTTCTGTGATTTGTTGTTTGACCCACTCATTTTTTACAGTTAGATTATTTAATTTCAAATTGGTTTTTAGTCTATCTTCCCTGTTCCTTTTTTAATCTAATTTTTAATTCATTGTGATCTAAAAAAGAAGGATTTACTATTTCTGCATTTCTGCATTTGAATGTAAGGTTTTTATATCCTAATACATTTTTTGAAGGTGCTATGTACTACTGAGAAAAATCTGTATTTCTTTTTTTTTTCCCTATTTAATTTTCTCCAGAGGTCTATCATATCTACATTTTCTGGTATTCTATCAACTTCCCTACTTTCTTTCTTGTTTATTTTGTGGTTAGATATTTCTGACTCTGAAAGGAGAAGGTTGAGATCTCTTACTAGAATAGTTTTGCTATCTATTTCTTTTTTTAACTGGCTTAAAACATTTTCTAAGAATTTGCTCTACCACTTGGTGCATACACATTTACTATTCTTACTATTTCATTATTTATATACTGTTTATGAAGATGCATTTTCTTTTTTTTATATCTTTTAATAAGATCTATTTTATTTTGTTTTATCTGAGACAAGAATCGCTACCCCTGCTTTTTTTTTTTTTTTTTTTTTTTTTTTTTTTTTTTTTTTTACTTCAGCTGAAGGGCAATAAATTCCATTCCAGCCTTTTACAGTTACTCTGTATGTGTCTCTCTGTTTCAAATGTGTTTCTTGTAAACAAGATATTGTAGGATTCAAACAAGATATTGTAGGATTCTTTTTTTTTTTTTAATCCACTCTGCTAATTACTTTCATTTTATGGGAGAGTTCATCCCATTCACATTCAAAGTTATGCTTACCTGCTCTGTATTGCTCTCCATCCCATTTTCTCCCTTATATATAGTTTTGTTCTCTCTTTCCACCCTGTCTTTAGTCCTATTGTTTTTTAACCCTCCCCATCCACTACCTTTTCTTCTGTCATCTCTTTTACCTTTCTCTGTAAAGTACAGGCTAGCTCTCTGGAGGACTTCAGGGTCAGCCAGAGTCAGGATAAATCAAAATCCTTGGTCTTTAGGGGGAGAAGTGAAGGAGGCAGGCAAGCTGCTATGAGACTTGCCAAAGATCTCTCCTGGTTTCTGGAGTCCTGAATCACCAGCCTCTCTCTTCCTCCTTCTGCCGACAAGTGCTTCTGGCCTCTCTCCCCCCACCCTCCAATCCTTGCCTATGATCATCTTAACACCAAATATTCAGCAAGCACCAATAGTGAGGAGAGCCATTATCCAAATATATACTAATAGAGTCATTATCTCACATCAAATAGGTAATTAGTCTTAAGTGCTCAGTTGTCTGTTTGAAGCATACCTTTTTTTTTTTTAATTTTTATTTTATTTTATAATTATAACATTTTTTTGACAGTACATATGCATGGGTAATTTCTTACAACATTATCCCTTGCACTTACTTCTATTCAGATTTTTTCCCTTCCTCCCCCAACCCCCTCCCCCAGATGGCAAGCAGTCTTATATATGTTAAATATATTACAGTATATTCTAGATACAATATATGTGTGTAGAACCAAATTTTTTGTTGCACAGGAAGAATTGGATTCAGAAGGTAAAAATAACAGTTTACACTCATTTGCCAGTGTTCCTTTTCTGGATGTAGCTGGTTCTGTACATCATTAATCAATTGGAATTGGATTAGCTCTTCTCTATGTTGAAGAAATCCACTTCCATCAGTATACATCCTCGTACAATATCATTTTTGAAGTGTATAATGATCTTGTGGTTCTGCTCGTTTCACTCAGCATCAGTTGATGTAAGTCTCTCCAAGCCTCTCTGTATTTCTCCTGTTGGTCATTTCTTATAGAACAATAATATTCCATAACATTCATATACCATAGTTTACGCAACCATTCTCCAATTGATGGACATCCATTCATCTTCCAGCTTCTAGCCACTATGAAAAGGGCTGCCACAAACATTTTGGCACATACAGGTCCCTTTCCCTTCTTTAGTAGTTCCTTGGGGTATAAGCCCAGTAGTAGTATGGCTGGATCAAAGGGTATGCACATTTTGATAACTTTTTGGGCATAATTCCAGATTGCTCTCCAGAATGGTTGGATTCTTTCACAACTCCACCAACAATGCATCAGTGTTCCAGTTTTCCCACAGCCCCTCCAACATTCAGCGTTATTTGTTCCTGTCATCTTAGCCAATCTGACAGGTGTGTAATGATACCTCAGAGTTGTCTTAATTTGCATTTCTCTGATCAATAGTGATTTGGAACACTCTTTCATATGAGTGGAAATAGTTTTAATTTCATCATCTGAAAATTGTCTGTTCATATCCTTTGACCATTTATCAATTGGAGAATGTCTTGATTTCTTATAAATTAAAGTCAATTCTCTGTATATTTTGGAGAAGAGGCCTTTATCAGAACCTTTAACTGTAAAAATTTTTCCCAATTTATTACTTCCCTTCTAATCTTGTTTGCATTAGTTTTGTTTATGCAGAAACTTTTTAATTTGGTGTAATCAAAATGTTCTATTTTGTGATCAATAATGGTATCTAGTTCTCCCTTGGACACAAACTCCTTCCTCCTCCACATGTCTGAGAGGTAAACCATCCCATGTTCCTCCAATTTATTTATGATTTCGTTCTTTATGCCTAAATCTTGGACCCATTTTGATCTAATCTTAGTATGTGGTGTTAAATGTGGGTCCATGCCTAGTTTATGCCATACTAATTTCCAGTTTTCCCAGCAGTTTTTGTCAAATAATGAATTCTTATCCCAAAATTTGGGATCTTTGGGTTTCTCAAAGATTAGATTGCTATTTTTATTCACTATCTTGCCCTGTGAACCTATCCTATGCCACTGATCAACTAGTCTATTTCTTAGCCAATACCAAATGGTTTTGGTGACTGTTGCTTTATAATATAGCTTTAAATCAGGTACACTTAGACCACCTTCCTCTGACTTTTTTTTCATTTGTTCCCTTGCAATTCTCTACCTTTTATTCTTCCATATGAATTTTGTTGTTATTTTTTCTAGGTCATTAAAATAGTTTCTTGGGAGTCTGATTGGTATAGCACTAAATAAATAGATTACTTTGGGGAGTATTGTCATCTTTATTATATTCGCTCGGCCTATCCAAGAACACTGAATGTCTTTCCAATTATTTAAATCTGACTTTATTTTTGTGGCAAGTGTTTTGTAATTTTGCTCATATAGTTTCTGACTCTCCTTTGGTAGATATATTCCCAAATATTTTATACTATCAACTGTTATTTTGAATGGAATTTCTCTTTGTATCTCTTGCTGTTGGATTGTGTTGGTAATGTATAAAAATCCTGAGGATTTATGTAGATTTATTTTGTATCCTGCGACTTTGCTAAAATTCTGAATTATTTATAATAGCTTTTTAGCAGAGTCTTTGGGGTTCTCTAAGTATACCATCATGTCATCTGCGAAAAGTGACAATTTGATTTCTTCATTTCCTACTCTAATTCCTTGAATCTCTTTCTCGGCTCTTATTGCCGAGGCTAGAGTTTCTAGTACTATATTGAATAGTAATGGTGATAGTGGGAAACCTTGTTTCACTCCTGATCTTACAGGGAAAGGTTCTAGTTTATCACCATTACATATGATGTTTACTGAAGGTTTTAAATACATGCTCCTTATTATTTTAAGGAATAGTCCATTTATTCCTATACTCTCAAGCGTGTTTAGTAGGAATGGATGTTGGATTTTATCAAATGCTTTTTCTGCATCTATTGAGATGATCATATGGTTTTTATTAATTTGATTATTAATATGGTCAATTATACTAATAGTTTTCCTAATGTTAAACCAGCCCTGCATTCCTGATATAAATCCCACTTGGTCATAGTGTATTATCCTGGGGATGATTTTCTGAAGTCTATTTGCTAATATCTTATTTAAGATTTTAGCATCAATATTCATTAAGGAAATTGGTCTATAGTTTTCTTTCTCAGTTTTCGATCTACCTGGTTTAGGTATCAGTACCATGTCTGTATCATAGAAGGAATTTGGTAGGACTCCTTCAATCCCTACTTTTTCAAATAGTTTACATAGCATTGGAGTTAGTTGTTCTTTAAATGTTTGGTAGAATTCACCTGTAAATCCATATGGACCTGGGGACTTTTTCTTAGGAAGTTAGTTAATAGCTTAGTCTATTTCTTTTTCTGAGATGGGACTATTTAGACTACTTACTTCTTCCTCTGTTAATCTGGGCAAGCTATATTTTTGAAGGTATTTTTCCATTTCATTTAAGTTATCGAATTTATCGGCATAAAGTTGAGCAAAGTAGCTCCTAACTATTGTTCTAATTTCCTCTTCATTAGTGGTGAGTTCACCCTTTTCATTTTCAAGACTATCAATTTGCTTTTTCTCTTTCCTTTTTTTAATCAGGTTTAGTAAGGGTTTGTCTATTTTGTTGGTTTTTTTCATAAAACCAACTCTTACTTTTATTAATTAATTCAATAGTTTTTTTACTTTCAATTTTATTAATCTCACCTTTTATTTTTTGAATTTCAAGTTTTGTGTTTGTGTGGGGGTTTTTAATTTGTTCCTTTTCTAGCAATTTTAGTTGTAAGCCCAATTCGTTGGCCCTCTCTTTCTCTATTTTATGCAAGTAGGCCTGTAGAGATATAAAACTTCCCCTTATTACTGCTTTGGCTATATCCCACACATTTTGGTATGATGTCTCATTATTGTCATTTTCTTGGGTGAAGTTCTTAATTATGTCTATGATTTGCTGTTTTACCCAATCATTCTTTAGTATAAGATTATTTAGTTTCCAATTATTTTTTGGTCTATTTTCCCCTGGCTTTTTATTAAATGTTATTTTGATTGCATTATGGTCTTAAAAGGATGCATTTACTATTTCTGCCTTACTGCATTTGATTTTGAGTTTTTTATGCCCTAATATATGATCAATTTTTGTATAGGTTCCATGAACTGCTGAGAAGAAAGTATATTCCTTTCTGTCTCCATTTAGCTTTCGCCAAAGATCTATCACATCAAACTTTTCTAGTATTCTATTTACCTCTTTGACTTCTTTCTTATTTATTTTGTGGTTTGATTTATCTAATTCTGAGAGTGCAAGGTTGAGATATCCCGATGTTATAGTTTTGCTATCTATTTCCTCTTGCAGCTCTCTTATTTTCTCTTTTAAGAATTTAGATGCTACACCACTTGGTGCATATATGTTTAATATTGATACTGCTTCATTATTAATGCTGCCCTTTAGCAGGATATAATGCCCTTCCTTATCCCTTTTAATTAGATCCATTTTTGTTTTTGCTTGATCTGAGATGAGGATGGCCACTCCTGCTTTTTTGGTTTTGCCTGAAGCATAATAGATTCTGCTCCACCCTTTTACTTTTAGTTTGAATGTCTCACCCTGTTTCAGGTGTTTCCTGTAAACAACATATAGTAGGATTCTGACTTTTAATCCAGTCGGCTAACTGCTTCCTCTTTATGAGGCAGTTTGCCCCATTCACATTTATGGTCAGAAGGACCAACTCTATATTGCTTGCCATCCTATTAACCCCTGCTTATGCTTTTCCCCTTTCCTTCCCTTTTACCCTCCTATCCAGTATTAAACTGGTGAACACCACTTGCTTTTCACAGCCCTCCCTTTTTAGGATCCCTCCTCCATCTTAAAGATCCTCCCCTTATTTTACCCCTTTTCCTCGAAATTACTGTATTCCCTTCCCCTTAGCTTACTCCTTCCCTTTCACTTTTCAATGAAATGGAAGAAGTTTCACCATAAATCGAATATGTCTATTGATACACGCTATGTTCATCTCCCTCCTTTCTTTGTCTCAGATATAATAGGTTACCTTTGCCTCTTCATGAGATGTAGTACCACCACTTTACACTTTTGTATGATATAATCTCCTTTCCACCTCTAGTTTCTAAGACAAATTGTACATATGTTCTTTACATATTTTTTTTTTGACAGAAGTATAGTTCTCAAGATTTCTTTTTACCTTTTTAGAAATCTCTTGAGTTCTGTATTTGAAGATCAAACCTTTTATGTAGGTCTGGTTTTTTCATCAAAAATAGATAGAAGTCATTTATTTCATTAAATGTCCATCTTCTTCCCTGGAAAACGATGCTCATTCTTGCTGGGTAAGTTATTCTTGGCTGCATACCAAGTTCCTTAGCCTTTCGGAATATCATGTTCCAGGCCCTGCGTTCTTTTAATGTGGACGCTTCTAGATCCTGGGTTATCCTTATTGTGGATCCTCCATATCTGAATTGCTTTTTTTCTAGCAGCTTCCAATATCTTTTCCTTTGTCTGATGGTTCTTGAACTTGGCCACTATATTTCTTGGCGTTTTGATTTTAGGGTCCCTTTCAGTAGGTGATCGATGAATTTTTTTAATGTCTATTTTACCCTCTGTTTCCAGAATGTCTGGGCAGTTCTCTTTCATAATTTCCTCGAAAATGGTGTCCAAGCTCTTTTTTTCCTCCCATTTTTCAGGGAGTCCGATTATTCTCAAATTGTCTCTCCTGGATCTGTTTTCCAGGTCTGTTGTCTTTCTGGTAAGGTACTTGACATTCTTTTCAATTGTTTCATTTCTCTGGTTTTGCTTGACTACCTCTTGGTTTCTCCTTGAGTCATTCATTTCTGTTTGTTCCAGTCTAATTTTCAATGATGTATTTTCTTCACTCACTTTTTTTATATCTCTTTGTAATTGTCCAATTGACAATTGTCCAATTTTTATCTTCTATGGAATTTTTTTCCATTTTATCCATTTTATTTTTTAGAGAGCTGATTTCTTTTTCCAGCTCACTAATCCTGTTTTCCTTGGAGTTGTTTACCTTTTCCAGCTCAGTAATCCTGTTTTCCTTGGAGTTGTTTACCTTTTCCAGCTCACTAATCTTGTTTCTCAATGATTTGATTTCTTTATCCACTCTGTCTTTGAATGCATGGGATGACTTCTCCAGGCTCTCTTGCCAAGCTTCCCTTTCCTTTTCCCATTTCTCTTCCAGCTCTCTTGTGAGAGCCTTTTTGAATTCCTCTATGAGGTCCTTTTGTATTGAGGAGCAGCTTATATCCCTTCCAGGGGATACATCTGGGGACAGTCTGTTCCTAGTCTCCTCAGCATTTGAAGTCTGCTCCCTCTCCACACAGAAGCTGTCAATGGTTAGAGCCCTTTTGAATTTTTTGTTCATTTTGTCAGAGCAGGAATCAAAGTAAACAAACTGACAAGAGAAAAAATTGGTCTGTTTTGCAGGAATGGGGCTGGATGGTATTAATGGGCTTCCTCTACAGACTGGGGGTAGGGCAGCAGAGAGCCACTAACAGAACAGCAATGACTGTATTGAGTCTGAGCTCTGAGGTTCCAAGAACGCACTGTCAGTCCAGGTGGGGGTTGGGGGTGGCCGGGCTCTGAGAGATGCTGGCTTTCTGGGGTTTTAATCTTCACCTCCGGTGTTTACACCCTCTCTGCTGCTCCTGGCTTGCTGCCAAGATGGAGCATCCACACTGGCGAAAAGCCCTTTCACAGAAACGGCAGAGATCACACCCCTCCCCCTCAGGTTTGAGCTGTGTGAGCTGCCTGTCTTGCTCTGGCTGCCTACCCTCAGTCTGTGCCCAGTCTGATTGACCCTCCCCCGAGCAAACACAGACCTTTTCTGGCGACTTTCAAGGATGTCTTCTCTTGGTGATTATTTGTGGATTTCTTTCTGGGTCAAGCATTAAGTCAGAGGCTTGTCATGAAGTAAGTTCTGAGAGAAAACGAGGAGCTCAAGCAGCTGTCTGCCTCCACGCCGCCATCTTGGCCGGAAGTCCTTAAGCATACCTTTTTGAAGTTTCAGCCCTCTACACTTCTCTTACCTTCCCCCTTTTGGCTATCCCATTTGTCCTGTGCCTTTTTTTTTCTTTCTTTCTTTTTCCTTCTACTTCTTTATAGGTTTAGACATATTTCTTTATCCAACTGTATTAATAAGTTTTTTTTTTTTTTCCTCTTAGAGCTAACATTGATGGGATCAAGCTTATTATTCTTAATAATAATTATTATTATTATTAATTATTATTATAATAATTATATAATATATTATAATTATATAATATATTATAATTATATAATAAAATATTATAATAATTATATTATAATTATTATTATTATATTATTATTAAGATTATTCATCTTCCTTTTTTTCCTCAATTGTAATTAGTCTTTAGCATCTCATGTTATCTAACTGTTCTATTAAACTCTCCTCTTTTTCTAGTATAAACCTTTTCCCATTCCTTTATGTATTTTGCTTTGATATTATCACATCAGAGTCCTCTAACCATGTGATGTCCCCCTTTGTCTATCCCAGTAATAGATACAGTTTTCAGCAGTTACAGATAACATTTTTCCATCCAAGGATGTAAACAGTTTAACCTTTAAATAATATATTTCCCCATTTACCTTTCTTTATTCTCTTGAGTCCTGTGTTTGTAGATTAAATTTTCTGTTTAAGTATATTTTTTCAGTAGAAATAATTGAAAGTCTCTCATTTTAGTGGAGATCCATTGGCTCCTCTGAAAAAATGACATTGAGTCTTGCTGCCTAGTCAATTCTTGATTATAACCCCAGGTAATTTGTCTTCTGGAATGTGTTATTCCAGGTTCTCCATTCCATTATTGTAGAAGCTTACAGATTCAGGGTAATCCTGAGTATTCCTTCTTGATATTTGACTTGGTTTTTCTTGTCAGCTTGGAGTATTGTTTCCTTGAGACTGTAGTTATGAAATTTCTCTACAATGTTTCTTGGGGTTTTTATTGTGGGATCTCTTCCTGAAGGTGATTGATGGATTATTTCAAAGAGTATCTCTCTCTTTGTTTCTAGAATATCAGGAGAGTTTTCAATAATGATCACTTGAAGAATTATATCCACGCACTTTTTTTGCATGTGGACTTCAGATAGTCCAATAATTTTTAAATTGTGTCTTCTAGATCTATTTTCCAATTTTTCTGTTTTTCCAAATTTTCTTCCATTTTTTTTTCATTCTTTTTAGTTTGTTTGACTGATTCTTGCTGTCTCATAGAATCATTAGATTCTATTTTGCCATATTGTAGTCTTTGATGTTATAACGTATAATCTTTGCTTTTTATTGCTTCCAGGTTTTTTTAAGGATCTTTCAAAATTCCCTCATGGTATTATTATTATTGTGCCTATAAATTATCTGTCCTATCACCTATACTAAGATGAATAAATCTTTTGAAATGTAAGGTGATTTTCTTCACTTTTGTTTTTCTTTTTCCATTTGATTAATTCTACTTTTTAAGGTATTGCTTTTTTCAGTCAATTTTTTTCTTCTTTTCCAAGTTGTTAACTCCCTCATGCATACCTCTTATTTCTTTTTTCATTTTTATTTCCACCTCTCTTATTGACCTTTTAAAATATTCTATGCACACTTCCAAGAAGATTCTTTGGGCTTGAGGTCAATTCATATCACTCTTTGAGATTTCTTCTGTGAACATTCTGTCTTTATCTGAGTTGATGTTTTTATCTTCCCTGTCATCATAGTAGCTTTCTATGATTAAGATTCTTTTCTGTTACCTTCTCATTTTCTTTCCTTTTCTTTTGTAATTTCTCTCTCTCTCTCTATCTTTTTACTTTTTATGGTTGAGAGTAAAGAACCTGGAGTAAAGGAGGTGCTCTTTGAAAGTTCCTGTGCAGCTCTGATTCTTGGTTTTGAGCACAAGGGCCTCTTGTCTTTTCAAGGGTTAGCTTTGCTTGCCCTTTTCAGGAAATAGCCTGGTTTCCCAGAGTTTGCATTCTGAGCTGGAACTGGAGGTTGCTCCAATAATTTGCTCCTCTACTGATCCAGGACTGAGTGTTTTAGTTTCTGATTTCCTATAACGAACACCTTTTTATTGGCTTTCCCTCTGTTTAAACTGGGCTGATCATCCTTTTCTCCCCAATGAGACTGAACTTTCTTGAAATTTTTTCAGTTGAGTTGGAGAGTGGTTTCATTCCATCAAATTCTGTTCAAAGGCTTGGTTTCATGTGGTTTTCAATGTACGCTGGGATTGCTCAAGCTCTCAGGCTTCAGCCTGGTTTAAGGATTTTGTCATCCATCTTGACTCTGCTTCCAAAAGACCCCAGAAAGTCTTTTAAAGCTGAATCTACTCAACACACTGTGCCTTCCATGTCATGTAATCAATTCTAAAGTTTTTCAGAAAGATCCTGAAAATGGCCCTATATCTTTTTTTATCTATCTACCCCCACCATGAATGCTTGTGTCTGTGAGCTCTCCACAAAATAGTCTGTTTAGAAAGCATACATTTGGCTTTTCAACAAAATGGCTAGCCCAAGCAATCTGTATTCCCTGCAGTAGAATTTGAATTCTTGGCAGTTTAGTTCTAAAAAAGGACCTCAGCATATGGTACTTTATCCTACCAAATGATCTTCAGAATCTTCCTAAAATAGCTAAAATTCAAGTGATTCTGTTTCCTGAGATGGCATACTGTTTAGTTTTCCCAGACTTAGAGTACAAGGATTCTGTAGATCTTAAATTTGATAATCAGTCTCTTAGCTTTTATCTTCCATACTCTCCTTTGGAACTTTCCAAACACTGAGATAACTTTAGCAATGTGTAAGTCATCTTCATTATTAAGATGTATCTCCCTGGAAATTATACTTTCAAGGTAAGTAAACTTAAGTATACTTTATCCATAGCATTCAAAACATCACCATTTGGTATGGTTCCACATTCAGAAAATGTAAAGTTGGCTGAGAGAGTACCTGTATTTTCTTCTAAATTATATCTAGGAGGGGAGGATTCTGGGAAGATGTTTGGTAAATTCCCCCACAAATAGAACAGATGTGCCCCTCAGGGCAAACAGACTGGTGAAAAACCAAGAAGATTTGAGTCAAAGATGAGTCCTTTTGATACAAATCCAGAAGATCTGAAGAAAGATCTAAGCTAGGGATTAACCTGTCTGAAGTGCAGTCACCTCTGGGTTATTTTTGCAGAACTATCAAGTGGGGCCCTTCAGGCTAGTGAAGTGTGGCTGGAGCCTCAGCAAGAAGCACAGAAATGCTTCTTTTTTATCCTTATTAAATATAATTCTTGCTGATTGTTTTAGATAGATGCTACTTAGCAGTAAAGTTGTATAGAAATGTAGATCTCCAGCTTGGGTTAAGAAGGAGTGGTCCTGGACTCAACTAATCTCACCCAGATAACAAAATAAAACCACTTTATCTTGATTCCTTAAGGAGGGTCTCTCAGAGTTTTGGGGCTCCTCCTTTAGCAAGTTGTAATTTTTTTCCTAAACTATTTTAATCCATTCTATTTATGTTTTGCTTTATCTAAGATTGCTATCTTTACTTTTTATACATCAGCTGAAGCATTATAGATTCTGCTCACACCTTTTTCATTTTCCCTGTGTGTATCTCTGTTGTAAAAAACATATGGTAGGGTTCTAGCTTTTAATCCATTCTACAATTCACTTCCATTTTATGGGAGATTCCATTCACAGTTACAGTTAGCATTATTAACTCTGTCTTTACCATAATCTTGTTTTTCCCCATTTATACTTTGTTTCTCTCCTTTCACCCTTTCCCTCCTCACTAGTGTTTTGCTTCAGACTCCTATTTCCTTCAATCTGCCCTCCCTTCTATGATTCACTACCTTAACTCCCTTGTTTTCCTCCTACTTCTAGTCTTCCTTCAATAAGCCTTCCCTCTTTTGTTTCCTTTCCCTTTACTCTTCTTATTATCCAATATGGCAAGATAAATTTCTACACTTAGGTAAGAATATAAGTTTTTCCCTCTGTTCTAAAATATCAGGGCAGTTTTCCCTGATGATTTCTCAAATATATTTTACAGTTTGTTTGTTTGTTTCTGATCATGGTTTTCAGATAGTTCAATGACTCTTAAATTATTTTTCCCAGATATATCTTCCAGGTAAGGTGTTTTTACAAAGAAATATTTTAAATGGTATTCTATTTTTATTTTAAAGTTTTGTTTGATTTATTCTATATGTCTCATTGAGCCATTACTTTCTACTTGTACTATTCTAATTTTTAATGAATTATTTCCTTCAGTTAGCTTTTTATTTAATCTCCTTTTCCACTTTCCCAAATCTACTTTTTAAGTAGTTGATTTTTTTTTCAATGCATTTTCCCCATTTTGTCAAATAAATTTTAAGATAGTATTTATTTCAACGTTCCATTTTTAAAACATTCCTTTATCCAAGCAAGACAGACCTTTTTGGAAGTCTTTTTAAATTATCTTAAGCTGGGAAAATATTTCTCTGTTTTTTTTGTTTGTTTGTTTGTTTGGTTGGTTGGTTGGTTTTTCCTTTTTGTTCTGTCTCAGCAGAATTCATTGGGCTTTACTTAGTGTCATTTTTGGGGATACTTGGGAGAGTTAAGGCACCTTCCTGATTTCTCTCTGCCACCTTGAGCACATCTCTAAAAAGATAGTTTATATTTATATATGTTTATTTACTTACTCACACAAGCATTCACACACATACACATTCTCTTCAATAAAATATAAGCTCTCTGAGTGACATGATTATTTTGACTCTGTCTCAAACAAAAATGACAATGTTCTTCATATAATAAATGCTTAACTTTTTTGATTAAATGTAATGAAAATTCATAGGTAAGGAAATTTGAAGGCACATATTGCATATTCATAAGCACAAATACACATTTTATACAACTACCTCCTCATTTACATGGAATGATTTAAAGGGCTTTATTTACCAAAATTTATTTTCCATAATTTTTCCATAGTGCTGTAATTTCTAGCTTTTGATATTTATTCCTCAGAGTAAAGTTAAAGTTTCTACTAGAAAGTGAATATATCAATCCAGGTAAAAAAATATATTAAAGTATTAATAGTTTTAAGCACCTTATTGAGAATTAGATTGTCAAGTTGGGGAAATAAGAGTTAATGGGAAAATATTAATGTATATATGTCAGGTTATTTTTCTGGAGAATTTCTGGAGAACTGCAGAATTCAGAGGAAAATGGAAGCAGCAATTTCATGGATTGGAAGTGTAAAGAAGGAAAATAAGAAGGGCATATGAAAAGTATCAAGATCACATCATCATATTTATCATTTGTCAGATTGATTTTTTAAATAATATTGTTAGCATCTTGTCAGAGACTAAAATCTCTATACACTTACACACACTTTTATTATGCTAGTTATAAGGGCATTTACCATGCATTTTATCTAGATTTACTTGAGGAATCTATTTGGATCATTGTAAGTGTTGTCAAATCTTCATGGAACACCTGGAATGTAAATGACAAATTATTTCACAGTACTTGATCCTTATGTAAAAATATTCTAAACCTTTGGCTCTGCCAGTTATAAAATCACAAATAAGATTCCATTATACATTTATAGTTATGTAGCCTAGACTGCATTTTTTGTGCTTACAATTGTTGAGACTCTCCCAGAGATTCTTAGTCTTCAATGGCAACAAATTTAATGAAGATGAATTGTTATTATTTCATTTCAGCAAAGAAATCTGTACTCTTTTAGATGCATCTTAGATGACTTATTATTGCAGATGCTTCCTAATACTGTTTGATAAATTATTGCTGATAATAATGATGAAAATGATAATAGTAATAATAATAATACACAGCATTTAGATTATGCTCTGTTCTTTACAATCTATTTTACAGCAACATGTTTACAACAACCCTTGGAAGAAAGTGCTTTCATTATTATCATCTCCATTTTATAGTTGGAAAAAACTGAGACACAGAATTACTTAGCAAGTGACTCACATCTAATAAAATGATTGAGGTAATACTATACCATTTTAACTGCAGCATTTCAGAGAATTTTGCTGCTACACCCATTTTATATATAGAAGAATGAAACATCTAAAGGAATAAAAAAAAGTCAGTATAGCATTGCATGTGACATCCTACATCAGAAAATATTAATGTACTATTAAAGTGAGTTTTACCAAATATATTTTATGTGCTGTTGTAATATTATGTACAAATATCATTACTTAGTCTCCAAATACTTGCATATTTAGTGACACAAAGTCCATAAGAGATATCAACTTGACATATTAAGAATAGAAAAAGGACTTTGTTCTAAAAAGCTTAGAGTTGAAGATGAAAATTTCCCAGACTATTACACCCTTGATGAGTAATATGCTGGTTAGCATTTAGGTAGTACTGATACTTAATGATTAGAAATTAGAAATTATTTAACATATGCATTTTATTTAATTATCACCATAGTTATATAGATACTTCTAATTTTATAATCAATTTATAGCTAAGGAAATTGAAGATTAGAGAAGGTAAGAGATTTCCCTATCATGACCTTTGAACTACATTCTTTTTGATTGAAATTTTCTGATTATATTACATTTTATAGCACATTATTCTACTCATTCTCACTCTACTTTCCCACAAGCACTTATATATAATGGGTTATCACAGAACATGTTATGTAAAAACACAAACCAAAAAACCAAAACTGTTTATGTTTTTAATCAACCTTTTCACAACTAATCTTAAATAAAGTAACTTTCCTCTATTAATAATTTTTTTTCTTTTCTTTTATTTAGCTTGGTTGTACATTTTTGTTTCCTTATTATCTCTCTCATTAAAGTGTGAGCTTCTTGAGAAGTAGAGAATATTTTTTTCTCTCTTTTGTATCCCTACTTTAGTTTGTTAACTTATTAATAAATATTTGCTGCTCCACTACTTATGTTTTAAATGTGTATGTTTCAGCAACAAGCATATGCTATGCAGGTTTTATTTAATTGACAAGAAGTTATTTCCACCTATTGCTCAAGAACAAAATTGAGAATTTTCTTACTTTTCAGATCTGTTAGGCAATGGTATGAACAATTCTTTTAGCAGGTATCAAGTTAGTAGGTGTAGTTTAACACAGCTGGAGTGAAAGGGACTGTGTCAGACAGTAAGGAAAGAACAGTGTGAAATACAAGGAAAAAACTAATAAGAACCTTATGTTTGAAGAATTACAGGAAATTAGGGATTCTTGACTGTTCAATTCCTTGGGGACATTTCTCAGCAAGGTCATCTCTCTCCTTTTTTCTTTTAAAGTCCCCAGGGATTGGTATTCTATTTTTCCCTTCCTCTTTGACACTATCTGAGGTTTTTCCTCCTTTGTCCACTAAGGAGAAAAAAGATAGTCTTAGGTTCTCTGTTAACTATCCTTGAAATAATTATGATCATCTTCAATTTTTCAATGATTTTTTTTAATATTGAAATATTTAGATATAAACAGTTCCTACTTAAATTTCTAGGAAAGTTTACCATATTAAACTTTCCTTTTTTCTATTTCTTGAGAAAACCTCTGGGTTGGGGAGGAAAAAATAATTGTGTTCATGAACTTTGCCAGAAAAAAACAAACAAACAAACAAACAAACAAAAACACCTGCTAATATTAAGATTTTTCTCTCCTTGCCTCTATTTACTTGCAAATTTGTTAATAATAGTTTGATTCCAGTTTAGCTCATCTATTTTAGAAATTTTGAAATTACAACAGCACAGCAAACTTTTTTTTAATTGGGTCAGTTGCTTGGAAAATAAGGAGCTAATTAAAATAAATTATGTAGCAGCCATTACATTGATCAGACCGTATCCAGATTGAAAATTTGTATATTAACTTTTAAAATAAACTGTTTTGACTGATTTTGACATCTACAAAAAGCCATCAGTCTTTGAGAGTGTAATTCAAAATCTTGCCAAAGTTGCTTATTCTCTATCTTCTACTATCCTCCCCCCAGACAAACTCCACATTCAGCCTGCACTTCTCTCTAAAATCTTCACTATTCTCCAATGAAGTGAACTACTAATCTTGTGTTCCTTTCAAATACTTTCTTCGTTTCAGTTTTTTCAATGATGTCAATTCCTATGACTGAGGTATACTTCTTCCTACCTTCCATCTTCTTGTTTGAAATTCTGTCCATGTTTCAAATACCAATTCAACTATTATCTCATCCATAAAGAGTTCTATGATCCTACAAAGGAAAAATACTATTTTCTTTTTTGACCCTGTAGAATTGTATGTCCCTCATGTTCTGATCTGCCCTACAGTTACTACACCATTATTAAATTGTATGTGTTTATGTATGCTATTTTACTATTTTATTTTATATTATTTTATCTCTTTTCATTTTAATTTTCCTCATCTACAAAATGAGTGGAAGGATTAGATACTTTCCTTGTTCTTTTTTTTTTTTAATCTACATACACTAATGACAGTGATTTCCAAACTACATATAAGAACCTCTCTTTTATAGCAAAATTACTATGACACTCCATTCCCTTCCTTTGATAAAACATTTTACTTTGATGATTTTCATAATAGAATTCTTCATGTAAGGAAAAAATAATGAGGTAAAATATGAAAATCTTGGCTCATGTAATATATGTTTAATAATATTATTTTATAAATGTCATAAGCAGATATAAAATATACTATATATGTATAAATTTGCTACAACTCCTTTATTATATATATAATATAAAATGACCATAGTAATGATATTTAACTTGATCAAAAAGGCTTTGCTTTTGACAAGAGTTATAATAAAAATATTTTTATTGATTATAATTTATCCTACTCATTTATTGATATATCCTCGTAACTGAAATTTATTTTAAGAAGATAAATGCCAGAAATTTCAATAGCATTGGTGTACGCTTTCAGTCTAGCAATAGTCACATCTACTTGTACCTGAACTACCTTGAGTTTTCTACAGTGTTATCAAATTCCTTAGTACTTGTAGATATTATTAAAGCTGCCAAACTTGCTGGAAAACTCACTGAATCCTGCAGTCATTCTGGATGCTTTTGAGATCCTTGAGATCCAAACAACTGCTCTCAGAAAAGACAGATTTCCATGGAGCAGTGAGGATAATAGCATTTCTTCCCCTTTTTTTACCCAGGGCATTTTCTACCCCCAGGATTCTAATTCTTTCCTTAGGCTAAAAATCTCTGCTCTGTGACATTTTAAGATATAAATCCCTGAAAGTCTGTAAAATCAATTAGAAATATAATAATGTTTTAGTTATATATGTCTGTCAGAACTGAATGATTGTAAATAAACCACTAGCTTTCTGCCAGTCTATTATACCCATTCTTCCTGAAAAATATTGCTAGATTATCAAATATATTCATATTCTTCTACGAAGTTGTCTTTTATTGCCCTAGTTTAAACCTTTACATATTATAATATGATCTTGGTAAATAACATAAAACATTTATTTAAGAAGTGACATATAATTTTCTGGTTATGTGGCTTAGTTCTGAAACTTTTCCTAATCAAAGAAAACAAAGTGGCCTAACTTCATGAAGTCTAATTAGTTCTTTATATTGAATGTGATCTTTGATTCAAAAGGAGATGAACTAAGGCAATAATTCTAAATTCATCTTGCACTTGAGAATTTAAATTACTCCTAAATAGGGAAAGTAGAAATTAATTCACAAAATTATGACTTCATGTATTTTAGTAAAAATGGACTTACCAAGTTGTTTAATTGTATATCATCAGATCAGTACTATTTCTTATTTTCTAGTCCACTGCATGTAGAATTTTCATACTACTTTTATGCTGCTTTGAATTCTGTTTGTGGGACCATAGTTCTTGCAAAAGGGTCAAAATGTGTATGATTGTACTACTGTAGGTTAAAACAAAGATTTCTGAACCTTCAATATATCAGGTTTCTCTTTATAACTATACTTTTGAAAATCATTTTGCCTTTTGGGGATAGAAGGGAGTGATACACAGATATCTGCAGCTTTTCATGTAAAGAAAGAAAAATGCATTTCTTCTCATATGTGTTCTTCTCACATCTATACAAGTATAAAGGTCAGCATGGCTCACCAATGAATGGATCAAGAATGTTGATGAATAGAATCCATTATCTTCCAGAATATGTTGCTCATTGTCCCACAATATCCAAGTAAGGATTTGGATATACCACATTGAATGGTACAGTTAACTTTCACTTTTGGAACTAAGAATTATGGGAATCATTCATTAATTCTTAATTATTACTCAGATAAACTCCTTTTGTTATTTTTTTATGTGCCAGATCATCACTGAGCTACAATCTATTCATGTAAGGAAATTCATGTGTATTAATGAGTCAAATCAAAGGACTGTCCATTTCAACTGCATATCATAAGCTGAGAAACAAATATTCTACTTCTACTTTTTTTTTTCCTCCATGTTAGTAGTTAGGCTAAAATTACTAAATGTTTAATACTGAAGATATGATGCAATGTTATGAGACGGTCAAAATACCTCCTCTCAAGTTATAAGCATCTAGAAGGAATGCTTCTGTTTGGACACTGAGGCAACCATCTTTCCTTACAGGGCAAATGTCTTTTTACACTATGTGTATATATATATATACATATATATATATATATATATATATATATATATATATATATATATATATATATATACATACATATATATATTATATATATATGCATATGTACATACATATATGTATGTGTATATATATATATATATATATATATATATATATACATATATATATATATATATATATATATATATATACTTATTGCTATAAAATAAAGAGTCATAGCATCATTCAGTTGGAAATAAGGAAAGGTGGGTATGGTATAATATGAAATTTAAATGGGGAGGGTGAAGATTTCAAAATATTCAGAGAAAGGTTAGGTGGAACCCAAAGATCTAATGATTTACAAAAAGAAGTCAACACAAAGAGGGATAGAAATTCTTAAAGGTCTTAAGATTTAAGTGGAAAGTAGAAAGATTTAACTAGAAAGTAGAAGTAGAAAATAAAATGAGATGTTCATTGAATAAGGTGTTTGAAGTATATGCATGGTCAAAAGATAAATGAGAAGAAAATGAGAAATATCAAGTTTCCCTCATTGCACTCAAGACACCAAACCCAAACAAATGGTATCTTATGGTAGTGAATTTAATTGTATGTTCAATTGTAAAGACACTTCAAAATATTTTAAAGAGAAAGGCCAACATGGCAGAGAGAAGAAAGAAATCTGCATTAGCTCTCTTCAAGTTTGATTGGAAAAAAGCTAAATCGAGTTTCTATATGGATTCTGGAGTGAAATAAAACACTAAAAACTGGGTTTAAACAATTTTTTCAGCTTAAGGTAAATGAGGACATAAGGAAAGACTTGTCATACTTTGGTAAAAGGAGAGCAGACAATGTATCAGCAAGCTACCAGGAAGGTTTTATCCTTCACAGGATTGACAAGTAAGGCCCCTTGGAGAAATTCCATTTAAAATAACAGTCTATAGTATAAACTATTTGGGAATCTATCTGCCAAGAGAAAGTCAGGAACTATATAGCAAAACTACAAAACACTTTCCACTCAAATAAAGCCAGATCTAAATGGAAAAAATATCAAGTGCTCTTTGATAGGTCAAGCGAATGTAATAAAGATGACACTACTTCCTAAACTAATCTATTTATTTAGTGCTATATATACCAATCAAACTCCCAAGAAACTATTTTACTGACCTAGGGAAAAAAAATAAAAAATTCATCTAGAAGAAGAAAAGTTAAAAAATTTCAAGGGAAGTAATGAAAAAAAAAAATCAAATGAAGATGGCTTAGCTGTACCAGATCTAAAACTATATTATAAAGCAGTGGTCATCAAAACCATTTGCTATTGGCTAAGAAACAGAGCAGATGATCAATGGAATAGGTTAGGTTCACAGGGTAAAATAGTGAATGACTAGGGTAATCTAATGTTCTAAAAACCCAAAGAACTCAGCTTTTGGGATAAGAACTCATTATTTGACAAAAATTGCTGGATAAAATGGAAACTAATGTGACAAAACCTACCCACACTTAACACCGTATACCAAGAAAAAGTCAAAATACGTTCATGATCTAGACATAAAGAATGATATTACAAATAAATTAGAAGAACATAGGATAGTTTACCTCTCAGATCTGTAGAGGAAGAAGGAATTTGTGACCAAAGAAGAATTAAAGATCATTATCGATCACCAAATAGGTAATTTTGATTATATTAAGTTAAAAAGTTTTTGTACGTACAAAACTAATGCAAACAAGATTAGAAGGGAAGCAATAAACTAGGAAAACATTTTTACATTCAAAAGTTCTAAGAAAGGCCTCATTTCTAAAATATAGAGAAAACTGAATCAAATTTATAAGAATTCAAGCCGTTACCCAGTTGATAAATGGTCAAAGGATATAATCAGACAGTTTTCAGATGAAGAAATTGCAACTATTTTTAGTCATATGAAAAGGTCCTCCAAGTCATTATTAATGCAATTAAGACAACTCTGAGATACTACTATACACTCTCAGATTGACTAAGATGACAGGAAAAGATAATAACGGATGTTGGAATGGATATAGAAAAACTGGGACACTAATATATTGTTGCTGGAACTATGAACAGATTCAACCATCCTGAAGAGCAATTTGGAACTATGCTCAAGAAGTTATCAAACTGTGCATACCCTTTGACTCAGCAGTGTTTTAATGGGCTTATATTCCAAAGAGATATTAAAGGAGGGAAAAGGACCCACATATTAAAAAAAATGTTTGTGGCAGCCCTTTTTGTATTGGCAAGAAAATGAATGGATGCCCATCACTTGGAGAATGGCTGAATAAATTATGGTATATGAAATGACGAGCAGGATGATTTCAGAGAGGCCTGGAGAGATTTATTAAGTGAAATCAGCAGAATCAGGAGATACATAGCAACAACAAAACTATATTATGATCAATTCTGATGGACATGGCTCTTTTTAAAAATGAGATGATTTAACAAGTTCCAATTGCTTAGTCATGAGGAGAACCAGTGGGAACCAGAGAGAGGACAGTGGGAAATAAGTATGGTTCACAACATAGCATTTTCACTCTTTTTGCTGTTGTTTGCTTGAATTTTATTTTGCTTCTCTCTCTCTCTCTCTCTCTCTCTCTCTCTCTCTCTCTCTCTCTCTCTCTCTCTCTCTCTCTCTCTCTCTCTCTCCTGGTTTGATTTGATTTTTCTTCTGTAGTACAATAATTGTGAAAATATGTATACATATATTTCTATCATGTTTTACATATATTATACTACTTGCCATCTAGAGAGGGTTCAGGGGAAGGGGAGAAATCAGAACACAAGGTTTTGCAAAAGCTAATGTTTAAGTATTGTCCACACATATGTTTCAAAAAATAAAAAGCTTTAAAAAAAAGAACAATTTGTAAAATGTGAAGGTCTTTGCCTGAATTTAAGTTAAATGAACATAGGACCATAAGATAGAAGGAAAGAAAGAAAAGAAGGGAGTAGGGATGGAAACAAGGATAAATCATCATCTAGTTAAAATAGTAAATAATACTCTAAATGATATCTAAATATGTTGCAATAATGTGTAATTAAAGAAAAGTTGAGACATAAATTTCTCAGGATGATCATTTTATTAGAATGGCTAGCGAAAATACACTAATTAGATCTAATATCCTTCTCTTTTATACAGTTGAAAATGTAACAAATTACAGGGAACAAAAATAGTTCAACAATGAAAATTATATCTGAGACTGTGATTGGTTTAATGTAGATATGGAGAATAAACTATATTTGACTTGATGCAAAGCAGGGATTTTCATAATTCTTTCATAATCCAAAGCAACAAGGAAAAAAAAAACATCCTCTGTAAAGATGGCAACATTCTATGACTAGGATAACTCATTTCCTATGATAGTTATCAAAAGCTTATAGATTTGAACATTTTTGGTTGAACTTTAGCTCATAGAGATAGGGATGCTGAACACTTACAAATTTTATTAATAGTGCCCATACAACCAAGTCTGAATTTGATTTAAAAATGTTGATAATCCTCAATTAAAAATTAATCATTATATTTAGTTTTCAAATTTCACAATAAATAATTGAAGTTGTTGTCTTAAGGGAGCTCAAATGCACATAACAGGTGGGCAACCAATACATTTTGATTATTAATGCATAATAAAAAATTTAAACCTCATTAAAGTAATACAAAATGGACTGTAGTAGCAACTTTTACAAACAGCAAGGATTTGGGACCTAATGTATATATTTAAGTGATTATAGGCTTTAGAGTTGAAGGCATCTTAAAAATTATCTAGTGCAAGTTCCTCAACTAATAGTTGATGAAACTGAATCTGAGAAAGGGTAAAGTATATATCTATATCTATATCTATCTACTTAGTTAGCAATTTGCATAACAAGGATCACAATTCAAATTCTCTACTTCAAAATCTTGTAAGCAATATTGTTTAGTTCCAATAACACTAATAATTCTTTTGTGTTATTCGTATTTCTTTGCTCCAAAATCTAGTTAGCAAAAGAATAAAAAAAAATTTTATTAAGTTCTTATATGTTCCCAGGGCTATGTGGAGCTCTGTGTATATGAGTAAAAAATGTTAAGATAGACCCTGTTCTCAAGGAGTTTGTCTTCTATTAGGTGAATTGTTTTCTGGGTCTTCAATAATTCTCAGTTCAGAAGAAGTAGGTGCTACAGCACACAGTCAATTGTCACATCAAATCAGTCAAAGTATGTCTTCTGTGGAGTACAGATTGGAAGTAGACTGAAAAGATGGGGAATGATGCTGTTACCAGGACTTCTGATTTTCTATTTCTCATTTGTTGCAGTTGGCCAATTTTATCATAGTACAAAGACAATGTCAGCAAAGGCAAGTCTGAAGATAAATGTAGGTTTAATAAGAAGGCAGGAAGAGCCCTTACAATTTTAAGGTTTTTTTAATCTCTTTGTTTTCTGACTCAATGAATTCAGAATTTAACTTCTATTTATGCATGTGTTCAACAGAGCAATAGACAATAATATTCTGTCATTTTTTTCTTTTTCATTTCCTTCTGAGCATGGATGATATTTCCCTAGTACCATCAGTCTAGAATGAATTTATTTAAGTAATGCGCAATATATCCTTGTTTTATTTAATAATAGCTAATATTTGGCTAAAATGACAGCAAAAGATAATAATGTTGGAGGGGATGTGGAAAAACTAGGATACTAAAGCACTGTTGGTGGAATTGTAAAATAATTCAATTGAGAACCAAGAAAGTCTTAGTTCTCAGTGTTTCAGTGATTCAAAGCAATAACAATAGACTATAGACAGAAAATGCTATCTGCATCCTGAAACAGAACCTAAGGAGACTGAATAAAATCAACATATATTAGGTTTACTTTTTTTTTTCTAAATCCCATAATTTTTCCCTTTTGCTCTGATTTTTTCTCTCTTAACGTGATTCATAAAGCAATGTGTGTTAAAACAAACAATTAAATAAAATAATAAAAAGCAATAGCTAATATTTATATAGCACTCATTAAGTGCCAGGAACTATGCTACAAAATTCACAAATATTATCTCACTTAATTTTCAGAAAAATCTTGGATAGTGGGGATTATTATCCTGATTTTACAAATTAAGAAACTGAGTCAAACAGTGGTTAAATGACTTGCCCAGATTCAAGAACCTGGCATCTGAAACCAGGTTTGAATTGAGATCTTCATATTTTAGACCTAGATTTCAATCCACTAATCCATCTATCTCCCATTTCTGGTCAATAAAAGTCTATGGCATGTACTCTGCTATGAAAATCATATGCATTTTTACATGTTTATGTTGGGAAAATCGATATTTATTAAGACCCCATGTAAAAAAAGAGTTAGAATTCTGATACATTTCATGTGAAGAGGGCAGTTTTTATTGTGTTTCTTAAAACAAAGGGTATGTTTCTAGAATTCTCTGATTTTTTTTTCTTTTAATGATACAGATGATTAATAGCCATTACACTTTTTTTTTTTTTTTTTTTTTTTTTTTCCCTGAGGCTGGGGTTAAGTAACTTGCCCAGGGTCACACAGTTAGGAAGTGTTAAGTGTCTGAGATCAGATTTGAACTCAGGTCCTCCTGAATTCAAGGCTGGTGCTCTATCCACTGTGCCACATAGCTGCCCCCACTATACTTACTTTTACTAGATTACCAAATAGAGATGAATTTATTTAGGTATCAGACACTGTGGATGACTGCAGATATTGGGAAACTCTGAGAAGTATATTTGAAACACGGATACTTACAACAAGGGGTTAATTCAGTGGAATTGATGAAATGATGGTTCTCTAGTTTACATATACTTTGTACTTAGCATGGTGATATAATGGTTCTCTAGTTCACACATATTCAATATGCTGTAATAATTTAATTGTAATAGGGTATTTAAGACCTGAGAGGACTAGAAATGAGACATTTCATCTTTGACCATCGTTCTAGTGGCTCTCCTGTCTCCTAACTTTCTCTTTAGTTATCACAATTCGCAAATATAAGACTCTAGCAACCTGATTTGAAAGTCCACTCTGAAAATGGACATGTAGGATATAATATTTATCTGAGTACTTTCTCATTTGCTCTCAAAGTTCTTTAAAGAGCTGATAACATTTTTAAAATTACAAATTTTATTTGAGCTGTGGCAATTCTTTGCACCACATCTATTTAATAAGCTGAATCAAAATTTATTATTACATACCCACCTGCAAGGCTTAGAGCTGTAGCCAATACATTTTTATACTCTGGGATGGTTTCACAACATACATGTTGTGCATTGATATGAAAGATATTTATTTTACCAAGTCTTGTCCCAGATAATTTTACTATTTTCTCAAAAGCTTTTATTAAAATTTTAACCACAAGCACTGGGTAAAATTTAATTTTTTAATCTGATTGTACTGGGAAGTTCACCCACTTCATATTCTGTGGGCGCCCTTTTTGTAACCAAATTTGATATTTCCAATACTTTTTAAGTTATTTTTTCAGTCATATTAAATAAAGCCAATTCAATCTCTCTTTGCACCTCTAGAGCTGCTTTTTAAAGATGGTATTGTGAGGAGGGGCGGAGCCAAGATGGCGGAGAAGAAACACACGACTCTGTGAACGTCCTTACTCCCTCACAACCAATTAGATAAATCAGCCACAGAAATAGCGCTGGACTGATAGATACCACAAGGACTGGAAGCACGACTTACCAGCTGAAGAGAATCTGGAGTTTCAACAGAAAAGGTCAGTTCCCAGGGGAGGAAGAAGAGAGGCCAGCACAGACGGCTGGGTGCTAGCATACTGCGCCGATTGCGCTGGGAAGGGCTCTGGGATCAGAGAAGCCACTGAGATAAAGGAATCTGGCACAGGTTGTTAGCTCTTCTCTGCTTATAATATAGCAGTTCAGAAGGGAAATCTAAACACTTTAAAAATTCAGATAGATTAGATTTTCCCCGGATCCTGGAGGTGACTCAGCAGATCTCAACACCAGGGGGTGTGGCCTCAGCTCCCACCTAAGACTAGTTAAGAGATTGACAAGGGCAGATATGGCCCAAGGCAACACACACTGCCTAGCTCAGCTGAAGGGTGTGGAACTCAGCTCCAGGAAGTCCCAGAGAAGCGGAACCTTTGAACTAGGGGCCACGGTTTCTGCCAGACACTTCCAGTTTGAGCGAAGGGGCTTTTCACGTCACCTGCTGCAGACATCCACACCCCACCGGGACGCATAGGCTGGGCTTTGTGCCTTCTTTACTTCAATCTCAAACTTCAGGGAAGCCACTAGAACACAACGCCCTCAAGGCAGAGCAGTGCTAGTCACCTCTGAGGCACTTCCAGGGAGGGGGTGGGGAACTCTCTCCCAGAGCTCTATCTTAGCTCAGGCCCAAGAGCCGCTGCATCCATCCGATCTGGGAGGAAGCTGGTAAAGAAGTAAATAAATAATTTCCTACCTCAGGGACAGACCCCAAAAGATTTTTTAAATATGAACAAAAAAGCCAGAAAAGAGAGAAAGAGCGGGTATCCAACCCCGAGGAAGTTAACAGCAAAGATTCAGCAGATAACAACCTAAAGGGGAACGATTCCTGCCCCGCATCACATAACTCTCTCCTAGAAGAGACTATTAAAAAGTTAAGAGAGTTTGAAAAAAAATGGGGAAAGGAAAGGGAAGCTATGATAGAGAATAACAACGTCCTGGAATTGGAGTTGGAAAAAATAAAGAATTTACAGGAGATGCAGGGAAACAAAATTTGTGAATTGGAAAAGGTTAAAAAATTACAGGAAAGTAAGATTTCTGAATTGGAAAAGATAAAAAAGTCTCAAGAAAATAGAATTTCTGAATTGGAAAAAGAAAATAATTCTCAAAAAAAAATTAGGGAAATGGAAAAAATTCAATAGAGCAAAATAATTCATTTAAAAATGAAATTGGGCATTTACAAAAAGAACTAAAAACTGTGAAAGAAGAAAATAACTCCTTAAAAGTCAGGATGGAACAAATAGAAATGAATGATTCACAGAGAACCCAAGAATCAGTCAAACAAAACAAAAAAAAAAAAAAAATGAGAAGCTGGAGAACAACGTCAAATACTTACTGGGAAAATCTATAGACCTGGAAAATAGATCTAGGAGAGATAATCTGAGGATCATTGGACTTCCCGAAAACTATGACCAAAAAAAGAGCCTAGATTCTATTTTACAGGAAATTATCAAAGAGAACTGTCCAGAGATAATAGAAACAGAAGGGAAAGTACATGTGGAAAGAATTCATCGAACTCCTTCTGAAATAGACCCTAAAAAAAGAACACCATGGAATATTGTGGCTAAGCTGCAGAATTACCACACAAAGGAGAAAATCCTGCAAGCAGCTAGAAAAAAAACAATTTAAATACCAAGGTGCCACAATAAAGGTCACTCAAGATCTGGCTGCCTCCACATTAAAAGATAGAAGGGCCTGGAACCTGATATTCCGTAAGGCAAAAGATCAAGGACTGCAACCAAGAATAAACTACCCAGCTAAGTTTAGCATCTTTTTCCATGGAAGAAGATAGTCATTCAATGAAACAGAGGAATTCTATATGTTTCTAAGAAAAAAACCAGACTTAAACAAAAAATTTGATCTACATCCACAAGACTGAAGAGAAAGAGAAAAAGGTACACAGAACCCTTGAGAATTGTAATTCTGTTGTGGGTATATAAAAAGTACTCAAGGATAATTTGATTTTACTGATATAAAAGAAAAAAAGGGGGATGTGGTAAAGGGAAGGAGGTCGGTTCAGAAAAAGGGGAAGGAATGATAAAAAGAGGGAAACTACATCCCAGGAAGAGGCATAGAAAATACACCATATCTGAGGGAATTTAGTAAGGGGGAGAATCATTGTGTGAATCTTACTCTCATCAGGAGAGGCTCAAAGAGTAAATAATTAACATATTTGTTTTTCAGAGAATTTTCTCTCACTTCATTAAAAGGGGGGAGAGAAAAAAAGAAAAGGAAAAGGAGAATAAGTGAAGAGACTTGGAGGGAGGGGGGAGGGATACTAAAAAAAAGGGAGGGTTGCACGTCACAAGGGGGGTCTGTAAATTAAATATCGGGGAGGGGGATCAGGGGGGTCAAGGGAAAAAGCATAATCTGGGGATAATATGATGGCAGGAAATACAGAATTAGTAATTTTAACTGTAAATATGAATGGGATGAACGATCCCATCAAACGGAGACGGATAGCAGATTGGATCAAAAATCAGAACCCTACAATATGTTGTCTGCAGGAAACACACTTAAAGCAGGGAGATACATACAGAGTAAAGGTAAAAGGTTGGAACAGAGCCTATTATGCTTCAGGTAAAGCCAAAAAAAGCCGGGGTAGCTATCCTTTTCTCAGATCAAGCAAAAGCAGAAGTTGATCTAATTAAAAGAGATAAGGAAGGAAACTATATACTGCTGAAAGGTAGCATAAATAATGAAGCCATATCAATACTAAACATATATGCACCAAGTGGTATAGCTTCTAACTTTCTAAAGGAAAAGTTAAGACAGTTGCAAGAAGAAATAGACAGTAAAACTATAATAGTGGGAGATCTCAACCTTGCACTCTCAGATTTAGACAAATCAAACCACAAAACAAACAAGAAAGAAATTAAAAAAGTAAATAGAACATTAGAAAAACTAGGTATGATAGACCTTTGGAGAAAACTGAATTGCAATAGAAAGGAATATACTTTCTTCTCAGCAGTTCATGGATCCTATACAAAAATTGACCCTATATTAGGACATAAAGATCTCAAAATTAAATGTAGGAAGGCAGAAATAATAAATGCCTTCTTCTCAGATCACAATGCAATAAAAGCTACATTCAGTAAAAAAGTTAGGGATAAATAGACCAAAAAGTAATTGGAAACTGAATAATCTCATCTTAAAGAATGACTGGGTGAAAGAGCAAATTATAGAAACAATTAATAATTTCACCCAAGATAATGACAATGATGAGACATCATACCAAAATCTGTGGGATGCAGCTAAAGCAGTAATAAGGGGAAATTTTATATCTTTAGAGGCTTATTTGAAGAAAATAGAGAAAGAGAAGATTAACGAATTGGGCTTGCAACTTAAAAGGCTAGAAAAAGATCAAATTACAAAAAAGGGTACATCTATAGCGATCTAATCTTTGAGAAACCCAAAGATGCCAATATTAGGGATAAAAATTCATTATTTGGAAAAAACTGTTGGGAAAACTGGAAATTAATATGGCAGAAATTAGATATGGATCCAGACTTAACACCATATACTATTAGGATTACTAAGTGAGAACTCAGATTGTCTGGATAGTGACAAGGTGAGAATTCAGGTTGGACAATTACAAGGTGAGAACTCAGGTTGACTTAATAGAAGGAGCAAGCCCATTGGCTGAAGTGGTTCTTCCCAGAAGCCCTTGCATTATCCCATGCCCATTCTCTGGGAGGATAAAGAGGACAGCACTCCAGGAAGAGGAGAAGACTCTGAATTGCATCAGGCTTGACGGGGCTCTCTGCAGGAAGGGAAGTCACTTCTTTGGACAAGAGTTTACAGCAACTGCCTGGAGACAACGGTTCACTATAGGAAGAAGAATCTGTCTTAAAGATTTGAGTAGACACAGCAGATCTCTTCCCAGAGAGCGATCCGGCAGCTTCTAGAGACGACAGCTCGCTACAATATACCAAGATAAGATCAAAATGGGTCCATGATTTAGGCATAAAGAATGAGATAATAAATAGATTAGAGGAACAGAGGATAGTCTACCTCTCAGACCTGTGGAGGAGGAAGGAATTTATGACCAGAGGAGAACTAGAGATCATTATTGATCACAAAATTGAAGATTTCGATTACATCAAACTAAAAAGTTTCTGTACAAACAATACTAATGCAAACAAGATTAGAAGGGAAGTAACAAATTGGGAAAATATTTTTATAGTTAAATGTTCGGATAAAGGTCTCATTTCCAAAATATATAGAGAACTGACCCTAATTTATAAGAAATAAAACCATTCTCCAATTGATAAATGGTCAAAGGATATGAACAGACAATTCTCAGATGAAGAAATTGAAACTATATCCACTCACATGAAAGAGTGTTCCAAATCACTACTGATTAGAGAAATGCAAATTAAGACAACTCTGAGATACCACTACACACCTGTCAGATTGGCTAAGATGACAGGAACAAATAATGATGAATGTTGGAGAGGATGTGGGAAAACTGGGACACTAATACATTGCTGATGGAGTTGTGAAAGAATCCAGCCATTCTGGAGAGCAATTTGGAACTATGCCCAAAAAGTTATCAAACTGTGCATACCCTGTGACCCAGCAGTGCTACTACTGGGATTATATCCCAAAGAAATACTAAAGAGTGGAAAGAGACATATATGTGCCAAAATGTTTGTGGCAGCTCTTTTTGTTGTAGCTAGAAACTGGAAGATGAATGGATGTCCATCAGTTGGAGAATGGTTGGGTAAATTATGTTATATGAAGGTTATGGAATATTATTGCTCTGTAAGAAATGACCAGCAGGAGGAATACAGAGAGGCTTGGAGAGACTTACATCAACTGTTGCTGAGTGAAATGAGCAGAACCAGAAGATCACTGTACACTTCAACAACAATACTGTATGAGGATGTATTCTGATGGAAGTGGAAATCTTCAACATAAAGAAGAGCCAACTCACTTCCAGTTAATCAATGATGGACAGAGGTAGCTACACCCAAAGAAGAAACACTGGGAAATGAATGTAAATTGTTAGCACTAATATCTGTCTGCCCAGGTTACATGTACCTTCGAAATCTAATGCTTATTGTGCAACAAGAAAATGGTATTTACACACATGTATTGTATCTAGGTTATATTGTAACACATGTAAAATGTATGGGATTGCCTGTCATCGGGTGGAGGGAGTAGAGATTGGGGGATAATTTGGAAAAATGAATACAAGGGATAATATTATAAAGAAATATATGATAAAAAATTATTAAAAAAAAAAAAGATGGTATTGTGAGTCTAAGGCATTGTTTCTTCTTAAAATTAGTTCCACTTTAACTCTTGGAGATACTTTTCTCATAGGAGAAAGATCATCAGCCACATGCTTTTGATTCAGAGTAAAGCTGTTCTTTATGCCATGTAGCGAGGCTGTCCATTCTAATCCTCTATAAGGCTCAACTGAATTAATGCTGGGCACTGAAAAGATAAATTCCTTCATATCCTTATCTAGAGAAATAAAATTCCTAATCCTAAAATACCATTCCTCAAGCAATTGAGGAGATGGAGTCCAAGCAGAAGAGCTTCTATTGTCTCCAAGAGACCATTTACTTTTCTTGGATCAATAAATATTCTCCATTCCCCAAACTTAACAAATTTAGGGGAATTCCAAGGACTTAGAGAAGCTTGTAAATGTCCTTGGTTGTCTTTTCTGTCCTGTGTCTAATGAAAGTTGAATTTTTTTCATTTTCCCCACTGATTATTGGAGGACCTTTCCATTGTAAAATAAATAAGTTTTATTGTTTCAAATTTAAATTTCCATTTCCAAGAGGTAGCACTAATTTTAACTACTATAGATCCTTTTATACCTGACACATAGCTATTTGCTGTGATTTTTAACCAATCACCAGTCCAGGTGGCACATCTAATAGCTATATTACTTACATCTGTGTCTACTAACCTTTTCAATGATCTGCCATTCATACAGTTAATGAAAAAAGAACACTTGGCTATGAAAGCTTCAGTCCATGATATCCATGAATTCTTTTGCCTAAAATCAAAGTTTGAATTACTGAATTGTACTTCAGGAATGTGAATCAATAAATCTGATATCACTTTTCCTCCTGGGTCATAGATCACATACTGTCTACCTATTCTAGTGATTAAAACAGCAGTTTTCCAAAGCATTCTAAAAATAAACACTGTTTTATAAGTACTTGGAGGGGGTTGGACAATTAAGCCAACCTGTGGAAGGGAAAAATCCACAAGGTAAGTAAAGGGGAGTTCCAACTCTCCAAGAACTATCCTAGAAGTTTTATTGGTATAAAACTCCACTCTCTCTAACTGCAAGGTCTGCTTAGAAACTAACAGCTGTATTTTTAAAAATTTTCTGAATACTGTAGCCATTACTGTACTCTGGATGCCACAAGTCTTTTTTGGCTCTGTCTATAAAGCCTGCTTCCTTAGCTGTTACTATTTGAATTTGAATCAGCCATTCAGGAGCCCAATCAATTTTTCCTGAGTCAATTATTCCTAATGGCTTGTTTTCTGTATAAATAGTACACATGGGTTTTTCTTGCCCAATCATCTGAGTAAAATTCACCTCACCAAAAGAATGTAATGGAGTGCTTTAGGGATTATGTGATCTCCCTTTAAGATCACAGGTTCCATATATTTTAATATCTTAGTATGTATAATCAAGGGTGCATAGTCTGAAAATCCGATTCTATCTCCTGCCTTAGGTTGTACCTCAACACATGCAGTAGTCCATGGGCTAATGTTAAAACTTTCAACTGCATTCACCAAGTACTGTAAATAATTCTCATCAAAGCTTGATCTTAATCTATTTAGTATGTGTTTGGGGTCCTCAAGGGACCCCCATGTGAGTTTCCCTGAACCACAGTCGTACTTTTCTTCCTGATCTTACAAAATTCTACCACATGGCCTATCTTGCCCCAAGCAAGGTTAAAGAATGGTTGCTTATGGCATTGGGCTTGGAAATGTCCCTTTCTTCCACACTTATCACATTTCTTTCCTTCTGTCTTTTCATAATCCCACAGCATTATATCTTCCCCTTCATCAGCTACCTTCATTAACTCTTCCTGTAAAGCTGTGAGGGGGTGGCTTTTTCTGTGCTCAATGGGAAAAACAATTGGTATTTCCAAAGCAATATCCTGTCTCTTTTCTGGCTCAATATGTAGCCAGAGCTCTAGCTTTCTTTTTTTGTTCTAATTTAACCCTTTCTCTGTCTTCTACCTCAGTTCTTTGCCTGAATTGTTGTACTTCCTGGTCTAATTGTTGAAACATGGCCTTTGCTTTATCTCCTGATTGAAGACCTAATTCCTGCAACTTTTGTTCTATTTGCTTAATCCCTTCACCCCTTCTCTCTATTTGAGCTGTGCTTAAGGGGTGGGGGAGGTGGTTTTCTTAATTATCACCTGGAGGCACATATCCTGATAAACCTTCTAATGAAGGATAAATACTTTTTGGCACTGGGGAACACTGCTGCTTTTCTTAGGGTGTGTTTTCTGTTAAAGAATCACCCTTCTGGTTTGTAATTCATAAGCTTGCTCTTCTTTCACAATTCTACTCTCGGGTCTGGTCACAAATTGACCCATAGTGTATCTCTACATTCTCTTCCTGATGAAGAACTATTATGCCTTCCTGGATATTAATTTTAATAATAATTAATATCTCAAGGCTTAGCATTTTAAATATTGTGCCCCACGTTTGGCGCCATATGAAGGGGTTTTATTACTCTCCCTAACTAATGATAATCTGTCCTTATTCCTAGGCCTATCAGAGAAAATCTGGCAAATATAATATCATCAATCTCACCTCTGTTTTGAGGTCCTCAGAATCCTCCGGCTACTATTTCATAGAAAGTAGTTTGAACACAACAGAGTATCCAAGAGTTTAAATGAACAAATTTAGATTTTATTCCCATAAATCATATCTTCTGCACATACCTTAGTAGCGACCTCCCAGTCCAGTCTCCAGATGGTAAGAGGGGGAAAAAGGGAAGAGAAAAGGGAAGGGCTCTTCATGTGCAGAGCTTAAATAGGGTCAATGAGGTCACAGACACAAGCCAATCAAGGATGAATTCAAAATTAAACTTCCATTTATGCAATAGTGTTCAACAGAGCAATAAACAATAATATTCTGTCATTTTTTTTCTTTTTCTTTCCTTTTGAGCATGGATGACATTTCCCTAGTACCATCAGTCTAGAATGAATTTATTTAGGTACTGTGCAGTATATCTTTGCTTTATTTAATAATAGCTAATATTTGGCTAAGATGACAGCAAAAGATAACAATAAATGTTGGAGGGGATGTGGGAAAACTAGGATACCAAAGCACTGTTGGTGGAATTATAACATAATTCAATTGAGAACCAAGAAAGGCTTGGTTCTCAGTGTTTCAGTGATTCAAAGCAATCACAATAGACTATAGACAGAAAATGCTATCTGCATCCTAAAACAGAACCTAAGGAGACTGAATAAAATCAACACATACTAGGTTCATTTTTTTTTTTTCTAAATCCTGTCATTTTTCCCTTTTGCTCTGATTTTTTTTGTTTGGACAGGTATACATATATTGTACTTAATTTATACTTTAATATATTTAACATGTATTGGTCAACCTGCCATCTGGGGGAGGGGGTAAGGGGAAGTAAGGGAAAAATTGGAACAAAATGTTTGGCAATTGGCAATGCTATAAATTACCCATGCATATATCTGGTAAATAAAAATTATAATTAAACTGAACTAATAATTAAAACAAAAAGAGAAAACAAAGCAGAAATAGAAACAGCAATCCACAAATCACCATTTGAAATATCTGAGAAGTTAAGTCAGAGTGAAGATGATGGAGTGAAGCAAGGAAGCTGCTTGAGCTCTCGCAGTTTCCCTTAAAATTCATATGAAACCAAACCTTTGAACAGAGTCTTGATGAATGAATCCATTCTACAACTCAAGACAGATTGAAAGGATTTCAAAAAAGGGTCAGTGTCACTGAGGTGAAAGGGGCGTTCAGTGTAGTTTATAAGAATCTGATAAATCCAGTGAAAGTGTCTTAAACATATAAGATCAGCAACTAAGACCCTCAGTCCTGGCTCAGTAGTAGAGCAGAATCTGGCTCAGTAGTAGAGCAGAATGATGGAGTAGGCCCCAGTATGAGCTCAGAAGGCATATTCTGGAAAAACAGGCTGTTTTCTGGAAAGAACATTTAAAGATATTCCTGGCTGTGAGCAAAATACCAAACACAAGGGGCCCCTGAGCTCAAAGCTCAGAGTTACACAGGAAACTAGGGACAGTGCCCACCTTTATCCCAGGATCAGAGAATCAACCTTAAAAGTCACAAAAAACAGAAATTCAAAAAGGAAAGGAAAGAAAATGGGCAAGAAACAGAAAATAATTGACCATAGAAAGCTACTATTGTGACAGAGAAGACCAAAACAGCAACATTTTTAATAAATTTATATGTGATGAAATATTGCTTTTTGGATAAAAACAGAAGGAACAGCACCTGTATGACCAAGTGATGTCAAAAAAGAAAAATGTGTATGAGTAGGTGAATAACAATGTGTTTTTGAGTCAAAAAGGATGTGTAAGATTATCTAAAGACCACAGTGTTATAAAACAGCCTGTGGAATTATTAGTTGGAAGTTGATTGTAGACCCAAGAGAAATAGGAGGCAGCTCAGCACTCAGCCCTAGGGCTCGGGATTGTTCTGCAAGAATCATAAAATAGACAATATGGGGCTTGGAATTAATAGTCACTGTGAGACTGAATTCAAATAAGTTGGAGTCAGGAGAAAGAGAAGGAGACATGAGACAATTGAACATTAGAGAAACAAACAATACACTTGAAATACAACTATATTTTTACTAAGAGGTCTAGATTATGGTCTTGTTTTTAAATTCATTTTAATAAACTTGTTTGTTTGTTTTTTTACCCCTTATATAACCCTGAAGTTTGCAGAGCAGCATATCACTTCAACAGCAAATCTGGGAAATGTGCCAAATTTACATTTTTCTATAATTGTGACAAAGATTTCTTCTATGTCAAAATACTACTCTCATGACTGAATCCACTATGGATGAGCTCAAATCTTTGGATTAAAGCCAATGTTAATGTCATTAATAGAACTACAAAGTTGAATGTTTAAATTTCTGAGTTGTAGTATACCACTATTGGACAAAAGCTATCAATCATTTATTAAGTGTTTAGAATGTACCTGATAGATATAAAGAACAAAGCAAAACTCATCCCTATCCTTAAGGAATTTATGTTCTAAAGTGATAATTATATGCATATAAATAGGAATATATGAGATTTGTAAAGACACAAAAGGTTAGGAATATGTGAATTATTAGCATTATTATAAAAAACAGTATTACCTGTTGAATAGTAGTATAAATTGATGCATGGATAAATGGCCTTAGAGTTAAGATTTTTTAAATAAAACTGTGGAGATTGATTCTTTATATCATATACACAAACACATGTAAATCTCTATGTATATGTGTATATATTATGTATATATTGTTTTGCCTTTATAAAGCCTACTTATATTTTTTTGTCTTCATTATAATGCCAAGCCCTACATAGTCCTGGAAACTTCAGAAACAAATACTACATGTCTTAATCCATTCAGTCATAAAATGTGTACCCTAGATTTAAGCTGTAATGATTGTGGAATATGTCCACAAATATTCCACTCACTCAATATATCAATCCATGTTTGAGACCTCTTCATCCAAACTATACTTCATGTTTTATTCATTTGCCAATTGTCTTCTTTCCCGTCATTGCGTATGATTCCCCTCCTACACTTTCGTCCATGTACTTCTTGATCTGTAAACGATATTCAAAACAGTAGTATTATTCCCCATTAGAAAATCAGTGTCAGTGAACTTTCTTCCTTGATTCCATTCCCATGTATATATTGTCTCACCCTAAGGAAATGTAATTACTGAAATTGAGTTGACTCGATTTTTAAAATTCTTTTTAAAAATTTCTATCCTTAGTACTTAGTGCTTTATTTCACATCATCCAAAAAAAAAAAAAAAAAAAAAAAGAGAAAGAAAGATTTTCTTTTTGTCAAGAGGAACTCACATTTACTTAAACACAATACTTTTTCAGGAAAATTACACTTTTTTTTTTTTTAAACGATTTTAGCTTTCAAAAAGAGACAAAAGGATGATGTGGAATTGAACAAAGAGAAAGCAAAGGAAAAGGAAAAACAAGAATATGGTTATTCAATGAATTTTAGAAGTAGTTCTGGGAAAGATGAAGATGCAAAAGACAATCTGTCGTTATCAAAAAGCAACAACTTTGGCATATATTGTAGTGATCTTTTTGCCATTAGATTTTCAGATGACTGAGGTGCTCATGACCCATAATATTCATTGTGCATGTCAAATGTAAAAGTTCATAATATAAAATGAACCTGAATGCCACGGATCTTTATTGCCTTACACACAATACTCCATTTTGTCTTTGTACTCCCAATGTCAGCGCAGTATGATTTATTAATTGATTGTCACTTGGAGCTTTAATTTAAATTTTTTTATTTTTAAAATTACACATAAAATTGTAACTTTTTAAAAATATTAGTTCCAAATCCCTTCCTTTCCCCATCCTCAGCAGTGAGAAAGCAAGCAATTTGACATAAATTATATATGAGTAGTCTAGCAAAACACATTTCATATTATTCATGTTACTAAAGAAAACACACCACTAACAATACCAACAACAAAATTAGAAAAATCCTTCAATATTCATTCAGACTTTTATCATTTCTTTTTTCTGGAGGTAGACATCATTTTTCATCATAAGTCTTTCAGACTCATCTAAGATCATTGCATTACAATGATTGATAAGTCATTCAGTTTATCATCATAGAATATTGTTGTTGCTGTATGTAGTCAGATTCTCGCTTCTCACTGAAGCATCAGGAGAATACTACACAATCTTTTCATCTTCATGTAAATCATTTTAGATTTTTAAAAATTCATCCCGTTCATCATTTCTTATATCACCAATATGGGTTACCACAAATCATATGCCATATTTTTTAGCTATTCCTTAAATGATGGGCATCTTTGTAATTTTCAAATCTTTGCTATCACCTAAAGAGATGCTATAGATTTTTTTTTTTAGCATATTCCATTTCCTTTTTGAAAAATCTCTTTGGGATATTGTTGAGTCACAGAATATGCCTTGGAGGAATAGATACAATTTTCTTTAATAATTGGTTGAAATATGATATTTAGGGAGTTTTTCTCTCTCTCTCTCTCTTTCTCTTTTTTATCCTCTCTCTCTTACTGTTTTTATCTTGGTGTTTAAGTAGTCCAGTCATTCTTAAATTCTCTCTTTTCAATCAATCTTTCAGGTTAATTGCTTTTTCAATAAAATATTTCATATTTTCATCTCTTTTTTCATTCTTTGATTTTATTGTTTCTTGAAATCTCATAAAATCATTAGCTTCCACTTACTTAATTCTAATTTAAAAAATATTTTTTTTCAGTTAATTTTTGTACCTCTTTTTTCATTTGGCCAATTCTGCTTTTTAAGTTTTTCTGTTCAGAGAATTTTTGTAATTCTTTTTCCAAGCTGTTAAATCTTTTTCATGATTTTCTTATATCACTTTGATTTTGTTTCCTAATTTCCTTTCTATCTTATTTGACTTGTAAAATCCTGTAGGAAGTTTTTTAAGGCTCAATACAAATTCAAATATTTCTTTGAGCCTCTGCTTGTAGCAGAGTAAGTTAACTTTCTTGTCTTCTTCTGAGTTTTGTTGTGATCTTCTCTGTCATCATAGCAGCTTTCTTTGACCATATTTTTGTTTGCTTGTTTTTTTTTTTTTTCCTAGCTTGGCTTTTTTGACTTTTACTTTTAACAATTTTTGTTTGTTTGTTTGATTTTTTTTTTTTTTTAACTAAGCTATCAAGTTTCAGTGATTTCCATAAAGTCACACAGCCAATAAATTTCAAGTTCTGAGATGAGATTTCAACTCAGGTTTTCCTGATTTCAGGGCCCATCTTTATTCAATGGGCCATGTAGCTGCTCTTTAACTTTATGCTAAAGTTGGGCCCTATGGGTATTCTTTGAAATTTAAGATTTTACATACTGTTATTTTCAGGGCATGTTGTTATTTTTAAAATTTTGAGTTCCAAATTAGTTTTCCTCCTTTCCCATACTGTTTTAGTGAGAAAACAATCAATTTGATATCAATTATTTAGATATAGTCATGCACATTATATTCCCATATTTTTCATATTGTGAAAGCAAACAGAAAAAAAGAAAAAAGTAAGAATATAAAAATAAAATATACTTCAATCTTCATTCACATTTTTCCCTGGTGATAGATAACATTTTTCATCATAAGTCTATATGTTTTAAGCTCTTCCATATTGATATGACCTAAAGAGAAATGTGGTCACTGATCTCCTGGACTGTGTTCTGGTCTGTGAGTGACCACAAGCAATCATTTCCAGCATGGAACTGTAAACAAAGCCCCATCTCCTCTAACATTCCTTCTTATTATGGAAATCTGACCCAGGATACTATGGACAATGCATCAGAAACAATGGCAACCAGTGGCATTGAAGGGAGTTTTGTAATCTCTTTCTGACCAGTTGTCAAACTCCTTTAGTGGTTGTTGACTAAAAGTGCAATGTTGATTCAGTCACACCTAAAAGGCTACTTTACTCCACTCTCATTCCAGAGATATTTTTTGTCAAGTTTTATTAGGATATTAAATTGTTTTACTACTTCATTTTAGTGATTTTGCTACTCCATAATTCATTTTAAAGCATTAATGTTATTTAGAGAGGAATTTGGGAAAGCTCAGGTGAGACCCTTGTTTTATTCTGTCAATTTGGCTATGTCCCCAGAATATATTATTTTTATAGTTTTGATTATCATTCTTTAGATGTGTATTACAATGTCTGCAACCTTAAACAAAAGCACAAAGAAGCAATGATAAACTCATTTCTATCTCTAACATTACATTTCATTCAGTCAACCACTATAAATCTCAATAAGTTAAAATGTTCAGTAAGATGATATATCTGATACTCCATTTAGAAATTTCATAACACTACATATATCATTGCCATTTTTCTTCAATGCATAAATCTGGTCTTAGGTCATATCTGTGCAATTGCATAGAAAGTAACATAACAGTGCAATTCATTTGGTCTGATATGTCAGAACTTGTTTATATAACTTTTCAAACAATGAATAAATTAATGAACCATAGCAAATGGCCTGACTGATCTCACTGCCACTCATTTACTGTTGCCATGACCTCAGTCTAAGACATAGATAGCTTTTACTCATTGTTCACTAGAATTGCCTAGAATAATTGCAGATAGCTTTCTTTTTAATTCCTTGATTGACTAGTGTTTTTATGATATTACTGCACTAAAGATATTTCTCTATCTACTGGTATATTATATAGTTTGATTGACAGTAATTACTACCATATGCTTCTAATTATCTAATTAATAATTGCTACCATATATACTATGAATTACATAAAACTAGCATTACTTTAGGACTTCCATTCAACAATATTAAAAAAAAAAAAAACTCTGCATGTCATGTGCTTTGAAAAACTATTTTTGAATTTGAATGTTTTTATAGCAGAAGTTCAGCATCAATTAATAATGCAACACTGTTTAGGGTAAGTTATTCAATAGTTAACATAAATGTATATATTTGGTAAAAAATACAAACCATACATATGCATACTTTTTAATATACTTAGACTTTAGGAATAATCAAGTCATTAGTTTAAATTTTGGACTTAAAAGTATTCTTTGTCATATAAGGAACTTCTAAAAGTATCTTTATTATTTATCCATATTTTCAATAACTCATCCAACTGTCCATTCATCTAATATTTATTGAGGTGCCCTAATTAAGAAAAAGATGAACACTGGATCTATCTCATATAAGGCTTATATTAAAAGGTTGGAGATACTAAGTTTTGAAAGGGTTTATGGCTATCTTTCAGCATACTAAAAAAAAAAAAAATTAAGCCATGGCCATGGAAGAAGATATCAAACTTGTTCTAGCTGGTCTCAGGGAGAATGCCATTGAACTGATGAGTGAAAATTATAGATCTAATTTTACTAATAAAGAGTGTGGGGAGAAAGAGAGAGAGAGAGAGAGAGAGAGAGAGAGAGAGAGAGAGAGAGAGAGAGAGAGAGAGAGAGAGAGAGACTTTCTAATAATTTAATTTAGCCAGCTCAAATTGGTTAAATTTGGAGGTTCTTCCTCATTGGTGGTCTGCATGCTAAAGTAGAATGTCCATTTTTCTGTGTTCCTTTCTAAATTTCAGATGATCATTGGCATCTTTTCCAATGAAAGATTTGAGACTTCTGCTAATTTGGGAGCTGAAAGCAAACATTATAATGTAGTTCAATGATCAACACCAAAAAAACGAATTAGGTGCTAGATTTGTGGCACAAAAATGAAGCAATATTTCATTACAGAAAGTTTTGTAGAAGAAGCATGCCTCCCAATTATTTAGAACTGATTTTATGGCATGTCCCTTTTGAATTGTTCTATAATTTTATTTGAATATAACCTCACTATATTTCAAAATTCAATACCACATATTCTTTAGGAATTGCTGACCCTAACCAGAATCTGGATTAACAAGTATACATCAGGTAGCTACTATATAAAAGTCACTTTCTCAATGGAAATAATTTCTTTCAAGAAAACATAATTTTATTTCTCCCAAAAAAGTTAATCAATTCATGTTTTTCATAATGGATTTTTTTCCTACTATACAAACTGATGTTTATTTGTTATCACATAGATTTTGGTAAAATGAGGCAAACAGAATTAAGTGATCTGCCCAGAATCACACAGCTATTAACTATCTTAAATCAGATTTAAATTACTTAATTTCTGACTCCAAACTTGGTTCTCTTTCCACTGCATGACCTAGTTGCCTCATGGTACTATGTCATTACCAGATAATAAATGCCTGTAACTCCCAACTTTCTCCATGATCAACTGTTATGTCTTCTGCTTGGTATTTAGACCTCTGTGCAATCTTATGCCTGCAACCTCTCTGTTTCTCTTACACATAATATTATAATGTATTCTTTTAGTCTTTTGTTCTCATATGTATCATACTCACCTACATATTGTTCTTTTAAGCATGATGACTCACCAGCTCTCTTTGCTTTGGCACTGACTGTATACCATTCTTATATTTCTCTTTCATTCTTCAATTATGACTATTGGAATACAATTCCATGACCACCTTCTGTGTCATGATTCCTCCAGCTGCTAGTAAAATTATTCTCTAAGATTTCTTATATTAATTTTTGTATTTGTTCCATGCACGCACACTTGTATGCATTTTTTTGTATCTTACTTTAAAATTCTAGTTCCTTGAAAAACAAAGACTCTTCCATCTCGAAGTACTTAAGTGACATCAATCAACAAGTTGTGTGTGTATGCACACACATGAATTATATATACATAGATGTAAATGAACATATTTATAAAGACTCACAGCAACCAGCAATATAAATATGTAAACATAAACATATGTGTATAAGAAGATATAATATGTACATATATTCATATATCCATATAATGTAATATGTACATATATTCAATATATATTCATATAGATGTAAACACACCCCACTTAAAATATACTCTCTTAGAACAACTGTATGTATATGTATGTATGCATGTATGTGTATACATATGTGTATTTGCCCAGCCCTGCCAAATTAGAAGTTGAGATTCTTGAGAGGTTTCATTTTTATCCTTGTATCCACATTTCACTTATTAAATATATTTTGAATTTAATTAAAATGTTCTATGTTCTGAACCAAAATTGTGAGTTTTTAAAATTTATTGCTTGTTTTTATTTTCTATTTCTATATAATTTATTTTTTATTTATAAAGCAGATTAAAAGAAAACAGCATCAACACATTAGGAATTGTAAAATCAAACAATGGTATTTGCATTACTCCTTCAGTAATGCTCAAACTTTTAAAATAGGGGTCCAGTTCACTGTCCCTCAGACTATTCAAGGGCCAGACTATAGTAAAAACAAAAACTCACACTCTGTCTCCGCCCCTCAGCCCATTTGCCATAACCTGGCAGGCAGCATAAACATCCTCAGTGGTACATATCTGGACCACTACCGTAGTTTGAGAACTCCTGCCTTTAAACCTTAGAACGGACTTTATACACATTGCTTTATTTGATTGATTGAACAAATATTTATTAAACAATTCTAATATAATAAGATTATTTGGGGGAAGATATAAAGTTTGGGGTACACCCAATCTTCTTGTCTTGGACCAAGATAAAGCATAGAAAGCATAGAAAGTCATTTAATGTATGGGTGAAATAACTGATTTATTGATTCAATCAACCCTCATACTTTAAATGTGGTAGAAGAGTAGTTTTTATATCTTATTTATTTAAAACTTAAATAGAAAATCGAAAAAAGAAAACAAAAAAATGCCCTTGTGCACAAACGTGCATATATGCACATATACACACATATTTGCACAATACAAATAGGCAGGGATATATACACATATACACATATATTTGCACAAATATGCCAATAGACATATATATATAAGTATACACAAATGCATGTATTCACATATATATGCCCCTAAATACTTATGTATATATATATATATATATATATATATATATATGTATTTCATAAATATATATATATATGCATATATACATACTCATTAATGCATATTTACTTATACACATATATCCATATACATTTAAGTAAAGCTATACTATGCTTCTTTGTCCTCTGTTTTTTTTAAAGGGAGATAACATCATCCTTCATAAATCCAAGTCTTTTTTACATTTTTTTAAATCTACCAACTCATCATTTCCTATAGCATAGAAATATGTCAATCTTACATAATCTAGTCATTTTAAATAGTTTAAAACATTATTGATTAATATGACTAACACATAGTTTAATTTTCTTATTTTTTTCTTTTGATTAAATCTATTGTAGCTTCAACTTTGCCTGATATGAGTGATTACTCCCCAACTTTTCCAATAAAATTTACTCTTGAAAATTATTAGTTTGTGCATATTTAGTTTTTCCTATTCCTAATGACATCTCTGCTTTCCTTCTACCCATTACCTCGTCTTGTTATTATTTAACCTACCCTCAAGATACTTCCTTTATTCTTTTCCCTGCCATGCTTTTCCTCTCTTTATCCCATTCCCATTAATCTACATGTTTTTCTATACTCCTCTTATTCTTTTCTCTCCTCCTCTAATTACTTTATTTCTTTACAAATTTTGAATATTATTATATCCATATATGGGGAGTATATAAATATATGATATACTTGTCTACATGTACATACATGTATATGTATGTGTATTCATGTATAGTGTGCATATCTGTGTATATGGTTCCCTTTTTAACCCATTCCTGTTTTGAGTAGGATTCCAGAACTATCACTCTACCTTCCCCATCTAATTCCTGTTTCATTTTGTCTTCCCACACCTTATTCATATGACCTATTTACCCTTTTTAAATTTTGCTACGTTTTGATTTTTGGAATCACATCATGCTTAGCTCTACCCCATTCTTTCTTTTGAACTAACCATTGATGGATGACAGTCTTGGACAAATGGCTTGTATTTCTACATATAAAAAATAAATTGCTTGACTTAGCTCCTTGAAATTCGTCTTTCATGTTTGTCTTATATTCCTCTTGGATCTCATTATGTCAAAAGTTCACACTTTTTTGCAACAAAATCACCAGTCTGACAATTCATTGAATGCTCATTTTAGTCCACTCAGTATTATGTTCAGTTATGTTGGGTATGATATTATTGGTTTCATTTTGTCTGATTCTCATTTTTAAGGAGTCATTTTCTTCCTCAAGATCCTGGATCAGGTTCCCTATTCTAGTTGGTTGACTTTTTTTCCCCACAATTTTCTTTTCTTTTTTTCTTTTTTTTTTTTTTCCCTTGGGCTGTTCTTTTTGTTTAAGTTTTTCCTCCAATTCTCTCATTTAATGTTTAAAATTATTTTTGAATTATTATAATTTTGTGGGAGGGGATAGTGACAATTTAACAGTACTCCTTAGGGTAGGAGAAGCTTTTTTTTTTTTTTTTCTTCAGCATCATTTTGTGAAGATAAACCGTGGACTTCTCATTCACAGAAAGTAACTTCCTATGGTTATTTCTCCTTTTGCTTGCTCATTTAAGAAAATAATTTATTGCTTGTGCAATCACTTTTAGTCCTGTGGAATGGGAGGATAATACCTCTGGCCTATAATTAATATCAAGTATTCCACACTTCTATAAATGCCCACAGTTAACAGAATTCCTGTCCCATTGCTTCAGTACCTTTGTGCTGTTTCCTTCTTGCCTATGGCTTCATCTAGGCAACATACCTGATCCCCTTATGAGCAAAGATTTCCTCAATCTTCCTAGACTCTGATGCCTAACTTTCCACACTGTCTAGGAAGTGAAAATTCCTATGACAATGACCTAGCCTACCTCCTAAACTAGGTAGCCATAGGGTTTGCTACTTGCTATTTCAATGGAACTAATTTGAATGTTTACACTATATGTGGTCAAAATCTCCATTTTCTCTATCTTTGGATATCCTCCAATTATACTAGGAGGAATACTGCTTTGTTCCAACTCTTGCTTGTTTTTAATCTCTCTATGTTCATCCTATGACATTATTTTGTCTAGTTTTTGAGGAAAATGCGGAGAGCTCGAAAATTTCTTACCTACTCTGCTATCTTCCCAGAATTCTCACTAGCATTTTCTTTAAATATAAGTAATTGTGCTCACAATTTGATCTTTGGTGTGGAAAGATGTGATCACATTTTTGTAGGAGGCTGAGCATCTGGTAGTCATCATAATTTTTTTTTTTTTAATTTGCTTAGGACCCAAATAAGTGGCTGATTAGAAGCTTGAATGTTTATGACAAGCTTGGCCATTTGCTTGCTTCCTTTTAAATTAAATTGTTATTGTGCCAAGGGTTTATTTTGAATATCCCTTTAGCAGTCAATATTATATAGAGTGGCTCTAGGAGAAAAAAAAAAGTTCTGAGAGATCAATTATACATATAGATTATAAATTACTTAAATAATGCATGGGTTAATTTGACCCGGCCTGCGGGTCTCGAACTAGGGACGGCTGAAGTCACACATCAGTCTGTAAGCCGGAGGCTGGGGAAGGCGTTTGCCTGGGAATGGGCTGAAAAGAAAGAAAGAATGGAAACTACTCTGTGTAGTGACAGAATAGCTCGTTTATTGAGGCAAAGCAAAGGGTTTTTATATGTTGTGGAGCGAATGCCACGTAGCAAAGTAAATTTCCATAGAACAAAAGATATAACATTTGTTGACCATATATCAGAAAGTCAAGGCAATATGTGACGATTTGCGGTTGGAACATTCGTCATGTTTTTGACAGTTAATGCTTGGGTCAGAAAAACCTTGGGGCAGGGAGTTCTCACACATCCAGGACATTCCTTTGGGGCCAAGACTTTTGTCTAATCTTAAAAGGGTTTGCAGATGTCTGGGTGAAGGGCCTTGGCATGTCCCCCTTTTTTCATTTGTAAGGTGACAGGCCTGTCTTAGGCTATGTGACCTGCCTCCGGTTGTGGGGAGTGAGCGTTCGATCTATATCAATAGCATGCCACCAAATGCTGTCTTTGGTCATCGGGGTCAATCACACCAACTCAGGGATACGTTATACCAGATTCTATCTTAAGTGGGTGGGAAACAGACCTCTCGAGGTTGCCCGTCATGGCAATTGCGTGGTCTTACTGCCATGGTTCTGGAAATAATAAGTCAAACCTCAAATCATCCACCACCCGGGGTCACACTAATCCCGTCATGGGCTCAGTCACAGCTTACATAAGAAATGGGGTAGGACATGATTGAGACCAAGTCTTGGAAAGACACCAGGGAAAAATGGGGGGAGGTGTCAGTAATAGATATTTTATCTAATAGTGAGGCTTCAATACTGCTATCAAGATTTTACATGCACAGTTCATCAGTTGCTTTTCAATGTCTGTCTCAGCTTGTTCTCTGCATTCAGTTGGGAAGTCCACACCCTCGGAGTCCACCAGTCCTTTAATTCTGGTATGTTGAGTCCACTCTCTTTCCTGTGTAGCACTGCTGTATCTGGATCTGGATCAGTCCTTTCCAGCTCAGGGTCAGCTTGTCCTCCTTCCATGTCTGAACCAGGACCCCATCTCCAAGCTAGAACTCATGCACTGTTGAAATCCTAAGGGAGGAGTCTGAGCAATAAGCCTGTTTAGTTGCAAAGTTTTCAGATGTTACAGTAAAGACATAACATATTTCCTTAAAAACAAATCCTTGGTTTCAAATATTGGATACAAGGAAGAATTTTGAATCCCTTTTGGATAAGGGTGACCATACAATAATTCATAAGGTGACAATTCCACATCTCTTCAGGGGTTTTGTTTTAATTCTTAATAAGGCAAGGGGAAGGCACTTGGTCCAGGGCAATTGTGTCTCTAATGCCAATTCAGTCAGTTGTTGTTTAATTTCCTTATCCACCCTTTCCACTTTACATGATGAGGGAGGATGCTATAGCTTGGGCCACAGATTGGAGGATCTTTAGCTGTGAAACAGGTGCTTTGGCCTAAATCTGCCTGCTCCACCATCTCCTCTGTACTTACAGATTCCTCTTCTCCAGGCTGCTTTGCTTCCTCATCTGCAAAGCAGTTTCTCCTTATCTCAAATGAATTTCCTCTTTGGTGCCCCTGCACATGAATCACTGCAGCATTCTTAGGTAACATAAGATTAGTCAAAATTTCAGTGACCAATGCCCTGTGTGCCAATCCCTTTCCTTTACTGTTTACCATTCCCCTTTCCTCCCATATTTCCCAAATATATGAACAATTCCCCAAGCATATTTTGAATCAGTCCTTCAAGCAATTTTAGGGCTTGATTTATTGCATATAATTCACAAATTTTGAGCTGACCATTCTTTTGGCAAGAATCCAGCTTGAACCAGAGTCAAATTTTCCCATTAACAATAGCATAACCATTTTTCCTTTTCCCATTAACTATTTGTGAAGAACCATCTATGAACTATTCAGTGTCCTTCAACAAAGGGACTTCCTACAAATCTTCCCTAACCTTAGTTTGGTAATCAATCATATTTGGACAATCATGTTCAAGGGACACATGTTTCCCAGGGGAAGCAGATAAGAACATGGCTGGATTAAAGTTATGATCTGGTGAGAGTGCCAAATCATCTCTTTCCAATAGTATTGCTTCATATTTTAAAATCCTTGAATCAATTAGCCACCTCCTGGCCTCTTTGATTCAGAATTGATTGAACCTGGTGCAGGACATTCACTATTAAACTATTCCCAAAGGTTAATTTCTGACTTTTCTTGTACCAAAAGTGCTGTGGCTGATAACACTCCTAAAGCCACATTGTTTACTGTATTTATATTTTACCTCATGTTTCACAAATTGAAATTTGTTTTAAGAAATTCTCAATCCCTGTGCTCCTAAATAATTTAACAAACTGATAGTGACTTGGACAAGGCCACTCTTTTTCTTCCTGTCACAAAAAGATCATCTACATTTTATAAGACTTTTAACAATAAGAAATTTATCCCAGAATGTTCACACAATTCTTATATACCCAAGTAGATGTTTTATAAGTTGAACATTGTACCAATTATTTTGTTTTTAAAATACCCAATACACAGAAAAATCCCAAATTACATATTGCCATAACAAAAACATTTTCAAAAGGACAAAGGCAAGAACTATTATACTTGGAGTCCCTGTAAATAATTGGCATCAATACAATTAATTAAAACTTCTATTTTCACATAAAGGAATCTGAAAAATTCTTAAAAACATCAATTAAACATTTTTTTTTTATATAAATAACCCTTTCAGACTATATATCACATTTCTGATCATATTCTTTGAACACAAAAACCATTATGTATTTTAGAAACAAATGTTCACTCAATTAACATCTTGTAAGAGTGGCTTGACCCTTTATCAGTTTGCTTTCTTCAACCAAAAACAGCTGCAGCTTCCTACTGTTGCTCTCCCCCTGTAAAAACACATCCTGACTCACAGTCATCTCTCCGTGACTCCCCTTTCCAACTAGTTCCTTCTTTTCCCCACTGATTTCTTCTTGAAATCTTTTGCTCCCACTAATCAATCCTTCTTAAATCACCTTCATTCTCCTGTCCCATCTCTCTGTCTTTCTCTTCCCAATGCCTACTTGCTCAAACTTTCTCTGACATACTTTAAACACTTCCAAACCAATAACTCTTCTGACTAGATGCTTCATTTTTCTCTCTTCCCAATGCCTACTTGCTCAAACTTTCTCTGACATACTTTAAACACTTCCAAACCAATAACTCTTCTGACTAGATGCTTCATTTAAACTATTAATTAATTTTGCAAATCAATCTCTCTTGTCCCTTTTCTTTAATCACCTTTTTTTTTTTTTAAACTTTAAACTTTAAGATTCATAACCCATAATGATAACAAATTACCCAATGTTTCAGAAGCAAACCAAATAGTTTTTCTTTTTTTTTTTTTTTTTTTTTCTCTGCCTGAGTGCTTCAAGGCCACTAGTAGAAGCTTCTCAGGCGGTATGGTATTAAGCAGATAAGATTGTAATGCTGTTACTCCCCTTTAGCAGGCTTTGAAAATCTGCTTTTCAGAGAAAACTTTCCCACCAGTTTAAAATAGTCAAGTTTTTTCTTTTGTTTTACTTACAAATTGGTACAACAGGTTAAAAAGTTTAAAATCACAAACACTTTTATATTAAGTAACATTAAAATAATCAATTCCCAAATTTCTTAATCATTGTTTTTAAAACTTAACAAAGCTCTTAAATCACTAAAACAAACTAGAGGCTTTTCCTAGGACTCACGCTGCCAGAGAGAAGTTTGTTTCACCTTGAACATTCTTCCCTCCCAGAATCCAAACAGAGCTTCTCTAAACTTCCAAGCCCATTTTAATGCATTATCTGCCTTCACAGGGAATGCCTAGATATTCCATGATTTAAGACCACTCTGAAAGAATTACTATTCTGAATGAATTCCAATTTCCACAATTCAGACTGTTATTTTTCTAAGCCTGTAACACAGAGGCTGAATTCTTATCTCTTATGAGCTTGCTAACTTTTAACACAGAACAGAAGCAATGCAAAGCAGACAAACATACACAGACAGACACAGAGCTCTATTTTTCTTAACTTTTAAGCCTCTTTTTTAAGATCTTTCCTTTTAACCTTAATTCCTCGTTCCCTAAAACTCTCTTTAAGATCTTTAACGAAAATCTGTTCTTTAGAAAGGTGGGAGCCCATGATTTCGACGGATTGGTTCACTTACACTGTATGTGAAGATTCTCTTCGGGGTCCTTAGACGGGGGCCTGGCCAGGCGGTTCATCTCTCCTTCTCTTCGTCAATCCGTCGGGCTGATATGGATCTTCAGGTCCCTGTTCGGGCGCCAATTTGACCCGGCCTGCGGGTCTCGAACTAGGGACGGCTGAAGTCACACATCAGTCTGTAAGCCGGAGGCTGGGGAAGGCGTTTGCCTGGGAATGGGCTGAAAAGAAAGAAAGAATGGAAACTACTCTGTGTAGTGACAGAATAGCTCGTTTATTGAGGCAAAGCAAAGGATTTTTATATGTTGTGGAGTGAATGCCACGTAGCAAAGTAAATTTCCATAGAACAAAAGATATAACATTTGTTGACCATATATCAGAAAGTCAAGGCAATATGTGACGATTTGCGGTTGGAACATTCGTCATGTTTTTGACAGTTAATGCTTGGGTCAGAAAAACCTTGGGGCAGGGAGTTCTCACACATCCAGGACATTCCTTTGGGGCCAAGACTTTTGTCTAATCTTAAAAGGGTTTGCAGATGTCTGGGTGAAGGGCCTTGGCAGGTTAAGATACTTCAACAACTGATATATTTGGAAAAGTGCTGTCTCTGCTAGTGACTTATTGACAGGAACATGAATGGTAAAATTTTTCTTGAGTCTTAGATTCTACACTAAAAAACAAAGATTGTTAGATAACTTCTTATATTTATCCCTTTAATTATTGAGATTTTCTGTTTTGAAAAAATTTTGAGTTTTTATGATCTTAGATAATTTTAATTATAATTTGATATTTCAAATTGGTATTTGAATTAAAATATTATTCATTATGTAATGAATATTTTCTGAGTGAGATTTTTTTAACCCATGTCCTTAGAGACACATGCAAATATGTGGACTATGACACTTGATAATTATCACATATAAGCTCTTGGAACCAAGGAGAGAGGAAGGCCTCCAGAAGCCCCAAATAAAGAAGATAGGACTTTGAAAGAGATAATAAAGGACTTGAATTTTAACCCCTGGCTCCTCATGTGGTGATTACTATGACTTAAATGGAGCTGCTCCCGGAGACCCCAAGAAAACCGAAACAGAGAACATAACACTAGGGATAATTTTTGAGATTGTTGGAGAAGAAAGAAAATTATGACCAAAGAATTAAAGAATATTATGAAAGGTAAAATGGACAATTTTTATTGCATAAAAGTAAAAAGGTTTTGCACAAACAAAGCCAACAAAAACAAGATTAAAAGGGAAATATCAATCTGGGGGAATATCTTTAAAGCCAGTGTTTCAGATAAAGATCTCATTTTTTTAATATGTAAAGAACTGTATCAAATTTATATAAGAATACAACTCATTCCCCATAGATAAATGATCAAAGGGTATGAACCGACAATTTTAAGATGATTAAATTAAAACCATTTGTAGTTATATGAAAACGTGCTCTACATCATTATTGATTAAAGAAATGGAAATTAGAACAACTCTAAAATACCACTTCATGCCTCTCACATATAAGTTAAGATGACAGGAAAAGATCATGATCAATGTTACAGGGGATGTAGGAAAACTGAGACATTAATGTATTGTTGGTAGAGCTGTACAATGATCCAGTAGTTCTGAAGACTGATCTGGAAATATGCTCAATGGGCTATAAAACTATGGATACCCTTTGACCCAGTAGTGAGTAGCATTATCCCAAGGAAATCATAAAGGATGGAAAAGCACTCTCAAATAAGCAAAAAGGTTTGTAGCAACTCTTTTTGTGGTATCGAAGAAATGGAAAATGAATAGATGCCTATCAATTGGAAAATGGCTGAATAAGTTGTGGTATATGAAGGTAATGAAATATTATTTTTGTATAAAAAATGATGAAGAAGCTGATTGTAAAAGGGCTTGTAAATATTTTCATGAACTAATGCTGAGTGAAACAAGCAAAATCTTGTTTCTGTACACAGTAATAACAGAATAGGTCATAATTAACTATGAAAAGTTTGATTCTTCTCAGTGGTTCAGTGTTTCAAAACAATCCCAATAGACTTTGGACAGAAAATGTCATTTGCATCCAGAAAAAGAACCAAGGAGCCTAAATGTAAATCAAGACATGCTATGTTCACTTTTTTTTTTCTCTTCCATGTTTTTTCTCTGTTGCTATGATTTTTTCTCTCCAAACATGATTCATAAAGCAATGTATATTAAAAAATAAATGAAAAAAAAAAACTGTTAAAAAGAAAAGGAAAGAAGGGAAGCTAGATGACATAATTCTTTCTCCAAATGATAACTTCTATCTCAAATAAACTTGATTCTCCTAAAATATTTAATAGACTGATGATGATAATGGTATGTTGGACTAAATATTTTTAAAAAAATAAAATGAAATGAAATGAAAATGCTTTCAATTGGGTTCAGAAAATAACTCCAAATTGTCTACTTATAGATGTGATTGAAGATGCGTTAATCTGAAAAAAAATTTCATTGTATTAGTGAGAGAATAAATGAAAATTATTGTCCAAGATATGTGTCAAGTAGTATATTGTGTATTGGGATAAAACATTCCAGTTCCTCAAGGGAAAAATGCATTTTGGAGAATTGTGGTGATAAAAGCATACAGTGTTCTGGAACTTCATTTTGCTGATTAAAAGGGTAGTTTATGTGCCATTAAATTTCCACCATCTTGATAGATGTAATGATTTGATTATCATTCTTACAGCAAGAGGCAGAAAGCAGGGGAAGAGAAGACTGAGTATTCACATGATGTGGGGTTAGAGGGCAACATGGTCTGCATGGATGGTTGGAGAGACTAGCAAAATCATGAACTGGAAATTCAATGGACACTGTGACATGACATTCAAAACAGCTAATTCAACCACAAGTTATCTTAAGAGATACACTGAGTTGAGGACTAGGCCATCTTTCAATCAAACTGATAATATATATTTACTAACAGCTTCATCTATGATGGGCAATGTGTGAATTGATGGGAGATAAACAAAGTCAAAGGAAAAAAAATGGTCCTTGCCCCTACCTGAAAATTCCACATTTTAATAGAGGAGATAAGTATGAAAATAACTAGTTACATGTAAAATGTATATAGATTATATGGAAGCAGTTTCAGAAAATGAATTTGCTATTATATAATTATATATTTTATTATTTTAGACTCTGTCTACACTATATAGTCTTTAATTAGGATACTATATCTTAGGAAATATATAGATAAACTAGAAAGAACCCAAATAACAAAGATGAATGAAGGTCTTGGATATCACACCATTTGATTATCAGTTAAAATAATTTGAGATATTTAACTCAAACAAGACTTAGAGGATACAAAATAGCTGTCTTCAAGTAACAATAGAATAGTCCTACATGTCTCCAAAAGTCTGAGTTTAGTTATTTTCTATTTGTTTCCAAGAGTGGATTCTTATACCTTTCTTTTTGGAATAATAATATTTTTTATCAAAGAAGGAATTTTATTTCTCTCTGAAGAGGATGAGGATGGAGGCAATCATCACATTGAATCAAATAGGTCTATATCACAAAGAGATCATAAAAAAGAAAAAAAAGACATGCATGTGAAAAAATCCATGGAATATCCATCAATTGGAAAATGACTAAATAAATTGTAGTGTATGAATATAATGTAATACTACTGAGCAATAAGAAATAATGAACAAGCAGATTTCAGAAAAACACTTGCAAGAACTAATGCAAAGTGAAATGAGCAGAATCAGGAAAATATTAACATAATATCAGCAACATTTGTGTGATGTTTAGCTCTGAATGACAGCCCTTGTCAGCAGCAAGATGATAAAACATAAGGACTCATAAAGGAAAATTCTATCTATGACCAGGTAAAAACTAAAGATCTTGGATTGCAGATTGAAGCATATTTTTCACTTTATTATTTCTGTTTTTTTTTCTTTCACAATTGTGACTAATATGGAAATATTTTACATAACAGCAATCTACTAGTTATATATCACACTTCCCATATTTGGTTATATCTTCCCTATAAATGTGTAAGTTCCTTAAAGGTAGGAATTATCTTTTTTATTTTTACTTTTATTCCTATTGCTTAAATAGTGCCTAACAAATAGTAGTCACTTGATAAATATTTATTGTATTTATTTGTATTTTAATAACAATAATCTTTTAAAATTAAACTTAATTAAATTTGGAAGAGATTATAGTGAGAGTTCAGAATATAAAATGGAAATTTTTGAGTAATTTATTTAATTGGGTTTTCCAAAATAGAAACTAAATAATATAATTTCTAAAGAAGACTTTGATGCTGTAATATTTCCTTTGAAAGACATCACATTTAACTATTGTCCATCAAAACTTTAGATAACATCTAAGGAATTTTTTTATTTAAAAAATTATAATAGCTTTTCCTTTTCAAAATGCATGCAAAGATAGTTTTTAACATTCTGCCTTGTACAACCATGTGTTCCCAATTTTTCTCCCTCCCTTTCCCTTCTCCCCATCCCCTAAATAGAAGTGATTCAATATAGGTTAAACATGTGTAATTATTTTATACATATTTACACATTTGTCATGGTGCACAAAAAAAAAAAAAATCACATCAAAAGGAAAGGAAGAAATCAAATCAACAAAATGGTGAAAATACTATGATGTAATACTTATTCAGTCCCCATAGTCCTCTTTCAAAGTGCAGATGTCTCTCTCCATCACAAATCTGTTGGAATTGGAAGATGGCGGAGAGGAAACACACGACTCAGTGAACGTCCTCACTCCCTCACAACCAATTAGATAAATTAAGTCTCAAAATTAGCTCAGGACTGATAGATACCACAAGGACTGGAAGCACGACTTACCAGCTGAAGAGAATCTGGAGTTTCAACAGGAAAGGTCAGTTCTCAGGGGAGGAATAAGAAAGACCAGCACAGACGGTGGGGTAGGGGCACACTGCGCCCATTGCGCTGGGAAGGGCTCTGGGATCAGAGAAGCCACTGAGGTAAAGGAATCTGGCACAGGCTGTTAGCTCTTCTCTGCTAATTATTTAGCAGTTCAGAAGAGAAAGCCAAAATATTTTAAAACTCAGATTAAATTTTCCCCAGACCCTGGGGGTGACTCGGCACCAGGGGGTGTGGCCTCAGCTACCTCCTGAGAATAGTTAAGAGACTGACAAGTGGGTGGATACGGCCCAAGGCAACACACACTGCCTAGCTTAGCTGGAGGGAGTGGAACTCAGCTCCAGGAAGTCCCAGAGAAGCGGAACCTTTGAACTAGGGACCGCGGTTTCTGGCAGACACTTCCAGTTAGAGCGCAGGGGCTTCTCACGTCACCTGCTGCAGACACCCACTCCCCACCCGGACACATAGCCTGGGCTTCCTGCAGTCTTCACTATTCTACGCCCTCGAAGCACAGCAGTGCTAATCACCGCTGAGGCACTCCCAGGGAGAGGGTGGGGAACTCTCTCCCAGAGCTCTCTCTTAGCTCAGGCTCAGGAGCCTCTGCATCCATCCCGTCTGGGAGGAAGCTGGTAAAGAAGTAAATAATTTCCTACCCCAGAGACAGACCCCAAAAGATTTTTTTTAAGTATGAACAAAAAAGCTAGAAAAACCATAGATTCCTTCTATACAGAGAAAGAGCGGGTGTCCAACCCCGAGGAAGTTGACAGCAGAGAATCAGATAACAACCTAAAGGGGAACGATTCCTGCCCCCCATCAAATAACTCTCTCCTAGAAGAAGCTCTTAAGAAATTGAGGGAGATCGAAGAAAAATGGGGAAAGGAAAGGGAAGTTATGATAGAGAATAATAATGTCCTGAAATTGGAGTTGGAAAAAATAAAGAATTCACAGGAGATGCAGGGAAACAAAATTAGTGAATTAGAAAAGGTTAAAAAAACACAGGAAAGTAGGATTTCTGAATTGGAAAAGATAAAAAAGTCTCAAGAAAATAGAATTTCTGAATTGGAAAAAGAAAATAATTCTCAAAAAAAAAATTAGGGAAATGGAAAAAAACTCAATAGAGCAAAATAATTCATTTAAAAACGAAATTGGGCATTTACAAAAAGAACTAAAAACTGTGAAAGAAGAAAATAACTCCTTAAAAGTCAGGATGGAACAAATAGAAATGAATGATTCACAGAGAACCCAAGAATCAGTCAAACAAAACAAAAAAAATGAGAAGCTGGAGAACAACGTCAAATACTTACTGGGAAAATCTATAGACCTGGAAAATAGATCTAGGAGAGATAATCTGCGGATTATTGGACTTCCAGAAAACTATGACCAAAAAAAGAGCCTAGATTCTATTTTACAGGAAATTATCAAAGAGAACTGTCCAGAGATAATAGAAACAGAAGGGAAAGTAGATGTGGAAAGAATTCATCGAACTCCTTCTGAAATAGACCCTAAAAAAAGAACACCACGGAATATTGTGGCTAAGCTGCAGAATTACCACACAAAGGAGAAAATCCTGCAAGCAGCTAGAAAAAAACAATTTAAATACCAAGGTGCCACAATAAGGGTCACCCAAGATCTGGCTGCCTCCACATTAAAAGATAGAAGGGCCTGGAACCTGATATTCCGTAAGGCAAAAGATCAAGGACTGCAACCAAGAATGAACTACCCAGCTAAGTTTAGCATCTTTTTCCATGGAAGAAGATGGTCATTCAATGAAACAGAGGAATTCTATATGTTTCTAAGAAAAAAACCAGACTTAAACAAAAAATTTGATCTACATCCACAAGACTGAAGAGAAACAGAAAAAGGTACACAGAACCCTTGGAACTGTAACTTTGTTGTGGGTATATAAAAAATACTCAAGGATAATTTGATTTTACTGATATAAAGAAAAAAAGGGGGGTGTGATAAAGGGAAGGAGGTCGGTTCAGAAAAAGGGGAAGGAGTGATAAAAAGAGGGAAACTACATCCCAGGAAGAGACATAGAAAATACACCATATCTGAGGGAACTTAGTGAGGGGGAGAATCATTGTGTGAATCTTACTCTCATCAGAAGAGGCTCAAAGAGTAAATAATTAACATATTTGTTTTTCAGAGAATTTTCTCTCACCTCATTAAAAGGGGGGAGAGGAAAAGGGGAAAGGAAAAGGAGAATAAGTGAAGGGACTTGGAGGGAGGGGGGAGGGATCCTAAAAAAAAAAAAAAAAAAAAAAAAAAGAGGGAGGGTTGCGCGTCACAAGGGGGGTCTGTAAATTAAATATCGGGGAGGGGGATCAGGGGGGTCAAGGGAAAAAAAGTATAATCTGGGGATAATACGATGGCAGGAAATACAGAATTAGTAATTTAACTGTAAATGTAATGGATGAACGATCCCATCAAACGGAGACGGATAGCAGATTGGATCAAAAAGCAGAACCCTACAATATGTTGTCTACAGGAAACACACTTAAAGCAGGGAGATACATACAGAGTAAAGGTAAAAGGTTGGAACAGAGCTTATTATGCTTCAGGTAAAGCCAAAAAAGCAGGGGTAGCTATCCTTATCTCAGATCAAGCAAAAGCAGAAGTAGATCTCGTTAAAAAAGATAAGGAAGGAAACTATATCCTGCTGAAAGGTAGCATAAATAATGAAGCCATATCAATACTAAACATATATGCACCAAGTGGTATAGCATCTAACTTTCTAAAGGAAAAGTTAAGAGAACTGCAAGAAGAAATAGACAGTAAAACTATAATAGTGGGAGATATCAACCTTGCACTCTCAGATTTAGACAAATCAAACCACAAAACAAACAAGAAAGAAATTAAAAAAGTAAATAGAACATTAGAAAAACTAGGTATGATAGACCTTTGGAGAAAACTGAATGGCAATAGGAAGGAATATACTTTCTTCTCAGCAGTTCATGGATCCTATACAAAAATTGACCCTATATTAGGACATAAAGATCTCAAAATTAAATGTAGGAAGGCAGAAATAATAAATGCCTTCTTCTCAGATCACAATGCAATAAAAGCTACATTCAGTAAAAAGTTAGGGGTAAATAGACCAAAAAGTAATTGGAAACTGAATAATCTCATCTTAAAGAATGACTGGGTGAAAGAGCAAATTATAGAAACAATTAACAATTTCACCCAAGATAATGATAATGATGAGACATCATATCAAAATCTTTGGGATGCAGCTAAAGCAGTAATAAGGGGAAATTTTATATCTTTAGAGGCTTATTTGAAGAAAATTGAGAAAGAGAAGATTAACGAATTGGGCTTACAACTTAAAAGGCTAGAAAAAGACCAAATTATAAACCCCCAACCAAAAATTAAACTCGAAATACAAAAATTAAAAGGAGAAATCAATAAAATTGAAAGTAAAAAAACTATTGAATTAATAAATAAAACCAAGAGTTGGTTTTATGAAAAAGCCAATAAAATAGATAAACCTTTGGTAAATTTGATCAAAAAAAAGAAAGAGGAAAATCAAATTGATAGTCTTACAAATGAAAAGGGGGATCTTTCCACCAATGAAGAGGAAATTAGAGAAATAATAAGGAGTTACTTTGCCCAACTTTATGCCAATAAATTTGATAACTTAAGTGAAATGGATGACTTTCTCTAAAAATATAGGCTCCCTAGATTAACAGAGGAGGAGATAAATTGCTTAAATAGTCCCATTTCAGAAAAAGAAATAGAACAAGCTATTAATCAACTCCCCAGGAAAAAATCCCCAGGGCCAGATGGATTCACATGTGAATTCTACCAAACATTTAAAGAACAATTAGCCCCAATGTTATATAAATTATTTGAAAAAATAGGGGATGAAGGAGTCCTACCAAACTCCTTTTATGACACAGACATGGTACTGATACCTAAACCTGGTAGATCGAAAACTGAGAAAGAAAATTATAGACCAATCTCCTTAATGAATATTGATGCTAAAATCTTAAATAAGATATTAGCAAAAAGACTTCAGAAAATCATCTCCAAGATAATACACTATGATCAAGTAGGATTTATTCCAGGAATGCAGGGCTGGTTTAATATTAGGAAAACTATTAATATAATTGACCATATTAATAATCAAATTAATAAGAACCATATGATCATCTCAATAGATGCAGAAAAAGCATTTGACAAAATCCAACATCCATTCCTACTAAAAACTCTTGAGAGTATAGGAATAAATGGATTATTCCTTAGAATAATCAGGAGTATATATTTAAGACCGTCAGTAAGCATAATATGCAATAGAAATAAACTGCAACCTTTCCCTGTAAGATCAGGAGTGAAACAAGGTTGCCCACTATCACCATTACTATTCAATATAGTACTAGAAACGCTAGCCTCGGCAATAAGAGCCGAGAAAGAGATTCAAGGAATTAGAGTAGGAAATGAGGAAATCAAACTATCACTTTTTGCAGATGACATGATGGTATACTTAGAGAACCCCAAAGACTCTGCTAAAAAGCTACTAGAAATAATTCAAAATTTCAGCAAAGTGGCAGGATACAAAATAAATCCACATAAATCCTCGGCATTTTTATATATCACTAACAAAATGCAACAGCAAGAGATACAAAGAGAAATTCCATTCCAAACAAATGTTGAGAGTATAAAATATTTGGGAATCCATCTACCAAAGAAAAGTCAGGAATTATATGAGAAAAATTACAAAACACTTGCCACAAAAATAAAATCAGATTTAAATAATTGGAAAGACATTCAGTGCTCTTGGATAGGCCGAGCGAATATAATAAAGATGACAATACTCCCCAAACTAATCTATTTATTTAGTGCTATACCAATCAGACTCCCAAGAAACTATTTTAATGACCTAGAAAAAATAACAACAAAATTCATATGGAAGAATAAAAGGTCAAGAATTGCAAGGGAACTAATGAAAAAAAACTCAGAGGAAGGTGGTTTAAGTGTACCTGATCTAAAGCTATATTATATAGCAGCAGTCACCAAAACCATTGGGTATTGGCTACAAAATAGACCGGTAGATCAGTGGAACAGATTAGATACAAAGGACAAAAAAGGGTACATCTATAGCAATCTAATCTTTGACAAACCCAAAGATTCCAACATTAGGGATAAAAATTCATTATTCGGAAAAAACTGTTGGGAAAACTGGAAATTAGTATGGCAGAAATTAGATATGGATCCACACTTAACACCATATACCAAGATAAGATCAAAATGGGTCCATGATTTAGGCATAAAGAGGGAGATAATAAATAGATTGGAGGAACAGAGGATAATCTACCTCTCAGACTTGTGGAGGAGGAAGGAATTTATGACCAGAGGAGAACTAGAGATCATTATTGATCACAAAATAGAAGATTTTGATTACATCAAACTAAAAAGTTTCTGTACAAATAATACTAATGCAAACAAGATTAGAAGGGAAATAACAAATTGGGAAAATATTTTTAAAAACAAAGGTTCTGACAAAGGTCTCATTTCCAAAATATATAGAGAACTGACCCAAATTTATAAGAAACCGAACCATTCTCCAATTGATAAATGGTCAAAGGATATGAACAGACAATTCTCAGAGGAAGAAATTGAAACTATATCCACTCACATGAAAGAGTGTTCCAAATCACTACTGATCAGAGAAATGCAAATTAAGACCACTCTGAGATACCACTACACACCTGTCAGATTGGCTAAGATGACAGGAACAAATAATGACAAATGTTGGAGGGGATGTGGGGAAACTGGGACACTAATACATTGCTGGTGGAGTTGTGAAAGAATCCAGCCATTCTGGAGAGCAATCTGGAATTATGCCCAAAAAGTTATCAAACTGTGCATACCCTTTGACCCAGCAGCGCTACTACTGTGATTATATCCCAAAGAAATACTAAAGAGCGGAAAGAGACATATATGTGCCAAAATGTTTGTGGCAGCTCTTTTTGTTGTAGCTAGAAACTGGAAGATGAATGGATGTCCATCAGTTGGAGAATGGTTGGGTAAATTGTGGTATATGAAGGTTATGGAATATTATTGCTCGGTAAGAAATGACCAGCAGGAGGAATATAGAGAGGCCTGGAGAGACTTAAATCAACTGATGCTGAGTGAAATGAGCAGAACCAGAAGATCACTGTACACTTCAACAACAATGCTGTATGAGGATGTATTCTGATGGAAGTGGAAATCTTCAACATAAAGAAGATCCAACTCACTTCCAGTTGATCAATGATGGACAGAGGTAGCTACACCCAGAGAAGAAACACTGGGAGGGGAATGAAAATTGTTAGCACTAATATCTGTCTGCCCAGGTTGCATGTACCTTCGGAATCTAATGTTTATTGTGCAACAAGAAAGTGATATTCGCACACATGTATTGTACCTAGACTATATTGTAACACATGTAAAATGTATGGTATTGCCTGTCGTCGGGGGGAGGGAATAGAGGGAGGGGGGGTAAATTGGAAAAATGAATACAAGGGATAATATTATAAAATATATATATATATATATATATATATATATATAATAAAAAAAAAAAAAAATCTGTTGGAATTGGCCTGATTCACTTCACTGTTGAAAAGAGCCACATTCATTATCTTGTGGTTGCTTTGTACAATGTTCTCTTAGTTCCACTTACTTCCTTTAGCATCAGTTCATTTAAGTCTCATCAGTCCTTTCTGAAATCATCCTGCTGATTGTTCCTTATAGAACAACCATATTTCATTATATTCACATACCATAATCTATCCAATTATTCCCTAACTTATGGGTATCCAATCAGTTTTTAGCTCCTTGTCATTCTAAAAAGGCCTGCTACAAACATTTTTGCACATGGGGCCCTTTCCCCCTTTTTTTTTTTATCATCTCTTTGGGATACAGAACCAGGAGAGATGCTGCTGGATCAAAGGGTATGCACAGTTTGATAGCTCATTTAAGGAGTTATTGAAGAGATATTTGCTACCAATATGTACTTACATTTATAACAAACATAATATAATTTACTCACATAGGAGTTGTGTCATTTGAAGTTTAAACAATTCTTAATTAATTTTTCTATTTGGAAAGCTATTAGAGTTTTTTAAAATGATTTTCTTTCTGGATTCCTTTTTCTATGCACTCTCACCACTCTTGAAATATTACCCTTTGAATCACAATTTCTCATGCTTGTACTCAGCAACAAAATACAAGTTTTGGAAAGGTTAGTAAAATTCCATTAAGCCATTTTGAGTTATCAAAGGATGAACTTTAAGAAATTGTTCAGACACTTATAATACATTCAAAGAGTTGAAAAGTAGTTTTGTGTTTAAAGTTCAAACTTGACATGTATTTAGTCTTTACTGGAGAATTTGTGCTAGGATTCTCATAGGATAAAAGAGAATGGATTTGAAATCACTGAACACTGAGTTCTGCCACCTCAGCATGGACTAGATAATGTCAATATATGGCAAAAGAAGAATGAGATGTTTATTTATGTCATGATAATGTTCTTATGTGTTTTACCTCATGTATTTATGTCTCATCCCTCCTTTTTTTGTCAGTTGAATTCTAATAATGAACACAACCTTGTCAAATGAAAGATATAATTATTTCTGAAGATAAATGCATATACCTAGTTGTACTCTATAAACTTGTGGGGATTTCTTGTAAAATATAATTTTAAATCATTGCTACATATTCATTACTGCTAGAATTGCAATCATTTGAATGAGGTATACTCTAGAGAGAAAGACACAACCTTGATGATTAGGTAACAATGAAAGAAAAAGAGGCAGCTAAAGAGAGACGAGAGAAAGAGAGAGAGAGAGAGAGAGAGAGAGAGAGAGAGAGAGAGAGAGAGAGAGAGAGAGAGAGAGAGAGAGAGAGAGAGAGCTCTTTGGCAAGATTAAATCAGTGAAAGGACAAAAAAGAGATAGATTTTAAGAGTAGAGAATAGTGATAAAAGATAGTTGAATTGACTCACTGAAACTAGATAGATTGATAGATCAATGGATTGGAAGATAGAGAGGCAGATGAATGGACAGATTTACAGATTTTCAGATAGATTAGATATTTGGATGGACAGACAAATTTTTGGAGATATATATATATATATATATATATATATATATATATATATATATATATTTATATTGATGGCTTGTTAGGTAGATTTATAGATGAATAAATGAATGAATAAGCAAGTGAATGAATAAATGCTTACAGATTAAGTGACTGATTATATATGACTGATTATATACATCTATTCTATGTGTATGCATGTGTGTGCCTATTGTCTCCTCTAATAGAGTATAAAGAAATAGAGTAAATTCAGCACAACTATTTTGGCTTTATAACAGTGATGGAGGAAATGGATGTCATAGTAGAAACAGATGTGAAGTTTGGTATGAAGAAGGCATAGAAAAATGTATTGTAGACTTCATAATCATAAAATGAAACATTTATGACTGACAGCTAAATCAAAGGTATTACCTTTTCTATATGTAGCTGAAATAGAGTTGAGAAGTAGATCATATAAACTGAGTAGTTGAAGAAAAGGGAACTTAGATTGAAGGAGCATAAATGTATGTTGGTTGAAGTCCATTAGCATGAGAGCAGAAGTTGAAGTAGATATAGAGACTGTAAGTCTGGCTCTGAACTTACTGAGTTAAAGAGAAGCCAGGACTCTTTCCCCAAACTCTGTGCCAGGATCTGGTGCTTTGATAACATCCCTGAAGTAGTTGATGAAGGGTAACATCCCTGTGGTAATATTCCTTGACAATGTGAAGGCTTGAGTCAACATATTTGGCCCAATATGGCCATTCATTCAACTCAGCCAGAGTAATATTGTGTCCATCATTGACCTCAACTTCATGGTTTGTATGTCTCAATATGATTCCACCCATGGAAAGTTCAAGGGCATTCTCAATAAGAATATATTAGAATGCAAAGGTGATGATCAATGGGAAAGCTATTAGCATCTTTCAGGAGCAGGATTTTATATTAAATGAGGCGATGCTGGATCCAAGCATGTTGATTTCCTGGTGTCATATATATATAGGTAACTGAGCTGAGGTTCAGTTGAAGAGTAAAGCTAAATGGATCTGGACTTTTATGTTAATGCTCCAGTATTAGTGATGAGAGTAAACCATGAAAAAAAATGATAATTCCCTTAAGATTACCAGTAATTTCTCCTGCTTGGCGACAATGACATCACTAACATATATTTTTCTACTGGGGATTCTTGTCCTAAAGCTACCCTGTAGTAATGGGTAGAAGTCTAGTGTCCTATATGTGTATCATCAATAAAATCACCATATTCAGTGTAAAAATTATTTTAAAAAGTAGACAAGGAAGACAGAAGTTATCCATAAAGTATGATATTATTGTGAGTGTTTAGTGATTGTAGTAAGTTTATTTTTAATACACATTGCTTTAGGAATCATGTTGGGGGAAAAATCAGAGCAAAAGGGAAAAACTATGGGAGAGATAAAAGAACAGGAAAAAAAGTAAACATAGTATGTGTTGATTTGCATTTAGTCTCCTTAGTTCTTTCTCTGGATGTAGATGTTCTATCTGAAGCCTATTGGGATTCTTTCAGATCACTGAACTAGTGAGAAGAATCAAGTCTTTCCTAGATTATCAGTGCACATTCTTGCTGTTACTATGTACAATGTATTTCTGGCTCTGCTTGTTTTGCTCAGCATTAGTTCATGCAAATCTTTTCAGGCCTTTCTGTTTGGTGTTCAGTCATTTCAGAAGTTAGACTCTTCATGACCCAACTGGTGCTTTTCTTTCCAAAGATACTCAAATACTTTACTAATTTCTTCTCTAATTCATTTATATTTGGATATTGAAAGAATTAGATTCAGGGAGTTATTTTAAGAGATGCTGGAACAGAGGGAATAAGTTTATCCAACATTAACAAGAGGTCCAAAATGACTGGTATGGAGAGAGTACAAAGAGTTAATATATACCTAATATATAGGAATTAAAAGAGGCAGAGTATCAGTGGTTTAAAATGTTTGTTTTACGAGGAACATGATTATACTATTCAAATACCTCCCTTGAGTAGCTTATGGCAGGTGATATTTCTCATAAAGCCGTAGGGAGACAAATACATAACAAGCAAGAGCAGAAAGTGGTATATCAGAGGCATATCAAAGTGTAGAACATCTTGACTTAGAGTAGGATATCTAGACAATGTCCTAGGATAGGGTTACTTGGCCAGATATCAACCCAGACTTTGACCTTAACCTAAAGCTTTGGTACATATTTGTTTAATAGCAGTATGATAGCCACTATTCTAATATTATTCAATAGAATGCGTCAGAAATTGAGTAATCTCATATTCATGTAAGCAGTTTGCATATAGAAGTGCCAAAAGAGTGTTTTGTTTACTATGGCTCACAAATCCAGCAATTTTTCATCCCCATATCTAAATCTATATCCTATCCGATTATCAATGATGTCTGAATTTTCAGACTAGTCAAATTAGAGATTTAGTTCTGAATCTGCTATCCTGCCCACCCATCAAAGTATACCCTTTTTTAGCTTTCTGTATTCAGTAAGCTATATTCTTATGATCTTGGAAAATAAAGTTTTCCCTCTACAGAAAGGTTTATTTTTAAAATTTAGATAGCACTTTGCTCATTTTTAATTTGGTTTTCAAAAAACCCTGAGAAGAATTGAGACAAAAAGAAGTTGTGATTTACCACTGATCACAATATGATAAATGTCAATGGACTTGAACTCAATTCTTTTTTTGCTATAAATCTAGTAGTTTACCTACTGAACTAACTAGCTGACTGCATATTCTTGTATATTAAATCACTAAATACATTTACTATTGGCGTAGGATTAATAAATAGACATAATTCCTAGTAATTACAATATAAAGTACCCACCAAGAAACACTTTAATTCCACTATTTTTTCCTTAATTTTTCCCAACTTCTTTCTTATTAAACAAAGAAAAACTCTGTTTGTGAGGAGCATGATGAAGACATTATTTTTCCTGACCTAATATTAATATTTTTTTAAATTTTCAAAATATGTGCAAAGATAGTTTTCAACATTCACCCTTTTAAAACCTTGTGTTCCAATTTTTTTTCTTCCTCTCTTCCCCCACCCTTCCCTAGACAGCAATAAATACAATAAATGTTAAACATGTGCACTTCTTCTATATATATTTCCACAAGAAAAATCAGACAAAAAAGGATAAATAATGAAAGAAAACAAGAAAACAACAACAAATTTGAAAATACTATGTTGTGATTCACATTTAGTTCCCGCAGTTATTTTTCTGGATGCAGATGCCTCTAACTAAAGTGTATTGGAATTAGCTTGAATCACCTCATTGTTGAAGAGTCATGTTCATTAGAACTGATCGTCTTATAATCTTGGTAGAATAATATAATATAATTTAACCTGTGTACAATGTTCTCTTGGTTCTATTCCACTTCACCTAGCATCAGTTCATGTAAGTCTCTCCAGGCCTCTCTTAAATCATCTTGCTGATGATTTCTTATAAAACAATAATATTACATGGTATTTATATACCATAAATCATTCAGCTATTCTACAATTGATAGGCAACAATTCAGTTTCCAGTTCCTTGCCATTACAAAAAGGGCTGCTACAAATATTTTTGTATATGTGGGTCCTTTTTCCTTTTTGATGACCTCATTGGGAAACAGGCCCTATAGAGAAACTCATAGATCAAAGGATAAATGTCACAATGTGATAGCCTTTTTGATATATTTTGATATATTTGATAATTTGATAAATTCTGCTCTTCAGAATGGTTGGATCAGTTCTATCAATAATTTATTAGCGTCTCAATTTTCCTATATCCCCTCCAACATTCAACATTATCTTTTCCTGTCAGCCAATCTGAGAAGTGTGTAATGTTACCTCAGAGTGGTCTTAATTTGCTTTTCTTTGAGCAATAGTGATTCTCTATGGCAAGAAATTATTTTAATTTGTTTATCTGAAAATTGTTTGTTCATATTTTTGATCATTTATCAATTGGAGAATGGTTTCTATTTTTATTGAGTCAACTCTCTATATATTTTAGAAATGAGACCTTTATTAGAACACTTGGACACAATTTTTTTCCCCTAATTTTCTGCTTCCTTTCTAACATTGATTGCATGAGTTCTGTTTGTACAAAAAATTTAGAATAACCAAAATTATCAATTTTATATTTCATAGTATATTCCAGTTCTTCTTTGGCCACAAATTCTTTTCTTCTCCACAGATCTAAGTGATAAGACGATCCTTTGATCTTCTAAATTGTTTATACTATCACTCTCTATGTTTAAATCATGAAACCATATCGACCTAATCTTGTCATAGGGTTCTAGGTGGTTCTAGGTATGGATCAATGCCTAGTTTCTGCCATATTAATTTCCAATTTTCCCAGTAATGTTTTTCAAATAGTGAGTTCCTATTTCAGAAACTGGAGTCTTTGGGTTTATAAAACACTAGATTACTATAGATATTGAGTATTGTATCTTGTGAACCTAACCTATTTCACTGATCAACTGCTCTATTTCCTATCCAGTATCAAATGATTTTGATGACCACTGCTTTATAATATAGTTTTAGGTCTGGCATAGCTAGGCCACTTTCATTTGCATTTTTCTCATTAATTCCCTTGAAATTCTTGACCTTTTCGCCTTCCACGTGAACTTAGTATTTTTTTCTAGCTTTGTAAAATAATTTTTGGGAGTTTGATTGGGATAGAATTGTATAAGTAGATGAATTTAGGTAGTATTACCATTTTTATTATATTACTTTGGGCTGCCCATAAGAACTTGGTATTCTTCCAATTGATTAGATCTGACTTTATTTGTCTGGAAAGTGCTTTGTAATTGTGCTCTTACAATTCCTGACTTTATCTTGGCAGGTAATTTTATACATAGTTATTTTAAATGGAATTTCTCTTTGTATTTTTTGCTGCTGGACTTGACTTGTAATATATAAAAATGCTAATGATTTATGTAGATTACTTTTGTATCCTATAGCTTTCTAAAGTAACTATATACCATAATATTATCTGTAAAGAGTGTTAATTTGGTTTTCTCATTACCTACTATAATTACTTTAATTTCTTTTTTTTCCCTCTTATTGCTAAAGCTGTCATTTCTTATACAATATTGAATAGTAATGGTGATATTAGAAAACTTTGCTTCACTCCTGATTTTACTGGGAATAATTCTAATTTATTCTGATTCCATATGATGGTTTTAAATAAATGCTACTGCTAATTTTCAAGAAAATTCCGTTTATTCCTATGCTCTGTAGTGTTTTTAATAGGGATGGATTTGGATTTTGTCAAATACTTTTTCTGCATTTATTGAGAAAATCATATGATTTCTGTTAGCTTGGTTATTGTTATGGTCAATTATCCTAATAGTTTTCTCTAATACTGATCCAGCTCTGCATTCCTGATATAAATCCTACTTAGTAATGATGTATTATCCTGGGGATAATTTGCTGTAATCTCTTTGTAAATATTTTATTTAAGATTTTTGCATCAATATTCATTAGGGAAATTGGTATTTAGTTTTCTTTCTCTGTTTTGACCCTATATCTATTATTCTTCCTATATCTATTATCATAAATAGAATTTGGTAAGCTTTCTTCTTTCCTTATTTTTTCCAGAGAATTTGCAAATTGGAATTAATTGTGCCATAAAATTTTGGTAGAATGCACTTGTAAATCTATCTGGCCCTGGAGATTTTTTCTTAGGGAGTTTATTAATCATTATTAACTCCCAGCTGCTCACCTTGCGGGGGTTAACTGGCTCTTACCTTCACCAGATCTTCAGAGGCCTTGGCTCTGATTATCTCAATCAGAGAGCTACCTCTTTAGAGGTTCCACCACAGAACACCCGAGTCACTCAAGTATGCAGCAACAGGTCTTTATTCTAACTCTTTACATAGAATTCTCTCCAGAGTTCTTCCTTCCCTTCTGGAGTTCCCCTGGAGTTCCTTTGGAGTTCCCTTGAGTTCCCTTAGAGTTCCCTTGAGTTCCCTCCCCTGGCTTCTGCAACCCCTTTTTATAGTCCCCAGGTCACATGATTGAAAGTGCATGAGTTTGAGCATGATCAGCAAGAGCGAGGAGGCTTTTCCCTGTTAATGAGGTTTACTCAATACCTTGAATGCCCTGTTATCAGGCTCAGGCAGAATAAGACTCAGAGTGCCTCTAGTATATATACTCTGCCCTTGAGATCTGCCCCTGACTAACAATTAATACTTTGTTATATTTCTTTTCCTAAAATGGGGCTATTTAAGTAATCTATCTCCTCCTCTGTTAATCTGAGCAATCTATGTTTTTGTAAGTATTCAATCATTTCCCTTAAATTATCAGATTTATTGCCACACATTTGGGCAAAATAGCTCTCAATTCCTTTTTTCGTTGGTGAAAATTTTCAGTTTTGATACTAGCAATTTTATTTTTTGCTTTTGGCAATAAAGTTAACTAAATTAGGTTTATCTATGTTAGATTTTTCATAAAACCAACTTTTTTTATTAATTCAATAGTTTTCTAACTTTCAATTTCATTAATCTCTCCTTTTATTTTCAGAATTTTAAATTTAGTGTTTAACTGAGGGTTATAAAATTCTTTTTTAGCTTTTTAGTTGCATGTGCAATTTTTTTGATCTTCTATTTATCTATTTTTTCAAGTAAGCATCTAGGGATATAACAGTTTGACTTACAATTGCTCTGGCTACATCCCATAAATTTGGGCATGTTATCTTGTTGTTGTCATTCTCTTGGATGAAATTATCAATTGAGTCTTTGATTTGTTTTTTCATCAAAGAATGTTTCACATTTTTTAGGATTACATTATTTAATTTCAAATTAATTTTTGGTATAAATTTTCCTTAGCCCTTTATTATATGTAATTTTTATGGTGTCATGATCTGAAAAAGGTCCACTTACTATTTCTGCCATTCTGCATTTGATTTTGAGGTTTCTGTGATCTAATTCATAGTCAGTTTTTGAATAGGTTCCAAATATTGCCAAGAAAAAATATATTCCTTTCAATCCTCATTCAATTTTCTCCAAGGGTATTTAATACCCAACTTTTCTAAAATTCTATTTACCTCCTGAACATTTTTCTTTTTTCTTTTGTGGTTTTATTTATTTATTTCTGATAAAACAAGCTTGAGATACCCCAAAAGTACTTTTTTTCTGTCTATTTCTTCTTGCAAGTTTCCTGATTTCCCCTTTAGGAATCTGGATGCTATACTACTTGGTGCATATTTGTTTAGTATTACTATTACTTCAGTATCTATGGAATCCTTTAGCAAAAGATAGTTTCCTGCCTTATCTCTTTTAATTAGATTTTTTTTTTGCTTTTGCTTGATCAAAGATTAAAATTGATACCACTGCTTTCTTTTTCTTTTTCTTTTTTTTTTTTTTTAACTTCAGTTGGAGCATAATAGATTTTGCTCCAGGCTTTTAGCTTTACTCTTTATGCAGTACTCTACTTTAAATGTATTTTTATAACAAGAGATTGTAGTATTCTGGCTTTTAATCCAGTGTGCTATCTTCTTCTGTTTTATGGGAGAGTTCATCCTATTCATGTTCATAATTAAAATGACTAACTCTGTATTTCCTTCCATCTTTTTTTCCCAAGTTATACTTTTTTTTTGCCCCTTTCCTCATTCCCAGTGTTCTGTCCTTCAATCTGTCCTTCTTTTCCACAGCTCTTCACACTTTCATATCCCTTTCCCCTTCAACTTTTCTCTTCCCTCCTATTAGTCTAGACTTCCTCCCCCTTTCCCTCTTATTTCTCTATAGGGTGTTACAATTTCTCTTTGTGCCAAATCTGATGAGACAAACATTCACATGAGGCTTGTTCCCCTCCCTGCTTTCTCTCAATTGTAATAAATCTATTTTGCCTCTTCATGAGATGTAATTTAATCCATTTTCTTCTCATTTCCCATTCTTCTAATACAATCCCTTTTCCACACCTAGTTTTTTTTTTTTTTATACCATCACAGTAATATCAAATTATACCTGTACCCTCTAAGTATACTTCTGACACAAATACAATTTTCTGTAGTTAAACATCATCTTCCCATGTAAGGACATAGCTTTTTTTTTCCTTTTCTTTTTATCTTTCTCTTGAGTTCTGTATTTGAATATCAGATTTTCTGTTCAGCTCTAAATATTACCATAAAAAATAAATTAAAACTCCCTATGTCCTTGAATGGTCATCATTTGCCTTGAAATACAGCGCTTAATTTTGCTGGATGGTTCATTTTTGGCTGCAGTCCCAGTTTCTTTTCTCTCCACAATATCATATTCCAGGCCCTTTGATACATTAAAGTGGACGCTTCTAGGTCCTGGGTAATCCTGATGGTGTTTCCTCAATATTTGAATTGCTTCTGTCTGGCTGCTTGCACTATATTCTCCTTGATAATTCTAAATTTTAGGTGTGATATTCCTTGGACTTTTGATTTTGTTGTCTATTTCAGGAGGTGATTTTTTTTCTTGCTGTTTTGCCCTCTGGTTCTATGATTTCAAAGCAGGGTTCCATTCTTTTATTATCGTTAAATATATTTTTACAAGTTGTTCTATATTTCCATTCCAACAATTCTATTTTTCAATGAGTTATTTTATTTTTCACCAAACTTATTTTTTAAAAGTTGTTTTCTTCAGTCAAGTTTGGTGTTTTATTTTCCAAACTCTCCTATAAAACATTAATTTCCTTTTCTCATATTTCTTCTAACTCTCTTTTAAGATTCTTTTTCAAGGTGCTCTAAATCACTATTAATTAGAGAAATGCAAATTAAGACACTTCTAAGGTACCACTACACATCCCTCCGATTGGCTAAGTTGACAGAAAAGATAATGACAAATATTAGAGGAGATGTAGGAAAACTGGAACACAAATACATAGTTGGTGAAGTTGTCTTCCACTGAATAACTTATGGTATGTGAATCTTATGGAATAGTCTTGTTCTGTAAGAAATGATCAGAAGAATGATTTTAGAAAGACATGAACTGATGCTATGTGAACTGAGTAAAACCAGGAGAACATTGTATATGGCAACAACATACAATGATTAGTTCTGATGGACATGGCTCTTTTCAGCAGTGAGATAATTTGAGTATTTTCTAAGGAATTTATGCATATTTTTTTAATTATAACTTTTTATTTTCAAAATATGTACATTTGTAATTTTTCACATTCACCCCTACAAAACCCTGTGTTGTAATTTTTTTCCTTCCTTTTCCCTCACCTCCTAGAGTCAACAAGTGGTCCAATATATATTAAACATGTGTAAGTCTTCTCTACATATTTCCACAAATATCATGCCACAACAAAAAAAATTGAATCAAAAAGGGAAAAAATGAAAAAGAAAACAAAATACAAGCAACAACAGAATGAAAATACTATGCTGTGATCTACATTTACTTCCCACTATCTTCTCTGGGTGTAGACAGCTTTCTTCATCACAAGACTATTGGAACTGATCTGAATCACCTCATCATTGACGAGAGCCATGTCCATAAGAATTAATTATCATATAATCTTGCTGCTGCCTTGTATAATGATCTCCTGGTTCTGCTCATTTCCCTTGATATCAGTTCATGTAAGTCTCTCCAGGTTTCTCTGAAATCATCCTGCTGATTTTTTCTTATAAAACAATAATATTATGCATATGTTTTGAAAATAAAATTCTTTTATAAAAATAAAATTATAAAGCCACTTTTTTCATTCTTCTAAGAGAGCCTTTTGAGTTGAAGACCAACTCATATGACCCTTTGAAGCTTCATCTGAAGATATTTTGCTTTTAGTGTTTTCAGGGTTTGAGGTATTTCTTCCCTGTCTTCATAATAGCTATCTATGTTTAGAGCTCGTTTTGCTTTCTTTGCTCATTTTTTAAAGGTTGAGATTTGTAATTAGGGCAAAGGGGAGGGTGTCCCAAGCTTTCTCTATAGGCAACAGTGGCTTCACACTCACCTGGGTCAGTGCTACTGGCTTCCTTCCTGTGATGGGCAAGCATGGACAAGTCCCACTTGTTATGCTGGGATTCATGGGCTCACTATTTGCTTTTTGTAGTTGCTTTGGAGGTCTCATAGCTAGTTTGCTGTTCCACTGGTTTCTGATCCAAGAGACTCCCAGTAGATTCTCCCCAACATGCAGCAGGCTCTCTGCCCTGGGCTGCCTAGATATTCCCTACACTGAACCTTTGCTTGTCCACCTTCCTTCCTGATTGAGATACTTTCCTAAAGTTCTTCCAAAATATCTTGTGCCGGAAATTTGTTACACATCAAATATCTGTGGGTTCGATCACTCCAAAGCCTATTTAGAGGCTTGATCTGGTGTTGATTTTGAGGGAAGCCAAGAAGAGCACAAGGACCTGTCTACTCCCTTGTCTTGGCTCTGCCTGATGAAGTAATTTAAGAAATGAAAGTAAATTTTTAAAAATCCTAAAAAAAAAGTTTGGGGAGCACAAAACGGGAAGGAAATAGATTCATTGAGTATTAGTAAAGGATTAGAAAAAGAGGATGACATCTTGCGGGAGTACCAGATACCAAGAGGAAATTTTTTTTGTTATTTTTTGGGAAAAGGGTCAAGTATTGAACATAAAGCTTGTGATACTCCTTCCCCTCCTATGAAATAGAATTAGAGATTGTAGTTTAAACCTTAGAGTTTATTTTCCTAGATTATCAATATTTAATAAAATGTATATGTATATTCCATTAAATATAATTGTATGTATGCATACATATATGTATGTTTATGTATAGGCACATATATAATACATATGTGTATGTATTTCTAGCCTAATAACCTCCTGCTTCCCCCCTTCTCACAGAAATCATTCTTTAAAAAGTTGCTAGAGATATTTATTTTAGCTTTGCTGCATCCTATACCTGGCATCCCTTGCTGTATTTGTAATTTGTGGGGGGTGAAAAAAGGAGTCAATAGGAGATTTGTAAATTCATTGATGAAAAACTGTGATTGTGTGTCTGAATTAGGTAGTAATTTATTTCTGGTAAAGAAAATTAACACTGATTTTAATGTCTACTGATCAGAGAGCAGAAATGGTAGCTGAAGATAAAACACTTTAACTAGAGGGGGATTAGCAAGATAGAAATAGCCAAAGATCAAAGTAGAAAAGGATTATATTTAATCATCTGTCATTCAGTAAATAAACATTTATTAAGTGCCATTACTTTTCAAAAACTGTGATAAGCTCTGAGGATATAAAAAATGCAAAATTCCTGAAAACAGAGAGTTTTCTCAAGAAGCCATCAATGTACTGAGGAAAACAACATATGAACAACAATATACAAATGAACTATATATTGAGTAAATTACAAGTAATCAACAGAGGAAAGATATTATAAATGGGGAAGGACTTGGAAAATATCCTGTGTAAAATGGGATTTCAGCTAGGACTGGAAAAAAGAAAAGGAATTCAGGAAGCAATAATGATCAAAGAAAGCTTCCCAGATTTGGTAAACAGGCAATAAAATGTTGAGAGTTGGCAGATACAGACTTTGTTGTAATTAACAGCAAGGAAGCTAGTGTCATTGGATCACAGATTAGGTGGGAATTGATGATATAGTATAAAAACATCTAGGAGAATAGGTAGGGCCCATTGAAAAGCTAATGATCAAAAACAAAAGAGTACACAAAAGGACAAAGCTTAAGGAACAAAGTGCCACAATAAAGATAAAGAGTAGCCTCAGAGGTAGTGCATACAATGGAGCATGCATTAATAAAATAAGTAAAATAGCTCATGTTGAATACATAGGACACATAGTTCTCTGAGTGGTGGCTTCCTATATACTAGATTTCTATAGCTATTAGTATCTTTGCTACTGATTCCAAAGGAGATAGAATATCTACCATCCTTATTTAAGTAATTTCTACCATCAGCCTGTCCTATCCTCTTTTCTCTGATATAATTCTAGTTTCCTGAATATGAATTTTGGTTTTAGGAACTAAACAGTCTTCTCTTGATTTTGTTCTTTAACTTCTCTAGTTATATATTCATTCCTAGTCTTGAAATTTCTATTTCTTACTTAAACATTGTAACATTTCTTAAGTGACCCAATCTATATTCTTAAACTTACTTTCAGACTTTCTTAGTGTATTTCAGAATAGTTTGATTTTCATTATTCTTTTGAATTCTATACTATCTTTGACTTCTGTTGTACTGTAGGCAAACTAGAACTTGATGTGCATCTATTCCCTGGGCCCTACAACTATCTCTTACTCTGTCTGGTTGATATGTTGACCTCACATCTATTTTGGTGAAAAGCTCTGTATTTGGTTTATGTCTAGTCTTATGTCTGGGGCAATTGTGTCAAACTTAGAAACAGAGGCAGCTTATCCATACATAAGGTTCTTCATAAGACCCTATGTTATCTTAGTTAAAATTGTTTTATTATCTAGCTTGTACAGTAGAGTTCCAGATTTAGAGTTACAAACACCTGAAATCAAATCTGCTCTTAATCTTACTTGCTATGTGAGTCTATCAAGTCATTAAACTTCTGTTGGTTTTAGTTTCACTGTAAAATGATATTAACAATAATATCAACCTCACAGTATTGCGACAAGAATAAACTAAGAATATTTATAAAGCACTTAGCATAATTCTTAGATCATCATAGGTGCTATATAACAAGTACAATCATCATCATTTTCACAATTATTTTATTGCCTTTTTATTTAAAATATTCTCCAATTGAATTTAGATCTAGTGTTCTGTCTGCATTCAGTTAAGTTGGAGAAGACTATGATATCAGTCAAACTGGAATGAGTTCTCTACTGACCATTTGACTGACTAGTTGAATTTCAAAGAAGAGTAACATTCAAGTAAATAGCCATTTAAGATTTCATTGAACAAAGTTGGATTAAGTAAAAGTCAAGATGTGATGGGATCACCTTACTCTGTTTATTTCCAGCAAAATCAAGTGAAATGTTTCCTCTTATTTTATCTTTGCACTTTAATCATCATTTTCTCTTCATCAATTTCACTTCATCAGCAACTTCATTTCTCACCATAGATTTTTTTTTTTCCTTTGGCTATATATTATCCCTTCTTCCCAGTTATTCAAATATGAATGGAAAATGGAATGAAAAATATTTCTGGTGTACTTTAATTATCAATTTACTTAGGATTTCTGGGAATTTCATGCATAGAGATCATGCAAGAGTGATAAGTGTAACAGTATTAGATTGCTTTCTGAACTTTAAGGAGATTATGTAATATATATTTATATGATAATAACTATTACGGCTTTTCTAAGTGTTGTATTTTGGATATGGACTCATACTTTTTTAATCTAAGTTCAGAATCCTATTGATTGTTCTGGAAAATACTTATATTAAATGCATGTATTAATTTTTGGGGAAAACAAATGTGTCAGTCAATTTTTGTGCAAGCAAAATTTCATTCTAATACAAAAATGCCTACAAGCATGAAAGGAAATATATTATAACAGAAAGAAGTAAAGTTAAAATACCTGGATTCCAATCTAAAGTCATGTACTTATAAGCTATATGATCTTTCGTAAATTTCTTAAATTATTTGGGCTTCAGTTTTCTCATCTATACAATGGAGAGTTTATATTATTCTCAGAAGATTTCTTAATGTCCTTCCAATTCTGGATATAGACACACGCATTAAAGATTATGCATTTATAACAGTGTCTCAAGAGGCTGTTAAACAAAGTTGCTCAGAAAAAGAATTTAGAAGAACAAATCTAGTAATGCAACAATTGCAGCTCATTGGGACTAGCTTCTGGTTCTCTGTATTTCATTATTCACTCTTAGAAGCTTGTGTTCTTGTGTATGTGCTGTTGATGTGACTTATTCTCTTCCCTTGTCAGGAAGAAGCTCAAATGGATTCCAAGATCATCCTGTTTTATAGAATAATATGAAATTAGAGTCTATTGTTAATTCATCCCTCTTGACTTAAGTCTTGTTAGCATCTTTAAAGATAGTCACAAAGATCTTTGAAACAACCTTGATAGGAACTTAGCTTCCCAGACTTACCTTATTATCATAAATTAAGAAGTTAGTTTTCCTAGACTATCTTGATTAACATGTTCTTAGGCAGATTAGGGGACCTGATCTGTCACTTGGCTCCTGACTTCTCCCTCTGACTTCCCACCTTTCTTTTCTGGTCTCCCTGAGAAACACCCTATAAAAATCTGCTTATGATGAAGATCTTTTCTAAGTTCTCTTCAGGACTAAGCCACTATGAGGTTACTCTTTCTCTTTCCCTCATAGTGCTTTCCTTCTAATGGCATTTTTCTCCTTATTTCAGCTAACTCTAATTAGACTGCTAAACTCCTCTAAATCTAACTTTCCAATCAATGGAATACCCAGGCCTCATGGCATATTCCTTTACTGGATTCTTCCAAATTTCTTTTTTTAAAACTATATGCTCTCCCAACTCTACTTCATCATCAGTTGTAACTTCTAATAGAGTGAATATTGATAGGTCAAGATATGCTGGGGCCAGCATATTCCAGTTCTTGAGAGTTAATTATAAAATTTTTAATATGAGCATGTACAACCCAGAAGTTAGCAACTGATGTAACTCATCATTTTGTCTTGTATTGCATTATTTTGTTTGTAACATATCCCCCTAAATAAATATACCTTTTATCAAAGAAAATAATAAACATATTGTCAGGAAAATATTTAAATGAAAAATAATACATTTCTGAGATAAGAAGCAATATTATTTTACATTTTTGTACATGTAAATTCAAAATGCTTTTGTATCATCAATGCAAATGTCAATAGAGTTATTCCAGTTTGAACCATGAGATTCAAAAAAGGTATTCAGTACACAGTGAATATTTCATTTACATCTGTTGCGAAACATTCACATAGAATATTTTTTTCATTGATTAGTTGGTATAATACTACGTGAGTACAAGCAAGACAGCAAGTCCAGTCATGTCTGTGTCTTTCATTTGTAAGGCAAATTTACAATTCTATAGAAGAGATACTAACTTAATATTTGTATTTGCATCTAAATCTTTAATTCATTGGTCAGGTAGGTTCTAGGAAATTATGTTGAATGCTCATGAGAAAATGAGAGTTTAGAAAAAAGTAAAGTTTTTTTGGTATTATTATGAAAATGGTTTTGGCCTCCAGAACCCCCAGAAATCCCCAGCTGTATTGAAAACCCCTACTTGACAGAATTGCTGAAAATGACCATTAAGTTTCTACTTAAAAATCCAAAATATCTTCAAAGGAATTACTTTTTTATCATTTCAAGACAAAATCATAATTATGATTGTGCAGAATCAATGCTTTTGGATCATATTAAGTTATTACTAAATTTATGTTTACCTTTCTGCATATTTTGTGGGACTAAGTAAAACAAGTATTCCATCTTCTCTTCCCTACATACAAGCTCCTTGGGGGCCAATGTTTATTTTTTGTTTTGTTTTGTTTTGTTTTTTCTTTCTTTTGTCTTTTCTATTTGGTTTGTGTGATTGTATCAACTTCTGTGCCTAGAACAGTGTCTGGTACATATAGTAGTTATTCAACAAATATTTGTGGTTTCATTGATATTTTACCAAAATTAATTTGGCACAATTCCAGAAGATCAAGCTGTATAAACAGATAAAATCCTTAATCTTTATTTTATCCAAATGTTGTTCATTACCAGCTAAAGAGACAGCTGATCATTCTAATTTAGAAGGAAAAAATAAAGTAAAAACCTAAATTATATCATAATGTAAACAGGAACTGTGAAAACACATTAAGTATTGTTTTTCACATGCTGCCAATTAGAAAGCATGTGACAAAAAGATTAAGGTTCATGAACAAATAGAAACTCATTTTTTAAAAATTCACTTTAGTTTTTCACTTTTTTGGTTCAATTTTTACTTTATTAGTGGGGAAAGTGGTTTATTTTAATTATTTTTTCAGTGCTGTTCCTTATACAGTGTAAAACACAGTGGGCTGCGAGTTAGAAGAAGCCTGCATTCAGGTCCTAGCCTCAGCACTTGCTAGCTATATGACTTTATATCAATAATGTAAACTCTAGTAGTCTCAGTTTTCTCTTCTATAAAATGAATATAATATGTTTTTTTCTCATCGGATTTTGTGGAGATCTAATACAAGAATTTTTATGGTCTATATCTCCTGTCTCTTATTTGAATAGACATTTTTTTTGAATAAAACATTTATACTTATGCAAAATGAAAAAATAGAGATGTAGAAGTAAAATAAATGAAACATAAAATGCCATTTATATGTGTATATACACATAATATGATAATGTATGGGAAAAATCTTCTCTGTAGAAATATGATAGTGTGACTGCAGAACATTAATTGTGTTATCAACTTAATATTGGTTTTTACTCAACTGCCTTTCTTTTCTATTTTCCTTTTATTAGCAGTATTATTTTGAAGTAGTGGATTACTGAGTAATAAAAACAGTATTCAAATCTTTGGAATCAAGGTAAAATAAAATAAAATCATATCAATAATAATAATAAAGAAACAGACTTTTATAAAACCAATTTATTTTGAAACATTTCTTAATTATTTTCCAATACACATTTGGTTAATAAGATGTGGGAAAATTGTTTGAAGCATAATTGATGTTCTCTACATTGTAAAATGTTACCAATTAAAAGAACATATTAGTGATAAGATTAATAAAATTTGAAGTAAACATTCTACACATCTACAATAAAGTATTAAAATTGAACAGAATAATTTATAGTGCAATTATATTAAATGACATGAGATTAATTTCTTTACAGAGTTAACATTTTCTATAACCTCAGTTAAATGATTCAACATTCTCACTCTAATACTTTGATATATTAAAGAAAATTATTAAAGTTGTATAAAAAAGAAACAAGTGAGAATTCACATTTTAAATTACAATATATGAACTTCCTTTCTTCAATAGTCACAGGCAACCAAATAAAAACACTTTTAAAAATAGTTTTTGCATTCTTAAAAAAAATCAAATGAATGTTCTTCTGGGATTATAAATTGACATTTTAGATAGTAATCACATGGGGACATTTTGTAATATTGTTGTTACAAATCAGTTGAAACTGAAACTTGTTGCCAATGTCATAAACTTCTTACAATACTTGTACTATAGTCATATAGAATTATATATGTGGGCATTTTGAGTGCCTAAAAGTAGTAAGAGTCCTTTCATTTTAAAAAATAGCCCAAAGTACAATTCATTGTTACCCAATGATCTATTGACTCATCTGATATCATGAAGCACAATAAATTAAAATACCTTGATCAATTTTCAAAATACTAAACAGTAACTGGAGAGACATTATTGGAGTAATGTTTTTGTTGTTTCTTCTTGTTATTTGATTTTGGTATGCTTAATTTATCAGTTGTTATCATCTGATATCATTGACTTTATTTTGGAGTTCCTCCAAATGGTAATACTAAATACATGAAGTTGACTATTTTCCAAACTAGTTATTTAGGGGTATGATGAGTAATTTTCAGTACTTAAGTTAAAAAAAAAAAAAACTTGGAAATAAGTTGCTTTGTCATACATCCATGCAAATGTTCACAAATTATTCTAGGCAGGGCAGAATTTGAAAAGTAGCACTTCTTTACAGTAAAATTCTTCATAATTTAAATTATTTATAAAAAGATATATTGCTACTTTGATTTTGAATAATTTTAGTAAATATCTTTTTCTGTCTTTCTCCCCCTCTTTTTCCTTTTCTTTCCCTCTCTCATTTGTTTTCTAGTTACCTCTTTCTCTTCTCTCTTTTTTTCTCTTTCCCTGTAAACTTTCCTTCCTTCACTTTTCCTTTCTTTCTCCCTCCCTTCCTTCCTTCTAGACCCACTCAATTTCACTTTCCTTGAGTGCAGAGAAGAGATATAACTTAAGTCACTCAAACCTCAAACCACTCAGTCAAGTAGCCATGGATAGTACTGAATGTGAAACCCTTTCTATCTTCTTATGAGGAAGTTTCTAATGAATGCTTTTCAACTTGGATAAGATTAACCATACTCTAAAAACAGATTATATTGAAAATGGAGTAATCTAGATGAAATTATGGCAAAATAAGGTCAAATAATAATTAACAATACTAACAAACAAAATCTTTCTTTCTTTTCTAAGTCTCTAGTCACAACCAAACTTAAAAGATTGACTAACTGTTTTGCATTTTGTGAAACCTCTGCTCTGGGATTTGAAAAACTTGGAAGGCTTAGAGCATATTTGTTGGGATTTAGTGCTAAAGCAGCTCCAAAGAAGAAACTCTCCAAATAGCTTTTTCTAAAATGAAAATAGTTTCATAACCCTCAGCAATTTTTATTGCTACTTAATCCAAATTATGTGAATTTCAAACCCCTAAGGATACCATAAGTATTGCAAATTGGATGATAAAATTAATTTCAGTCTTGTAAAATATTTTGTATTAGCTAAGATTATCCATATCCACAGTAAGAGAATTTCCTTGCATATATTTTAAAAAGGTTTAGCTGCTTACAGCAGGGTGCTTTTGAAGCCAAGCTGGAAGTCTGAGTCCTCTCACAACTGGTTGGCTTTACTTGAGGATGAAGGTGAGTGTAATAATCTTCTAAGATGACAGAACCAATGAGGATAATTCTAGTCATTTAAAATCCATGTACACATTATTCAGACCAGCAGAAATAGATAGCTCAATGCAAGTCTGCTACCATTATTGGAAATATAGCTCACAAATGTAGACTCCATTGATACAGTAATTAATGTCATCATTGTATATTACAGATAATACATTTTTATCAGCACATTTTAATGTGATGAAATAGAATTTTGTTTTATAAGAACAAACTTTAATAAAATGCTATAACCATTTCTATTCATTTTAATTTTATCTCTATAATATTGAATAAATGAATAGAATACAAATGAACTATAATTAAGAAGTTTTATCATGTGCTTTATTCATATTTTATTACTGTTTAATAATTTTATATATATCCTCAATCTTAAAGACTTTTTTAAAAAAGAAATGAAACATGAAAATGTTAAGAATGTATTTTGGAATGGAAATAAAGAAAGTTAAGAATAAGATTGAATATAAGACTTCTTGATGATTTTACCAGATTGAAGGGGGTTAATAGAAATTCAAAAGAAAGCTGAAACTGGAAAAATAATTATCAATACAGCAGCTTATACTTGTGATAATTTTAAAAATGTACATGGGATATTTCACAACAATTCCCTGAGTTAAGTGATGTTAATATTCTTATACTCATGAGATAACTTAAGATCAATACAACTGAAGAATTTTTAATGTTACAGAGGTAATAAATGGGATAAACAAGAAAGTAGAAAGTAGAAAGTGTGCTGCCTGCAGAGGAGGAAAAAACAAGCTAGAAGATTTTCAACAATGTCTTTCCTAAATCTTTGGATTATGTGAATAGATAGTTATATTCCTTGATATTTGGCAATTAGCAAAAAAAAAAAATTGTCTTTGTTCTTTAAGAATCAAAATAAGAATGTTTCTAAGTAGGATTATCATAGTGTGGATACATGTAATTATGGTTGGGAAAACTGAAAATATGAAAGATGGAAGAGAAGTTTACCCTATATTCTTTAAAACACATTTTCAGTTGAAATTTGGTATTGAAATTTGGTATGCTTACCAACAAGGTATGTGTGTTGGAAATTCTTCTACTGACTATTGACCATTAATTCACTCAGACTAGCTATTTGTGAGCATATACTATACTTTCTTACAGAATGTAAGAAGGACCTAAACAAAAGCTCTTCTTTTCTTCATACTTAGAAAAATATATTAATTTTATAAATTTTATAAAAGATATAATTCATTTTAAGTTGCCAGGGACTGAATTGCCTTACACATTCTTATATGTAATATTTCATCATACAGTTGGAAAAGAAATCCATTTACAAAGTATCACAAAATAATAGAGGTAAAGTATTCAATATTGGTATCACTTTAAAAAATTAAAGATTTTGTCACTCAATTCAATCAATTAGTAAAGATTCACAAGGAATTACTATGGGTTATTAATTGAATTCAATGCTATATAAACAAATTTGAAATTTAGATGATATCTAATCCCATAAATTCTATATTATCAAAATAATATTTATGTTTTATGTATTAATTTATGCATATATGTATGCACATATATGTATGGAACATGTCCAAGATAATATACCCAAGGGGGAAACAATACTAGCGTTATATAGGAGCATTGAAGTAACCTTTTAAGGAAACTAAGGATTGCAAGAAACATAGATGAGCAGGCTATACGTCCATTTCCAGTATGGGATAATAATTTGTGTGAAAGCTGAGAGATAAGAATTCTCCCAATGAGGAAAAGCAAAAAGTACAGTTTGGTATACTGTTGATTTCATGAAGGGAAGCATTTATAATATATTTAAAAAGGAATATTAAAGTGAAGTTGCAAAGAAAATAGGGTGCTAACTAGAATAATTTTCCATTTATAGATGTAAATGGAGCCACTTCATTTTAAGAAATGGCATGATGTCAGTGCTGATCTTTAGGAATATGACTTTAAGTGATGTGGTAAAATGCTTCAGAAAAGGGAAAAATTGAAGCAGAAAGAGCAATTATTAACATGTATTTACATTTAGAAATAAAAATTTATATGACACTGGTTTTAGTCAAATAATCTACTTCTACTTAGTTGCTTGTTTTGGGTATAGGATATCAAATCAGTTGAGTAATCATCTCTCTCCCCTTTGATCAAATTAATGATTCACATAATTTAAAATGCTAAATGGATCTCACGTTTTTAATCAAAACCATATACCTATAATGTTCCACTCACCCACCCCCCCAAAAAAAAGGGGAGAGCATCAAATCAATCTAATTATTTGGCTTTTTGACTGTTATTAAGCTCTACAAACTTCTCTATATCCTATTTTTTAAAATTATATATAAAAAAAAAAAACAGAAGTACAATCCTCTACCACCAAAAAAAAAAAAAAAAAAAAAAAAAAAAAAAAAAAAAAAAAAAAGCTTTACAGATATTTAAGGATGGCTTTCATGTTTTCCATGAGGATTCTTGACCACAGGCTTAAATATGCTGAGTGCCTTCAAACAATCCTCTTATAGCATGTTCTCAAAGTCTTTCACTGTCCTGTTTGTCTTCTCTTGACAGATTCCAATTTACCAAATTCTTTAAACTATGATTCCCAGCACTAAATACAATACTCACGATAATGTCTGACAAAGAAAAAACACAGTTTTCAAAGCTTAAAACTGTACTAACACATTTGGGACAACCAAAATCTATATTTATAGATACATAATATTGTTATTTGTACCTAGAGATAGAGTGGGATAAACAGATATGCATATAGATATGCATGTACAATGTGTGTAACAGTGTTTTGTGCATATATGTTTATATATGTATGTGTGCATATATGTGTGTATGTACATATACGTGTGTATATATATATACATATATATATTAATCTTTTTCTATATTTGAACAAATATGTATCATTATATCAAGGTTAGAAAAACATTTCACCCACACTTTAAAACATAAGAATGCTGCCAACTAGAATTGCAATACTTCATTCCATGTAGTCAGCTCAATCAATGTTCAAATTGAATTAAATCCATGATAAATCCTTTTAGTTTGAGTGTCACCTTGGAAAATTAAGATTTTGGGCCAGTGATAAAAATCCATTCTCTTCACAAACATGAACATACATTTTTAAGCAGCTGCTGTCTGCACTTATCTAACAAATAACTTCTTTGTAAATAGAGAGCCACTGATAATTATTTCATTTTAGAAATATTAATATGATTGAGATGATTACAATTTCATATGGTTTTTATTTATATTTATAAGTGAACTTGCCAAATTCACTTTTTTTTCTATAATCATTTCATCAATTTCACTTTTCAAAGAGGACAGTAGATAAGAACAGAGAGTATCATTTTCATGTTTCTCCTTCCTGAAATTCAGTTAACTCTCATTCTATTTTATTGCAATGTTTATGATTGTGCCAAACTCCACTAATTTCAAGAAAAGCAAACCAAAAGTTTCAGGCAAACACCTAGTATATCTTCTTTATTTTTTGTTTATATCCTAGATTTTGAACAGGATGAAATTAGGAATCATATTAGTCATTATTTTCCCAAAACAAAATGTGACTTTTTGCTTAATTGTTTTTGTTTTCTTTTGCAATGTTATAAAGCTAATCACATAGTTTATTATTAAATCCTAAATTAATAATATCTGTCAAACAGTTTGGTTCTCATATAAAAAATGACTAATCATCACACAAGGCTCTTTTATTCTTCTAAACATGTTCTTCTAAGTATGAGTCAACAATAAACATTTAACAAGTGCTTATTTTGTGTCAGGAATTGTGCTAAGTAATATGCATATAAAAAAACTAGAAATTATATCTGCCAGAAAGCAATTTACATTTAAGATTTAGAGTGACTATAAGCAATCTAGTTAAATTCCAAATATAAATAAACTAGATAGAATAGGATCAATGGGAGGCAGTAGTGAAAAGTAAGTAGGGAAGAACTCTTTTAAGAATCTTGATTTGAGTTGAATCTTGAAAGGAGTCAGTGTATGCTGTTATTTGTGAATTTATCTTACCTGAATCCTGGAGATCAAGAACTTATTAAATTTTGAGATTTCATTTTCCCTTGAGTATGGTATGAATGTATTTAAAATTGGAGAAAATATTTGTACTCTCTCAAAATATTATATTCATATATATGAGAAATCTTGTAACCTACATTTAATTTTTAAATGTTTTTAATGTTTCCAAGTGCATATAAAAATATTTAACATTTTTTTTTAAATTGAGTTCCGAATTCTCTACCACTAACAATCATTCCATACACTTAAAGAACATAGGGAACTTGGTGTAAGTTAAACAAATGAAACCAAGCAAAGCATATTTGTATCTTAGCCATATTGCAAAAGGAAACAAGAGATTTTTTAAAATTTATATTTAAACTCAGTTTTCTTTCTCTTTTTTTCCCCTCTGGAGGTGAATAGTTTTATCATAAGTACTTGGGAATTGTTTTAAACAACTATTTTGTATATTTAGTCATTCACATTTTATCCACATAAGTATTGCTGATTATGGTGAATAATGTTCTTTTAGATCTGATCACTTACTTTTGCATCATCTCATATAAATCTTTCATATTTTTCTGAATGCATGCTGCTCATCATTTCTTATAGCTCAATACTATTCCATTATATTCATATATTATAACTTGTTTAGCTCTTCCCCAGTTACACAGTTTACAATTCCTTGCCCACGACAAAGAGAGATGTTATAAATATTTTTGTACATATGAACCGTCCTCCCCTTTTTATGATCTCTTTGATATACATAGTAGTAACATTACTGGTTCAAAAGATATGCACAGTTTTAAAGTCCACTGGGCATAGTTCCAAATTGCTCTCAGAATAGTAAGAACAGTAAGTGCAACAAATTTTCCATAAACCTTTTAATACTTATCATTTGCCATTTCTATCATAATAGCCAATATGATAAGTGAGAGGTGGTATCTAAAAATTCCTTTAATTTGCATTTCTCTAATAAACAGTGATTGAATATTGATGAATATTGATAGTTTGATTTCATCTGAAAACTGCCTGTTTATGTCTTTTTCCCATTAGCCTGTTGAGAATGACTAATTTTTTATAACTTTGAATCACTTCTCTACATATATGAGAAATGGGACTAAATGTTTCAGAAAAATTAGCTGTAATTTCCCTCTGTTTCCTAATTTCCTAATAATGGCTGCATAGAATGCTTGTGGATAAAATCTTATAATTTAATATAATCAAGCTTTTCTATTTTATATCCTGTAATTCTATCTCTTATTTTGGTCATAAATTCTTCTCTTATCTATATATCTTCTGAATAATCTATCTCATGCTCCCCTAATAGATAATGAGTCCATTTCAATGTTTTGTTGATCTAAACTGTGAGATGTTGGCCTATACATTTTTTTTCTCCCAAACTGCATTAAGAGTTTTCCCAAAGAATCCATCTACCAAAGAATAGTCAGGAATTATATGAGAAAAATTACAAAACACTTGCCAAAAAAATAAAGTCAGATTTAAATAATTGGAAAGACATTCAGTGTTCTTGGATAGGCCGAGCGAATATAATAAAGATGACAATACTCCCCAAACTAATCTATTTATTTAGTGCTATACAAATCAGACTCCCAAGAAACTATTTTAATGACCTAGAAAAAATAACAACAAAATTCATATGGAAGAATAAAAGGTCGAGAATTGCAAGGGAACTAATGAAAAAAAAGTCAGAGGAAGGTGGTCTAAGTGTACCTGATCTAAAGCTATATTATATAGCAGCAGTCACCAAAACCATTTGGTACTGGCTAAGAAATAGAACGGTAGATCAGTGGAACAGATTACATACAAAGGACAAAAAAGGGTACATCTATAGCAATCTAGTCTTTGACAAACCCAAAGATACCAACATTAGGGACAAAAATTCATTATTCGGAAAAAACTGTTGGGAAAACTGGAAATTAGTATGGCAGAAATTAGATATGGATCCACACTTAACACCATATACCAAGATAAGATCAAAATGGATCCATGATTTAGGCATAAAGAATGAGATAATAAATAGATTAGAGGAACAGAGAATAGTCTACCTTCCAGACCTGTGGAGGAGGAAGGAATTTATGACCAGAGGAGAACTAGAGATCATTATTGATCATAAAATAGAATATTTCGATTACATCAAACTAAAAAAGTTTCTGTACAAACAATACTAATGCAAACAAGATTAAAAGGGAAGTAACAAATTGGGAAAATATTTTTAAAAGTAAAGGTTCTGACAAAGGTCTCATTTCCAAAATATATAGAGAACTGACCCTGATTTATAGGAAACCAAACCATTCTCCAATTGATAAATGGTCAAAGGATATGAACAGACAATTCTCAGATGGTGAAATTGAAACTATTTCCACTCATATGAAAGTGTGTTCCAAATCACTACTGATCAGAGAAATGCAAATTAAGACAACTCTGAGATACCACTACACACCTGTCAGATTGGCTAAGATGACAGGAACAAATAATGATGAATGTTGGAGGGGATGTGGGAAAACTGGGACACTGATACATTGTTGGTGGAGTTGTGAAAGAATCCAGCCATTCTGGAGAGCAATTTGGAACTATGCCCAAAAAGTTATCAAACTGTGCATACCCTTTGACCCAGCATTGCTGTTATTGGGATTATATCCCAAAGAAATACTAAAGAGCGGAAAGGCACCTGTATGTGCCAAAATGTTTGTGGCAGCTCTTTTTGTTGTAGCTAGAAACTGGAAGTTGAATGGATGTCCATCAATTGGAGAATGGTTGGGTAAATTATGGTATATGAGGTTATGGAATATTATTGCTCTGTAAGAAATGACCAGCAGGAGGAATACAGAGAGGCTTGGAGAGACTTACATCAACTGATGCTGAGTGAAAAGAACAGAACCAGAAGATCGCTGTACACTTCAATGCTGTATGAAGAGGTATTCTGATGGAAGTGGATATCTTCAACATAAAGAACATCCAACTTACTTTCAGTTGATCAATGATGGACAGAAATAACTACACCCAGAGAAGGAACACTGGGAAGTGCATGTAAATTGTTAGCACTACTGTCTATCTACCCAGGTTACTTATAACTTCGGAAGCTAATAATTAATGTGCAACAAGAAAATGGTATTTACACACATATATTGTATCTAGGTTATATTGTAACACATGTAAAATGTATGGGATTACCCGTCATCGGGGGGAGGGAGTGGAGGGAGGGAGGGGATAATTTGGAAAAATGAATAAAAATTAAATTAAATTAAATTAAATTTAAAAAAAAAGAGTTTTCCCAATAATTTCTGTCAGATAGTGTGTTCTTGTCTCAAAAGTTTCAATTCTTGGGGTAATCAGACAATAAAACATTATAGTATTATAGTCATTTACTACTGTGTATTGTCTACCTAATCCCTAATATATTTTACTACTTTACTGTTCTTGTACAATCATTTCAATCATGTCTGACTATTCATGATCACATTTTGGAATTTTATTGCAAAGATCCTGGAATGACTTGTCATTTCCTTCACCAGTTCATTTACTTTATTATATTACTTGCCCACAGTCATAGTCCAGTGAGTTTGTGAAGTCAAACTTGAACTCAGAAAGATAAGTATTCAAGACTCAAGGCCTGGGAATTTAATACAGTTTGAGATCTGCTGCTTCTAGACCATTCACTGTTTTGCTGTTGTTGTTGTTTTCATAAATTCCTTTGATATTCATGACACTTTGTTCTTCCAGACGAATTTTGTTGTTGTTATTGTTGTTGTTTTTCAGGGTCTATTTTTTGGTTATTTTATTTGTATGCAACCAAATAAGATAAGTGATTTGGGTAGAATTGTCATTTTTATTATATTGTTTTAGCCTACCCATAACTATGTTAAATTAACTATAATTCAAATGGAATATCTCTTTCTACCTCTTGCTACTGGGTTTTGTTGGTAATATATAGAAAAGACTGATGACGTATGTAGATTTATTTAATAAGCTGAAACCTTGATAAAAATTGTTTCAAGTAGTTTTCTAGATGATTTTCTAAGATTCTCTCAGTTATCAACATATCATCAGCAACAGGAGATGTTTCCCTATCATTGCCTACTATAATTTTTTAAATTATTTTTCCTCTCTTACAGATAAATCTAGCACTTCTACCAAAACTCTAAATTAAAGTGGTGATAATAGATATCTTTTCTCCATGACTGATCATATTTGGCAGGCTTTCTGATTTTGAAATTGTTCAATTAAAATAGAAAATGACTTTCTCTTAAGTGAGCAAGTACATGGCACAAGGGATGAAGTCAGAAAGACAAGTCATTCATAGTCCAAATCTGGCCTCAGACATTCCCTAACTATATTACCTTAAACAAGTCATTTAACCTTATTTCCTTCAGTTTCTTCATCTATAAAATGAGATGGAGAAATAAATGGCCAATCACTTCAGTGTCTGCCAAGAAAACCTCAAATGGGGAGACAAAGTGTTGAGTATGACAAAAATGACTGAAAAAAACACTGTCCAACCAGAAATAAATTGTTACCAGCAGAAGTTTAAGAAGGATGTTTACTGTTTTACATATGAAATCATGCAAAACATTTCTGTTAGCCATATTGAAAAAAAAAAAAAGAAAAAAAAAAAAGAAACTGAAAATTGTACTTCAATTTGAATTGAGAGGTCATGTTTCCTCCATGAGGTAATAGCATTTCTTCATCATGAGTTCTTTTTTTCTTTTTTTCTAGTAAGTTTATTTATTTATAATACACATAGTTTTATGAAAACTCCTGGGAGATAAAAATCAGAGTAAAAGGGAAAACTCATGGGGGAGATAAAAAAAAAAAAGTAGAAAAAAAGAAGTGAATATAGCATATGTTGATTTACATTCAGTCTCCTTAATCCTTTTTCTGGATGCAGATGGCATTTTCTGTTCAAAGTCTTTTAAGGAGTGTTTTGGATCGCTGAACCACTGAGAAGAACTAAATTATGAAAACTAAGTCTTTCATAGTTGATCACTTCCCATTCTTGCTGTTACTTTGTACAATATATTCCTGGTTCTGCTTGTTTCACTCAGCAAAAGTTTATGTACATCTTTCCCTTGCTCCTAATTTTACATAGAACAATGACATTCTATTACTTTCATATACCACAACTTGTTTAGCTATTCCCCAATCATTGAGCATCTATTCATTTTCCAATTTGCTACCATACACACACACACACACACACACACACACAAAGCTGCTTACAAACTTTTTTTTTTTTTTTTTTTTTTTTTTTTTACACATGTGGATCTTTGTATTTCCTTGGAATACAGGAATAGTGATGTCACAATTAGGCCAAAATGTAAATATGTAGAAATTTTGTAGCCCTTCAGATATTGTTCCAAATTACTCTCCAGAATGCTTGGATCATTTCACAACTTTACCAAAAATGCATTAGTTTTCCACTTTTCCCACACTCCCTTCAACATTTATAATTATCTTTTCTTATAATTTTAATCAATCTCAGAGATGTAAGGTGGTACTCCAGAGTTGTTTTAATTTGCATTTCTCTTATCAAGAGTTATTTAGAGCATTTTTTCATATGAATATAGATGGCTTTAATTTTATCATCTGAATATTACCTTTTCATATCTTTTGACCATTTATTAATTAGAAAATGACTTTTATTCTTATAAATTTGACACAGTTTTTATATATTTTAAAAATGAAACCTTTATCAGAAATACTGGCTGTAAAGATTTTCCCCAGCTTTGTACTTTCCTTTTTAAAAGGGAAGTTTCTTGTTTCTGTTGATTTTGTTTTTGCAAAAACGGTTTAATTCAAAGTAATCAAAGTTGCACATTTTACCTTTCATAATATTCTCTTAGTTCCTCTTTGGTTATATATTCCTTCCTTTTCCAAAGATCTGAGAAGTAAATTAGCCCTTGTTCTCCTAATTTGTTTATGGCATTATCATTTATGTCTAAATCATGTATCCATTTTGACCTTATTTTGGTATGAGGCATGAGAAATAGGTCTATGCTGAGTTTCTGATATATTATTTTCTAGTTTCCCCAGTAATTTTGTCAAATAATCAGTTCTTATTTCAGAATCTGGAGTTTAGGAGTTTATCAAATAATAGATAACTTTAGGCTTTGATCATGTATCATGTATAGCTAATCTATTTCACTGATCATCCACTCTATTTCTTAGATGAGTGCTACTTTATAATATAATTTTAGATTTGTAACTGCTAAATTACTATCATTGAATTTTTTTCATTAATTCCCTCAATATCCTTGAACTTTTGTTCTTTCAAATTAATTTAGTTATTATTTTTTTCTAGTCCCACAAAATAATTTTTGGCTGATTAGCATTGAACAAATAGATCAATTTAGACATAATAAATTAATATTTTCCAGTTCTTTAGATCTGACTTTATTTGTGTGAAAAAATGTTTTGAAATTATGTTCATATAGTTCTTAGTTTGCTTTCTCAGGTAGGTTCTCAGATAATTTATTTTGTGTATAGTGATTTTAAATGGAATTTCTTTTCTATGTTGGGCTATGGACTTTTTCAGTAATATGTAGAAATATTGATGATTTGTGTGAGTTTATTTTATATCTTGAAACTTTTGCTGAAGCTATGAATTGATTCTCTAAGATTCTCTAATTATATCATCATATCATCTGTGAAGTGATAGTTTTTTTTCCCCTTCATTGCCTAATCTAATTGCTTTAATTTCTTATTTCTTTTATTCTTGCTAAAGCTAGCATTTCTAGTACAATAATGAATAATAGTAGTGATAATGGACATCTTTCTTTCATCCCAGATCTTAATGAGAATGCCTTTAGCTTCTCTCAATTGTAAATGATGCTTACTGTATGTTTAGATAGGTACTATTTAATATTTTAAAGAAATCTCCCTTTATCCCTATACTCTAGTATTTTAATAGGGATGTGTTCATATATATGTGTGTATACATAAATATTTATATTTATATGTGTATATAAATATATATATATATATATATATATATATATATATATATATATATATATATATATCTTGCTAAGGCAATAGGGATCAAATGACTTGACCAGGGGTACAAAACTTGCCCCAAGGTCACACATGTATTTTTTAAAAAACTTTTTCTGTGTCTGTTGAAATTATCATATGATTTCTTTTGATTTTGTTACTATTATGGTCGAATAGGGTAATAGTTTTCCTGATATTGAACAAACCCTACATTCCTGGTATAAAATCCTATTTGGTCATAGTGTATTATCCTGCTGATAAGTTGCTGTAATATCTTTGGTAATATTTAATTTAAAAAATTTGCATCAATCTTCATTAAGAAGATTCATCTCTAATTGGTAAATTGGTGTCTATTTGTGAATTGTGGAGACTTTTTCTTAGGGAGTTCATTAATGCCTTGTTAAATTTATTTTTTCTAAAGTGGGACTATTTAAGTAATTAATTTCTCATTCTGTAAATCTGAACAATTTATATTTTTGTAAATATGCATCTATTTCAGTTAGATTTACTGCCATCCAGTTGGGCAAAATAGTTCTGCATTATTGTTTTAATTTCTCTGTCCTTGGTGGTAAGTTCATGCTTTCCTTTTTGATATTGGTGATTTTTTCCCTCTTTATTTAATCAAATTAGCCAAAGGTTTATCTATTGCATATTTTTTGTTTGTTTGTTTGTTTGTTTCATACAACCAGCTCTTAATTTTATTTATTAATTCAATAGTTTTCTTAGTTTCAATTTTATTATTATTCTCTATATTGAGTTTCAGAATTTCTAATTTGGTATTTAATTAGGTATTGTGAATTTGTTCTTTTTCTAGATTTTTTATTTTAATGTACAATTCATTGATCTCTTCTTTCTCTATTTTATTCATATAGCATTTTAGGGATATAAAATTCCCCTAGGAACTGCTTTGACTGTATCCCAAAGATTTTGGTATATTGTCTCATTATTGAAACTCTTGGATAAAATTAGGGATTGTTTATATGATTTAATGTTTGATCCACTCATTTTTTAGAATTAGATTTATTTAATTTCTAATTGATTTTTAGTCTATCTTCCCCTGGCTCTTTATTGAATATAATTTTTATTGCATTTTGGTCTGAAAAGGAAGCATTTACTAGTTCTGCCTTTCTGCATTTGATTGTAAGACTTTAAATGCTCTAATACAGGTCAGCTTTTGTGTGGGTTCCATATATTTCCTGGAAAAACGTGTATTTCTTTTCTATCCCTATTCAATTTTCTCTAAAGATCTATCATATCTAGATTTTTCTATGTTTCTATAACCTCTCTGGTTTCTTTCTTTTTTATTTTGTGGTTAGATTTGTCTGATTCTGAGAGTGGAAGGTTGAAGTCCCCCACCAAAAAATTTTGCTATCTATTTTTTCTTGTGTTTGTTTTCAAATCTTCTCTAGGAATTTGGCTACTCTAGCACTTGGTGCATATATATTTGGTATTGTTACTACTTCACTGTTTATGGTACTCTTTTTTAAAAATGTATTTTCCTTTCCTATCTCTTTTAATAAAATCTATTTTTACTTTTGCTTTATCTGAGATAAGAATTGCTACTGCTGACTTTTGTAACTACACTTGAAGCATATAAATTCTGTTCCATCTTCTAACCTTTACTCTATATGCTCCTGTTTGTGTCATGTGTGTTTCTTGTAAACAATATATTGCAAAATTCTGTTTTTTTAAACCACTCTGCTCTTTGCTTCTGTTTTATATGAGATTTCATCTCATTTACATTCAGTTATGATTACCAGCTCTATATTTTCCTCCATCCTATTGTTCCCTTTATAAATACTTTTGTTCTCTTTCCACCCTGTACTTAGTCCTGTTTTTCCCCCCTCCACCAATAACTTGTCTCCTTTCATACCTCTCCCCTTCTCCAATAGTGTTGTCTTTACCAACTCCATCCACTACATTATCACCTATCATCTCTCCTTCCCTCACTTAGTAGTGTTTTTTAACCCATTCCACCCACTACCTTATTTTCTTTCACCCCTTTCCCTTTTTCCTTAAAATTTTTCCCTAATGTTTCTGCCCTCCCTTCAATCCTGCCTCTTCTTTTTTTTTCCTTTTTCTCCTCCTACTTCTTTATAAGGTTTGATTTTTTTTTTTTTTTACAACTGAATGATGAACTTATTCCCTTAAAGCCAAAACTGATGAGATCAAGCTTTAGACAATGTTCATCAATGTGAACTAATTGTCCCATTATAATTCCCCTTTCCACTTTTTGCATTACACACCTTTTCCCACCCCCTAATTTCCTTTTCTTTGATGGCATTACATTAGAGTCCATTCATAATCATACCCTTAGTCCATGTGCTACCCCCCTCATCTGCCCCAGTGAAGGATACAGTTCTCAAGAGTTATAGATATTGTTTTCCCACCTAGGGATGTAAACAGTTTATACTTACAATTTTTTCCCTGTTTACTTTTCTATATTTTTGAGTCCTGTATTTGTAATTTAAATTTTCTGTTTAGCTGTGTTTTTTTTTTTTTCAATAGAAATGATGGTAAATTTCTTACTTCATTGATAATCCATTGACTCCACGGAAAGATAATGCTGAATGTTACTGAGTAGTTAATTCTTGGTTGTAACCCTTGATCCTTTGCCTTCTAAAATATGTTTTTCTGGACTCTGATCCTTTATTGTAATAGCAGCTAGATCCTGGGTAATCCTGACTGTAGCTACTTGATATTTGAATTGTTTTTGTTTGGCAACTTAGAGTATTTTTTCCTTGGAGTTTCAGAATGATGTTCCTTAGGATTTTCCTTGTGAGATTTCTTTGCAAAAGTGATTGATCGATCTATTGAATAAGTATTTTCCCCTATGTTTCTAGAATATTGGTGCAGCTTTTATTAATGATTCCTTGTACAATGCTATCCAGGCACTTTTGTTTGGTTATTGTTATGGGCCAGAACTCTGAAACAAGGATTGTTACAAGATGTTAAGTCAGTGGAATTGATGAGACAATGGTTATCTAGTTTAGTGTGAGGATTAATAGTTCTGTAAATTCAGTATGATTGATTTAATCTTACAACAAATAATTGTTTCCTAGTGCTATAATTATTGGTTTATACTCAGTGTAGAAGATATAAACTGAAACAAACACAGGCAAAAGAGGCAGAGACAGATTCATTCCATCATCCACCTTTGCTGGAAGCTGAAGCAGAAGCCCTCAAATTGATTCAGGGCCAGAGAAGACTAGCGACTGGAGGGGGAAGTTCAAGCTCTCAAAGTCAAGGAGAAAGAGATACATTTCCATCTTCATCAGCCTTGTGATAGCTTCCCTGTCCTCCTGAATTTTATCTAATGAAACCAAGTCGCCTCTGAAGGCCATAAGAAAGTTAGCTGAGCACCAGGCAAAGGAGACAATAAATACTTTTGGACTTTAACACCTGGCTATTCTTGTAGTGATTTCTCTACTGAAAAGAAGGCTGGCTCCAAGACCTCCAGAAAATCAAATGAGGACATTGCAGGTTATGGCCTTCAGGTAGGACAATAATTTTTAAATGATCTCTTCTGGATCTATTTTCCAGATCAGTTATTCCAATGAGGTATTTCACATTTTTTTTACATTTTTTTCATTCTTTTTATTATTTATGACTGATTCTTACAAACTCACAGATTCATTATCATCTATTTGTACTGTTCTAGTTTTTAAAGTGAGATTTTCTTCAGTTAGCCTTTTAATGTCCTTTTCCATTTGGATAATTCTACTTTTTAAAGAGTTGTTTTCTTCAAGAATTTTTTTTTTCCTTTCCTTTTCCAAACTGTTGCATGTCTCCTATGCATACCTATCATTTCCTTATGCTTCCTCATTACCTTACCTCTCTTATTTGTCTTTTAAGGTCTTTTATGAACACTTCCAAGGAGTCTCTTTGAGATTCAGACTGATTCATATCACTCTTTGAGATTTCTTCTTTGTATATTTTGTTTTCATCTGAGTTCCTGTTTTTATATGCCCTGGCATCATAGTAGCTGTTTATGGTCAATGCTCTTTTTAGTTACTCAAAAATTTTCTTTCCATTTCTTTTGGTATTTCCTTTTTTTTTTTTTCTTTTTTTCTTTTTTTCTTTTCCTGTAGTTTGCCTTCTGAGCTGTGGCTGGAAGGTGCCCCACTGATTTCCTTCTCTATCAAACCATGTCTGAGGATCCTAGTTGCTGATCTTCTGTGATTAAAAATTTTTCAGTGCCTTTCCCAGAGTCTTTCTGAGCTTTGCTGAACATCTTTTTCAACCCAGTGAGACTGACCTTTCTTGAATTTTTTCAAGTCTATCTTGAGCTGGAGAGTGGTTTCATTCTGTCAGACTGTTCATAAGAATTGTTTTCATGTGTTTTATGAAGGGAACTGGGAGAGTTCCAGTAGCTTCCTGGCTTTATTCCCCCATCTTGGATCTATCTTCCAAAATCCCTATCATGAGTTCTTTGAAACTGACTTGGATCATTGTATTTATCAGAATAGCCAAGTCTTTCACAGTTGATTATCATTACAATTTTCATATTACTGTGCACAATGATCACTCATGCTTACTTCATTTTTCATTAGTTCATACAGATCTTTCCATTTTTTTAAATGAGCCCTGTTATCATTTCTTTTAGCATAAGAGGACCTAGCCACAATTATATGCCACAACTTGGTCAATTATTTTCCAAATGATTAATATCTTTTGGATTTTCAATTCTTTGATAATACAAGAAAGAATTACCATAAATATATTTGACTTATTTCTTTCTGACTGCTTAACATATTTTCTCTTTGATCTGTGAACTTTGCAATTTGGATATATGTAGAGGGCTGAAACTCCATATAGGTGTGCTTGAATCAGACATTCTAGCTCTTAAGGCTAATTACCTATTCCATGTAAGATGATGACTCTATTAGCATATATTTGGTAGTGGCTCTCCTCACCATTGGTGCTTAATGAATATTTGGTGATAACATAATCCTAGGCAAGGATTAAAGGGAAGAAGGCGCAGAGGGGGTGGAGGGGAGAGAGGCCAGAGTCACTTGGCGGCTGGATGAGAAGGAGAGAGTCTAGAGACTCTGGACTTCAGAATCCAGGATACATATTTGGCAAGCCTCGTGGCAGCTTGCCAGCCTCCTTCACTTCTCCCCCAAAAGACCAAGGACTTTGAATTATCCCAATATTGGCTGACCCCAAGGCCCTCCAAGGAATGAGCCCATAATTTATATTTGGAATCCAATATGGACCAAGGACCCTAATTTCAGTGGGGAAATCCCTGTGACCAGGAAATAGATTGAGTATTAAAATAGACAAACAGGGAACTTACTTTGTTAAGGGCTTAATTAGTAACTTTTCTTTTCTAGCTGAAATGGGGCAGATATTAGGAAAAGATTCTTCCCTACCCCCACCCCATGGGAGCTTTATAAAAAGCACATTTAGACTAATAAAGAAGCAAGATTTCCTTGTAACTTGGGAGCTGAGTGATAGACTCTTGGATATATTAGAATGCATGTCCCCTTGATTCTTCAGAGAAGAAGAAATAGAGGCAGATAATTGGAAACTAGTAGGAGAACAACTATGTGAATATTACAACAATAAAGGTCTTGATTCAATTTCTAAGAAAACATTATATATATATATATATATATATATATATGTATATATATATATATATACATATATATACATTATACATATATACATATACATATACATATATATATATATATACATATATATATATATATATATATATACATATATATATATATATATATGTATATACTGCAACATAATACAATTGGCCTTAAAGAATCCCACAAGTTCTAGAAGATAAAAAAAGTTTTAAGAACAGTTATATAGTTCAAGAACACATAAGGAAGCATAAGGAAAAAGAGGAATAGAAGGAGGAGGATAATGAAAACATCACCCAAAAGCATGGGGAGTTAAGTGAATTTAAAGGGCCTGGTGATTCTCACTCTCACAGACAAGCTTCACCTCCACCTCCACCTGAGCAGGCTCTTGACCCTCCACTACCAATTTCACCTTCCTGGGTGAAGGGAAGAGAAGGAGTGGGAGGAACGAAGATATCACCAGCACCTTCACACCAGCAATGACCTCCCTCATTGACTTGATTGCAAAAGGCACTACTTAAAGCCAAGGAGGAAGGGCAGAATATGGCTGATTTGAGAATTGAACTGTATCTTGTAATTGAATACCTTAAGTCTTCAGATCAAGAAAGGAGAAGATACACTTCTCTTAATCTAGAAATTATCAAAGACCTCAAGAAGGCTTGCACTTTTTGTGAGGCAACCTTATCTTACATTAAGATGTTATTACAGAATTTGGCTTATGAAATTTTAATCCCTAGTGACTGGAAATCTCTAGCAAAGACATAATTAGAACATGGACAAAATGTGTTGTGAATGTCTTAATGTAGTGAACATTGTAGGATACAAGCCCAACAAAATAGGCAAATGGGAGTTAATAAACCAATCACCTGTGGCTAACTAACAGGTGTAGTTTTTTATGCAGACACTTCAGCACAGATTATTTACCCCATAGCAACATATGAGCAAATTGCTTCTGCTGCTATCAAAGCATGGGGCTCCCTCCCAGGTAAACAAGACAGAGGAGAAGACTTCACGAAAATAGAGCAAGGTCCAAATAAAGCTTTTACTGATTTTGTGGAACATCTGCAGAAAGCTGCCATACAAAATATTGGTGAAAATGCAATAACAGAAATTATGATAAGACAACTTGCTAAAGAAAATGATGAGGTTTGTAAAAGAATTATACTAGGACTATACAATGATGCTCCTTTAGAGGAGATCATAAGACCCTGTGCCACAGTGGGCACAAATACCTTTAATACCCAGGCTATGATACAGATTTCCCAAGATCCAAACATGGGAAGACAGGGTCCCTTTTGGCAAGGAACTTCCAGAGAGACTCATCAATGCTTTAAATGTGGTAAAATAGAGCATCTGAAAGCTCAATGTTGGCATAGAGAAGAGTGAAAAAACAGGGTGGGAGAACAAGACTCAAAACCCCTTGTCCAAAATTCAACAGAGGCTTTCCAATAGGGATCAGAATGTAGATTGAGTCAAGGAAATGGGATGGGGGCCCAGGCCCAGGGCCCAAAGCAAAAAGTACTTAGGGTATGATGAGACCCAGAGAGTCTTTAAAAGTTCAGTACTCAGACATGACCAATCAGCCAAGAAGCAATCTGATGGAATAAAGGGATTACACTGGGGAGAATAGAGTTATATGCAGTTGGGATACTTAGATATCACCTAGAGAGGTGAAATCTGTTGCTCTCCAGCCTATGGATCCCTTGCCTCTAGGCATAGTAGGCTTGATCATTTCACCTCCTGAGAGTACTTACAAAAAAGTGTTCATCCATACACTGATGTGAGATTGTGTGTAGATAATATTCCAGTCACTAACACATCTAGACAATGTGTGTCTTATCAATAAGGAGAAGTAATAGCATTAGGTTAAGTGATACAGACTCCTAATAGGCAATCTAATGATAGTTGCCCAGATTCTGACACCAAGCAACAGAATCCAGGAATATTCTGGACAATAACTGTGACAGCTGACCATCCTATTCTCACTAGCTATATTTATATGGCATACCATTAGATGGATTGGTAGACATAGGTGCACATCATACAGTCATTAGAGGTGGCAACTGACCCAGTCACTGGCCAAAGATTAAAGCAAACACCTATATTTCTGGAGTAGAAGTATCAATAGCAGATGAAGTTAGTACTATCCCTTTGAGATGGACATTTGAAGGTGTAATAGAAGTTTTTACTCCATTTAGAGTTGAAAAAATCCCCATCAATCCTGTGGGGAAGAGACATTTTACAACAATTAGGATTACAAATACGTACTTGGATTGTTTAGGCAGGGCTGCTGTTGAAGACCTGCCAACACTGTCACCTGTTCCTATTCAATGGAAAACTGATCCACCAATGTAAATAGAACAGTGGCCCTTAACTAGTGATAAAATTCAGGCCTTATTAGATATGGTACAAGATCAACTTGACCAAGGACACTTAGAACCTTCTCTAAGTGCTTGGAATTCCCCTGAATTTGTTTTAAGAAAGAAATCTGGAAAATGGAGGCTGTTGACAGATTTAAGAAAAGTAAATGAGGAGATGGAAACTATGGGAACTCTTCTGCTTAGACTTCCATCTTTGATTCAGTTGTCTAAATAATGGCCTCTTTGAGTTATAGACATTAAGGATTGTTTCTATTTTATCCCTCTAGATAAGAGGGGGTATGAAAAGATTTGTCTTTTCAGTGCCCAGCATTAACTTAGCTTAGCTGAGCCTTATAAAAGATATGAAAGGACAGTTTTGCCACAAGGAATAAAAAAAACAGTTCTTCCATGTCTTAAATGTCTGTTGCTGCTGCTCTTACTTCAGTAAGAAAAGCATTCCAAAAATAATGTTATTACATTACATAGATGATATGTTGAGATGTGCACCTGAGGAGCAAATGTTAGAAGCATGTCTACAAAAGACATAGAAACACTAAGAATTTACAATTGTCTAAAGATCCAGAAAATATTCGAAGACATGCTCATTTTCAGTATTTAGAATATGAAGGGGCTTACAGTACAAAAACTTTCCTTAAGAACAGAGAAGCTAAACACCTTAAATTACTTTCAGAAACTGATAGGAAATTTCCAATGGATGCGTCCAGTGTTAGGCTTGACTATCTATCAACTACAATCATTATATGACCTTTTAAAGGGAGATACTGCTTTAAACTCACCACACCAGCTTACAAACAAAGCTCAAGAGGCTTTGAGAGAAGATGAATTGCCTTGATCCAATGTGGTTGAAAGAGTCACTCAAAAACCCTTGGAAATATCAGTTTCTGTTACAAAAAAGGCAAGCACAGAAGTACTTCATCAAGGAGACAATGTGATAGAATGGGTGAACCTCCTTGCACACCCAGAACAAAGCCTTACTCCTTACCCAGTGGTTGTGGCTAGAATTTTATTAAAGGCCATTAAGCCAGTACAATTATATAGTATAAGACCTGACAAGATACACTTCTTTTATTCTAATGCACAAATTAATGTATACTGTGAACCCTTCCCTCAGTGGTCACTGAATTCCTTATACAAGCATGAGTAATTATGGGTGTGCCACAAGCAATAAAAACAGATATTGGACCTGTATGTACTTCTAATCCTTTTGAACACTTTTGTGCATGATATAAGATTTTACACACCACTGGCATATCCTTTAATCCTCAAGGACAGACAATAGTAGAGAGGAGAAATAGAGATATCAAGACACTCCTCCAAAAACAAAAGAAAAGGGGAGCCACAGGTAACCCTAGAGAACTTTTAAATTTAGCTCTTTATACTATTAATTTCTTGTTTTTTGATAAAGATGCAGTGACTCTGGCAGACAGGTTTTATAACCCATTGGAAGGGCAGTGTCCAGTGCGAGCAACTCCACTACGTTTAGATAACCACCAGGTGATGTGAAGAAAACCAGAAAGTGGTGAATGGAAGAGGCCAGATAGGTTAACTGCTTGGGTGAGAAGGTTTGCTTGTATCTCTACAGATGGAGAAGGAATCAGATGGGTGCCAACGAGTTGTAGTTACCTTGTCCATTGGAAAGAGATGGAGAAGGTCTTTGAAATGAAACAGAAGACCCCAGAAACATTAGGTGGTTCCATTATTGATTGTGCCCACCACTGAAAGAGCATGGCAGTTATGGCAATTGACTCATGGACATCAAAAATTGTTAATGAGACTGATGCAGGAATTGAAAACCCTCAGGAATCATGGGAATCCCTGAGGCATAATGAGATTATCGTAGTACTTGAAAACCCTTAGGAATCATTGGATTCCCTGACACATAAAAAGACTGTTGCAGGATTTCAAAAACTTGCAGGGATCATTAGATTCCCTGACAAATGAAATAATGGACAGTAGATTGGTTTTGGATTATCTCTTGGTTGTTGAAGGAGGCATATGTGTGATTGTTATTTATAAACTCTCCTTCTAGGACTTCTGGAATTCTTTTACAATATCATGTTGATTCATATTGTTTGTTATATCACTACTTGCATGTGCAATTCAGGTTTGTTATACCACATTGAGTCTGCACCAGCTGTGGGGGGAGTCATCACTATTAGTCTGTTATATTGCTGTGTTTGTGTAATACCTCCCATGCTGACGGGTTTGCGTATACCTGTTTCTAGTAAGACCCTTCAGCCCAGAAACCCACTAACAGTATGCAGCTTGACGTCCCATTTCCTTTTGGTGTTTTTCATCTCTCTTCCTGATGTCAGGGGGTGGTGTTATCACCTACTTTTGGGGATTCTCACAATGTGACCACCTGTGTTCTAAAACAAAAGAAGTGGGGGATGTAGAGGGCTGAAACTCCAAAAAGATATGTTTGAATCAGACAACTGAGCACTTAAGGCTATTTACCTTTTCAATGTGAGATAATGACTCTATTAGCATATATTTGGATAATGGCTCTCCTCACCATTGGTGTTTAACTTCATTTTTGGTGTTAAGATAATGATAATCATAGGCAAGGATTGGGGGAGAGAAGCCAGAGTCACTTGGTGGCAGGAAAAAGAAGAGAGAGGTTGGACACTATGGACTCCAGAATCCAGGATACATTTTTGGCAAGCCACATAGCAGTTTGCCTGCCTCCTGCACTTCTCCCCCTAAAGACCAAGGACTTTGATTTATTCCTAACTCTGACTGACGTTGAGGCTCTCCAGGAAGCTACCCCATACATTAAAGATATACTATTTTGAGGAGTCTTCATTTTGAGACCTCTTTCAGAAAGCAAATTGTGGATTCTTTTAATTTCTATTTTATTTCCTACATCTAAAATAGTAAGATAATTTTCCTTTATAAATTCTTGAAATATGTAGCTTCTTTTTTTAGACATGGCTTTTATAAAGCTCAGTAATTCTCAAATTATATGTCCTTGATACTTTTTCCAGGTCAATTCTTTTCTATTGAGAAAGTTTATATTTCTACTTTTTTAATTCTTGTGATTTTGTTTTATTGTTTCTTGATGTCTCATGGTCTCATTTGTTTCTACTTATCATTCTAAATTTAAGGAATCATTTTCATTGGTGAAATTTTTTTTAAATCTTTTTACCACTTGATCTATTTCTCTTTTCAAAGAATTCTTTTCTTCAATGAATTTTTATGCCTCTTTTACTATTAAAGTAATTCTATCTTTTAGGCATTTCTATTTAGGTATTTAGGTATTTACGTATTTGCCTCTTTTATCAAGCTTTTAATCATTTAAACATAATTTCCTTTATCATTTTTATTTCTTTTCCCAACATTTTTTCTATTAAATTTTAACATTCTTAACTTCTTCTAGGAATTTTTCTTCAGCTTGGTTTAAATTAGCAATTTTTTTGAGGCTTTGTTTGTATCTGTTTTAACATTCTTGTCCTCTTTTAAATTTATGGCTTTGTTTTTTTTTTTTTTTTTCTATATATTTTCTCTGTATGGTCAAATTCTTGTCATTTTTGTTGTTGCTCTTTGTTAACTCTATTTCTTGACTTTAAACTTCATGTTAAAATTGGACACTATTTAATTTTGGAAATGGGGGGTCCTGTCCTCAGCTTTAGACTTTTTAGTGCTACTGTTTTCAGAGCTAGTTATGCATGGTGTGCAATTTTTTTCATGTTTTCAAGCTAATACAATCCTAGGAGTTATTGTCACAGTTCATCTGGTTTGCATTCTAATATTTACCAAAGAAAATTCCCTGGTTCCCTGCAGAGTCAAGAGCAATCATTTTATTTGCCTTGAAACTGTGAAACAAAGCTCCTGATCCCCTGTGAGCAACTACCAGCCTTCTTCTCTATTCTATAATTGTTATAAAAGACTTTATTATGGACAGAAGAGTTGCCAATTGTACCTAATTTTACCAAATATTCTCCTGTAACCTCTAAATCCCTTACTGTCTCTTGACTTAGAATTCCCTAAATTTCTACTGTTGTTTCAGCTGTAGTATGGCCATTATTTGTGTGAGCTTTGGAGAGATTTCTATCCTGATGTTATAAATTTCATCTGCAAAATTCCTAAATCTTTTTAGGATTAAAAATGTCTTACCCTGACCTTTTGTGAACTCTACCACTCTAAAATATTATTTGAAACATAATTTAAAATTTGTTTGGATGGGGATATTAGTACAGTTCAACTTGTTTGTCTGTATCTACTATGTTTACACCAAAAAAATTAGAAAATGGAGATGCCTGAAGTCAGTGATCAATATTATTAATAGTGGAGTTTGAGATAGGGAAACAAACATATATCACTGAAGAATATAAATATTCAGCACCTGTAAAATACTAACAATATATGGCCCCAGGGGCTAAAATTATATGACAGTAATTCCCTGTATTTCATTTACTGATAGTCAATAAATAGGCACATACTACAAGCATAGATCTCAAATTATCCCAAAGGCATCAATCTACTATAATGGAACGAGACAATTAACATGGACAGGAACTGTTATCTACAATTAGCCAATACTATATTTTCATAAAAACTCCATAATATTTTTTCAAAAGAAAATGTGACTTACAAGTTCATCATTTGCAGATACCTTCATGAAAAAGCTTTGAAAATTTTTACTTTGAAATAAGACTGAAGAATAAAAAGATGAAAATTACATGGGAATTGGATGCTGTCCTTATTGAATTCCCTGCTGCTAAAGTTGTATCAAGGATGTTTTCATTGGATCTTCAGAGCATATTCTAATACCTTTATTCAGTTACAAAATGTAGTTCTTGAATTGACCTGTTCAGTAGTTTATAGAGCATTGATCTTAAAAGAATAACAACAAGATAATTTCCAATCTCATTTTTGTTTCAATTAAACTGTATAAAATGTGAGAAAATAAGATTATTATTATTATTATTATTATTATTATTACTACATTCATTTTAATAAGTTTTCAAATTTAAGTTATTGCATCCATTTAGAAAATATGGCAGTACTCAGTGTAAATTGTTTTTTTTTTTAAACTGCCAACAAACTAACAAACTGTCAAATTATTTTCTTATTTTCCAGAAAAATTAGTATTAGAATTAGATAATATTTTAGGTTCTTTTCAGCTATAGTTCTAACTCATGATTATATATTCAAGGTTACATTTGGAATTGAAAGAGATTTTACTTTCTGACAACATTTTCCCCAAGTATCATCATTTGAAACAAGTAACCTTCCCCATAGCCTAGTTATAGAAGGCAATTTAACAAATTCTGATGAAGAGAAATCAAAAGAAAATCCCAGCATGAATAGCCTCAGAAATCATGAGTGATGTATGATACTGCTCTTTTGAGCTTTCACTTTTTCTTCACAAATGCTTAAGAACTTGGGGCCATTTTCATTAATTATTGTGTACTTTGGAAACTTGAATCTGCACTTTGCATCTCATTATAATTCAGTAAAACCACTTTTTCTTCACTTTGTCATATATCTATGTAACATATGAGCACTGATGTATTGCAAGGAATCATGTATGTAATATTATTCCTTCACCTTCAACAGCAGTGAGTAATTTTGCCAGCATATGATTGTCTTCATTAGCTACATGTCATTTCCATATCATGTGAACAGGCATATAATTTAAACTACCATAAAAAAAAAATCATACCGTGTTTGATTACAGCTTTTTCCCCGAAGATAAAAAATATATATTTTTATATTATTCATTTGCAGTAGAATGTATTAATCCCTTCTACTCCATGAGAGTTATCTCTCTTGACTTGATCACAATTACCAAACAATGATTTCATAAGAGTAAAGTTTATATAAATGTCTTTTTTGTAAATAGGCATGGTAATTGAGATAAAATAGGAAATTTGGTTTCTACCTGAACATATAAAATTAGGTTAGAAATATTCACAAGTAGAAAGAGGAGTTCATTAAATTTATAGATGGACATATATTTTGTTATTTGTGTTTATAAATAAATTTATATATTTATGTTTACAAATGCATCAACACATTTCTCTTGACATTAATTCTATCTTTTGTTAGATTAAATTAATTATATTCTTCTTTCTTCCCATACTTATGAAAGGTAATTCTCATGGGCACTGGGAGGCAAAATGTCTTTTCAAAGGTTCTATAGTCATGATGTACCAAAGCTAAAAATGAATCTCAGTTTTCTTCATTCCATCTTCTCAAATGATGACGAAGCACAGATGATGTTTTGACATTTACATACTATTGTAAAATTGAAAAAGCACTTTTGACCTTCCAAAATTTTTATGATGTAAATACAATAGGTGTCATTTTTACTATATTATATGTAAGTTAACATGTTGGGTCCAATAATTGCTAAAAAAAAATAATTAGCTTTTGAAAAAGAAGTTATGCCCAGATTTTCTCACTCCAAGTTTAGCACTGTATTCATTTTGTCATGCAAGGTAATACTTTGGGTCCAATTTTGTTAGCATAACTGACCTTGCCTTCTGATCTTCAGCCTCTGCCCAGACTTTTCAAATATCAATATTTACTTCCCTTAATGGCATTGAATATGAAGTATAATAATAGGCATTCTTGTTTCACACCTGATATTACTGGGAATGTATATGGCATATTTCATTATTCATTATGAATAATGGTTCCTATGGGGTTTAGATAGATATTGTTTATTACTTTAAGAAAAACTGCCTGTATGCTCTTTCGTGTTTTTAATAGGTATGAGTGCTGTATTTTGTCAGAAGGTTTTTTGATATCCATTAGAGAGATTGGTCTGTAATTCCCTTTTTCTGTTTTGTCTCTTCCTGGTTTAGGTATAAATATCATATTTGTGTCTTAGAAGGAATTTGGCAAAACTCCTTTATCTATTTTTGCAAATAGTTTACTTCGTATTGGAATTAAGTGTTCTTTAATTTTTTGGTACAATTCACTTATAAATCCATCTGTTCCTGGAGATTTTTTCTTAGGGAGTTGATTATTTGCTGTATGAGGAAGAGAGATAGAAAAGGGAGGAAAAATAAGGAACAGAAGGTTTTGAAAGGGTGAATGTTGAAAACAATTTATGCATGTATTTAGAATGTAAAAAGCTAATAAATAAATATATTAGAAAGAAACAACAAATCATAGACAGAATTGATAATTTCATCCAAGGAATGACAATAATGAAACAACATACCTAAATTTATGGAGTGCAGCCAAAGCAGTTCTTATGGGAAGTTTTATGTCTCTAGATGGTTGCTTGAATAAGTGAAAGAAAGAGAATGTAATGTAATATAACTTTTATAGCTAATGTTTCTGATAGAGGCCTTAGAAAATTTTTCAGGTGGGCAAGACTCATTGGATATGCTGGTTACTTCTTACCTAGGGAGCAAGCTGTGGCTGATATTCCTTGTCAGTTGAGATTCCATCTGTCTTCTCAGACTCAGACCCCAATTTCCTCATATTTTTCAGGAAGTGAAAATCTCTGTGGCTCAGGTTGAACTCAGCTAACTCCAGAGCTCCCTCTAAGTTTCTTCAGACCTATTCACACTGATTAAATTCTAGTCCTAGAGGTTTTTTTCAAGTCTTCTCAAATTGTCCCAGGAAGATCCTTTTTCTATCTCAAATTGTATTTGTTTTGTACAGGTCTGTGTTACACCTGGATGAAATTTAATTTTATTTATAGGGGAAACCTGAAGATCTTGAAATTTTCCAATCTATTCTACCCTTTCCCAGAATCCTCTCCTTGATGATTTTTTGAGAGATGTTATTCAGACTCTATCTTTTAGGTAATCCAATAATTCCTAAATAATCTCTTCTGGATCGATCTTCCAGAGGTTCTATTTTTTCAATGAGGTATTTTATATTATTTCTATTTTTTTATTTAAAAATTGTTTGATTCTTAATGTCTCATTTAGCCAGTCATTTCCACATGTCCAATTTTATTTTTTCATGAATTATTTTCTTCAGCAACCTTTTTTACCTTTGTTTTTCCATTTCACCAATTCTACTTTTAATTTCTTCTTTTTTAATGTTTTAAATTGTCTGCCCAATTAAGGGATCTTTTCTTTGTCTATTTTATTTATGTAAGCATCTAAAGATATAAAATTCCCCTGAAGAAATGGTTGGCTGCATTACCTAAATTTGGGTATTTTGTCACATAATTGTCATTCTCTTGAATGAAATTATTGTTTCTATGTTTCTGCTTTTCTATGTTTGATTCATAGGTTGTTATGCTGTCATATATGGTCAATTTTTGTGTAGATAATATATATTTCTGAGAAAAAAAATATATCCCTTTCACCTTAACATCCTTCTTGTGTGTGTGTGTGTGTGTGTGTGTGTGATTAGATTTATCTAGTTCTGAGAGAGGAAAGTTGAGAACCCCCAGTTTTATGGTTTTATTCTCTATTTCTTCTTTCAACTTACTTAATTTCTCTTCTAAGAATTTGGCACATGTATGATTAATATTGATATTTCTTCATTGTCTAGGGTACACTTCAGTAAGATGTAGCTTCATTTCTTATCTCTTTGAATTAGATCAATTTTTGATTATACTTTGAGATCAGGATTGCTGTTTTTTATTTGTTTATTTGTTTGTTTTTACTTAAGCTGAATTCAGCAAAATAGATTCTGTTTCAGCCTTTTACCTTTATTCTGTGTGCATTTCTCTGTTGAAATATGTTTCTTATAAACAACATATTTTAGGATTCTGGCTTTTTATCTATTCTGTTATCTGACTTTATTTTATGAGAGAGTTCATCGCATTCACAATCACAGTTAAGAATACTAACTACATATCTTGCCATTTTATTTTTCTCTGTTTATGTTTTTCTCTTTTTTTTCACTCCTTCTGTCCTCACCAGGGCTTTGCTTCTAAACCCCACTTCCCTCACTCTTTCTTCCCTTTTAACATCTCCCTCCCTTTTTTATCCCTTTACCCTAATAATTCTCCTTTTTCTAATATTAGCTTTTCCCTTTTCTTTCTTCTTTTTCATTTTGCTTCCATGGAGGGTGAGACAGATTGTTATATCAAACTAAATATGTACATTATTCCCTTAGCTAAATGCAATGAAATTAAAATGCTCATCCCCCTACCTTTGCTCCTTTTATTGTAATATCTCTTCTGTACCTCTTTATGTAATGTGATTTACCACATTCCTCCCCTTACTCATTTTCCAAGAAAATATTTTTCTACCCTAATTTCTTTTTTAAAAAATATCATCACATTAAAAATAAACCTGTATCTGTATGCTCTGTCTATGTGCATTTTTTCTAACTGTCCTGGCAAAGGTACATTTCTCAAGACTCACAAGTACCATTGTAAAATACAGGCTAGCTCCCTGTAGGACCTCAGCATCACCCAGAGTCAGGATAAATCAAAGTCCTTGGTCTTTAGGAGGAGAAGTAAAGGAGGTAGGCAAGCTGGCATGTGGCTTGCCAAAGATGTATTCTGGATTCTGGAATCTGGAGTCTCTAGCCTCTCTCCTCCTTGTCCTGCCACCAAGTGCCCCTCACTTCTCTCCCTCTACCCTCAAATTCTTGCCTTCAATTATTTTATTATCATATATTCAGCAAGCACTAATCCTGAGATGAGCTATCATATCACCATCTCATCTAAATATGTATATAGAGCCATTATCTCATATTAAATAGGTAATTAGCCTTAAGTACTCAGTTATCTGATTTAAGCTTACCCTTTTGGAGTTTCAGCCCTCTACATCTCCTGCTTTCTTTTGTTTTAGAACACAGATGGTCATGCTCTACCTGACTTCTCAGGGAAGTGAGAACCGCAGAAAGGAGGTTATCACTTCCTCCCTGACTTCTCAGGAAAAAAGAAAGAAAATACCAAAAAGGAGATGATCATGCCCCCCCCCCCCCCCCCGACTTCTCAGGAAGAAAGATGAAAAGAACCAAATGGAAATGGGGAGTCAAACCAGATATTGTTAGCAGGTTTCTTTTTTTCATTTTTCTTTTCTTTCCTTTTTTTTTTTTTTTCCCCTGAGGCTGGGATTAAGTGACTTGCCCAGGGTCACACAGCTAGGAAGTGTTAAGTGTCTGAGACCTGATTTGAACTCGGGCCCTCCTGAATTCAGGGCTGGTGCTCTATCCACTGTGCCACCTACCTGCCCCTGTTCGCAGGTTTCTATACCAAGAAACAGTTATACACAAATTCATCAGCATGGGAGGTATTACACAATACCTTCTCTTTCATTTCAAGAGTCTTCTCCATCTCAGCAAGGGGTTCCTTTGGATCTTGTTCTATTTTTGTGCAGGCCTCACCTCTGTCCTATTTACCTGGGAGGGAGCCCTCTACTTTGAAAGCAGCAGAAGCAATTTGCTCATATGCTGCTATGGGGTAATTAATCTGTGCTGAAGTGTCTGCATAAGAACCTACACCTGTTAGTTGGTCACAGATGATTGGTATATTTACTCCCATTTGCCTATTTCATTGGGCTTATATCCTACAGTGTTCACTATATTCAGAAAGCCACAATAAGTTTTGTCCAGGTTCTTAGCATGTCCTTGCTAATAGATTTCCAGTCACTAGGGGTTAAAATTTCATAAGCCAAATTCTGTAATAGCATCTTAGTATAAGATGATGTAGCCTCATGAAAAGTGCAAGCCTTTTTTAGTTCTTTGACAATTTCTAGATCAAAAGGAGTGTACCTTCTCCTTTCTTCACCTGAAGAGTTAAGCTGTTCAATCACAGAATATATTTATATTGTTTAATCAGCTGTATTCTGCCCTTCCTCTTTAGCTTTAAGTAGTTCCTTTTGCCATGGAGTCATTGTGGGTGGTGATTGCTGGGGGGGAGGGGGGAGGTGCTGGTGATATCACTTCTCCTCCCAATCCTCCTCCTCTTCCACCCAGGAAAATGAAGTTTGATGGGGGAGTGTCAAGAGACTGTTCAGGTGTAAGTGGAGTTGAAGCTGGGTTGTGAGAGTGAGAATCACCAGACCCTTTAAGTTCACTTAACTCCCCATGCCTTTGGGCGATATTTTCATTACCTTCTTCCTTCCCTTCTTCTTTTTCTTCAGGGTGTTTGACTGTTTTCCTTAGAGCTTTTTTTTTTTTTTTCCCCCGGAGAACTTACAGAATTTTTTAAGGTCAATCATATTATGTTGTATATATGGAATTATTTCTTAGCAATTGAATCAGGACCTTTATCATTGTAATATTCACATAGTTGATCTCATACTAGTTTCCTATTATCTGACTCTATTTCTTCTTTCTTGGAGAATCAAGTGGACATACATTCTAATGTATTAATGAGTCCATCACTCTGCTCCCAAGTGACAAGGAAACTTTGCCTCACTATTAGTCTAAGAATGCTTTCTTTAGAGCTCCCTCAGGGTGGCAGTGAGGGAGAATCTTTTCCTAATATCTGCCTTATTTCAGCTAGAAAAGAAAAGTTACTAGTTTAGTTCTCTACAAAGTTAAGTTCCCTGTTTGTCTATTTTAATACTCACCCTATTTTCTTGTCACAGGGACTTCTTCACTGAAATTAAGATCTTTTGTCCACATTGAGCCCCAAATGTAACATAAGGCTACTTCCCTGGAAGGCCTCAGGATCAGCCAGAGACAAGATAAATCTTTAGTAGGATAAGTGAAGGAGATAAGCAAGCTGCCACAAAACTTGCCAAAGATGTATCCTAGATTCTGGAGTCCAGAGCCTCTCTCCTCCTCATCCTAGCACCAAGTGCCCCTTACTTCTCTCCCCCCACCCTCCAATCCTTGCCTACAATTAGATAATCTTACTACCAAACATTCAGCAAGCACCAATGGTGAGAAGAGCCATCACATCACCATCTCATCTAAATATTTATATAGAGCTATTATCTCATATCAAATAGGTAATAAATCTTAAGTACTAGGTTGTCTGATTCAAGCTTACTTTTTTGAAGTTTCTGCCTTCTACATATCATTTTCCTCTATAAGGATATTAATATTTTAACTTTTAAAAACCATATTGTTGAAATATTCTTATTTACCTTTTTATGCATTTCTTGAGTTTTGCATTTGGGATTACATTTTCTGTTCTGCTCGTGGGTTTTTTTTTTTTTTTTTTTTTTTTTTTTTGGTTTGTTTGTTTGTTTGTTTGATTGATTTTTTTTGCCAGAAATTTTTGAAAATTTCCTATTTCATTAAATATCCATCTTGTCCCCAAAAAATAATGCTTAATTTTGCTGGGTAGTTGATTCTTGCTTTTAATCCTTTTTTTTTTTTTTTTTTTTTTTTTTTTTTTTTGCCATCTAGAATATCATATTCCAGACCCTCACTTCTTTTAATGTTGAAGCTTCTAGGTCCTGGATAATTCTGATTGTAGCTCCTTGCTATCTGATTTTTTTTTTTCCTGGATGCTTGGAGTATTTTTTTGTTTTGATATGATAATTATGAAATTTAGCTATAATATTTCTTGGAGTTTCATTTTAGGGCCTATTTCAAGAAATGATTGTTGGATTATTTCAATGGCTATTTTATTCTCTGCTTCTAGGATATCAGAACAGTTTTCCTTGATGATTTCTTGAAATATATTGCCAGGTTCTTTTTTGACCATGGTTTTTGGCTAGTTCAATAATTCTGAGATTTTCTCTCTTGAATCTATTTTAAGGTCTTTCTGTTGTTTTTCCAATGAGGTATTTTACATTTTCTTTTCTTTTTTTTTCATTTTAAAAATTTTGCTTAATTGATTCTTGATGTCTCATTTGTCCACTTCTAAGTTTCAGTGAATTATTTTCTTGTTTTCTAACCTCTTTTTTTCATTTGACCAATTGTACTTTAACAGGAATTGTTTTGTTCAACTGATTTATTTTCTTCTATTTCATCATTTCTATTTTAAGGCATTCTTTTCTTCAGTAAATTTTTGTTCCACCTTTTTCCAAAGTGTTGGCATTTTTCCTGAACTTTCAAAATTCTCCTGTATAGCTCTCATTTCTTTTATCTCTCTTTTAAGATCCTTTTTGAGCTCTTACAAGAGATGCTTTTGAACTTGAGATCAGTTCATTTCACCTTGTGTGAATTCACATGTGCCATCACTGTCCTCTTCTAGGTTTGTATTCCAATCTTCCCTGTCATCAAAGTAGTTTTCTCTGTTCAATGCTCTTTTTGCTTTTTTTATTCATTTTTAACAGTGGAGCTAGGCTTCTCAAGCACAATGGAGATTGTTCTAAGAGTCTTTTTGCCCTAGGGAGATTGGGGCCTCTCACTGATTTTCTGCTATACTGGGCTGCAAGCTCTCCAGTGCACTGGATTATACTGACATAGTCCTGCCCATTATGCCATTGTTGGGGATTCACAATTTGTCTTCTATGGTTGCATTGGATGTTTCACAACTGGCTTGCTGATTCACTGACTTTCTGAACAATATCAGAATTTATATATATATAATACATATATATGTATATGTGGATAGATAGAAAGGTTTGGGAAGACATGCTTTAAAAATGAATTGATAACATTTTAATTTTAAAGAAGAAAGCTTAAAGAAGAGGGAAAGTTAGAAATAATTAAAGAGGGAAATAAAGAAAGAATTCAAGATACGATTATCATAATGTAAAAGGACACATTAAAACAAAGAGATTCCCGAAACATTTTCTTTGAAAATGGATAATTTTATTATATAGGAAAAAAATATCTAACCCCTCTTTTCTCTGCCCTGCACTGTTCTATGATTCTAAAGCCGTGGAACATTTCAAAGTATATGTTTATAAAGATAGTTTTTAGTAAGAACAAATGGCATTGTGCTCCCACAAATACAAACAAAACACAAAAGGTTAGAGAAAATCAATTCCCACAACTCACCTGAATATAATGGGGGTTCTAAAGTATTTCCTACTAACAAAACATCTTAACCAAGTACAAATAATGAAGCCCTTGAAGTCTGTTGCCATTTGTTGATTTTAGCTGGCTAAAATTATTAACATGGTGCACAATGCAAAGACAAAGAATGGATAGAATAACCAAATATGACTAAGCAAGTAGCTGGATATTTTTTAGGGATTTTAACCTTGAACTTTCATATTTTGTCAGATAATTTCTCATAAGTTCTTCCAAATCTACTCTGTAGTTATTAGCATAAATGCCAGTTTACCTTTTTTAAAATACTAATTTATTTTTATTTCTTTTGGACTATAATCATCAAATTTTCACTTTTTCAACTAATTGACTCAATGAATTCATTAGAAAAATAAGCATGGTAATTACCCCATGTTATGCATTTCACATAAAATATAAAATATTAAAGCTTTTTAAAAGAGCTGTATATGAAGTGATTTGTGGCAAATTAATTTCCTTTAGAAAATTAAATGTGAACAATTCATAATGGCAGTTACTTCTATTAACAGTTATGTCAATTAAAAGAGAAGAAAAAAAGAAGCATATCACATAATTTTCAAACATAACATTTATTAATCTTATTATCCTCTTCAATACTATCTGTTCCTATCAATAAATATAAACTCCATTATGGCAGTGACTTTTATATTTTATTTTATATACCTATTTCTCAAATGCTTGTGCAATCAAAGTAATTGAATTCAATTATTGAAGAATATAATGGAAAGTTATAAAATTCCTTTGTATATTAGAATCCATATTTAAAAGAATCTCAGAGATAACATAGTGTAACCCATACCAGAATAGGGATTCCAATGATAATACATTTAAATCACCATATATTTTCCAGACATTAATGCATTCTAACAACCTTCATACTATTTACTAAATCCTGAGAAGGTTAATCTAATTTGGATTAGTTTTAATTGGTAGGAATTTTTTCCATACTCCAACTCTGCTTTTTTGCAAGTTCTTGTCAATTAATAGTGGTTAATACTTCTTTTTGAAAGCCTTTTAATAATATATTTATTTTTGTATGTTTTCACTAGAATTTTCCTTAACTATCCTTTCATTTAACCCATAAAACTCTAATTTTTAACTGTTATTATACATTCCTCCCTCTATCCCACCTAATCAAAAAACAATAATAACATCTTTTCAGGAAACATGTACTGTTAGGTTCTTACTAAGTGCTAATGAGATAATGAGATATTGGGTTTTTACTAAGTGCTAAATCGGTACTTGACAATTTTCTAGTTCCGGCCTTTCCTGGTAGTTTGACTTGTGAATTCCTGGGGAAGAGCTTGAGTGCTTGGGAGGAGCAAGTTCATTGGTTGAAGTGCTTGGGAGGAGCAAGTTCACTGGCTTCCATTGGCCCATTCTCTGGGAGGATAAAGAGGGCAGCATTCCAGAGATAGAGAGTCTCTGATCTACACCAGGTTTCATGTGGCTCTCTACAGGAAGGGAAATCACTTCCCTGGAGCACAGTTAATGGCAACTGTCTAGAGATAATGGTTCTCTACAGGAAGAAGAATCTATCCGAGAGATTTGAGTTGACACAGCAGATCTCCTCCCAGAGATTGATCTGCACCTTCTGGAGACAACAGCACATTACAATGTAAAATCTAGCAAAATATGTTTCTACAATAGCCCTTTCTTTAACAAATAAATATGTTCCATTCTGCATTTTAAATTGATCTTCCACCCTCTGGAGTATCATGAACATAATATTTCATATGTTGTAGGCATGTTTGTATCATTCATCATCTAGCTATTATACCCCTACTGATACAAATCTGAAGATTTATTTCCACCATACTTTTAAGATCTATTTTGTCAAGTTAATTTTGTACCTTTCTTTCAAAAATTGTCTCTGCCGTACACCAATCCAATATATAACCACATCAATTTGATCTTAAAGACAATTACTTGAAATTTACTACATTTAAATCATTGAGAATAAAAAGATGAAAAGATCTTGACTTAAAATTATACACAATCCAAGGGAAGGCATAGGGGAGCAGAATTAAAAAAAAAATATTTGTATATAATTGACTATGATGAAAGATAGAATTAAATAATTGCATGGTAGATGAACAGGTAAAGTCATACAAGAAATTTGTGAAATACTAGTGTATTTCTTCCCTAGGCAGAATAAATGAAAAGGTCTGGGGAATAAATACTCCTTGAAAGAAAGGAAGAAATTTTAATAGACAAAATTTGAAATTGGCTAAACATAGGGAAAATATGAGAAAGATTGTGGAGATAGAAGAGGAGAGGATTTAAAGTGAATAAAAATATAAACCCATAGTTCCATTCATTTAATTTTACTTTACACAGAATCTATTGATACAAGAGTTGCCAAACATTCATGACCACAGTTTTTATCATAGATGCCAAACAAATAATCTGACTGATGACCCAGTGACCACTAAAAAGATTTTCAATCACTTGGATTAATAGTGGATTCTTCAAACAACACCTTAGTGACAAATTGTGTGTTATCTCATACTCAATTTTAAAATTAATTTAAATGAAAGGTACAAACCAAGCTATATTTATTATTTTTGAAACTCAGCATTATTAGAACAATAAGTAAATAATCCAGGAAAAAAAAAAGTAAGCAAATTGACTTTGATGACAAGACAGCAGGGAGATATAGAAATTATCATCTAAAACTGATGAATGTTAATATAATCTCATTACTTGTTAATGGCCATGCTGTGATGGAGATGCCAAAGGGTAACAAGATGGAAAACAAATGAGAGAAAGAACAAGTTAGGGAATGGATTTGCAAAATTCAAGAAATTCTCCTTTGCGATCAAAGATATCTAACAGTACACTGCTTGATTTTGATAAATATATTATGTTTTAGTAAACATACGAAATAAATGTGGGTACATTGAATTTTAAGTGATATCAGAGTGATATCAAAGTGATATAAGAGGCCTTAGGATATACTTTAAGAATTCATGCCATAGCTTTGAAAAGAGATTGGGCAAGAAAGTATGAGTGACTAGGTACAAAAAAAAAGAAAAAGAAAATAAATAATTACATCAATTAGAAGACCATGTCTTATTTTACCTAATGAATACTGTTTATATACAAATATTGCATTTTTTCTATGTATGCAGTAAATGAAGCACTATTGAAAAGCATCAATGATGTTTGCAATGATTTTGCTGCTCAAATTGGTTTGGACTGTGTCCATTAGCAGGCCTTCCTTGGCAGCCATTCAGCTGAGAGGTGAGTGGTGAGGCATGGGGGAATGATGAACTGCAAAGAGCATCTGGTTCAACATAGACATTTAACCTATTTAGAGACAAAGAACTAAATCTTTGCAGTAGAAGGCAATTTTCCTTCTGCCCTGAAAATCTGTACATGTCTGTCTTTTTGCCCTGGTTATTTCTAAATTCAATTGCAATGATGCAATCTTGAAATCCTTATGCCCTTAAAAGCCCCCATTTTTAATTTTAAAAAAATTTCTCTAACAGGTTAATGGCATTAAGAATTAAAGCTTTGTTTAAGGCACAAAGCAGAATAGATCTATACTGAGAGAGAGAGAGAGAGAGAGAGAGAGAGAGAGAGAGAGAGAGAGAGAGAGAGAGAGAGAGAGAATGTTATGTTTGTTGGAAGTCTGATCTATGTATATATGTATACTAGGGAATAAGAGAAATGGGTGGAAATTTTAAAAATAAATAAATAAAAGGATAAATCAGAAAAAAATTTGGAAAATGATATTACATGAATTAGAAAACATATTATAGTGAATTTGGAGCACCTGAATCCAAGCAAAATGCAGAACTTGCCCATGCATACTTAGCAGGAAAGGATGACAGCAGCATCAGTCCCAGGGCAGAAAAAAAGTCACTTTTGTATAGAGAAGAATTTGGAGCTAGCCTTCAACCAAAAAAAAAAAACAAGGGCTCAAGATTTTCCTTTGACTCATATTGGCTAAAAGTGACTAGATAGCTCTCTGAAATTACAATGAAGAAAATATGCAAGTAAGGAGTGGGGCCCAAGATGGCAGAGAGTAGACTGGTCTTTCTCTGAGCTCTGCCTGTCTTTCTTCAGATCAACACAAGGTCAAATCTCTAAGTGAGGTTAAAGAGTGACAGAATACACAAATATTTAACATATAAAACATTTTCCAGCTGAAGACACTTTGGAATAACTTCAGAAAAAGGTATATTTTAATTGGGCACAAGGGTAGCTGAGCACAAGTACAGCACAGAAATCCAGGTTGGAATGGCATCTGCACAGCAGGGAAATCTACTAGGATGCTGTTGGCCAAAATACAACAGCATTGGCTACTCTTTTCTCATTCAGAAACCAGTGGATCAGCCAACTAATGGTGAGACATCCAATACAAGCATAAAAGACCAAGAGTGAGCACCTGAATCCAAGCAAAATGCAGAACTTGCCCATGCATACTTAGCAGGAAAGGATGACAGCAGCATCAGTCCCAGGGCAAAAAAAAAGTCACTTTTGTCTAGAGAAGAATCTTGGGACAATCTTTGACTACAGATAGATTTATGAACACAGAGAACAGATATCAAACCCTTAGGACACTAAAGACAAAAATATCTCCAGCCTTGAAAAGTGATATGGATTGGTCTCCATCTCACAAGGTTCTCTTGGAAAGATTCTAAAAGGATCTTAAAAGAGATTTTGAATAAAAATGGGGGAAAATCATAAAAGCAATGGAAAAGGAAACAGAGAAATTATCTGAAGAAAATCACTCATTAAAAATAGTTTTGATAAAATGGAAAATGAAATCAATTCCTTTAAAAACAGAATTTCTAAAAAAAAAATCAAAGGTTCAATTGGCAAAATGAAAAAAGGAGATAACAAAGAAAATAATTCAATGAAAATTAGAACTGAACAAATGGAAGCAAATGACTCAATAAGACATCAAGAATCAGATCAACTAAACCCCCAAATGAAAAAAAAAATAGAAGAAAATGTAAAATACCTCATTGCAAAAATAGCTGACCTGAAAAATAGTTCAAGATCAGATAATCTTAGAATTGGACTCCCCAAAAAACACAATAAAAAAAGAAGTCAGACAACATCTTTCAAGAAATCATCAAGAAGAACTACCCTGATGTTCTAGAACATAAAATGAAATAGAGTGTAAAATATCTATTGAAAAAAACCCAACAATCTCTTCTTGAAAAAGACCCCAAAATGAAAACTCCAAGGAATATTATAGCTAAATTACAGAATTATCAGATCATGGAGAAAATATTTCAAGCAGCCAGAAAGAAACGATTCAAAAATCAAGGAACCACAATGAGGATTACTCAGGATTGCATAGCTTCCACTTTAAAGGACTGAAATACCTGGAATACTATATTCTACAAGGCAAAATAACTTGTACTGCAACCAAGAATAAACTATTCAGCAAATTTAAGCATTACCATTCATGGGAATAGATGGACATTCAAGGAAATAGGGGGGTATTTATTTTTGATGAAAAGATGAGAGCTGAACAGAAAATCTGATCTTCAAATGCAGAATTCAAAAGAAGCATAAAAAGGTAAAAAAGGGAAGAAAAATAATATTTTTAAAGATTAAAATGTTTACATGCCTATATAGGATGATGACATCTTTAACTTTCAAGAACTGTATATTTGTTAGAGGTATACTTAGAAAGTATAGGTATAATTTGACTTTGCTGTGATGATATATATTTTTTAAAAATTGAAGCTATTGGTTGAAAATTGATTGAACTGGAAGAAGAAGGAAGGGGAGATAAAATAGGGTAAATTACATCACATGATGAGAGAAAGAAGGTAGTGGGATAAGCATTGTGTGAACTTTAATCTCTTCAGATTTGGCTCAAAGAGAGATTATCTGAAATATTTAGTTTAATATCAAAACTTGTCTCATCCTAAAGGAAGTAGGAGGGGAAAAGGAAAGGGAAATAGAGGAAGTGAAAGAAGGGAGAAGAGAAATAAAAAGTGAAACGGATCAGAAATGGAGAGAGCCTGTGAAAGGGCAGGGAAGATTGAGAGAGATGAGGGTCAGAAGGTAAACATTGGTGCTAGGGAAAGGGAGGAAAGAGAAAAATAACTTGGGGAAAATAAGATGGCAGGAATTAGAGTTAATAATTTTATCTGTGACTGTGAATGGGATGAACTCTCCCATAAAACAGAAGTGGATAGCTGACTGGATCAAAAATCACAAAATTACAACCTGTTGCTTATAAAAAACATATTCAAAACAAACTGATATATTTAGAGTAAAGATAAAAGGCTGGAATGGAATCTGTGTTCAAATTCTGCTAAAGTAAAAAACACAGGGGTAATGATCCTGATCTCAGAAAAATTAAAAGCAAAAATATATCAAATTAAAAGAGATAAGGAAAGAAACTATATCTTGCTAATGGCTCCCATAGATAATAAAGTAATAACAATAATAAACATATATGTACCAAGTGGTACAACATCCACATTTCTAGAGAAGTTAAAAGAGCTACAAGAAGAAACAACAAACTATATTAGGGTGGGATTTCACTACTTTCCTATATTAAAAGTAGATAAATCAAACCATAAAATAAATTAAAAAAAAAAGAAGTTAAGGAAGTAAATAGAATTTTATGAAAAATAGGTATGATAGACTTTGGAAAATTTTAGAAAACTTATATATGATAGATCTCACAAGAAAACTGAATGGAGGCATAAAGGAATATACTTTTTTTCCAGTGGTACATGGAAATTCCTGCAAACTGATCATTTATAGGACACAAAAGTTGTAAATCTAAATGCAGAAAGGCAGAAATACTAAAGACATTTTCCTCTGACCATGATGCAATAAAAATTACATGAAACAAAGAACCAGGGAAAATAGACAAAATATTAATTAGAAATTAAATAATTGAATCCTAAAGAATGAGTTGGTGAAACAGCAAAAAAAATAGATGCTATCAATAACTTAATCCAAGGTAATGACAATAATGAGACAACATACCAAAATTTATGGAATACAGACAAAGTAATTCTTAGGGGAAATTTTATATCTCTAGATGTTTATTTGCATAAAATAGAGAAAGAGAAAACCAGTGAATTGGGCAAGCAACTAAAAATACTAAAAAAAGAACTAATTAACCCCCTATTAATTACTAAATTGGAAATTCTGAAAATAAAAGGGGAGAATAATAAAATTAAAAAAAAGCTTCTGAATTAATAAACAAAAATATGAGTTTGTATTATGGAAAAACCAACAAAATAGATAAACCTTTAGTAAATTTGATTAGAAAAAGTAAAGAAGAAAATCAAATTGTTAGTATCAAAAAAGAAAAGGGTAAACTTACCAGCAATGAAGAGGAAATTAGAGCAATAATTAGAAATTATTTTGTCCAGTTGTATGCCAGTAAATATGATCATCTAAGTGAAAAAAAAAGAATGTCTACAAAAATATAGATTGCCCAAATTAGCAGAAGAGGGAAAAAATTACTTAAATACTCCCATTTTAGAAAAAGAAATTGAACAAGCTATTAATCAACTCCCTAAGGAAAAATATGCAGGGGTAAATGGCTTTACATGTGAATTCTACCAAACATTTAAGGAACAATTAATTATAATAAAATAGGCTGCTCACGATCACCATTACTATTCAACATTGTAACAGAAATGTTAGCTTTCACAATGAGAGAAGAAAAGGGATTTAAAAGAGTAGGTAATGAGGACAACAAATTATCACTCTTTGTGGATGATATGATGGTATACTTAGAGAATTCTAGCTAATCAACTAGCAAATCTACTAAAAACAATTACAAATTGTAGTGAAGTTGCAGGATCCAAAATAAATCCACAGAAATCATCAACATTTTACCAACAAAGCCCAGGAGTAACAGATACAAGGAGAAATTCCATTTAAAATTGCTGTAGATAATGTAAAAATATTTGGGAGTCTACCTGCTGAGACAAAGTCAGGAACTATATGAACACAATTAAAAAACACTTTCTTTACAAATAAAATTCTATCTAATCAATTGGAAAAAAATAAATGCTCATGTGTGGGCTTAGGTAATATAATAGAAATTACAAATCTATCTCAATCTATTTATTTAGTACCATACCAATCAAACTACCATGAAATTATTTCACAGGGCAAGAAAAAAAATAACAGCAAAATTTATCTGGAAGAATTAAAGATCATGAATTAGAAGGGAATTAATGATAAAAAAAATGCCAATGAAGATAGCCTAGATGTACCAAATCTAAAACTATATTAAAAAGCAGCACTCATCAAAACCATTTGGTACTGTTTAAAATATAGAATAATTGATCAGTGGAATATGTTAGATTCTCAAGATACAATAGTCAATGGTTATAGTAATCTAATGTTTGATAAACCCAAAGACTCCAACTTCTGGGATAAGAATCCACTATTTGCAAAAATTGTTGGGAAAATTGGAATTTAATATGATAGAAACTAGACATTAACACATACCTAATAACCTCTACCAAGATAATGTCTAAATGGGTTCATGATATAGACAAAAACAGTAATATTATAATAAAATTAGAAGAACAAAGGATAATTTACCCCTAAGATCTCTAGAGAAGGAAGACATTTGTGACCAAAGAAGAACTGGAGTACTTTATTGGCTGCAATACAGATAATTTTGATTATTTTAAATTTAAATTTTTTGTACAAACAAAACCAATGCAGACAAGTTTAAAAGGCAAGTAATAAACTGGGGAAAAAATGTATGTCCAAGGGTTCTGATAAAAGCCCAATTTCTAAAATATATAGAAAATAATCTCAAATTTAAAAGAATACAAGCCATTCTTCAATTCATAAATGGTCAAAGAATATTATCAGACAATTTTCAGATGAATAAATTAAAACTATTTCTAATCATATGAGAAGGTGCATTTTGTTTTCTTACTCATTTACTTTCTTTTTTTGTCTAATTTTTCTTGTGCAGCAAGAGAATTTTATAAATATGTTTATACATATCGGATTTAACATATTTTAACATGTTTAACATATACAGTATTGCCTGTTATCTAGGGAAGGGGGTGGGGAAAAGGGGAAAAATCTGAAACACAAGGCAATGTAAGGATCAAATTATCTGTGTTTATGTTTTGAAAATGAAAAGCTTTATTAAAAAAAAAAAAGGAAAGAAAAAAAAATGCCTTCCTAAATTTTGTTCAAAATATATTTTTTTAGAGCCACATGGGGAAATGCAAAGAGAATTGGTCTTAGTCTCAAAACACCTGGGTTGAAATCTCAACATTTAAATTTTACATGTAATCATGAGAAAGTGATTAAATTTCTGAGGCTCAGGGTGTTTATGTATAAAATGGATACAATAATACCTAATCTACTACCTTATAAGAGTATTGTGAGGGAAAAGTTTTTTTTAAATTTTAAAATGTTACATATGACAATAATTGTTATCTTTGTTATTTATATAGAATAACCCTGAATTAATCAACTAGCATTTATAACACACTTAGTATGAACCATGCTCCAGATTAATAACTATATATGTTCTGTTTCAAGAAATAAAAGTCAAACTCTTCCTAATGGTAGTGGTAGTGGAAAATAATAGAGTTTAGAAAAGATGAAATGATTAAATAAAATATAATATATGTTATACAAGTGATTATATAAGTAATATCTAATAAACATGATGAAGAGATAGTTGAACAGAGTATATATAAAAATAGACACAGTTACAAGTTAATAGTTAACCTGCATAAGCAGTTTCCCATAGTGTTGAAATCACCAGAGGCAAAAAAAAAAAAAAAAAAAAAAAAAAATGACAGACAATATAACACTCTGGTTATGATCTCATCATGATGATTTAATATCCAGCTCAAAATTTCCAGCTTTGGATGATTTATTTATTTGGTGAGATCTTAGGCAAATTTATGTGTCACCTTCCAGATTCCACTGCATCTTCACTAAACATGCATACATGTGCAATAAATATATGTTTATATTTATATATGTATCTATCTATATATAAAAATACTCCAGTGTGATTTTTTTATTCCTCCAAGCAGACACTATTTTATTGATTTAATTGATTCTTCACTGTGTATTTTTTTTTTTTTTTTTTTTTTACCCTGGGTGGTTTCAATTCCATAGAACAAAATGCCCCTCCCAGGATAAATTCACTTCTAAACTCACCTAATTGAAGCCCTAATTGATACTATCTTCCTTAACTCATTATATCCCTTTGTTTGGAGGGCTAAAGGGCAGGGCACCAACTCCAGCTCTTCTCAATGCTTTTTTTAATAGAAGAGGCAAATTGGGCTCCAAGCTCACTACACTTTATATATTCAATTCTATAGAACCAATACTCTAGTGGCTCATGTCACCTGATATAGTTCCTTCACTTTTCTGCCTCCTTTTTTATGTATCCTCCTTTAGATTATAAAATCCTTAAGGGTAGAGATTATTTTTTTATTAGGTGTATCCCCAGAACTTAGCATAATTCCTGTCACATAGCAGGTGATTAATACATATTTATTGGAGTGGATTGATCTTTAATTTCTATGTGATGTGATTGTTTATTATCCTCTCTCTTATTTGGTCCTTTAATTTCAGAATGCATTATACAGTAACATGAACACTAAACAAGAAGATAATACTACATGAAGATTACAAATTCTAACTCAATTCTTCAAACAATTATTTAGAGATTATTATTTGAAAAACTCTATGGGAACTATAAGGGAACTGAAGAAAAGGGGATGGAAAATTACAACAATTATTATGAAAGTGACAAGAAATGGGCATAGATCATTAGATTCTTATTATGTAACCTAAAGTACAGAGAGAGTCCATTAGAAAAAATAAAGTAGTATTAATGAGACAGAGATAGTGTATGTGTGTATTTATCTAGATAGATACAGAGACAGAGAAAAAGACAGAGCCAGAAAGAGACAGAGACACAAAGAGCTAGAGAAAAAGAAAAAGAGACTACAGACAGACAAATATAATCAGAGACAGAAAGATTATGAAATGGAGATAAGCATAGAGAAATTAAGTAGCCTTCTTCCTGTCTAAAATTACGACAACCCAATTATTATAGTGACAATTTTCTATTTTAATTTTTCCCCATATTTTTTCCCTGTGATCATGTAGATACAGTAGAATGTGAAATGGAGATTTTATAATTATCCAATGGAGAAAGAAGGTGTGTAAATGAAAGGATCCTAGGTGTAATAGAGGAAGAAACCTTGGAACCCATCTAAATCTAACTCACTTATTTTAAAGATGACAAAATTGAAGTCCAAAGAGATTAATTGCATGGGATTACATATGTTATATATGAAAATCAGCATTTAAATTCAAATTTTTTTATCTCAACTTCAGTGTTCTTTTCTTGGTACCATGTGGGATAGTGAAAATATTAAGGTCTTTCCATTCATTTGTATATTATCTCTATATCAATGATGGTGGCTAACTTCTCTCACTGTATATTCTTAGAAGACTAAGCACTGTACTAAACATTAAGTGACATAAAGAGTCACATAAGCAGTTTGGCCAGAAGTGTCTCTAGATATTTTGCCATATATTATTGTTCTTTTTTATGCACTCATTATAAATAAATAATTATCATTTATTAAAGAACTGCTATATTTCAGGCATTATGTTATGTACTGGGTATGAAGTGACTAAAGTGACTTGAATCATACTGCATTTTATTCACTTTCCCTTGGTTCACTGGTTGTTGTCCTTCTTTCTTGAAAAGGGCCACAATTATATTCCCATGTTGAAGTCAAGGTATAGTGTGTTCAACTATAATTGTTCAGATAATACTACATCAGAAAACTCTACAACAGTCAGGCACAAATAGTCCACATTAACTTTTGAAATGGAAAAGCCTCTAGATTTGAGCATCTCATATTTCTTTAGAGCTACTGAAATTGGTTTTTAGTTTATAGAGCATAGCACTTTCTTTGACGCGAGCAGTCATGTAGGCATTCCCTTGTCAGTGTCTCCCATGTCAGGCAATCTATTCAAAAGTTCTCCAGAGAGACCTTGAGAGTGTCCTTGTACTGTCTTCAGACTTCCTATGTGAAAATGTGTGAATTCTCCATAAAATAGTCTTTTAGGCAAATATAAATTTAGCAATTCAACAATGTGACCAAACTATTGTACTTTCTAGAATATACTATGAATCCTTGACAGTTTAACTCATAAAAAGAACCTCAGTTTCAAGCACATTACCTTGTCAGACAATCTTCATTATCTTCCCAGGAAATTCAAAAGAAACCATTCAGTTTTCTGACATGGTCCTGGTATGTTATCCAGGTTTCACTTGCATACTACAATGAGGTCAGCACAAAGGTTCTTCAGATCTTTAATTTGGTAGGCAGCCTAACCCTTTTTCTCTCCCATACTTTTTTTCAGAGCCTCCCAAATATTGAGCTGACTTTGACAATACATAAATTAACCATATCATATATATATATATATATATATATATATATATATATATATATATATATATATATATATATATATATATATATATATATATATATATATATACGCACATTATTGAAAAGTAAGGTAAATGAACTTTTCCACAGCATGGCAAATGGAAAGATATATGAATGTTGCACATATAAATGGTGTGGTTCTAGTTGATAGAAAACTTCTCTTGGTGTTATTGTGAGGGTCTATGTCACAATTCACTTTTTTTTATCACTAAAGTCTATCACAGTACCTTGTATATTTAATAATTCTTTGTGATGTTTTAAATAAGTTGCCAAAGCCTTGAATGTCTAATTCAAGTCCATTGTATACCTCTTATCCTAGAGAATTATACTAGAATTGTTTCTAATGTAAAGGTGAACTCAAAGTCATTTCAGATTTTGTCATCAATAAATGTAAAAAAAAAATAGGCCAACATTGCTGCTGTGTTGGTAAAGGAGACACTCATTTACTATAGAACAATAGTATTACATTATTATAACACAACTTGTTCAGCTATTCCCCAATTGGTGGACATTCCCTCACTTTCCAATTCTTTGCCACTATAAAAAGAGCTGTTATAAAAATTTTGTACATGTATATTCTTTTTTTTTCCTTTTTTATGATCTTTTGGAATACAAATCGAGTACCACTATTTAGTCTGTATCCCAAAAGATATGCACAATTTGATTGCCCTTGATCTCCCACATTTTCTTTCAAACCCTCCCAAATGCTGAGCTAGCTTTGACAATTCATGGTAATTCATACATCATCATCTATGCATACTTCCATGGAAAGTATAAGGTCAAAGTAAGTGAACTAATACACATCATCTAAAATCCCTCCATTTGAGACTTACATGAACTGATATTGAGTGAAATGAGGAGAACCAGGAGATCATTATACACTTCAACAACAATACTGTATGAGGATGTATTCTGAAGGAAGTTAATATCTTTAACAAAGAGAAGATCTAATTTAGATCCAATTGATCAATGATGGACAGAATCAGCTACACCCAGAGAAGGAACACTGGGAAATGAGTACAAACTGTTTGCATTTTTGTTTTTCTTCCCAGGTTATTTTTACCTTCTGAATCCAATTCTTCCTGTGCAAAAAAAAAAAAAATTGGCTTTGCACACATATATTGCATCTAGGATATTCTATAACATGCCATCTAGGAGAGGGGGTGGAGGGAAGGAGGGGAAAATTCAGAACAGAAGTGCAAGGGATAATGTTGTAAAAAATTACCCATGCATATGTACTGTCAAAAAATGTTATAATTATAAAATTTGAAAAAAAAAAAAAAAGATTTGACAGTCTTTCTCTTGATGTTAAAATAAAAATAAAAAAAGTACTGTCCTCTTTAAAAATAAAATAAAATCCCTCCATTTGCTATAACTGATCATTCCTCATATAGAATTTACTGGAGGAGAATTTGGGTTTTTTATGTTAATTGTTAATCCAAAATTAGCACAAGTAAAAGAGGAGAGATCCATATTTTGTGGCATCTCAGTTTCAAAGGCTACATTGAGTGAAAAATCATAGTGAATAAAAAAAAAATAATGTCCTACCTCTCCCATTACTTTAGCCTTGGCTCATTACTTTTCCAAATTAAATAATTTGGCAACTGCATTTGATGCTCTTTTTTTGTCTTTATTAAATGAATTTGACAAATCACAAAAAAAAAAAAAAAAAATCTTAATAAAAAGAATGGGAACAAACACATAGCTTCACTTCAGTCTACTGGTGATTGAAAAAGTACAAGAATATTATCCACTATCTGAAACCCAAGCAAGCATGCCATCATTAAACTGATGTATCATACTGATGAGCTTCTACCAAATTTTGACATCATTTCCTTTAAGTCTTCATGAATGGCAGTATTAAAGACCTCAGATCAATGAACCTTGTATATAGATTTCTATTTCCCTCAAGTACTCATGATTGACAATATCAAAGGCCCCAGATCAAGGAACATTGTGTATATATTTCTATTGACACTTGGAACTTCTCCTGGAGTTGATAAGCAACAAATACTATATTAACCATTTTTCAGCCCTTAGTGAAGTCACTTTGACTCTCAGAGGGATGACCATCTTTCAAATGAAGGGTTAGCTTTTTAAAGAAGATTCTAAGAAGAATCTTGCCAACAATGATTAAGAGTGACTAAGAGCTATTCTCCACCATGTTTATTACAGGACAATCTATTTATTTTGCCTATATAGGACAATGGAAGTTTCCTTGAACTTCTTTTGCACTATAACCTGTAAATTTTCCATTGCCTTTTGTATGAGTAGTGGACTCCTTGTAAATCCAGGCACTTTGTCAAATGAGAGAAACCTAATGTCAATTCAAAACCATTTCTTCAGTTGAAAATTTGATTAGAGAGGAAATTACTTGAATCTAAATTAATCATTAAGCTTCAGCATTGACTGATGATAGTCTATGGAAAACATGAAAGGGTTCATCCCAACTCTCCAGAATCATGTCCATATCACTAATGAGTGTGGCTCTATCAGCACTGAGTAGGTGAAATGCAGCATGGGTCTTTGGCTCATATATAGTCCTCAGCATATCATAAAAGCATTTTAGATTATTATTATCAGTGTAAAATCAAATTTTATTTACCTTTGTCTTCAAGTCAAGAATCCTGCATCTCAGTACACTTTGCTTAAAATTTGGAGTTCAAGTGCTGCTTTTTTAAAGACAGATCAATTATCCCACTTATAGATACTATAAAGTTTTTGTTTTTCATTTAGCAGTTTCTGAATTTCCCTATTATAAATTGGCAATGACCCATGCTGCAATACTTGGCCTTGACAGTTTTAATATTTAAACAAACTCTAAGTGATCTACAGTGTTCCCTTCAGCCACATTCATGGTCATTGGACCAAATTGTTCTCATCCACTCATTCTACCAGTAGAAGTCTTCATATGATTGGGATTGTCATCCACTTAACACACTGAAATATTTTAATTCTTTAAATTGTCCTCAATTTGATATAGTTTGCCATAACAGTTTACTATGGTATTACCATTGTGCATGTTACAGCTTCTTAGAGTCCCAGGTGAAAAGTGGATGAATTAGGCAAACAGCAAAGGTGAAAAGCAGCCCAAAAGTAATTAAACAAGTCTGTTAATAGAAATTATGAATGCCCCTCCTTTTCCCTTTTTACCTTTTGTAAAGATTGGACCTAATTAACAAAAGTGGCTGCAGGTTAGACCATTTTGTTTCATATACCAACTAACATCATTTGCTGTCCATGCATTTATAATCCATGTTCCTAAATGTAAAAACAGAATAATTATTTCCTTTAGAAAAAAAGTATTGTAATACTTATCTTCTTTTGAAGTCCATACTCTGAGAAATTTTACCTAAATATAACAAAACATTAAGTAGTCTACTTTTAAAATACCGATTTATTTTGAAAAATCACCCCATAATTTACAATATATATTCAATATATTTTACAATCTTTTTTGGAATCAAAATAATAAATTAATTCACAAACACATGGAGTAAATTACATGAAATAAGCTTTGATTAAATAGAAATATAAGCACTTCTAACTCACTGTATATATTTTTATTCTAATTTTTTCTGAATCATAAAAAATAAATGCAAACTGAAATTAGATGCTATAATCTCCCACAGAAACATGAGTTTGTTTCTATATTTAAGGAAAATAATGTATGTATTTCTCTATGTGTTTTAATCAAAAAGAAATTCTGTTACAAATTTTTTGGGGCTTATACATGTGTGATGTGAGGTTTTTAGAAAGCTGTTTTGTTCATTATTTCAGAAAAGGGAAATTTTTAAATTATCTTAAAGTTTTTAAGACACATAAATACATAGATACATATATACATACATATATACACACACAAACACACAGATCAATAAAATAAATTTCAACAATATGCCCTCAGAAATTTTATGTGAAATATGTATATGCATGTATAGATAGATATATAAAAGTTATAATTTGTGTGTCTTATAAAATAATTGAAGGTAAATATTTCATTTTTATCTTTATATTTCAAGTCATTATCACAGTATCTAATACATAATTAGTTTTATTAAATAATGTCATTGATTTAATACTATATACAATATTATAATTATATATGGTTATGTGTAGTCTTTCATTCATTGAGAATTTTTTTAAATATGTGTAATATAGATGAGACATTTTGATAGTGCAAAAGAAATATAAAAGTAAAAATAAAACCATCCATTCCTTACTTCCAGAAATTTACATTATGTTGAAGAGAAATAACTGTGTCCATCTCAATGTGGGATATGCTCCTTTAATCCCTATTCCTACTCTTTCTGGACCTTCTCATTTTGTGAGAGGAATCAGAGTGATCTTCAGATAATTCTCTCTCTTTCTCTGTGATTCTGTTTCTTTCTGTCACTGTCTTTCTCTCTGCTTCTATCTCTGTCTCTTTTTTCTTTCTCTTTCTCTCTTTCCCTCCATCTCTCATTATTTACTGCTTCAATGCCTTTATTCTTCTTTTGTTTGTAACAATATTCTGCTCGTATATTTCTTTCTTTTTTTGTTATTTTTACCATCAGCAACATTTAAATCCTTCTCTGGTATAAAGTCTATCTTCTTTAAATAATACACAGGTTTAAGTTTTCAAGAAATGTCATTTTTGGTTTGAAATTTTAGTTCCCAAGTCTTTTGAAATTGTAGTATTCCAGTGCAATTGGTTTAATCTTGGACTATGCACATTTTCCTTCTTTAATTTTTGAAGTTTTGCACATTTGTAGAATTTATCATTTGCTATTGAACAACTTGTGTCATTGAAATTAAACTTTAAAGTTTTTGCAATCTTCATTTTTTAAAAAAGAAATTTATTTATTATTTCACTTTATACTTTCATTTCCATATTAAAAATGTCTAGGCAATTTTAAAATATTTTTGTGTTATGATGCTGAGTCAGTTTGTATGTTTTGTTTTATTATGTGAGTGTGAATGTGTGTGTGTGTGTGTGTGTGTGTGTGTGTGTGTGTGTGTGAGATTTGTCATTTTCTAGGAGACATTAAATATTGTTTATTTATCTATTTGTGATCTGGGTTTTAACTGATCTTTCTACCTCTTGAAATACAATATATTTTATATTTTTATTTTTTATCGTGGTTATTATTGTTTGTCGTCTCATCATGTTTTCTGGCACTTCACACTTTGTTGCTGGACAATTTTGGGAATGGATAATAAAGGTATTTCAGCTTCTTCTTACTGAATAATTTAGTTTTCACGAGCTTATTAACCTCAGAATGTAGAGATTATCACTTCAGTTAAGTTTCACTTCCTTTTTTCATAAACAATGCCATTCCAGACTTCCAGCCAAGATGACAGAGAAGACACACACATGTATTTAAGCTCTGTCTTTTCTCTCAGAATAATTTATTTCATGACAAGCCTCAGAATTAGTGCTTGACTGAAAAAAAAAATAATGACCAAGAGAAGATATCCTCAAAATTTGCCAGAAAAGGTCTGTTTTTACTTGTGGGTGAGGATGGTTAGATTTGGTGCAGACTGAAGGAAGGCAGGCAGCAAGAGCATGGAAGGCAGAGAGAGTAAGGCAGGCAGCTCACACCTGAGCAGGCCGGAGGGGCATGTGGTGTGATCTGAGCCATTTCTGCCGGAGAACTTTACCCAGTGTGGCTACTTTGCCCTGGCAGCAAACCAGTAGATCAGTAGAGAAGCTCTAGACACAGGGGATAAAGACTAAAACCCTGAAAAGCTAGGGCCTCTTGGGACCTGGCCACACCTATCTGGAGTCTCTCAGCAAGCTTTCAGAGTCTCAGAGCACAGATGCAGCACAGCCATTGCTTTCCTGCTAGTGCCAAACTGTGATGGGGGTTGAGGTCCCTTTAAGATTCCTTTCTAATTGCCCAACCCATGGCTGACCTTGATTCAGAAATCCTGGTCAAAGGCACCCTTTGAATATTCAGACCCAGCCCCACCATCAGCTCAGCTTCCCCCAGCCATCACCTGATCTGAGCTAACTGAAAACCCAGCCAAGAATTTTGGGGGTACCGCCCATAATCTTCTAGGTATAAAAGAAAGGCGCCAGTGTGCTCTCTTGGCAGGAGACCCTCCCACCAACACAAGGTATCCTTCCAGCCATGTAAGGGTTGCTGCCTACCCAGCGGCCACCTCTGGCCATGGTGTCTTTCTAACTGAGCTTTACTTCCAAATTTCTTTATTTATCAAACTAGGTTTTTGGGCTGTAAAATCATTTACAGGGGACACTGCGCCTCATGGGATTATCTTACTATCTACATGCCGAGAAATGGAGATCCCCCTTTCTTTTCCCTCATTAACTGCTGCCTTTGCAGTCTGTAAAGGAAGCTTGGTAATACCATACAACTCCCCACCCAAAAAAAGAAAAACAAAAACAAAAACAAAAACAGACTGCATGTTTTTTGTTTTGTTTTGTTTTGTTTTCTTTGATTCTTATTTGACAAAATAATTAAAAAAAATGTACTGTAACTATTGATAGCTTCTATATGAATAAAGAGAATACTTTAAACCCTCAGGAGACTAAAAACAGACTGTCCCCAGTTGAATCCCCAAAGGGGAATATGATCTAGTCCTCAACACACAAGACTCTCATAGAAGAAATTAAAAAGGCTCTCACAAGAGAACTAGAAGAAAAATGGAAAAAGAAAAGGGAAATTTGGCAAGAGAGTCTGGATGAGTCATCCCACTCATTAAAAAAAGATAGAATGGATAAAGAAATCAAATCCTTGAAAAAAAGAATTAATGAATTTGAAAAAGAAAATAGCTCTCTAAAATATAAAATTGGCGAAATGGAAAAAAAAAAATTCCATAGAACAAAACAACTCACTTAAAAACTCAATTGGACAATTAGAAAAAAAAAAAGAAAAAGATATAAAAAAGTGAGTGAAGAAAATAATTCATTGAAAATCAGAATAGGCCAAGATGGCGGAGGAGAAACACACGACTCTGTGAACGTCCTCACTCCCTCAAAACCAATTAGATAAATCAGCCTCAGAAATAGCCCTGGACTGATAGATACCACAAGGACTGGAAGCACGACTTACCAGCTGAAGAGAATCTGGAGTTTCAGCAGAAAAGGTCAGTTCCCAGGGGAGGAAGAAGAGAGGCCAGCACAGACGGCTGGGTGCTAGCATACTGCACCGATCGCGCTGGGAAGGGCTCTGGGATCAGAGAAGCCACTGAGATAAAGGAATCTGGCACAGGCTGTTAGCTCTTCTCTGCTTATAATATAGCAGTTCAGAAGAGAAAGCTAAAATACCTTAAAAATTCAGATAGATCAGATTTTCCAGGACCCTGGGGGTGACTCAGCAGATCTCTGCACCAGGGGGTGTGGCCTCAGCGCCCTCCTGAGAATAGTTAAGAGATTGACAAGTGGGTGGATACGGCCCAAGGCAACACACACTGCCTAGCTTAGATGGAAGGAGTGGAACTCAGCTCCGGAAGTCCCAGAGAAGCGGAACCTTTGAACTAGGGACCGCGGTTTCTGGCAGACACTTCCAGTTTGAGCACAGGGGCTTTTCACATCACCTGCTGCAGACATCCACGCCCCACCAGGATGCATAGGCTAGGCTTTGAGCCGCTGTTCAATTTCAACCTCAGGGAAGCCTCTAACACACAGCGCCCTTCTGAAATAGACCCTAAAAAAAGAACACCACGGAATATTGTGGCTAAGCTGCAGAATTACCACACAAAGGAGAAAATCCTGCAAGCAGCTAGAAAAAAACAATTTAAATACCACAGTAAGGGTCACTCAAGATCTGGCTGCCTCCACATTAAAAGATAGAAGGGCCTGGAATCTGATATTCCGTAAGGCAAAAGATCAAGGACTGCAACCAAGAATGAACTACCCAGCTAAGTTTAGCATCTTTTTCCATGGAAGAAGATGGACATTCAATGAAATAGAGGAATTCTGTATGATTCTAAGAAAAAAACCAGACTTAAACAAAAATTTTGATCTACATCCACAAGACTGTGGAGAAACAGAAAAAGGTACACAGAACCCTTGAGAACTGTAACTCTGTTGTGGGTATATAAAAAGTACACAAGGATAATTTGATTTTACTGATATAAAAGAAAAAAGGGGGATGTAGTAAAGGGAAGGAGGTCGTTTCAGAAAAAGGGGAAGGAATGATAAAAAGAGGGAAACTACATCCCAGGAAGAGGCATAGAAAATACACCATATCTGAGGGAATTTAGTCAGGGGGAGAATCATTGTGTGAATCTTACTCTCATCAGGAGAGGCTCAAAGAGTAAATAATTAACATATTTGTTTTTCAGAGAATTTTCTCTCACCTCATTAAAAGGGGGGAGAGGAGAAGGGAAAAGGAAAAGAGTAATAAGGGAAGGGACTTGGAGGGAGGGTGGAGGGATACTAAAAAAAAGGGAGGGTTGCGCGTCACAAGGGGGGTCTGTAAATTAAATATCGAGGAGGGGGGTCAGGGGGGTCAAGGGAAAAAGCATAATCTGGGGATAATATGATGGCAGGAAATACAGAATTAGTAATTTTAACTGTAAATGTGGATGGGATGAACGAACCCATCAAATGGAGACAGATAGCAGATTGGATCAAAAATCAGAAGACTACAATATGTTGTCTGCAGGAAACACACTTAAAGCAGGGAGATATTCTCTATCATAACTTCCCTTTCTTTTCCCCATTTTTCTTCGATCTCCCTCAATTTTTTAAGAGCTTCTTCTAGGAGAGAGTTATGTGATGGGGGGCAGGAATCGTTCCCCTTTATGTTGTTGTCTGTTGACTCTCTGCTGTCAACTTCCTCGGGGTTGGACACCCGCTCTTTCTCTGTGTAGAAGGAATCTATAGTTTTTCTAGCTTTTTTGCTCATACTTAAAAAAATCTTTTGGGGTCTGTCTCTGGGGTAGGAAATTATTTACTTCTTTACCAGCTTCCTCCCAGACTGGATGGATGCAGCGGCTCCTGAGCCCGAGCTAAGAGAGAGCTCTGGGAGAGAGTTCCCCACCCCCTCCCTGGAAGTGCCTCAGAGGTGATTAGCACTGCTGTGCTTCGAGGGCGTAGAATAGTGAAGACAGCACAAAGCCCAGCCTATGTGTCCGGGTGGGGAGTGGATGTCTGCAGCAGGTGACTTGACAAGCCCCTGCGCTCAAACTGGAAGTGTCTGCCAGAAACCGCGGTCCCTAGTTCAAAGGTTCAGCTTCTCTGGGACTTCCTGGAGCTGAGTTCCACTCCCTCCAGCTAAGCTAGGCAGTGTGTGTTGCCTTGGGCCGTATCCACCCACTTGTCAATCTCTTAACTATTCTCAGGTGGTAGCTGAGGCCACACCCCCTGGTGCCGAGTCTACTGAGTCACCCCCAGGGTCCGGGGAAAATCTAATCTGAGTTTTAAAATATTTTGGCTTTCTCTTCTGAACTGCTAAATAATTAGCAGAGAAGAGCTAACAGCCTGTGCCAGATTCCTTTACCTCAGTGGCTTCTCTGATCCCAGAGCCCTTCCCAGCACAATGGGCGCAGTGTGCCCCTACCCCACCATCTGTGCTGGTCTTTCTTATTCCTCCCCTGAGAACTGACCTTTCCTGTTGAAACTCCAGATTCTCTTCAGCTGGTAAGTCGTGCTTCCAGTCCTTGTGGTATCTATCAGTCCTGAGCTAATTTTGAGACTTAAACAAAAAATTTGATCTACATCCACAAGACTGAAGAGAAACAGAAAAAGGTACACAGAACCCTTGAGAACGGTAACTCTGTTGTGGGTATATAAAAAATACTCAAGGATAATTTGATTTTACTGATATAAAAGAAAAAAAGGGGGGTGTAGTAAAGGGAAGGAGGTCGTTTCAGAAAAAGGGGAAGGAATGATAAAAAGAGGGAAACTACATCCCAGGAAGAGGCATAGAAAATACACCATATCTGAGGGAACTTAGTGAGGGGGAGAATCATTGTGCGAATCTTACTCTCATCAGGAGAGGCTCAAAGAGTAAATAATTAACATATTTGTTTTTCAGAGAATTTTCTCTCACCTCATTAAAAGGGGGGAGAGGAAAAGGGAAAAGGAAAAGGAGAATAAGTGAAGGGACTTGGAGGGAGGGGGGAGGGATCCTAAAAAAAAAAAAAAAAAGAGGGAGGGTTGCGCGTCACAAGGGGGGTCTGTAAATTAAATATCGGGGAGGGGGATCAGGGGGGTCAAGAGAAAAAAGCATAATCTGGGGATAATACGATGGCAGGAAATACAGAATTAGTAATTTTAACTGTAAATGTAAATGGGATGAACAATCCCATCAAACGGAGACGGATAGCAGATTGGATCAAAAAGCAGAACCCTACAATATGTTGCCTACAGGAAACACACTTAAAGCAGGGAGATACATACAGAATAAAGGTAAAAGGTTGGAACAGAGCCTATTATGCTTCAGGTAAAGCCAAAAAAGCAGGGGTAGAAATCCTTATCTCAGATCAAGCAAAAGCAGAAGTAGATCTCGTTAAAAAAGATAAGGAAGGAAACTATATCCTGCTGAAAGGTATCATAAATAATGAAGCCATATCAATACTAAACATATATGCACCAAGTGGTATACCATCTAACTTTCTAAAGGAAAAGTTAAGAGAACTGCAAGAAGAAATAGACAGTAAAACTATAATAGTGGGAGATCTCAACCTTGCACTCTCAGATTTAGACAAATCAAACCACAAAACAAACAAGAAAGAAATTAAAAAAGTAAATAGAACATTAGAAAAACTAGGTATGATAGACCTTTGGAGAAAACTGAATGGCAATAGGAAGGAATATACTTTCTTCTCAGCAGTTCATGGATCCTATACAAAAATTGACCATATATTAGGACATAAAGATCTCAAAATTAAGTGTAGGAAGGCAGAAATAATAAATGCCTTCTTTTCAGATCACAATGCAATAAAAGCTACATTCAGTAAAAAATTAGGGGTAAATAGACCAAAAAGTAATTGGAAACTGAATAATCTCATCTTAAAGAATGACTGGGTGAAAGAGCAAATTATAGAAACAATTAACAATTTCACCCAAGATAATGATAATGATGAGACATCATATCAAAATCTTTGGGATGCAGCTAAAGCGGTAATAAGGGGAAATTTTATATCTTTAGAGGCTTATTTGAAGAAAATTGAGAAAGAGAAGATTAACGAATTGGGCTTACAACTTAAAAGGCTAGAAAAAGACCAAAATATAAACCCCCAACCAAAAATTAAACTTGAAATACAAAAATTAAAAGGAGAAATCAATAAAATTGAAAGTAAAAAAACTATTGAATTAATAAATAAAACCAAGATTTGGTTTTATGAAAAAGCCAATAAAATAGATAAACCTTTGGTAAATTTGATCAAAAAAAAGAAAGAGGAAAATCAAATTGATAGTCTTACAAATGAAAAGGGGGATCTTTCCACCAATGAAGAGGAAATTAGAGAAATAATAAGGAGTTACTTTGCCCAACTTTATGCCAATAAATTTGATAACTTAAGTGAAATGGATGACTTTCTCCAAAAATATAGGCTCCCTAGATTAACAGAGGAGGAGATAAATTGCTTAAATAGTCCCATTTCAGAAAAAGAAATAGAACAAGCTATTAATCAACTCCCCAGGAAAAAATCCCCAGGGCCAGATGGATTCACATGTGAATTCTACAAAACATTTAAAGAACAATTAGCCCCAATGTTATATAAATTATTTGAAAAAATAGGGGATGAAGGAGTCCTACCAAACTCCTTTTATGACACAGACATGGTACTGATACCTAAACCTGGTAGATCGAAAACTGAGAAAGAAAATTATAGACCAATCTCCTTAATGAATATTGATGCTAAAATCTTAAATAAGATATTAGCAAAAAGACTTCAGAAAATCATCTCCAAGATAATACATTATGATCAAGTAGGATTTATTCCAGGAATGCAGGGCTGGTTTAATATTAGGAAAACTATTAATATAATTGACCATATTAATAATCAAATTAATAAGAACCATATGATCATCTCAATAGATGCAGAAAAAGCATTTGACAAAATCCAACATCCATTCCTACTAAAAACTCTTGAGAGTATAGGAATAAATGGATTATTCCTTAGAATAATCAGGAGTATATATTTAAGACCGTCAGTAAGCATAATATGCAATAGAAATAAACTGCAACCTTTCCCAGTAAGATCAGGAGTGAAACAAGGTTGCCCACTATCACCATTACTATTCAATATAGTACTAGAAACGCTAGCCTCGGCAATAAGAGCGGAGAAAGAGATTCAAGGAATTAGAGTAGGAAATGAGGAAATTAAACTATCACTTTTTGCAGATGACATGATGGTATACTTAGAGAACCCCAAAGACTCTGCTAAAAAGCTACTAGAAATAATTCAAAATTTCAGCAAAGTGGCAGGATACAAAATAAATCCACATAAATCCTCGGCATTTTTATATATCACTAACAAAATGCAACAGCAAGAGATACAAAGAGAAATTCCATTCCAAACAAATGTTGAGAGTATAAAATATTTGGGAATCCATCTACCAAAGAAAAGTCAGGAATTATATGAGAAAAATTACAAAACACTTGCCACAAAAATAAAATCAGATTTAAATAATTGGAAAGACATTCAGTGCTCTTGGATAGGCCGAGCGAATATAATAAAGATGACAATACTCCCCAAACTAATCTATTTATTTAGTGCTATACCAATCAGACTCCCAAGAAACTATTTTAATGACCTAGAAAAAATAACAACAAAATTCATATGGAAGAATAAAAGGTCAAGAATTGCAAGGGAACTAATGAAAAAAAACTCAGAGGAAGGTGGTCTAAGTGTACCTGATCTAAAGCTATATTATATAGAAGCATTCACCAAAACCATTTGGTATTGGCTAAGAAATAGACCGGTTGATCAGTGGAACAGATTAGATACAAAGGACAAAAAAAATTACATCTATAGCAATCTAATCTTTGACAAACGCAAAGATACCAATAAAAATTCATTATTCGGAAAAAAACTGTTGGGAAAACTGGAAATTAATATGGCAGAAATTAGATATGGATCCACACTTAACACCATATACCAAGATAAGATCAAAATGGGTCCATGATTTAGGCATAAAGAGGGAGATAATAAATAGATTAGAGGAACAGAGGATAGTCTACTTCTCAGACTTGTGGAGGAGGAAGGAATTTATGACCAGAGAAGAACTAGAGATCATTATAGATCACAGAATAGAAGATTTTGATTACATCAAACTAAAAAGTTTCTGTACAAACAATACTAATGCAAACAAGATTAGAAGGGAAGTAAGAAACTGGGAAAATATTTTTAAAAACAAAGGTTCTGACAAAGGTCTCATTTCCAAAATATATAGAGAACTGACCCTAATTTATAAGAAACCGAACCATTCTCCAATTGATAAAGGGTCAAAGGATATGAACAGACAATTCTCAGATGAAGAAATTGAAACTATATCCACTCACATGAAAGAGTGTTCCAAATCACTACTGATCAGAGAAATGCAAATTAAGACAACTCTGAGATACCACTACACACCTGTCAGATTGGCTAAGATGACAGGAACAAATAATGATGAATGTTGGAGGGGATGTGGGGAAACTGGGAAACGAATACATTGCTGGTGGAGTTGTGAAAGAATCCAGCCATTCTGGAGAGCAATCTGGAATTATGCCCAAAAAGTTATCAAACTATGCATACCCGTTTACCCAGCAGTGCTACTACTGGGCTTATATCCCAAAGAAATACTAAAGAGCGGAAAGAGACATATATGTGCCAAAATGTTTGTGGCAGCTCTTTTTGTTGTAGCTAGAAACTGGAAGATGAATGGATGTCCATCAGTTGGAGAATGGTTGGGTAAATTATGGTATATGAAGGTTATGGAATATTATTGCTCTGTAAGAAATGACCAGCAGGAGGAATATAGAGAGGCTTGAGAGACTTAAATCAACTGATGCTGCGTGAAATGAGCAGAACCAGAAGATCACTATACACTTCAACAACAATACTGTATGGGGATGTATTCTGATGGAAGTGGAAATCTTCAACATAAAGAAAAACCAACTCACTTCCAGTTGATCAATGATGGACAGAGATAGCTACACCCAGAGAAGAAACACTGGGAAGTGAATGTAAATTGTTAGCACTAATATCTCTCTGCTCAGGTTGCATGTGCCTTCGGAATCTAATGCTTATTGTGCAACAAGAAAATGATATTCACACACATGTATTGTATCTAGGCTATATTATAACACATGTAAAATGTATGGGATTGCCTGTCATCGGGGGGAGGGAGTGGACGCAGGGGGGGATAATTTGGAAAAATGAATAGAAGGGATAATATTATATAAAAATATATATATATATTATAAAAAATTATTAATAAAAAAAAAGAAAATCGGAATAGAGCAAATTGAAATGACTGACTTGATGAGACACCAAGAATCAGTCAAATGAAACCATAAAAAATGAAACAATGGAAAAATGTGTCAAATACCTTCTTGGGAAAACAACAGACCTAGAAAATAGATCTTAGAGAGATAATCTGAGAATTATTGGACTGCCTAAAAATTATGATGAAAAAGAGAGCCTGGACAGTATTTTCCAGGAAATTATCAAAGAGAACTGCCTAGATGTTATAGAAACAGAGGTTAAAATGGACATTGAAAGAATTCATTGATCACCTACTGAGAGGGACCCTAAAATCAAAACTCTAAAAAATATAGTGGCCAAATTCCAGAACTATCAGACAAAGGAAACATTACTGCAAGCTGCTAGAAAAAATCAATTCAAATATAGAGGAGCCACAACAAGCATTATTCAGGGTCTAGCAGTGTATGCATTAAAGAATCAAAGGACCTGGAATCTAATATTCTGAAAAGCTAAGGAATTTGGTATACAGTCAAAAATAACTTACTCAGCTGAAATGAGCATTTTCTCCCCAGGAAAGAAGATGGACATTCAACAAAATAAGTGAATTTCATCTATTTCTGATGAAAAAACTGGAAATAAACAAAAAAGTTTGATCAACAAATATAGAACTCAAGAGAAACAAATAAAAATGTAAAAAAGAAATCTTGGGAACTATATTTCTGCTACAAAGATATATAAAGAGCACATGTATACTTTATTCTAGAAGCTAGAGGTTGAAAGGAAGTTGTACCAGGAAAAGGGTAAAGTGGGGGTACTACATCTCACAAAGAGTCTAAGGAACCTATTATGTCAGAGAAAAAGAATGGAGGAGCATGACATAGTGTGTATCACACTCACATCAGAATTGGCTTAAAGAGAAAAAATATTACACACATTCAATTTATGGTTAAACTTCTCCCATCTCATTGAAAAGTGGGAGGGGAAAAGGGAAAGGGAAAGACTAAGCTAAGCAGAAAGGAATACATAAATTTTTAGGAAAATCAGTGAGATAGAGGAACTCTGGGGTTTGGGAAGGGATACTAAAAAGGGAGGGCTGTGAAAAACAAGTGGTATTCACAACATTAATACTAGGGAGGGAGGTAAGTGGGAAGGAAAGGAGAAAAGAATAAGCAGGGGATAACAAAGTAGCAAGTAATACAGCATTAGTAATTTTAACCATAGATATGAATGGGATGAACTTCCCCTAAAAGGAAGCTGTTAGAAGACTGGATGAAAAGCCAGAAACCTACAATATGTTGTTTACAGGAAACACACTTGAAGCAGGGAGATATATACAGAGTAAAAATAAAAGGTTCGAGCAGAACCTACTAGATCTAGGTGAAGTCAAAAAAGCAGGGGTAGCCATTCTGATCTCTGATCAAGCAAAAGCAAAAATTGATCTAATTAAAAGAGATAAAAAAGGGCACTATATCTTACTAAGGGTAGCATATATAATGAACCAATATCAATATTATACATATATGCATCGAGTGTTGTAGCATATAAATTCTTAAAAGAGAAATAAAGAGAGCTGCAAGAAGAAATAGATAGCAAAACTATAACAGTGGGAGATCTCAAACTTGCACTCTCAGAATTAGATAAATCAAACCACAAAATAAAAAAGAAAGAAGTCAAAGAGGTAAATAGAATGCTAGAAAAGTCAGATATGATAGATCTTTGGAGAAAACTAAATGGAGGCAGAAAGGAGTATAATTTCTTCTCAGCACTTCATGGAACTTATTCAAAAACTGACCATATATTAGGAGATAAAAACTTCAAATTCAAGGAAGAAATATTAAATGCATCCTTTTAAGACCATAATGCCATGAGAATTACATTCAGTAAAAGGCCAGGGGAAAATAGACCAAAAAATAATTGGAAACTAAATAATCTCATACTAAGGAATGCTTGGTTGAAACAGCAAGTCATAGATATAATTTATAACTTCACCCAAGAAAATTAAAATAATGAGACCTCATACCACAATGTGTGGAATGCAGCCAAAGTGATAATAAGGGGAATTTTTATATTTCTACAGGCCTACTTGCATAAAATAGAGAAAGAGAAGGTCAATGAATTGGGCTTGCAACTAAAATGCTAGAAAAGGAACAAATTAAAAAAATACATAGTCAAACACTAAACTCTAAATTCTAAATATAAATTCTAAAAATAAAACAAGAGATTAATAAAATTGAAAGTAAAAATGAATTTAATGAAAAGGGGAATCTTTGCACCAATGAAGAGAAAATTAGAGCAATAATAAGGAATTACTATGCCCAAATTTATTCCAATAAATTTGATAACTTAAGTGAAATGGATGACTACCTCCAAAAATAAAGGCTTCGTAGATTATCAGAGGAGGAGGTAAACGGCTTAAATAGTCCCGTTTCAGAAAAAGAAATAGAACAAGCTATTAATCAACTACCCAGGAAAAAAATCACCAGGACCAAATGGATTTAGATGGGAATTCTACCAAACATTTAAAGAACAATTAGCCCCAATGTTATATATAACCTGTTTGAAAAAATAGGGGATGAAGGAGTCCTACCAAACTCCTTTTATGACACAGACATGGTACTGATACCTAAACCAGGTAGGTTGAAAACTGCGAAAGAAAACTATAGACCAATCTCCTTAATGAATATTGATGCTAAAATCTTAAATAAGATATTAGGAAAAAGACTTCAGAAAATCATCCCCAGGATAATACATTATGATCAAGTAGGTTTTATACCAGGAATGCAGGGCTGGTTTAATATTAGGAAAACTATTAGTATAATTGACCATATTAATAATCAAATTAATAAAAAACATATGATCATCTCAATAGATGCAGAATAAGCATTTGATAAAATACAACATCCATTCCTACTAAAACCACTTGAGAGTATAAGAATAAATGGACTATTCCTTAAAATAGTCAGGAACATATATTTAAGACCGTCAGTAAGCATAATATGTAATGGAAATAAACTGGAACCTTTCCCAGTATGATCAGGAGTGAAATAAGTTTGCCCACTATCACCATTACTATTCAATATTGTATTAGAAATGCTAGCCTCAGCAATAAGAGTCAAGAAAGAGATTAAAGGAATAAGAGTAGGTTATGAAGAAATCAAACTGTCACTCTTTGCAGATGATATGATGGTATACTTAGAGAACCCCAGAGATAATAATAAAAAGTTATTCGAAATAATTCACAACTTTAGCAAAATTGCTGCATACAAAATAAATCCACATAAATAGTTAGCATTTTTATACATCACCAACAAAATGCAACAGCAAGAGATACAAAGAGAAATTCCATTCCAAACAACTGTTGAAAATATAAAATATTTGGCAATCCATCTACCAAAGAAAAGTCAGGAAATATATGAGCAAAATTACAAAACACTTGCCACAAAAATATAGTCAGATTTAAATAAATTGAAAGACATTCAGTGCTCGTGGATAGGCCGAACAAATATAATCAAGATGACAAATCTCCCCAAACTAATCTATTTATTTAGCGCTATACCACTCAGACTCCCAAGAAACTATTTTAATAACCGAGAAAAAATAACAACAAAATTAACATGGAACAATAAAAGTTCGAGAATTTCAAGGGAATTAATGAAAAAAAAGTCAGATGAAGGTGGTCTAGCTGTACCTTATCTAAAACTATATTATAAAGCAGAAGTCACCAAAACCATTTGGTATTGGCTAAGAAATAGAGTAGTCAATCAGTGGAACAGATTAGGTACACAGGACAAAATAGGATATCACCATAGCAATCTAGTGTTTGACAATACCAAAGATACCAACATTTGGAATAAGAATTTATTATTTGAAAAAAACTGTTGGGAAAACTGGAAATTAATATGTCAGAAATTAGATATGGACCCACACTTGACACCATAAAACAAGATAAGATCAAAATGGGTCCATGATCTAGGCATAAAGAATGAAATCATAAATAGATTAGAGGAACAGAGGATAGTCTACCTCTCAGACTTGTGGAGGAGGAAGGAATTTATGACCAAAGGAGAACTAGAGATCATTAGTGATCACAAAATAGAAGATTTTGATTACATCAAATTAAAAAGCTTTTGTACAAACAAAACTAATGCAAACAAGATTAGAAGGGAAGTAACAAATTGGGAAAATATTTTTATAGTTAAAGGTTTTGATAAAGTCCTCATTTCCAAAATATATAGAGAACTGACTCTAATTTAGAAGAAATCAAACCATTCTCCAATTGACAAATGGTCAAATGATATGAACAGACAATTCTCAGATGGTTGAAATTAAAACTATATCCACTCATGTGAAAGAGTGTTCCAAATCATTACTGATCAGAGAAATGCAAATGAAGACAACTCTAAGATAGCACTATATACCTGTCAGATTGGCTTAGATGACAGGAAAAGATAATGATGAATGTTGGAGGGGATGTGGGAAAACTGGGACATTGATGCATTATTGGTGGAGTTGTGAAAGAATCGAACCATAATTTGGAACTATGCCCAAAAAGTTATCAAATTGTTCATACCCTTTGATCCAGCAGTGCTACTACTCGTTTACATCCCAAATAAATACTAAAGAAGGGAAATATGTGCCAAAATATTTGTGGCAGCTCTTTTTGTAGTGGCTAGAAACTGGAATATGAATGGATGCTCCTCATTTGGAGAATCGTTGGGTAAATTATGGTATACAAATGTTATGGAATATTATTGTTCGGTAAGAAATGACCAGCAGGATGAATACAGAGAGACTTGGACAGACTTACATGAACTGATGCTGAGTGCAATGAGCAGAACCAGGAGATCACTATGCACTTCAACAACAATACTCTATGAAGATATATTCTAACTGAAGTGGATATCTTCAACATAAAGAAGATCTAATTCAGTTCCAGTTGATCAATGATGGACAGAAACAGCTACACCCAGAGAAGGAACACTGGGAACAGAGTGTAAAATATTTGCACTATTATCTTTCTACCCAAGTTACTTATACCTTTGAAATCCAATTCTTACCGTGCAACAAGAAATTTGGTTTTACACGCACATATTGTATCTAGGATATACTGTAACACATTCAATATATATGGGATTGCCTGTCATCTAGGGGAGGGAGTGGAGGGAGGGAGGGGAAAATTTGGAAAATTTTATACAAGGGATAATGTAAAAAAAAATTACCCTTTCATATGTACTGTCAAAAAATATAATTATAAAATTAATAAATTATTTTTTAAAATTCATATGGAAGAACATAAGGTCAAGAATTTCAAGGGAATTAATGAAAAATAAAATAAATGAAGGTGGCCTAGCTATATCTGATCTAAAATTATAGTATAAAGCAGTGGTCACCAGAACCATTTGATATTGGCTAAGAAATAGATTAGTTCATCAGCTGAATAGGTTAGGTTCACAAGACAAAATAGTCAATAACTATAGCAATCTAGTGTTTGCCAAAACCAAAGATCCCAACTTTTGGGATGTGAATTCATTATTTGATGAAAACTGCTGGGAAAACTGGAAATTAGTATGGCAGAAATTATGCATGGACCCACACTTAACATCTTCACCAAGATACGATAAAAATGGGTCCATGATTTAGGCATAAAAAATAAGATTATAAATAAATTAGAGGATCATAGTGTAATTTACCAAAGGAGAACTAGAGATCATTATTGATCACAAAATAGAAAATTTTGATTACATCAAATTAAAAAAAAGCCTTTGTACAAACAAAAATAATGCAAACAAGATTAGAAGGGAAGTAACAAATTGGGAAAATATTTTTATAGTTAAAGGTTTTGATAAAGTCCTCATTTCCAAAATATATAGAGAACTGATTCTAATTTATAAGAAATCAAGCCCTTCTCCAATTGATAAGTGGTGAAAGGATATGAACAGACAATTTTCAGATGATGAAATTGAAACTATTTCCACTCATATGAAGGAGTGTTCCAATTCACTATTGATCAGAGACATTCAAATTAAGACAACTCTGAGATACTAGTACACACCTGTCAGATTATCTAAGATGACAGGAAAAAACAATGATGAATATTGAAGGGGATTCAGGAAAACTGAGTCATTGGTGCATTTTTGGTGGAGTTGTGAATGAATCTAACCATTCTGGAGAGGAATCTGGAATTATGTGCAAAAATTTATCAAACTCTGCATACTCTTTGATCCAGCAGTACTAATATTGCACTTATATACAAAAGAAATACTAAAGAAGGGAAGGGGACTTGTATATGCCAGGATGTTTGTGGCACCCTTTTTTGTGGTGGCTAGAAACTGGAAAAGGAATGGATGCCTATCAATTATAGAATGTTTGGGTAAATTGTGATATATGAATGTCATGGATTATTATTGTTCTGTAAGAAATGACAAACAGGGTGAATACACAGAGATTTGGAAAGACTTTCATGAACTGATGCTGATTGAAATGAGCAGAACAAGGAGATCGTTATATACTTCAACAACCATGTTGTATGAGGATGTATTCTGATGGAAGTGGATATCTTGGACTAAGAGAAAATCTAGTTCAGTTCCAATTGATCAATGATAGACATAATCAGCTACACCCTGAGAAGGAACACTGGGAAATGAGTGTAAAGTGTTTTAATTTTTTTTTCTTCCCAGGTTATTTTCACTTTCTGAATCCAATTCTTCCTGTACAACAACAGAATTGTTTGGTTCTGCACACATATATTATATTTAGGATATACTATAACATATTTAACTGGTATAAGACTGCCTGCCATCTAAGGTAGTGTATGGAGGGAGGGAAGGGAAAAGTGGGAACAGAAGTGAGTGCAAGGGATTATGGTATAAAATATTACTCATGCATATGTATTGTTAATAAAATTATAATAAAAAACAAAAAAAAACAAAAAAACAACAAAAAAAAAACAAACAAAAAAAAAACCAATGCCATTCCATGGACACTGGTCCCTTGCCACTATTCCTACCTAAGTACTCCTCATTTTCTTCCTTGGTTGTGTTGAATCAACCATTTGCTGCTTTATTTTAACATTTTAGGAAGAGGATTGAGGAATTTTGTGGTCATTGTATAACCTCTAGAATCCCTCAGTTGTTGGGTTAAAGTAAATTCTCAAAGAATCTTATTGATAGTGCAAGAGTAGGAAGGATGTTGTATGCTTGTAAATTCTCTGCAGTAGGTGATTCCAGTGTGAAATTTATGTACTAACCCTTAAGTTAGTTTTGACATATCTACCCCACATCATGAGGCTAGTATGCAAGCCTAAGAATATTTCAATAAAATCATACTGAAAAGTTATATTCTTTTAGAGACGTTAACTATGAACTATCAAGGAAAATTGTTATGATTTTCTGGAATGCAAGGATAAGATTGATATTGAAAGTATGTAAAAATCACCTCTTGAAAAAGATTCCAAAAAGAAACTCTCAGAACTATTATATCTAAATTCCAGAGTTCCCAGCTCAAGGAGAAAATATTGCAAGCAAACAGAAAGAAGCAATTGAATTATTGTGGAATTACATTCCAAATAAGAGAATATTTTGCAGCTTCTACATTAAAGGGTCAAAGCACTTAGAATATGATATTCTGAAAGACAAAGAAAATAGGAATGCAACCAAGAATTATCTACTCAGATAAACAATATAATCCTTAGGGGAGAATGGACATTCCGTGAAATGGAGGACTTTCAAGCATTCTCAATAAGACCCAAGATGACTAGAAAATTTGACTTTCATATACAACCCTCTAAAGAAACATAAAAAATAAAAAGAAAGGGGAAATCATAAGGAACTTTATAATAAACTTAAACTGTTTATATTCCTATATTGGAAAATGTTATTTATAACTCCTAAGAATTTTCTGATGACTAAGTTGTAGTGTTCTGGAGACTTGGTACTAGCCTTGGTCTCAGCAGAATAATAATCATGAGAATAATTAGGAATAAAGTCCAAAGTCTCTACTATCTTCACAGTCTGTTTCCTTTGCCTAGGGCCAAGCTAGGTTTCTGGAGGGCCTTCAGATGAGGTCTCAGTGGAGTAATACAGGAGGACAAGCCAACCAGCAGGAGGATCGCTTTCTTGAAATCTCTCTTCCTCCTAGACCTCTTATCTTTTATATACTCTGTTATAAGTACATCACCATAGGTGTCAATCTTATAGAATAAGTATCAACTTGTAGAAATCTAATAAGTACTAAGTATATGTAAACTAGAGAATCGTGATCTTAATTCCATTGGAACACCTTGTTGTAGGATTAAATCAATCATACTGGCCTTAAGTATATTTCTCCAAAGTTCCTGCCTTTTACACTAAGAAAGTTAGAAGGTATATATATATATATATATATATATATATATATATATATATATATATATATATATATATATATATATATATATAAAAACAGATAACACAGATGTGTGTTAAATATGAAGAGATATTATCTTAAAAAATAAAATTAAGTTTTGAGAGAAAAATTACTTGGAGAAAAGGAAAGGGAATGATATAATGGGGTAAATTATCTCAAAGAAGAGAGGCAAGAAAAGGTTTTACAGTGGAGGGGAAATACAAAACTTGAAGGGGAATAAGTGGACTTTACTCTTATCACAACCTTACTCTAATCAGAACCTTACCTACATCATGGCTCAAAGAGGGCATAACATCAATTGGATATAGAAATCTATCTTATGCTTATAGGACAATAGAAAGATACGTTTATGAGAGAAAAAGCCCTGGGGTGTTCAAGGGGGGGGGGACAGGATGGTCAGAAAAAAACAAAGAATTTTGATGAGGGACAGGATGAAAGGAGAACAGAATAGAATACTATACAATAGAACAAATGGGAAAGGCAGGAATATAATTAGCAAGAGTAATTGTAAAACAAATAAATAAATAAAGCAAATTTCTCTAAAAAAGGCCTCATTTCTCAAACCTAAAGAAAACTGATCCAGTTTATAAAAATCTGAGCCATTCTTCAATTGATCCATAGTTAAAGGATAATAATGGTTTTCTAATGAAGCAAACATAATTATCTATATCCATATTAAAAAAAAAAAAAAAACTATGTCACTATTGATTAAAGAAATACCAACTGAAACAATTCTGAGGTACCGCTACATATTTATTTGATTGACCAAAATGACAGAAAAGGAAAATGGAAAAGGTTGGAGGAGATATGGGAAAAAAGTGGACATTAAAATGCACTATTTATGGAGCTATGAGTTTATTCAACCATTCTGTAGAGTAATTTGGAACTATGCTCAAACAGCTATAAAACTGTAAATACTTTTTGATCCAGCAATACAACTGCTGGATCTTTATTAAAAAAAAAAAGAAAGAAAGAAAGAAAGAAAGAAAAAGAAAGAAAGAAAGAAAGAAAGAAAGAAAGAAAGAAAGAAAGAAAGAAAGAAAGAAAGAAAGAAAAAAGAAAAAAGAAAAGAAAAGAAAAAAAAAAAGAAAAATTAAAGAGGAAAAGGGCCTTTATGTATATAATATATTTATAGAAGTTTTTTTTTTGTTTGTTTTTTTCCCCCTGGGATCAAAGAAATATAAATTGAAGAGATTCCCATAACTTGGGGAATGGTTGAATAAATTATGTTTTCTCGTTATGATAGAATGCTATTGTGGTGTAAAAAAATGATGACCAAAATCCTCCCAGAAAACCTGGAAAAACTTCCATGCATAGAAGTAAAGCAAAATTTATTGGATGCAAACTAGCAGCAATATTGTGAATTTATTAGCTGTGAATGATATTCTCAGCAATAATCTGACCCAGATAATTCTAAAGAACTAATAATGAAAAATGCTATCAATATCCAAATAAAGAGCTGATGGACTCCTAATGCAGATCAAAACTTTGTTTTTTCACTTAACTACATTTTAACAAAATGAAAAAAGAGAAAGAAACAAAGTAAAAAAAAAGGAAAGAAAAAAGAAATAAAGAAAAAGAAACAATGAAACCTAGAGAGTATACCAGCTCCATGCCAAAACAACAACAACAACAACAACAACAACAACAACAACAACAACAACAACAACAACAACAACAAAAAACTATATTTGAATTTTCTTAAAATTCTGAAGATCACTTAACAAGTTACCAGACACTTGAGCCAAACTGTCAAGCATCTAAACTCTATTGCAGAGAGCAAAACTTCAATGGGTTTACCAAGTTGTTTGAATGGCAAACATATGCTTGTCAAAAATTCTATTTTAAAGAGAATTCACACAGAACAAGTGTTCACATGGTGGTCAGAAAAAGCAGTATAAGCTCACTCTCAAGGTCTTTCTTAAGAATTTTGGAATTAAGTGTGACACAGAGAACACTGACACAGAAATTCCTAGCATAACATGCCCTCATCAGAGAAGGTGATATGCTCTATGAGCAAAGCAGAAATGAAGTAATTTTAAAAAAATGCAGAAATTTAGAGAATCCACCTGAAATGTTCACATGGATTATTTCTGCCTGAACTATGATAGAACATTTCAAGTTTATTATGTGTTTGATCAGCCACAGTAGAACATTTCAAGTTTATGTGTTTGATCAGCCACAGTTAGCTACAAGTTAGATACTTAACTTGACTCTTAACATAGTAATGTCATTCAGTCCTCTTCAAGACCAAAAGAAAACAATCAACTAGTCTTGTATGTACCTAATCAATCACAAGTTGTTTCCCTCTTTAGAATATAAGCTCCTTGAGAATAGGGAGTATGTTTTATCTTTTCTTTATGTTCCCAGGGTAAAGAACAATATCTAGCACACAGTAAGTGCTTAATAAATGTTTATTGAATAACTATGTGTCAGAATTAGCAAGTCAATGATTTGGCACAGAAGTCAAGTCTTCACTCAGTATTGTTCTTTTTCTCACATCATTGTTCTCTCGTTTCCTTCTGGCTTTACTCTCTTTAAATCAGATGTCTGCAATGTCATTGATGTCAGCATTGTCTTCTGTGACATTTGCCAGAATATTTTCTCAACATTTCTAGGGCACTAAAAGTTTTTAAAGTCAGATTCAAGCTTTTAAGGATCCTCTAATGTACATTGCAGATGTCATTACAAATGTGTTCTTCTCACACTGGGAAATGAATGCGGACTGCTTGCATTTTTGTTTTTCTTCCCAGTTTATTTTTACCTTTCTAAATTATGTATAAATATGTACATTTTATTGTATTTAAGATATACTTTAACATGTTTAAAATGTATGAGACTGCCTGCCATCTAAGGAAGAGAATGGAGAGAAGAAAAGGAAAAGTTGGAACAGAAGTGATTGCAAGGGATAATGTGGAAAAATTACCCATGCATATGTTCTGTCAAATAAAAGCTATAATAAAAAAAGAAAAAGAAAATGTGCTCTTTTAGTGGGCAGCTAGTTGAAGCAATGGATAGTGCACCAGCCCTGAAGTTAGGAAGACCTGAATCCAAATCTGACCTCAGACACAATGCTTCTTAGATGTGGGACCTTTTACAAGTCATTTAACCCCAATTATATCAGGAAAAAAAAAAAAAAGCTGTGCTCTCAAAATTATATGATCTGAGACACCTGAATAAAAAGCACATTGAATACTTTAAATTGACCAATCAATGTATGTAAAATTGCCAAATTAATTCATATAAAATTATCCTAATGAAAATAACCCTCTTTGTTTAATAATGTCTATATGTATGTTTATATAAATATATATATATATATATATATATATATATATATATATATACATATTTACATATGCTTAGAGAATACTTTATAAAAATCGAAAAAAAAAGAAAATAGATTAAAATATCATTGTTTTAAAGTCTCCCCCCAGAGAAAAATCCAATGATTTTAAAACTTATTGGTACTTTTCAATGAAACATTGGCAAAAGAAAATTTATTTTCCTATTTGCTAATAAGAAAAAAAAAAAGATATAGAATGCTGTCATGGAGAGATTATCAGGATTTCTTTTTTTTTAATTTTAATTTTATTTTATAATTATAACATTTTTTTGACAGTACATATGCATGGGTAATTTTTTACAACATTATCCCTTGCACTTACTTCTGTTCAGATTTTTTCCCTTCCTCCCCCAACCTCCTCCCCCAGATGGCAAGCAGTCTTATATATGTTAAATATATTACAGTATATTCTAGATACAATATATTTGTGTAGAACAGAATTTTTTGTTGCACAGGAAGAATTGGATTCAGAAGGTAAAAATAACAGTTTACATTCATTTCCCAGTGTTCCTTTTCTGGATGTAGCTGATTCTGTCCATCATTAATCAATTGGAATTGGATTAGCTCTTCTCTATGTTGAAGATATCCACTTCCATCAGCATACATCCTCGTACAGTATCATTATTGAAGTGTATAATGATCTTCTGGTTCTGCTCATTTCACTCAGCATCAGTTGATGTAAATCTCTCCAAGCCTCTCTGTATTTCTCCTGTTGGTCATTTCTTATAGAACAATAATATTCCATAACATTCATATACCATAGTTTACCCAACCATTCTCCAATTGATGGACAACCATTCATCTTCCAGCTTCTAGCCACTATGAAAAGGGCTGCCACAAACATTTTGGCACATACAGGTCCCTTTCCCTTCTCTAGTAGTTCCTTGGGGTATAAGCCCAGTAGTAGTATGGCTGGGTCAAAGGGTATGCACTTTTTGATAACTTTTTGGGCATAATTCCAGATTGCTCTCCAGAATGGTTGGATTCTTTCACAACTCCACCAACAATGCATCAGTGTCCCAGTTTTCCCACAGCCCCTCCAACATTCATCGTTATTTGTTCCTGTCATCTTAGCCAATCTGACAGGTGTGTAATGATACCTCAGAGTTGTCTTAATTTGCATTTCTCTGATCAATAGTGATTTGGAACATTCTTTCATATGAGTGGAAATAGTTTTAATTTCATCATCTGAAAATTGTCTGTTCATATCCTTTGACCATTTATCAATTAGAGAATGGCTTGATTTCTTATAAATTAAAGTCAATTCTCTGTATATTTTGGAGATGAGGCTTTTATCAGAACCTTTAACTGTAAAAATGTTTTCCCAATTTGTTACTTCCCTTCTAATCTTGTTTGCATTAGTTTTGTTTGTGCAGAAACTTTTTAATTTGGTGTAATCAAAATGTTCTATTTTGTGATCAATAATGGTCTCTAGTTCTCACTTGGACACAAACTCCTTCCTCCTCCACAAGTCTGAGAGGTAAACCATCCCATGTTCCTCCAATTTATTTATGATTTCGTTCTTTATGCCTAAATCTTGGACCCATTTTGATCTAATCTTAGTATGTGGTGTTAAATGTGGGTCCATGCCTAGTTTCTGCCATACTAATTTCCAGTTTTCCCAGCAGTTTTTGTCAAATAATGAATTCTTATCCCAAAATTTGGGATCTTTGGGTTTGTCAAAGATTAGATTGCTATATTTATTCACTATCTTGCCCTGTGAACCTAACCTATGCCACTGATCAACTAGTCTATTTCTTAGCCAATACCAAATGGTTTTGGTGACTGTTGCTTTATAACATAGCTTTAAATCAGGTACACTTAGACCACCTTCCTCTGACTTTTTTTTCATTAGTTCCCTTGCAATTCTCGACCTTTTATTCTTCCATATGAATTTTGTTGTTATTTTTTCTAGGTCATTAAAATAGTTTCTTGGGAGTCTGATTGGTATAGCACTAAATAAATAGATTAGTTTGGGGAGTATTGTCATCTTTATTATATTCGCTCGGCCTATCCAAGAACACTGAATGTCTTTCCAATTATTTAAATCTGATTTTATTTTTGTGGCAAGTGTTTTGTAATTTTGCTCATATAATTCCTGACTCTCCTTTGGTAGATATATTCCCAAATATTTTATACTATCGACTGTTATTTTGAATGGAATTTCTCTTTGTATCTCTTGCTGTTGGATTGTGTTCGTAATGTATAAAAATCCTGAGGATTTATGTGGATTTATTTTGTATCCTGCGACTTTGCTAAAATTCTGAATTATTTCTAATAGCTTTTTAGCAGAGTCTTTGGGTTTCTCTAAGTATACCATCATGTCATCTGCGAAAAGTGACAATTTGATTTCTTCATTTCCTACTCTAATTCCTTGAATCTCTTTCTCGGCTCTTATTGCCGAGGCTAGAGTTTCCAGCACTATATTGAATATTAATGGTGATAGTGGGCAACCTTGTTTCACTCCTGATATTACAGGGAAAGGTTCTAGTTTATCACCATTACATATGATGTTTACTGAAGGTTTTAAATATATGCTCCTTATTATTTTAAGGAATAGTCCATTTATTCCTATACTCTCAAGCGTTTTTAGTAGGAATGGATGTTGGATTTTATCAAATGCCTTTTCTGCATCTATTGAGATGATCATATGGTTTTTATTAATTTGATTATTAATATGGTCAATTATACTAATAGTTTTCCTAATATTAAACCAGCCCTGCATTCCTCGTATAAATCCCACTTGGTCATAGTGCATTAATCTGGGGATGATTTTCTGAAGTCTATTTGATAATATCTTATTTAAGATTTTAGCATTAATATTCATTAAGGAAATTGGTCTATAGTTTTCTTTCTCAGTTTTCGATCTACCTGGTTTAGGTATCAGTACCATGTCTGTGTCATAGAAGGAATTTGGTAGGACTCCTTCAATCCCTATTTTTTCAAATAGTTTACATAGCATTGGAGTTAGTTGTTCTTTAAATGTTTGGTAGAATTCACCTGTAAATCCATCTGGTCCTGGGGACTTTTTCTTAGGAAGGTGGTTAATAGCTTGGTCTATTTCTTTTTCTGAGATGGGACTATTTAGACAAGGACCAACTCTATATTGCTTACCATCCTATTAACCCCTGCTTATGCTTTTCCCCTTTCCTTCCCTTTTACCCTCCTATCCAGTATTAAACTGGTGAACACCACTTGCTTTTCACAGCCCTCCCTTTTTAGGATCGCTCCCCCACCTTAAAGATCCTCCCCTTATTTTACCCCTTTTCCTCGAAATTACTGTATTCCCTTCCCCTTAGCTTACTCCTTCCCTTTCACTTTTCAATGAAGTGGAAGAAGTTTCACCATAAATCGAATATGTCTATTGATACACGCTTTGTTCATCTCCCTCCTTTCTTTCTCTCAGATATAATAGGTTCCCTTTGCCTCTTCATGAGATGTAGTACCACCACTTTACACTTATTTATGATATAATCTCCTTTCCACCTCTAGTTTCTATGACAAATTGTACATATGTTCTTTACATATTTTTTTGACAGAAGTATAGTTCTCAAGATTTCTTTTTACCTTTTTAGAAATCTCTTGAGTTCTGTATTTGAAGATCAAACCTTTTATGTAGGTCTGGTTTTTTTTATCAAAAATAGATGGAATTCATTTATTTCGTTAAATGTCCATCTTCTTCCCTGGAAAACGATGCTCATTCTTGCTGGGTAAGTTATTCTTGGCTGCATACCAAGTTCCTTAGCCTTTCGGAATATCATGTTCCAGGCCCTGCGTTCTTTTAATGTGGACGCTGCTAGATCCTGGATTATCCTTATTGTGGATCCTCCATATCTGAATTGCTTTTTTCTAGCAGCTTCCAATATCTTTTCCTTTGTCTGATGGTTCTTGAACTTGGCCACTATATTTCTTGGCGTTTTGATTTTAGGGTCCCTTTCAGTAGGTGATCGATGAATTTTTTCAATGTCTATTTTACCCTCTGTTTCCAGAATGTCTGGGCAGTTCTCTTTCATAATTTCCTCGAAAATGGTGTCCAAGCTCTTTTTTTCCTCCCATTTTTCAGGGAGTTTGATTATTCTCAAATTGTCTCTCCTGGATCTGTTTTCCAGGTCTGTTGTCTTTCTGGTAAGGTACTTGACATTCTTTTCAATTTTTTCATTTCTCTGGTTTTGCTTGACTCCCTCTTGGTTTCTCCTTGAGTTATTCATTTCTACTTGTTCCAGTCTAATTTTCAATGATGTATTTTCTTCACTCACTTTTTTTATATCTCTTTGTATTTGTCCAATTGAGTTTTTATCTTCTTTGGAATTTTTTTCCATTTTATTCATTTTATTTTTTAGGGAGCTGTTTTCTTTTTCCAGCTCACTAATCCTGTTTTCCTTGGAGTTGTTTACCTTTTCCAGCTCACTAATCTTGTTTCTCAACGATTTGATTTCTTTATCCACTCTCTCTTTGAATGCATGGGTTGACTTCTCCAGGCTCTCTTGCCAAGCTTCCCTTTCCTTTTCCCATTTCTCTTCCAGCTCTCTTGTGAGAGCCTTTTTGATTTCCTCTATGAGATTCTTTTGTATTGAGGAGCAGCTCATATCCCTCTTAGGGGATTCATCTGGGGACAGTCTGTTTTTAGTCTCCTCAGTGTTTGAAGTCTGCTCTCTCTAAATACAAAAGCTGTCAATGGTTAGAGCCCTTTTGAATTTTTTGTTCATTTTGTCAGAGTAGGAATCGAAGAAAACAAATTGACAAGAGAAACAATTGGTCTGTTTTGCGGGGGATGGGGCTGGATGGTGTTAATGGGCTTCCTCTACAGACTGGGGGTAGGGCAGCAGAGAGCCACTAACAGAACAGCAATGACTGTACTGTGTCTGTGCTCTGAGGCTCTGAGAATGCACTGAGTCAGTCCAGGTTGGGGTTGGGGCTGGCCGGGTTCTGAGAGATGCTGGCTTTCTGGGGTTTTAATCTTCACCTCCGGTGTTTACACCCTCTCTGCTGCTCCTGGCTTGCTGCCAAGATGGAGCATCCACACTGGCGAAAAGCCCTTTCACAGAAACGGCAGAGATCACACCCCTCCCCCTCAGGTTTGAACTGTGTGAGCTGCCTGTCTTGCTCTGGCTGCCTACCCTCAGTCTGTGCCCAGTCTGATTGACCCTCCCCCGAGCAAACACAGACCTTTTCTGGCGACTTTCAAGGATGTCTTCTCTTGGTGATTATTTGTGGATTTCTTTCTGGGTCAAGCATTAAGTCAGAGGCTTGTCATGAAGTAAGTTCTGAGAGAAAACGAGGAGCTCAAGCAGCTGTCTGCCTCCATGCCGCCATCTTGGCCGGAAGTCCTGATTATCAGGATTTCTTCTTCAAGGTGGTTTGTTTGTTTTTGTTTTTGTTTTTTTCCTGTTGCACTTTAAAAAGGAACTTTAACTTTCAAGAGCAGGACAATATAATACAATCTCACAAGTGATCTGTGATAGACCATAGTCCTCATCTCTTTCTCAGGTACCCAAGAGCAATCAGATTCATAACCATATAAAACCTTTAGAATGATGTAACAAATATTTTGCTGTTAGCCTTGAGTCTAAAGGTCACATTATCCTTGTCTATCAGCAGTGTGTTTTTGGTTTTTTGTTTTGTTTTGTTTTTTTGTGTAATTGGATAAGTTGATGGACAGTTGGGGATAGCTTTACTGTAGTACATCTGAGATTAATATAAGAAAACTGGTGTCTTTAAACCCAGATTTCCAGAGAATTATATTATTTTTCCTCTGAAATAATGAAGTTATTTCCCACACTGATATACAGTTTAGGGACTTAGCCATGATATAATTACAGAAACCAAAAATTATCATTTCTTACCTTTTCAATAGACTCTTCTCTTCAGCACTAATCAATGAAATGTTTGAGATTAAACCAAACAAACAAAGAGCCACATCATCAACAACAAATAGTAACAACAAAAACATTTATACCTTTCATCAGAGCTCTAAGTTAGTAATACATTTTGTCTGGATCAACCAGCAATGTCTATAGGTGGGGAGAATCAGAAAGGTCATCTGGTATAAATTTTTGATTTGTTTGTTTGTTGTGGTTCTGAACTATGGGTTTCTTCATTTAGGAAAGTTCTGATGAACAAATGCCCTTTACAATTATAAATCAGAGACTGTTATTCAATTTTAGAAGCATGGGGACTAGATAAAGTAATATTTCATACAACCATCATATGTCAGCATGAATTCAAATATTCTTGCCTCTTACTATTATCATGTAAATTTACCATCTAAGTACTATAGTAATTAGATACTAATTTCTGTGATTTGTTGAAATTGGGTATATGCAGCCATAATACACTTCATTTATATATTGCTGAACTGTTAAATCATTGTTCTCACAGAATCCAGGTAGGAAGTACAAAGTATGAAATTCTTCTTTTGAAAGATAAAAATAAATAAATAATACATTCCCCATTTTAAAGATAAAAATAAAATAAAGCTCAGCAAATGGATTTACCTATTCACATAGTTGGTATATTTTAAAATTGAGGCTTAAACTCAGAACTCAAATTCTGTTCTTTCATATTTAGTGTCCTTACCACTAAATCATCCAAGTGTCCCAAACTATGGTATTTTTGCTGACAAAAATTGATATATACAATCACAATTTGTTTTCAACTTTTCTCCTTCAGGAAAAAAAAAATAGTAGATCCTTTTAAAGATTATTAATATTAATTTGGAATTGCTTCCTATAAATCTACCTCAATCACCATTTGATCTCAACAAAATCTGGTTTTCATTCACGTCAGTCAAACAAAATGTATTTCTAAGAGTTCAATAATAATTTCTCAATTGCCAAATTCAGTCATCCCACTTTTTTTCCTTTATAGCTGCTTTGTTTAGTTTCCTTATACATAAAATGGGGCTAGTGATAGAGTTATGTGTAAACCTCAAGCTCCTTGAAAGCAAGAATTGTATGTTTTTATTTTCTAATTGTTTCCTCCATGCCTAGCATAATTCAATTCATTATAAATATGTATGTATGTTTATATATATGTACATATGTGTGTGTGAAGGTGTGTTGTGTTTTTTTTTTTTTTTTCGGGGGAGGTAAACCTTGAAAACATTATACAAATAATTAGAGCTTACAAAATTAATATAAAGCATATTATCATTATTGATAATAAACTTTTTTTTTATATTCCTCTGGAATTCTCATTTTCTATAATTGTAATATAATTCTCTTGATCTCTCAAACTACTTATTCTCTATCTCCTTTTCTAGGTCATTTCTTACAGTCACCTGTTTTAATAGATCATTTCTCAATATTCTATTTTTCTACTTTTTTCTGTATCTATTCTGTCTGCCTAAATAATTTATCCCTTCTCATTGTTTCATCTATTAGAACCCATGGATAGATTTGAAATCTAAATATATGCTTCGTCACTGTTCCTGACATCTAGACCATAATATCTGTTTAACATTTATATATAAATATTGCCCTGAAATCTCCAGTTCAACATTTCTAAAACTTTGATACTTTCTTTCAACTCATCTCAACTTCCATATTTCAATTAATGGCCCATCTCTTCATATAGTCACATTTTGTCTCTGACTACTCCATAATAGTTAGCCTATCATTTAAAAATCTACTTATTCTAGCTTCATAATATATAATAAATTCACATATTCTTTTCTATTACTAATGCTATCCCAAGTTCATATCAGGTTACATTTTAATTAGAATACTACTTGCTGTCCCTATTCTAGTATTTCCTATTACCTGAGTAATTTCCAAATGTTCAATAGTAAAGATATTATTCTCATGTTTTCTGACCTCCGATAACTTCTTATTACCCAATGAATAAATTCTATTCTCTTTATCCTAGCACTGGATACCTGTGAGAATTTGTATTCCACCTTTCTTTTCACTTTTATGTCATATTATTTCTTTCCCAATATGTTAAGCATTTGGAGAAGAAATATAAATAGCTATCAAAGGAGAGAAGTAGTTAGAAAAAAATTCTCCAAATGTATCTATCTTGGCCCTGTCTATACAAAGTTTCATAAATTAAATTATTTCTAGGGTTAATCAAACATATGATAGTCTCATTTCCTATGAATTGGATTCTCCTACATTTTTCTAAAACATTAATTTATTGTTTATTTAATACAGATGTTTCATTATCATACCTCTATTGTCAAAATGATTACTTATTTTTCATATATGTTTTTCACATTTTTTCAGTCCTTTTAAAATGCAAATATAAGCAAATTATATGATACATTGTGCATAATGTGTACTGGCATGTGTCTCATAGGCTACATTTTAATGGTTTATTTAAAAGTCATATCAGCATAGTGTGATTTCATATATTTCATTTTCTCAATATTGGATTAATTTCCAGTTGTTTTTTTTTTTTTTTTAATTTTTTTTATTATATATATATATATATATATATATATATATATATATATATATATATATATATATATATATATATATTATAATATTATCCCTTGTATTCATTTTTCCAAATTACCCCCCCTCCCTCTATTCCCTCCCCCCGACGACAGGCAATACCATACATTTTACATGTGTTACAATAAAGTCTAAGTACAATACATGTGTGTGAATATCATTTTCTTGTTGCACAATAAACATTAGAATCCGAAGGTACATGCAACCTGGGCAGACAGATATTAGTGCTAACAATTTACATTCCCCTCCCAGTGTTTCTTCTCTGGGTGTATCTACCTCTGTCCATCATTGATCAACTGGAAGTGAGTTGGATCTTCTTTATGTTGAAGATTTCCACTTCCAACAGAATACATCCTCATACAGTATCGTTGTTGAAGTATACAGTGATCTTCTGGTTCTGCTCATTTCACTCAGCATCAGTTGATTTAAGTCTCTCCAACCCTCTCTGTATTCCTCCTGCTGGTCATTTCTTACTGAGCAATAATATTCCATAACTTTCATATACCACAATTTACCCAACCATTCTCCAACTGATGGACATCCATTCATCTTCCAGTTTCTAGCTACAACAAAAAGAGCTGCCACAAACATTTTGGCATATATATGTCTCTTTCCGCTCTTTAGTATTTCTTTGGGATATAATCCCAGTAGTAGCGCTGCTGGGTCAAAGGGTATGCACAGTTTGATAACTTTTTGGGCATAATTCCAGATTGCTCTCCAGAATGGCTGGATTCTTTCACAACTCCACCAGCAATGTATTAGTGTCCCAATTTCCCCACATCCCCTCCAACATTTGTCATTATTTGTTCCTGTCATCTTAGCCAATCTGACAGGTGTGTAGTGGTATCTCAGAGTGGTCTTAATTTGCATTTCTCTGATCAGTAGTGATTTGGAACACTCTTTCATGTGAGTGGATATAGTTTCAATTTCTTCATCTGAGAATTGTCTGTTCATATCCTTTGACCATTTATCAATTGGAGAATGGTTTGGTTTCTTATAAATTATGGTCAGTTCTCTATATATTTTGGAAATGAGACCTTTGTCAGAACCTTTGTTTTTAAAAATATTTTCCCAATTTGTTACTTCCCTTCTAATCTTGTTTGCATTAGTATTATTTGTACAGAAACTTTTTAGTTTGATGTAATGAAAATCTTCTATTTTGTGATCAATAATGATCTCTAGTTCTCCTCTGGTCATAAATTCCTTCCTCCTCCACAAGTCTGAGAGGTAGATTATCCTCTGTTCCTCTAATCTATTTATTATCTCCCTCTTTATGCCTAAATCATGGACCCATTTTGATCTTATCTTGGTATATGGTGTTAAGTGTGGATCCATATCTAATTTCTGCCATACTAATTTCCAGTTTTCCCAACAGTTTTTTCCGAATAATGAATTTTTATCCCTAATGTTGGAATCTTTGGGTTTGTCAAAGATTAGATTGCTATAGATGTACCCTTTTTTGTCCTTTGTATCTAATCTGTTCCACTGATCTACCGGTCTATTTCTTAGCCAATACCAAATGGTTTTGGTGACTGCTGCTATATAATATAGCTTTAGATCAGGTACACTTAGACCACCTTCCTCTGAGTTTTTTTTCATTAGTTCCCTTGCAATTCTTGACCTTTTATTCTTCCATATGAATTTTGTTGTTATTTTTTCTAGGTCATTAAAATAGTTTCTTGGGAGTCTGATTGGTATAGCACTAAATAAATAGATTAGTTTGGGGAGTATTGTCATCTTTATTATATTCGCTCGGCCTATCCAAGAGCACTGAATGTCTTTCCAATTATTTAAATCTGATTTTATTTTTGTGGCAAGTGTTTTGTAATTTTTCTCATATAATTCCTGACTTTTCTTTGGTAGATGGATTCCCAAATATTTTATACTCTCAACATTTGTTTGGAATGGAATTTCTCTTTGTATCTCTTGCTGTTGCATTTTGTTAGTGATATATAAAAATGCCGAGGATTTATGTGGATTTATTTTGTATCCTGCCACTTTGCTGAAAATTTTGAATTATTTCTAGTAGCTTTTTAGCAGAGTCTTTGGGGTTCTCTAAGTATACCATCATGTCATCTGCAAAAAGTGATAGTTTAATTTCCTCATTTCCTACTCTAATTCCTTGAATCTCTTTCTCGGCTCTTATTGCCGAGGCTAGCGTTTCTAGTACTATATTTGAATAGTAAATGGTGATAGTGGGCAACCTTGTTTCACTCCTGATCTTACTGGGAAAGGTTTGCAGTTTATTTTCTATTGCATATTATGCTTACTGACGGTCTTAAATATATACTCCTGATTATTCTAAGGAATAATCCATTTATTTCCTATACTCTCAAGAGTTTTTAGTAGGAATGGATGTTGGATTTTGTCAAATGCTTTTTCTGCATCTATTGAGATGATCATATGGTTCTTATTAATTTGATTATTGATATGGTCAATTATATTAATAGTTTTCCTAATATTAAACCAGCCCTGCATTCCTGGAATAAATCCTACTTGATCATAGTGTATTATCTTGGAGATGATTTTCTGAAGTCTTTTTGCTAATATCTTATTTAAGATTTTAGCATCAATATTCATTAAGGAGATTGGTCTATAATTTTCTTTCTCAGTTTTCGATCTACCAGGTTTAGGTATCAGTACCATGTCTGTGTCATAAAAGGAATTTGGTAGGACTCCTTCATCCCCTATTTTTTCAAATAATTTATATAACATTGGGGCTAATTGTTCTTTAAATGTTTGGTAGAATTCACATGTGAATCCATCTGGCCCTGGGGATTTTTTCCTGGGGAGTTGATTAATAGCTTGTTCTATTTCTTTTTCTGAAATGGGACTATTTAAGCAATTTATCTCCTCCTCTGTTAATCTAGGGAGCCTATATTTTTGGAGGATGTCATCCATTTCACTTAAGTTATCAAATTTATTGGCATAAAGTTGGGCAAAGTAACTCCTTATTATTTCTCTAATTTCCTCTTCATTGGTGGAAATATCCCCCTTTTCATTTGTAAGACTATCAATTTGATTTTCCTCTTTCTTTTTTTTGATCAAATTTACCAAAGGTTTATCTATTTTATTGGCTTTTTCATAAAACCAACTCTTGGTTTTATTTATTAATTCAATAGTTTTTTTACTTTCAATTTTATTGATTTCTCCTTTTAATGTTTGTATTTCGAGTTTAATTTTTGGTTGGGGGTTTATTATTTGGTCTTTTTCTAGCCTTTTAAGTTGTAAGCCCAATTCGTTAATCTTCTCTTTCTCAATTTTCTTCAAATAAGCCTCTAAAGATATAAAATTTCCCCTTATTACCGCTTTAGCTGCATCCCAAAGATTTTGATATGATGTCTCATCATTATCATTATCTTGGGTGAAATTGTTAATTGTTTCTATAATTTGCTCTTTCACCCAGTCATTCTTTAAGATGAGATTATTCAGTTTCCAATTACTTTTTGGTCTATTTACCCCTAACTTTTTACTGAATGTAGCTTTTATTGCATTGTGATCTGAGAAGAAGGCATTTATTATTTCTGCCTTCCTACATTTAATTTTGAGATCTTTATGTCCTAGTATATGGTCAATTTTTGTATAGGATCCATGAACTGCTGAGAAGAAAGTATATTCCTTCCTATTGCCATTCAGTTTTCTCCAAAGGTCTATCATACCTAGTTTTTCTAATGTTCTATTTACTTTTTTAATTTCTTTCTTGTTTGTTTTGTGGTTTGATTTGTCTAAATCTGAGAGTGCAAGGTTGCAGTTCTCTTAACTTTTCCTTTAGAAAGTTAGATGCTATACCACTTGGTGCATATATGTTTAGTATTGATATGGCTTCATTATTTATGCTACCTTTCAGCAGGATATAGTTTCCTTCCTTATCTTTTTTAACGAGATCTACTTCTGCTTTTGCTTGATCTGAGATAAGGATAGCTACCCCTGCTTTTTTGGCTTTACCTGAAGCATAATAGGCTCTGTTCCAACCTTTTACCTTTACTCTGTATGTATCTCCCTGCTTTAAGTGTGTTTCCTGTAGGCAACATATTGTAGGGTTCTGCTTTTTGATCCAATCTACTATCCGTCTCCGTTTGATGGGATCGTTCATCCCATTTACATTTACAGTTAAAATTACTAATTCTGTATTTCCTGCCATCGTATTATCCCCAGATTATGCTTTTTTCCCTTGACCCCCCTGATCCCCCTCCCCGATATTTAATTTACAGACCCCCCTTGTGACACGCAACCCTCCCTCTTTTTTTTTTTTTTTTTTTTTTTTTAGGATCCCTCCCCCCTCCCTCCAAGTCCCTTCACTTATTCCCCTTTTCCTTTTCCCTTTTCCTCTCCCCCCTTTTAATGAGGTGAGAGAAAATTCTCTGAAAAACAAATATGTTAATTATTTACTCTTTGAGCCTCTTCTGATGAGAGTAAGATTCACACAATGATTCTCCCCCTCACTAAGTTCCCTCAGATATGGTGTATTTTCTATGTCTCTTCCTGGGATGTAGTTTCCCTCTTTTTATCACTCCTTCCCCTTTTTCTGAACCGACCTCCTTCCCTTTACTACACCCCCCTTTTTTTCTTTTATATCAGTAAAATCAAATTATCCTTGAGTATTTTTTATATACCCACAACAGAGTTACAGTTCTCAAGGGTTCTGTGTACCTTTTTCTGTTTCTCTTCAGTCTTGTGGATGTAGATCAAATTTTTTGTTTAAGTCTGGTTTTTTTCTTAGAAACATATAGAATTCCTCTGTTTCATTGAATGACCATCTTCTTCCGTGGAAAAAGATGCTAAACTTAGCTGGGTAGTTCATTCTTGGTTGCAGTCCTTGATCTTTTGCCTTACGGAATATCAGGTTCCAGGCCCTTCTATCTTTTAGTGTGGAGGCAGCCAGATCTTGGGTGACCCTTATTGTGGCACCTTGGTATTTAAATTGTTTTTTTCTAGCTGCTTGCAGGATTTTCTCCTTTGTGTGGTAATTCTGCAGCTTAGCCACAATATTCCGTGGTGTTCTTTTTTTAGGGTCTATTTCAGAAGGAGTTCGATGAATTCTTTCCACATCTACTTTCCCTTCTGTTTCTATTATCTCTGGACAGTTCTCTTTGATAATTTCCTGTAAAATAGAATCTAGGCTCTTTTTTTGGTCATAGTTTTCTGGAAGTCCAATAATCCGCAGATTATCTCTCCTAGATCTATTTTCCAGGTCTATAGATTTTCCCAGTAAGTATTTGACGTTGTTCTCCAGCTTCTCATTTTTTTTGTTTTGTTTGACTGATTCTTGGGTTCTCTGTGAATCATTCATTTCTATTTGTTCCATCCTGACTTTTAAGGAGTTATTTTCTTCTTTCACAGTTTTTAGTTCTTTTTGTAAATGCCCAATTTCGTTTTTAAATGAATTATTTTGCTCTATTGAATTTTTTTCCATTTCCCTAATTTTTTTTTTTTTGAGAATTATTTTCTTTTTCCAATTCAGAAATTCTATTTTCTTGAGACTTTTTTATCTTTTCCAATTCAGAAATCCTACTTTCCTGTGTCTTTTTAACCTTTTCTAATTCACTAATTTTGTTTCCCTGCATCTCCTGTGAATTCTTTATTTTTTCCAACTCCAATTTCAGGACGTTGTTATTCTCTATCATAACTTCCCTTTCCTTGCCCCATTTTTCTTCGATCTCCCTCAATTTCTTAAGAGCTTCTTCTAGGAGAGAGTTATGTGATGGGGGGGCAGGAATCGTTCCCCTTTAGGTTGTTATCTTCTGAATCTTTGCTGTTAACTTCCTCGGGGTTGGGTACCCGCTCTTTCTCTGTATAGAAGGAATCTATAGTTTTTCTAGCTTTTTTGCTCATACTTAAAAAATGTTTTGGGGTCTGTCCCTGGGGTAGGAAATTATTTACTTCTTTACCAGCTTCCTCCCAGACCGGATGGATGCAGCGGCCCCTGCGCCCGCGCTAAGAGAGAGCTCTGGGAGAGAGTTCCCCACCCCCTCCCTGGAAGTGCCTCAGAGGTGATTAGCACTGCTGTGCTTTGAGGGCGTAGAATAGTGAAGACAGCAAGAAGCTCAGCCTATGTGTCCGGGTGGGGAGTGGATGTCTGTAGCAGGTGACGTGAGAAGCCCCTGCGCTCAAACTGGATGTGTCTGCCAGAAACCGCGGTCCCTAGTTCAAAGGTTCCGCTTCTCTGGGACTTCCTGGAGCTGAGTTCCACTCCCTCCAGCTAAGCTAGGCCGTGTGTGTTGCCTTGGGCCGTATCCACCCACTTGTCAGTCTCTTAACTATTCTCAGGAGGTAGCTGAGGCCACACCCCCTGGTGCGGAGTCTGCTGAGTCACCCCCAGGGTGGGGGGGGGGGGAAATCTACTCTGAGTTTTAAAATATTTTGGCTTTCTCTTCTGAACTGCTAAATAATTAGCAGAGAAGAGCTAACAGCCTGTGCCAGATTCCTTTACCTCAGTGGCTTCTCTGATCCCAGAGCCCCTCCCAGCGCAATGGGCGCAGTGTGCCCCTACCCCACCATCTGTGCTGGTCTTTCTTATTCCTCCCCTGAGAACTGACCTTTCCTGTTGAAACTCCAGATTCTCTTCAGCTGGTAAGTCGTGCTTCCAGTCCTTGTGGTATCTATCAGTCCTGAGCTAATTTTGAGACTTAATTTATCTAATTGGTTGTGAGGGAGTGAGGACGTTCACTGAGTAGTGTGTTTCTTCTCCGCCATCTTGGCTCCGCCCAATTTCCAGTTTTTAAAAGGAATATTCTAGCTTCATCTTAGCTGGCTATGCATAGACAGATAAATAGATGGATCGGTATATCTCTATGATATATGTATGTCATGTTGTGGTGGTAGTAGTTGTTCAGGTGTTTTGATGTGTGAATCTAAAACCTCATTTTGGTGTTTTCTTGGCCAAGATGTCAGAGTGCTTTGCCACTTACTTCTCTAGGTTTATAGATGAGGAAATTGGGTAGAACAGGGTTGAGTGACTTCTCAGGATCACACAGCTAATAAATGTTTAAAGCCAGATTTTACCTCAAGTTTTCCTGATTCTAGGGCCCTCCATAATTCCACTTAGCTGCTCATAAGCACGGTTTAAATAAAACTAGTAGATCAATTACTCTTACCAAGGAATGGAAGACAAAAATTCACAAACCAACAATGGGTAAGATACCTTCCTTTATTCTTACAAAGCATATGTTTTGTTAATAATGTCAGAATGTAGTCATTGGCAGTACTTTCTCTGAGGTGGTTTTACTTTCAATTGTGCAAAAATACATTAACTGTGGTCAAGAAGGTTGCTTCCAATTACTTGTCTCATCCTCATATACTATAAAAGTTGAGAATTGGATGATAGTTTGATCTAAGAGCTTAGAAGGGAGTTTGGGGGAAATTTATATTTTGAATTGAAGGAAATCTATTTTTAGCTTTTAAAATGTTTTAATATTATTTGTTGCCTCACTAAGGTATTGCCTTCTACTTGGTCCTAATTTTTCAGGGACTTTTGCTTGAGCAAGATTTTTGTTCCTCTTGTGCCAAGCTATTAATTTTTTTTTTTTTTTTTTTGCAAAAGTCACATTTCTTTTCACTCCCCCTGCTCAAGCATGATTATTCTATTTATTCTTTTAAAGATCTTTCAGTATTTTTTTAAAACTTCATTTGCTTCATTGAAAAATACTTCAGGGAATTTATATAGTATAGTGACTAGAGAACTAAAACAGGGAGTCAGGAAAAATATAGAAGTCTGAACAGAAAACTCTTCCTAGCTGTGTGAACTTGACAAATTATTTAACTTGTCTGTCTCATTTTTCTCCAATATAAAAATTAGCATAATAATAGCAGTCATTTCCAACATAAAAATTAAGATAATTATAACAGAGTCAATGGTCTATATCATACCAATGGGATTAAATTGATCCAGAGGAGCAGTGTGGTCGATGACTTTGCACAGCTCAACTTCACTTAAATTTAATTCACTTGCAAGTTATGAAAAAATCTTCTTAATGTCCTGATTCTCTTCAAGAACAAACAATGAAAAAATAATAATAGAACCTGGATTTTCAAGAAACTGGAATCTGAGTGGATGCCCCATAAGTTGGTGAATGGCTGAATAAGTTATGATATATGAATGTTATGGAATATTATTGTTCTATAAGAAATGATTAGGAGGATAATTTTTGAGAGGCCTGGAGAGACTTACATGAACAAAGGCTAAGTGAAATTAGCAGAACCAGGAAACCATTATATATGGCAATATCAATATTATATGACAATCAATTCTGATGAATACAGAAAGGCAGAAAATAGTAAGTACATCCTTTTTCAGATCACTATGCAATGAAAATTACATTCAATAAAAAGCCAGGGGAAAAGAGCCCCCAAAATAATTGGAAAATAAATAATTTCATCCTAAAGAATGATTTACCCAAGAAAATGACAATATTGAGATATAATACCAAAATGTGTAGGATGCAACCAAAGTGGTATAATGGGAAGTTTTTATGTCTCTAGAGGCCTACTTGCATAAAATAGAGAAAGAGGTCAATGAATTGGGCTTGCAACTAAAAAAGCTAGAAAAGGAACAAATTTAAAACCCCTCAGTGAAACCCTAAATTTGAAATTCTAAAAAAAAAAAAAAAAAAAAAAAAAAAAAAAGAGATTGATAATATTGAAAGCAAAAAAAAATTGAATTAATAAATAAAACTAAAAGTTGGTTTTATAAAAAAACTAATAAAAATAGATAAACCCTTAGTAAAATTTAATCAAAAAAAAGAAAAGAGGAAAATCAAATTGTTAGTCTTAAAAATGAAAAGGAAGACTCACCACTAATGAACAGAAAATTAGAACAATAATTAGGAGTTAATTTGCCCAACTTTATGCCAATAAATTCAATAACTTAAGTGAAATGGAAAAATACCTTCAAATATATAGTTTGCCCAGATTAACAGAGGAAGAAGTAAATTGGTTACACAGTCCCATTTTAGAAAAAAGTATTAATCAACTCCCTAAAAAAAAAAAAATCCCTGGACCAGATGGATTTACACTTGAATTCTACCAAACATTTAAAGAACAATTAACTCCAATAGTATATAAACTATTTGAAAAAATAGGGATTAAAGGAGTCCTACCAAATTCCTTTTTATTTTCACAGACATTGTATTGATACCTAAACCAGGTAGGTTGAAAAATAGAGAAAGAACATTATAGGACCAATCTCCCTAATGAATATTGATGAAAAAATCTTAAATACAATATTAGCAAAAAGATTACAGAAAATCATCCTCAGGATAATACACCATGACCAAGTAGAATTTATACCAGGCATGCAGGGCTGGTTCAATATTAAGGACAACTATTAGCATAATTGGCTATATCAAATAACTAAAATTGGTTGATCAAAAAATAGAAAATTTTGATTATATCAAATTTAAAAAGTTTTTGTACAAACAAAACTAATGCAAACAAGATTAGAAGGAAGCAATAAACTGGGAAAACATTTTTACTGTTAAAGATTCTGATAATGACCTCATTTTCAAAATATAGAGAATTGACTTTAATTTATAAGAAATCAAGTCATTGTCCAATTGATAAATGGTCAAAGGATATGAACAGATAATTGTCATTGATGACAATTGAAATTGAAACTATTTCTATTCACATAAAAAAGGTGTTCCGAATCATTATTGATCAGATAAATGCAATTAAGACAACTCTGAGATACCACTACATATCTGTCAGATTGGCTAAGATGAGAGGAAAAGACAGTGATGAATATTGGAGGGGATGCGAGAAAACTGGGATACTGATGCATTGTTGGTGGAGTTGTAAATGGATCCAGCCATTCTGGAGAGCAATTTGGAATTATGATCAAAAACTTATCAAACTGTGCATATCCTTTCATCCAGCAATATTAGTACTGGGCTTATATCCAAAGAAATATTAAAGAAGGGAAAAGGACCTGTATGTGCAATAATGTTTGTGGCAGCTCTTTTTGTAGTGGCTACAAACTGGAAAATAAATGGATGTCCATCAATTGGAGAATGGTTTGGTAAATTGTGATATATGAATGTTATGAATTATTATTGTTCTATAAGAAATGACCAGCAGAATGAATACAGAGAAACATGGAAAGAAAATACATGAAACTGATGCTAAGTGAAATGAGCAGAACCAGGAGATCATTATACACTTCAACAGCAAATACTGTACTAGGATGTGTTCTGATGGAAGTGGCTATCTTTGACAAAGAAAAAGATCCAATTCAATTCCAATTGATCAATGATGGACAGAATCAGCTACACCCAGAGAAGGAACACTGGGAAATGAATTTGGACTACTTACATTTTTGTTTTTCTCCCAGGTTATTTTTACCTTCTGAATTCAATTTTTTCTTACACAACAAAGGAACTGTATGGATCTGCACACATATATTGTGTCTAAGATATACTTTTTAACATGTTCAACATGTATCAGACTGCCTACCATCTAGGGGAGGGGGTGGATTGAGGGAAGGGAAAAAGTTGGAACTCAAGTGAGTGCAAGGCACAATGTTGCAAAAATTACACATGCATATGTTCTATCAATAAAAAGATTAAATAAAAAAATTAATAACATATTTGTTACAAGATTGTTGTGAGGGCACAATGAAATGATTTTATTTGTAAGGATTTTCAAGCTTTGGTGCATTATAGATTCCAAATATTATTATTATTATTATTATTATTATTAATTATATAGAAATCCAACAATGTATACAGCGACACAGAATATTAGAGATGGAAAAGACTTGGGTACAAATTAATTCACCTTCTTTATTTTAAGATGATAAAATTGAATACCAAGGGGATTGTGTGACTTTCATGAGGTAATCCTATATGTAATTTCTTTGGGACCAGAACCTATATCATCTTTCTTTTAGTCCTATCCTCTTACTATAAAAACTGCTTCTTTTTTTTCTTTGGCACTAGCACTATAATCAGATTCTAGTGTATTTTGAAAGTTGCCTTCTCAAGTAGTTAATATAACATTTTAAGTCTAATTTACTCTATCTATTTGAAGTAATTTTTCTCAGGGAAAAAAAAAAGTAAAGATCAAACTCAATGAAACAGTCAGTTATTTTGAAACCAACTCTTTTAATATAGTCAGACTGGGAAACAATTAGTAATCTTTTAGCTCTTAAATGTTAGCTTTTAAATGACCCTTAAAAAAAGAAAAAAAAAAACATAGATGTGCTCTATAAACATCTTTCTGCCTTCCCATGCACATGGACAAAGATGTAATTTCCACAAAATGCATTTTTTTTTTTCTTCTCAGTCTCTGGTATAGTAGAGATGAACAGTTTTCACTTCTCAGAGTGAAGAAGATCAGTAAAACAGAGTCATTTCTTTGGCAATAAATGGTTATGATTTTGAGTGGCAGCCAAACTTGTATTCTTCCAGAATATTCCACAAACTTTTCTCTAAGGTTTTTATCTGAGGATAAACAATCTTCCTGAAAAAGAGGATAATAGTAAGGTGACCCATTGAAGCTTTCATCTAGTTTGTGCAGACATAGCTAATTGGGGGGGAAAAAAAGTAAAAAAGCATTCTTCAGTCAGTTCCTCTTAATATCATTTCAGTCACTTTGCTACTTTACTCAGCAGATCTCGGCACCAGGGGGTGTGGCCTCAGCTACCACCTGAGAATAGTTAAGAGATTGACAAGTGGGTGGATACGGCCCAAGGCAACACACACTGCCTAGTTTAGCTGGAGGGAGTGGAACTCAGCTCCAGGAAGTCCCAGAGAAGCGGAACCTTTGAACTAGGGACCGCGGTTTCTGGCAGACACTTCCAGTTTGAGCACAGGGGCTTTTCACGTCACCTGATGCAGTAAAGTAGCAAAGTGACTGAAATGATATTAAGAGGAACTGACTGAAGAATACTTTTTTACTTCCCCCCCCCCCCCCCATTAGCTATGTCTGCACAAACTAGATGAAAGCTTCAATGGGTCACCTTACTATTATCCTCTTTTTCAGGAAGATTGTTTATCCTCAGATAAACTGTGTTCAGTAAAGAATCTCATCTTTAAAAAAATTACTGTAATAGTGTTTATTTAGGAAATGGGTGTATTGCCCAAAACGATTTCATAGGACTTAAGTAAAAATTCATGTATATGATAATAAGCCATATTTCAATTAAAATGTCCCTCAAAATTGTTGTTCAGTCATGACTGACTCTTAATGATTCCATTTGAGATTTTCCTGGCAAAGACACAAGAATGGTTTGCCATTTCCTTCTCTGGATAATTTTACAGTATAGAAACTGAGGGATACAGGGTTCAATGCTTTGCCCAAGGGCACAAGACTAGTAAATGAGGGCAGATTTAAAACTCAAGAAGGTGAGTCATCTTGATGACACTTCTAGCACTCTATCCAAATAATATTTAGCAGCCTGCATATTATTGATCTTCAAAATAGACTTTGAAAATAAAAAAATAAGTATAAAGAATTAATGACCCATTACTTAAGTCATCAAAGACAAAATGCTTTCTTAGTCATCAAACATGAAAATAATAGTGCTAGACAAAAACCAAACATTCAAAACAATTTATTTTGTATTGATTCCATTTTGAATCAATCCATAATTATATCTACATCTGTTAGGTTCTTACTAAGTGCTAATGAGATAATGAGATATTAGGTTCTTATGAAGTGCTAAGTCAGTATTTAACAATTCTCTAGTTCCGGCCTTTAAGGGGTAGTTTTACCCCTTTGAACTTCTGGGGAGGAGCTTGCATGCTTAAGAGGAGCAAGTTCATTGGTTGAAGTAATTTTTCCCAGAAGCCCCTGAGTTATTCCATGCCCATTCTCTGGGAGGATAAAAGAAGCAAAATTGAGCAAGGAAGAGGAATCTCTATCTACTCTAGGTCAGAGTTGGTGGCTCTTTACAGGAAGAAGAATCTGGCTGAGAGATTGAGTTGAGACAGCAGATCTCCTCCCAGAGAGCGATCAGCAGTTTCTGGAGACAACAGAACATTACATATATCAATTTATAAATACATATGTATAATGCACGCATAGATATAGATAGATGAATGGATAGATAGATTAGATAGAGTTATATGTTATATTTTATGGTCATTTTTATTTCTCATGCATACTAAATGAACTCAGCTTTCAGAAATATATGCAGGCATAATGAAGGAATGAAAAAATAGTTACTAAAATATTGGGAATCCATTCTACTTTCAGTGAAGGTGTAAGAAAAAAATCCTTTTGAAATATTTACTGTTCTTTGTGCCAGTTCAGCATCCTGAATTTTTTCCTTGGCAATTACTTCTAATTTATGATCTGAATTATATAATTAAACTTTGCTTTGCTGACTATGTAATCTACACAAATACATTAGTATTAATCTAGAGTATAACCATATGATGATGTAAATAGTTTAGAAGATATTTTATGTTTCAGCAAATTATGTTTTATTTTATTTTGGACCAGATAATTTTGATGTATTGCTGTTTCTGATTTTCAAAACAACAAATTTTCTTCCTTCTTTCATTCCTTTCTTCCTTTCTTCCTCCCTCCCTCCCTTCTTCCTTTCTATCTTCCTTCCTTCCTTCTTTTCTTCCTCTTTTCTTTCTTTTTTTTTCTTTTTTCTTTCTTTCTCTTTCTTTTCCACTTTTCTTTCCCTTCCTTCTTTTATTTATTTATATATTTGTTTGTTTGTTTTTACAAAGCTAGAATATACGAAACACCTCTAGATGTCCCTCTTTAGGTTAAAATATATAAAATGAATCATGTAATTTTATCTATGCATTATAATAATTAAATAAGGAAAAATCGTTTAAATTCCCTTAAATTACCAATTTTTTTAATGCAATCATTACTGACCTTAATAGTAGTAATTATATCAAATCTGCAGTAATTGGATAAAGGTCAAGCTGTCATATAACATTAAATTAGGTAGCAATAGTAATTCAATTACTTAATAAACAAAATGTTAGGAAAATGTCTTTTTCTTCCCTGTGATATTAAGAATTTTTCTTGGGGGCGGAGCCAAGATGGCGGAGAAGAAACACATGACTCTGTGAACCTCCTCACTCCCTCACAACCAATTAGATAAATTAAGCCTCAAAATAAGCTTAGGATTGATAGATACCACAAGGACTGGAAGCACTACTTACCAGCTGAAGAGAATCTGGAGTTTCAACAGAAAAGGTCGGTCCCCAGGGGAGGAAGAAGAGAGGCCAGCACAGACGGCTGGGTGCTAGCATACAACGCCGATCGCACTGGGGAGGGCTCTGGGATCAGAGAAGCCACTGAGATAAAGGAATCTGGCACAGGCTATTAGCTCTTCTCTGCTAATTATTTAGCAGTTCAGAAGAGAAAGCTAAAATACTTTAAAAACTCAGATTAGATTTTCCCCGGATCCTGGAGGTGACTCAGCAGATCTAGGCACCAGGGGGTGTGGCCTCAGCTACCACCTGAGAATAGTTAAGAGATTGACAAGTGGGTGGATACGGCCCAAGGCAACACACACTGCCTAGTTTAGCTGGAGAGAGTGGAACTCAGCTCCAGGAAGTCCCAGAGAAGCGGAACCTTTGAACTAGGGACCGAGGTTTCTGGCAGACACTTCCAGTTTGAGCACAGGGGCTTTTCACATCACCTGCTGCAGACATCCACGCCCCTCTGGGAAAGCATAGGCTGGGCTTTGTGCTGCCTTTACTTGTCAGTCTCAACCTCAGGGAAGCCACTAAAACACAGCGCCCTCGGGGCACATCAGCGCTAATCACCTCTGAGGCACTTCTAGGGAGGGGGTGGGGAACTCTCTCCCAGAGCTCTATCTTAGCTCATGCACAGGAGCCACTGCATCCATCTGGTCTGGGAGGAAGCTGGTAAAGAAGTAAATAAATAATTTCCTACCCCAGGGACAGACCCCAAAAGATTTTTTAAATATGAGCAAAAAAGCCAAAAAAAGCATAGATTCCTACTACACAGAGAAAGAGCGGGTATCCAACCCCGAGGAAGTTAACAGCAGAGAGACAGCAGATAACAACCTAAAGGGGAACGATTCCTGCCCCCCATCACATAACTCTCTCCTAGAAGAGACTCTTAAAAAATTAAGGGAATTTGAAGAAAAATGGGGAAAGGAAAGAGAAGCTATGATAGAGAATAACAACATCCTGAAATTGGAGTTGGAAAAAATAAAGAATTCACAGGAGATGCAGGGAAACAAAATTTATGAATTAGAAAAGGTTAAAAAAACACAGAAAAGTAGGATTTCTGAATTGGAAAAGATAAAAAAGTCTCAAGAAAATAGAATTTCTGAATTGGAAAAAGAAAATAATTCTCAAAAAAAAATTAGGGAAATGGAAAAAAATTCAATAGAGCAAAATAATTCATTTAAAAACGAAATTGGGCATTTACAAAAAGAACTAAAAACTGTGAAAGAAGAAAATAACTCCTTAAAAGCAGGATGGAACAAATAGAAATGAATGATTCACAGAGAACCCAAGAATCAGTCAAACAAAACAAAAAAAATGAGAAGCTGGAGAACAACGTCAAATACTTACTGGGAAAATCTATAGACCTGGAAAATAGATCTAGGAGAGATAATGTGCGGATCATTGGACTTCCTGAAAACTATGACCAAAAATAGAGCCTAGATTCTATTTTACAGGAAATTATCAAAGAGAACTGTCCAGAGATAATAGAAACAGAAGGGAAAGTAGATGTGGAAAGAATTCATCGAACTCCTTCTGAAATAGACCCTTAAAAAAAGAACACCACGGAATATAGTGGCTAAGCTGCAGAATTACCACACAAAGGAGAAAATCCTGCAAGCAGCTAGAAAAAAACAATTTAAATACGAAGGGGCCACAATAAGGGTCACCCAAGATCTGGCTGCCTCCACATTAAAAGATAGAAGGGCCTGGAACCTGATATTCCATAAGGCAAAAGATCAAGGACTGCAACCAAGAATGAACTACCCAGCTAAGTTTAGCATCTTTTTCCATGGAAGAAGATGGTCATTCAATGAAACAGAGGAATTCTATATGTTTCTAAGAAAAAAACCAGACTTAAACAAAAATTTTGATCTACATCCACAAGACTGAAGAGAAACAGAAAAAGGTACACAGAACCCTTGAGAACTGTAACTCTGTTGTGGGTATATAAAAAGTACTCAAGGATAATTTGATTTTACTGATATAAAAGAAAAAAAGGGGGGTGTAGTAAAGGGAAGGAGGTCGGTTCAGAAAAAGGGGAAGGAATGATAAAAAGAGGGAAACTACATCCCAGGAAGAGGCATAGAAAATACACCATATCTGAGGGAACTTAGTGAGGGGGAGAATCATTGTGTGAATCTTACTCTCATCAGGAGAGGCTCAAAGAGTAAATAATTAACATATTTGTTTTTCAGAGAATTTTCTCTCACCTCATTAAAAGGGGGGAGAGGAAAAGGGAAAAGGAAAAGGAGAATAAGTGAAGGGACCTGGAGGGAGGGGGGAGGGATACTAAAAAAAAAAAGAGGGAGGGTTGCGCGTCACAAGGGGGGGTCTGTAAATTAAATATCGGGGAAAGGGATCAGGGGGGTCAAGGGAAAAAAGCATAATCTGGGGATAATATGATGGCAGGAAATACAGAATTAGTCATTTTAACTGTAAATGTGGATGGGATGAACGATCCCATCAAACGGAGACGGATAGCAGATTGGATCAAAAAGCAGAACCCTACAATATGTTGCCTACAGGAAACACACTTAAAGCAGGGAGATACATACAGAGTAAAGGTAAAAGGTTGGAACAGAGCCTATTATGCTTCAGGTAAAGCCAAAAAAGCAGGGGTAGAAATCCTTATCTCAGATCAAGCAAAAGCAGAAGTAGATCTCATTAAAAAAGATAAGGAAGGAAACTATATCCTGCTGAAAGGTAGCATAAATAATGAAGCCATATCAATACTAAACATATATGCACCAAGTGGTATAGCATCTAACTTTCTAAAGGAAAAGTTAAGAGAATTGCAAGAAGAAATAGACAGTAACACTATAATAGTGGGAGATCTCAACCTTGCACTCTCAGATTTAGACAAATCAAACCACAAAACAAACAAGAAAGAAATTAAAAAAGTAAATAGAACATCAGAAAAACTAGGTATGACAGACCTTTGGAGAAAACTGAATGGCAATAGAAAGGAATATACTTTCTTCTCAGCAGTTCATGGATCCTATACAAAAATAGACCATATATTAGGATATAAAGATCTCATAATTAAATGTAGGAAGGCAGAAATAATAAATGCCTTCTTCTCAGATCACAATGCAATAAAAGCTACATTCAGTAAAAAGTTAGGGGTAAATAGACCAAAAAGTAATTGGAAACTGAATAATCTCATCTTAAAGAATGACTGGGTGAAAGAGCAAATTATAGAAACAATTAATAATTTCACCCAAGATAATGACAATGATGAGACATCATACCAAAATCTGTGGGATGCAGCTAAAGCAGTAATATTTTTTATCTTTATAAAATTTTATATCTTTAGAGGTTTATTTGAAGAAAATAGAGAAAGAGAAGATTAACGAATTGGGCTTACAACTTAAAAGGCTAGAAAAAGACCAAATTATAAACCCCCAACCAAAAATTAAACTTGAAATACAAAAATTAAAAGGAGAAATAAATAATATTGAAAGTAAAAAAACTATTGAATTAAAAAATAAAACCAAGAGTTGGTTTTATGAAAAAGCCAATAAAATAGATAAACATTTGGTGAATTTGATCAAAAAAAAGAAAGAGGAATATCAAATTGTTAGTCTTACAAATGAAAAGGGGGATCGTTCCACCAATGAAGAGGAAATTAGAGAAATAATAAGGAGTTACTTTGCCCAACTTTATGCCAATAAATTTGATAACTTAAGTGAAATGAATGACTTCCTCCAAAAATATAGGCTCCCTAGATTAACAGAGGAGGAGATAAATTGCTTAAATAGTCCCATTTCAGAAAAAGAAATAGAACAAGCTATTAATCAACTCCCCAGGAAAAAATCCCCAGGGCCAGATAGATTCACATGTTAATTCTACCAAACATTTAAAGAACAATTAGCCCCAATGTTATATAAATTATTTGAAAAAATAGGGGATGAAGGAGTCCTACCAAACTCCTTTTATGACACAGACATGGTACTGATACCTAAACCAGGTAGATCGAAAACTGAGAAAGAAAATTATAGACAAATCTCCTTAATGAATATTGATGCTAAAATCTTAAATAAGATATTAGCAAAAAGACTTCAGAAAATCATCTCCAGGATAATACATTATGATCAAGTAGGATTTATTGCAGGAATGCAGGGCTGGTTTAATATTAGGAAAACTATTAATATAATTGACCATATTAATAATCAAATTAATAAGAACCATATGATCATCTCAATAGATGCAGAAAAAGCATTTGACAAAATCCAACATCCATTCCTACTAAAAACTCTTGAGAGTATAGGAATAAATGGATTATTCCTTAGAATAATCAGGAGTATATATTTAAGACCGTCAGTAAGCATAATATTCAATAGAAATAAACTGCAACCTTTCCCAGTAAAATCAGGAGTGAAACAAGGTTGCCCACTATCACCATTTCTATTCAATATAGTACTAGAAACGCTAGCCTCGGCAATAAGAGCCGAGAAAGAGATTCAAGGAATTAGAGTAGGAAATGAGGAAATTAAACTATCACTTTTTGCAGATGACATGATGGTATACTTAGAGAACCCCAAAGACTCTGCTAAAAAGCTACTAGAAATAATTCAAAATTTCAGCAAAGTGGCAGGATACAAAATAAATCCACATAAATCCTCGGCATTTTTATATATCACTAACAAAATGCAACAGCAAGAGATACAAAGAGAAATTCCATTCCAAACAAATGTTGAGAGTATAAAGTATTTGGGAATCCATCTACCAAAGAAAAGTCAGGAATTTTATGAGAAAAATTACAAAACACTTGCCACAAAAATAAAATCAGATTTAAATAATTGGAAAGACATTCAGTGCTCTTGGATAGGCCGAGCAAATATAATAAAGATGACAATACTCCCCAAACTAATCTATTTATTTAGTGCTATACCAATCAGACTCCCAAGAAACTATTTCAATGACCTAGAAAAAATAACAACAAAATTCATGTGGAAGAATAAAAGGTCGAGAATTGCAAGGGAACTAATGAAAAAAAACTCAGAGGAAGGTGGTCTAAGTGTACCTGATCTAAAGCTATATTATATAGCAGCAGTCACCAAAACCATTTGGTATTGGCTAAGAAATAGACCGGTAGATCAGTGGAACAGATTAGATACAAAGGACAAAAAAGGGTACATATATAGCAACCTAATCTTTGACAAACCCAAAGATACCAACATTAGGGATAAAAATTCATTATTCAGAAAAAAACTGTTGGGAAAACTGGAAATTAGTATGGCAGAAATTAGATATGGATCCACACTTAACACCATATACCAAGATAAGATCAAAATGGGTCCATGATTTAGGCATAAAGAGGGAGATAATAAATAGATTAGAGGAACAGAGGATAATCTACCTCTCAGACTTGTGGAGGAGGAAGGAATTTATGACCAGAGGAGAACTAGAGATCATTATTGATCACAAAATAGAAGATTTTCATTACATCAAACTAAAAAGTTTCTGTACAAATAATACTAATGCAAACAAGATTAGAAGGGAAGTAACAAATTGGGAAAATATTTTTTAAAACAAAGGTTCTGACAAAGGTCTCATTTCCAAGATATATAGAGAACTGACCTTAATTTATAAGAAACTGAACCATTCTCCAATTGATAAGTGGTCAAAGGATATGAACAGACAAATCTCAGAGGAAGAAATTGAAACTATATCCACTCACATGAAAGATTGTTCCAAATCACTACTGATCAGAGAAATGCAAATTAAGACCACTCTGAGATACCACTACACACCTGTCAGATTGGCTAAGATGACAGGAACAAATAATGATGAATGTTCGAGGGGATGTGGGGAAACTGGGACACTAATACATTGCTGGTGGAGTTGCGAAAGAATCCAGTCATTCTGGAGAGCAATCTGGAATTTTGGCCAAAAAGTTATCAAACTGAGCATACCCTTTGACCCAGCAGCACTACTACTGGGATTATATCCCAAAGAAATACTAAAGAGTGGAAAGAGACATATATGTGCCAAAATGTTTGTGGCAGCTCTTTTTGTTGTAGCTAGAAACTGGAAGATGAATGGATGTTTATCAGTTGGAGAATGGTTGGGTAAATTATGGTATATGAAGGTTATGGAATATTATTGCTCTGTAAGAAATGACCAGCAGGAGGAATACAGAGAGGCCTGGAGAGACTTAAATCAACTGATGCTGAGTGAAATGAGCAGAACCAGAAGATCACTGTACACTTCAACAACAATACTGTATGAGGTTGTATTCTGATGGAAGTGGAAATCTTCAACATAAAGAAGATCCAACTCACTTCCAGTTGATCAATGATGGACAGAGGTAGCTACACCCAGAGAAGAAACACTGGGAAGTGAATGTAAATTGTTAGCACTAATATCTGTCTGCCCAGGTTACTTATACCTTCGGAATCTAATGTTTATTGTGCAACAAGAAAATGATATTCACACACATGTATTGTATCTAGACTATATTGTAACACATGTAAAATGTATGGGATTGCCTGTCATCGGGGGGAGGGAATAGAGGGAGGGGGGATAATTTGGAAAAATGAATACAAAGGATAATATTATAAATATATATATATATATATATATATATATATATATATATATATATATATATATATATATAAAATAAAAAATTATTAAGTAAAAAAAAAAAAGAAAAAGAAAAAAACATTATTTTTAATAAGTGTCTAAAGCTAATAAGTGTCTAAAGCTAGATTTAAACTCATGGTTTCTAGACTCCAGCATTCTATCATGATTGTACCATTTAGCTGTCCTTATAGTATTAACCAGTTATGGGTAGGCTAAGCTAAAATAATATTACCTTTTTAAAATTGTGCTTTCAGTTCCATAGCAATTCAAATTACTAAGGGATTACTTTGTAGAGCTAGAAAACTCATCTAGACGACAAAATGTCATAAATCTCAAAGGAAATCATGAAAAAAAGGAGAAGGAATGGGGCAAATCTCAAAATATATTACAAAGAAGTAAACATCAAAATTATATAAAAAAAAATAATTTTTCTTTTTTGTGTTCTAAGGGAAATGTAAGTATATAGAAGTTAAACAAATGTAAAACAAATCAATTATTTTGTTTATTCACAGAAAGAATTATTCTGATATTCTTATTCTGCTTTGCTAAATATTCTGAATATTTCACATTCTGGAACAAGGTATAAAAGATCCACAATGGCTATTTGATGGAAGTGTTATCTGATCACTGTGATGTAACTGATCTGATGGTGCCCATTAGGATATGAAAAGACATCTGTCAGGGGAATTGTAAAAACCAAAACAATAGATTAGGAACCTTGGCACATATTCTTAATGTTTTCAAGTTTTTGGTTAATAAATGATATCTGGGAAAAATCATTATTAATTAAGAATTAGTTTGAAAAAAACAAGATGAGGAGAAAAGGGCCACCTTTTGGAAGGTTAAATAGAAAAAAAACCTGTAGTGTTGAATAGATGTTACAGATTAAGTCCATGGATTAAGTGAGTGGCTCCATAGAATCTACTGTCCCTTTTTTTATGACACTTTTTGTTCTGAGACCTTTAAGTAATGCTTCTCAAAAGCTCCCTGACAACTATTTTGGAATAAGTATATTTTGACATATTCAGTTCTGGAAATTAATTTAGATGCCTTGTCATCAGTTATGTGAGACATTAGCCTTCTGCTAATTTCCAGGATACCAGCAAAACTGGTAGGTTCTTTTCACCCTCTCCTCCTTCCCTCCTTTAAAATTTGATTCTATGCATGAGGAAGAGGAAGATCATGGGGCAGGAGCATGCACTCTCCTGGACTTCTCAAGTATGTTCCATTTCTCCCTTATTTAAGGTTATTGAAGAATGGCATTCAGAGGAAAGAAAGAAAGGAAAAAGCAAGCCAGGCTCGGCTGCAGCAGGCATGATTGAACTTTTGTCTCTAGAGCCTATGCAAATCTTCTTCATTCTAGGAACAGATTACCAGGCAGGAAACAAGCTAAAGAAGAAAAGGAAATTTCATTGCTGATTGTTTAGCTCTATTCACAAAGGATGACTTGAGCTTTACCAGGCTTCTGCCTTTGCATGATTAGGTAGTTGTTAAGTGGTCGGCTTTATCTAAGCCTCTTTGATCTGATGGCTTCATAATATTGATTATATTAAGCACACCTGTGAGGTCCATGAATTCATTCATGTGGATAGACTCTGAGAAGAGAAGACATTCACTGAAGCAAAATGAAGTATAAGATGAATTGGGAGGAAAATACCTATGTAATAAATTGTTTCTCCCATGATTTTCTTACAATTGACCAACAATGCATATTATTGTTTCCTGAGAAAAGTGAAGTTTTTGGGAAAGAGAAAAAAAAAAAAAAAACATTTCCTATACATTTTCTCAGTTTAAGCAACATTCACATCTCTAAGAGCATTGACTCCTAGGTACCTTTTAAATCAATCAATAAACATTTATTAAGTGTATACTATGTACTAGGCACTGTAATAGGCAGTGAATATGCACACTCATACCCATACACAAAGAGGCAAAAGACTATCACTGCCCTCAATGTGCTCACAATCTAATTTAGTAGATAAATATGCATATGTGTTCATGTACATAAATACACATTTGTGTATATATATATATATATATATATATATATATATATATATATACACACAAAACATAGACAAATATATATAAAGGAAAATATAAAATATATATGTATATATTTGCACAGACACACACACATACATATATATATATATATATATATATATATATTTGTGTGTATATTTATTTTTTTGTCTCCTCCATTACATTGTGAACTCTTTGAGAATAGAAATTGTCTTTTGCCTCTTTTTATAGCTCCTTTATTTAGTATAGTATTTATCTTCCATTGTATACACATGCACATACATATGCATACACACATATAAATATGTATATATACATACATATATATACATATATTTTATTACTTGTATGTATGTGTACTATATAAGTGTATATATATATTTATGTATACATATATATATGTATACATAAATATATATATATATATACACTTATATAGTACACATACATACAAGTAATAAAAAGAAAAGAAAAATAAAAAGTGGGGCAGCTAGGTGGCACAGTGGATAGAGCACTAGCCTTGAATTCAGGAGGACACGAGTTCAAATCTGGTCTCAGACACTTAACACTTCCTGGCTGTGTGGCCCTGGGAAAGTCACTTAACCCCAGCCTCAGAGAAAATAAATAAATAAATAAATAAATAAATAAATAAATAAATAAATAAATAAATAACATAGAAGATATTAGAATTAAGAGGGACTGGGAAAGGCATAGTGTAGATGAGGTTTCACTTGGGCCTTAAAAATATATAGAAAAAAAAAATAGAGAAGCCAGTAGATAAAAATGAGGGGGAAAAAACAAAAACAAACATTCCAAACATGAGGGAAAACCAGAGAAAATGCCCAGACCCAAGAAGTAGTGTTTTGTTCATAGAAAAGCAAGCTGATCATTGTTTCTAGATCCAAAAATGGAGGCTGTAGAGAAAGGTGTAAGAAAATTGGAAAGGTAGAAGAGGACTAGGTTATAAAGGGCTTTAAATGCTTGAGAATTAATAGAATGGTATTGTTCTTTACATCAATAAAGATGGTAGGAGGAAATAGGGTGATGATTTGAGGATAAAGATAACGTGTTTCATTTTAGACTTCTTGATTTTAATGGATCTGCTGGATATCTAATTAGAGATATAACAAAGACCTTTGGAGATGGGGATAGATTCATATAGATTTGAGAATCGTAAGCATAGATAATTACATCTATGGGGGATGGTGAGTTTACCAAGTAAGTTAGTACAGAAGAGACTTTATGAGAAAACTCTGTGGGACATTATTTCATGTTGTCATAATATAATTCATCCAGTTATTACTGTCATATGCCTCAAAGATCAAATAAGCATAGATATGGAATTAAAATAAATCTCAGAAATCATTCAATACAAAATTTTTATTTAATATCTAAAGAAACAAAGAGCAAATTACAGAGTAAGTAGAAGGACTTCTCAAATATAAGTTCTCTGACTTCTAATCCTACAGTTTGTCCACTGCACCATGATGACTATCTATCATCTATCCTATTTATCTGTCATCTCCATACTCATAATTCACAGACTTTTATTAGATAATTCTATTCAAAGGTTATGAAGTTAGAATCCTGCCCTTAGGATCATAACTTTAAAGCCATAGGGCCCCTAATTTCATCTTTTATTGTTGTTATCACTTTATTCATGCTTAGTTCTCAAAGAGGGCTAATAAGATAGGGAAGCTCATGTCTTGCCTTGCAAATGAATTGACTTTAAGTGAGGTAAAGCTGTACAAAATCATCAGCCTCACTTTCTTCTCCAGAGCCATCTAGGTACAATGATAAGACATAAATCAGTATATATGCTAAAGACTCCAGATACAATCTGAGACCTGTATCTTTCTATGTTAAAGTCTTTCCTTGATCTTATTTTGTCCAAGACAACACCCATTCAGTAGTTAAAGGTTTGGTAAGAATTGAATTAAAAGATGACTTAGTTTGCCTTCACAAAAGAATCAATCTAAAAGGGAAAGACCTTCAGAGTTTCTGGCCAGAACAGAAATAATTGCTATTTACACTCACTTTGAACCACAAGAACTCAAATAAAGAAGTGAGGCTTGGGATATATTATTGGTCAATCAGTGAAAGCCAAAGTAATTTGGATTTTAAGGCATAGCTTTAATGGAATCCCAATGAACTTTTTTTAGAGCTATATTTCAAGACATCATAAAATAAAAACTACATGAGACAAAACAGTTAACTGGCCCAGTTTTTCAAAAAGAAAACATTAAAAAATAAATAAATAGGGAAGAAAAAACTGGCTCCTATATCTTGTGACCAAGATTTCTATTCCTCTGGATAAAATATTCACATGTTTAAGCATGACTATCAACATGAACAGATGAGAGGAGGAAGAATGGGAGGAGGAAGAGGAGATAATTGCATTGCCCAACTAAAATTGGTTTCTTGGGTCCCCAGTGGGTAGGTATTGGTACTCACAGATTGTTGTTCATTCTACATTCTTTTTTTTTTTTTTTTTTTTTTTTTTTTTTGGCTGAGGCAATTGGGGTTAATTGACTTGCCCAGGGTCACACAGCCAGAAAAGTATTAAGTGTCTGAGACCAGATTTGAACTCAGGTAGTTCTGACTTCAGGGTTGGTGCTTTATCCACCCCACCATCTAGCTTCCTCTCATCCTACATTCTTGAAGATCACTGACATCAGGAGGAAGATGCAAATGGAGTGGATTTATTTAAGACAGTGCTGTACAAAATTATCAATCTCACTCTCTTCTTCATAATCATTCCTGTCATTTTAGAAATAAGGTCTTGAACCTCAGAACTGTTAATTCTTTCCAAGGTTACACAGGAATAAGTACCAGACCTATTAAGCAGAAATGGGATTTAAATCCAGATTTTCTGATTTTGGAGACAGTTACATAGCTTAGTGGAAAGAGAGTTGACCTTAGAGTGAGTAAATTCAAATCTAGCTTAAATCACTAACTAGCTGCATGATCCTGAGCAAGTCACTTAACCAAGTTTATACCTAAGTTTCCTCATCTATACAATAAGCTGGAGAAAAAAAAAATAGTAAATAACTCCCATCTCTTTGCATTACTCGATTAGAGAAGGAAAGACAAACCAATCAAGTATCTTTTCTGTGAAAACCCCATGGGTCATAGTATCACAACTGAATCACTGAATAGCAAAATATTCGACATCAGAGTTAATGGATTTTCCACCATATTTGAATCCATATGATAGGAAAAAATCAAATACTGAGATTTATTTTGAATATTTTAAGTAAGATTATTTCTTTGTAACCCAACTTGCCTTATTATTTACCTCAATGGTTAAATGAACCACAAAATTGCCAAAGTTTATGAAAGGTCTGAGGAAGCCTCTCTGTGAATAAACCTAAGGAAACAATTTCAACAAAAATAAACAACAACAACAGCAACAACAACAACAACAACAAATAGCTAGCCACAATTAAAAAAATAATCACAATTATGAAAAAAAAAATGTTTGTAGGATATCAGGGGAAAAGCTTCTGATACCGAGTCTGGAAATCAAAGAAATGAGTTCAGATGCCTGCTCCTCTCCTGTGCAACCTTGGCTGAATCACTTAAAACTTTAAAGACCTTGGTTTCTCATCTCTGAAATTAAAAGGATAGAGGTAATTTCTAAAGAGTATTTCTGTCTTAAATGATACAATCTTAAGATTAATTTTCTTCCAAATTTTTTCTTTGACATGGAGAATGATGTTTAGATTAAAAAATACTGAGCACAAAAAATGCAGTAAGACATTTTAATGCAAGATATATAGGAGTTAATAGTAGGAAAGTACTTAACTGTCCTTGATGAGTTCAAGTCATCAGGTCCAAGTGATCTGCTTTCTTATGGAAAACACTGTGACTTGATTGAAGAAAATGTGTGAGTGATTGTTTTCAGGATTGTAGAGATAAAATAATAGCTAAATGCACTGTATACTTAGATACTATAATAGATAGGAATTCAGAGCAATATGAGGTAATATGTATAAATTGAAGTAGAGTGAAGAAAGCAGAAGACAGCATATGTACAATTACAAGAATAATTATAAGAGAAGACTAAAATAGCTCCAGAGAAGATGTGATGAATTGAACCTCCCTCCTTTCACTGAAAATGTGGGGGCTGATTGGTGCAGAAGATTTTAAATGCTGTCAAGTACAGCTGCTGTGTCTTTCTTACTTGGAATATGGGGGAAGAGAGAGAGAGAGAGAGAGAGAGAGAGAGAGAAGTGGAGAGGAAGAGAAAGGGGGGAGGGAGAGAAGAAGAGAGGAAGGGAAGGAGGAAGGGAGGGAAATATTGGAGAAAGATTATGTCTGGATATCGTTGTTATTTAAGAACAAAAGCTATCAAAATGCATTTAAATTAAGTAAAAAAACTTGGAATTGTCTTTAGTTTGAAAAAAGAGAGATGACAGAATGATATACAAAGTGGAAGACTAGAAAAAGATGAAAAATACTGATTATTTTTAAGGTTAAAGGACAGCTTCTGAAAATTATACACCATTGAAATTTATTATAATTTCTGGCAAGATTATTGAATTTATTTTTAAAGTATCATGGACCATTAGTGAAAGTCCAGACAAAAGGAAGTGTTGAGTATGAAGATCCATTCTGATTTCCCAAAAGCATATCATGCCATACTAACTACATTTTCTTTATTGAAGGGGGCTATTGACTGGTAAATCAAAGGAATAATTTATACCTAAAAAATTGGAGAAAAATCAGTTATAAAAATGGAGAGAGTTGAGCAGATAATTCAGATATATCAAATTACCAGAACCTAAACTACAAGTACCCAGCAAAATATTCCAAAGCAGAAAGAATAAGAATCAGATGCAATTGGGAAATATGTAACAATAATTAACAAAAGGAGAGATACTTAGTCATAGAAAACAAAATCAAAATCCACAAGGAGAAAAATTAAGGTATTTCAGCTTGATTTAGTTGAGTGATATTTTGATGTCTGAATTACTCATCATGATCTATCAATCAATTAATCATCAGAGAGCTCAAAGAGTTCCTTGTGACTTTTTTTTTAAATGAATAAGACTAGGAAGTGATGCTGAGAACTCAAAATTTTAATATTCTAAGAATTATCTCGATACTTTTATAAGGGGCTAGAGATAGTGATTAAATAAATTACACTGGTAGAGAGTATGCCCTTTGGTTTTAGACTCTGAATGTCTTTTAGAACTCAGTTTTCAAATACATACCCATACATTTCATATACATCCTGCAGTACTTCCAAGTGCTGCCTGTATAAAATTGAAATGAAATTGTCAGATGTGGAGGTTCAAACAGATAATCTTTGGTGCTACTTAATTCATGGTTCAGGCCATCCCCAAATCAAGTAATTATTAAGATTAATAGGGAGAGGGGGCAGCTAGGTGGCACAGTGGATAGAGCACCAGCCTTGAATTCAGGAGGACCCAAGTTCAAATCTGGTCTCAGACACTTAATACTTCCTAGCTGTGTGACCCTGGGCAAGTCACATAACCCTAGCCTCAAAAAAAAAAAAAAAAAAAAAAAAAAAAAAAAAAAAAAAGATTAATAGGGAGAGAATCATGTATTCAGAACAGGCAGTATTCCTATTAGGAATCTAGTCAGAATTAGCAGCTTAACAAAGCAAAACAAATATATTTATAAATATAATGATAACATAAGATATGCAGTTTTGGAAGTTTCAGGAGGTGTTTGCTATCATGAAGAAGCCTTGATGGAACTTTACAGTTATACCCAGAATGTGTAATGTTCTCTCTAAAATGTAAAGTTCTGTATTGAGGTTTTTTGGGGTTCTCTGAGAGTAGTCTTCCTTTCAGTTTAGTAATCACCACAAGTGCAGCCAGGTATTAAAAGTACAAATCCTTTATTGTCTCTTTCAAAGTCTTGTCTCCTTCTCTTGGGGCTTGGCTAGTTTCTGGAGGCCTTCTGGAGTCTTGGTTTCAATGGGGAATTGAAGGAGGAGAGCCTACCACCAAGGTGGTGTGAAATAGGATGAATTTGTCTGAGTCCAAGGGCTTGTGCTCCAGCCTTCAGCCTCTTTCTATCTGCTTGTCTCTGATTCTCTCTGACTGAGGCTTCTAGCTTATATGCCCCACACTGAGTACAAACCATCTGCCTATGGATTCATTAGAGTCAGAGTTGAAGGTCTAAACCAATGTCCATATGGTACATGGCTCTCTCAATGTGTTAAAAAGGTGGCTAGAAGCAACTAGGTGGTGGAGTGGATAGAGTACCAGCCTGAAGTCATAAGGACCTGATTTTAAATATGACCTCAAGCAAGTAACACTTCCTAGGTATGTGATCCTGGGCAAGTCACTTAACCTCAATTGTCTTAGCAAAAAAAAAAAGAAAGAAAAAAAAAGAAAAAAAGGTGGCTGTAACCAGAATTAGTACGAGAAAACAGTGCTAAAGACAAGTGGGCCTTTGTTGTCCCTAAGTGGTGGGCCCTTGTTGAATTCCCACTATCATTGTATAAAATCAGGAGGGCAAGCAATAAATGTCACCCTCACTTTACCTCCCAGACTATTTCTTTTATATAAAAGAACCTATTAGTTCCCTATTTCTTTGCTAACTACTTTTTTGAATGTAACCTGACAGTCAATGGTATGAAATGAAATCTTTATCTCTTGATTCAGAGATAGTCTAAGCCTAAAAATTATCTGAAATACCTTGTGACACCATTCCAGAACCCAATATTTTTGAGAGGTTCATCCTTACACCCCATCAATTAGATGTTTTAATCACCCTCTTATTACCAGAAAATGCTTGCCCAGCAATGTTTTCTTCCCAACTCCTCTCCAGAGAGATCTGGATGATCTCTATATATTGATGATCACTATATATTGTGCTGACAATTAAGTGTGTGGGTCAAGGACCCTTATCCAAATTAATATCAGAGACAAAAACAAGCTCGAAAACAAGGGGAGGGGGGAAGGATTTATTACATTATCAAAAAAAAAAAAAAAAAAAAAGACGACTCCCAAAAGACAGTGCAAAGTATAAAGCACAGAACACAAGATTATATAGATCCTAACTATAAATCCCCACCTCCTCTTCTGACCTTTTCTCCCTTTGATTCGGGAGTTCTAATTTACCCAGAGCCCAGAAACAAAGAATACTAGTCAATTACATGCTCTTTACTATATTAGATACTCAAATACTAATGAAAAAGTGTGTGAGGGGGAACAGGAGGGAAATGTTTGTTTATCTAAGATAATCGAACACCTACAGCTTTTAATTGTAGCTCAACTTGTTATTGCAAAGTCTCAGTATGAAAAATTACTCCATAGGTCAAGGCCACATTCTTATGAAAGATCTTTGCTCAATTTAGCCCATTCATCAGGAAAGGGTCCAATTAGTTTTATGTTATAGAAAGCAATGGGCCACAATGGACTGGTCTTTCATCACTACATATTCCAGTGCTGACTCTTCTGCCACTGAACTGTGAATACCAGTGGAAATCTCTCTACTGTTCATTGTCACTGGGGATGGATTTTCACTCCTGCTTGCTTCATTGGGAATCTACATCCATGGCCACTAAATGTTTTCTTCTCCTGGCTCCCACATCTGTGCCTGATAATATCCTGCCAGCACTATTTGGCACTTAAATTTATAACTGTTGCCTGCTCTGTCAAGTTCAACTGATCATCACTATGCTAAGGTAGAACCAAACACTCCTGCTGGGGCTTGGGCACATGAAACCTATTGTGCTACTTCTACTAGAACTTTACTGTGGTAGAACTAACTTTCACACTATGCAGAAAGTTCCTGAGAGCTACCTTCCTATGCTAGGAAAGATGTGTATTTTTGCTGTTGGGGCCTGAGCTATGTTCTCTTCAGGGTTTCCTTATAATGTTTCTTAGAGAAAAATAAAAATTCAGAGTTGGGGGGGGAGGAGGGGGGAAGGGAGGGAAAGTGGACCATTTTTAAACTGTTGCACCACACTTGCTCTCCTCAATTAATTTAACAGGGATATAGTTGACATATCCCCAATTCCAGAAAGTGTAAAAGAACATTGTTCTTTCAGGTACCTCTCCACAATGGCCTGTATCAAAGAATTACCAAATCTATGTGACAAAAATTTGACTGGCCACTCATAATAATAAAAACAAACATAATAATTAAAAACAAACAAAACTTAGTTGTGCTCTTTGTTGATTGTTTTTAGCATAGTTTTTAGACAATGCAAAGATTCCAGGATCTTCCTTGGTTTGTTTTCTCTCACTGTCATGGTCTTTCTTGCTTTTGCTTAAGCTTTGACACTCTGTTAAGAGTTGTGAAGAGTGACTTTGGTTCAGGTACTTACAATTTCCAAAAACATTCAAAGTCTAGCCATTCTTTTCCCATTTTTGTATAAATGTAACTTCCATAAAGCTACAAGGACTTTCATTTAGTAGTTCTCTCAGGGGCAATTTGGGTGATCATAATCTATAGCAATAAAAGGCCATTCTAGGCAGAGCACTACTAGTTTTCCCAATTTATCCAATCTAATGAGAGACAATTTTAAACCTCCAGATAACTTTGCAAAAAAGTGAATTTTGAAGACATCCCTTAGTAGAACTTGAAGGAGATTTAAATTACCAAGCTTTGGGGGAGGGCTCCTAATAAGTAATATTTTTTCTCTCTCTCACTATTTTGAAACCACACTATTCCTTTGCCTCACCCTCTTATTATTACCCTGTGACTAGAATTCCAGTCCTATTTGAGAAGTTGATATTAGATTAAATGCATAGACACACGTAATCTAATGTTAACTGGTTAAAATTTAGTTCAGTTCCTACATAGCACCTATTTGTTCTAGATTTCCAGATTTCTGGATCACAGTGAATTAAACACTAGCCTACAAGAGCTTATTTTCTTTAGATACAACAGAAAATAACCATTGAAAAAGCCAAAGACCTATGTCTTTTTGAAGTTTTCCATATGGCTTCAGGGAATGAAGGCCATACTTTACTACTTGGTCTTACTGGATATATTTCCATATAGGTTTGGGGCCAACTTCTCTCTTATCACAAACTTCTTTCAGACTTCCTATGTTGTCATCTGCTGGAAGAATGTCTCACTCTGGTTTTTTGATGCTTGTACCAATCCATAATTGGATTTGAGACCTCATTTTTAAAGTTATAAGGAGGGGAATGTTGCTAGGGCTCAAATGAATTCTCTATTCTGATATCTTAATTCTGCCTCCTGAAATCCAACAATATCTTTCAAGGAGAAGGTAAGTGTTTTGAGGACCCAGGTCATCTGAATTATGCATTTTGGCCCTGGCTCACAGAAGGTACTTAATGAATTCTTGTTTGCATAGTTAATTATTATAGCTAGATGAAGTTGGAGAGGAGTAAGATTGTTTATTTAAAGCTTATAATACCACCTAGAAATCAAGTCCTGAAGAAAAACAAACAATAATAATAGACCTGGGGCCTAAACCACTGGTCTTGACTTTTCACTCTGAAATTCTTTCAAAGATATTATAATGCTAATCAAAATACTTCATTTGATAATTAGAAAACAGAGTATTAGATATATCAAGTGTCTCTTTTTAGGTCCATACTACTTTGTTTTGGCAGACTCAAGGTTAAAAGAAAAATCTTTCATTCAAGAAATCTTGATTTCTCCACAAATCAGTCCTACGATAAGGCCTTATTTAATTATTTGTTATCAATATATCAAGGCTATCAGAATTTTTCTTAGAGACCCAAACCAAACTTGAAAAAGCAGAGAAATATTAGTTATTTTTGTGCAATACAGGAAAGAATGTCTTTCTTTGATTGAATTTTCCTTATTCAAAACACTAAAATTATATTTATAAAACAAAAAAAAATCAGTAATACTTTTGATTGCATATAATGTGAGTACTACAATTTTATTGAGAAACTGTTTTTTTTCCTTTTATTTTCTGGCACTTTCAAGAGAAGCACTTTCCGAGTCATCTGGTATTATGAAGCAAAATAAGTCAGTTAAATCAAGGCAGAGTAGATATTTACTTTGGGAATAATTTCTTTTCAATGTCTTTTTATTTTCCTGTAAAGATTAAATATTCAGTGATATATTTTGTGTAATAAGATTTATGTATCTAAGGCCCCCAAGATTTGCTCTACATAAAGCTTTCGAAGCAATCTCTAGCTGCCTAAGGAACAGGCTGCTGGTGTTTTTTATCCCAGACCTATGAAGCCTGGAAGACAGGCTGCTGTCATACCATATTTCATCCCACAGGTCCTGGAGCTCATATTTTTCATGCTTGGTAATGTAGGAAGTGATTCACCCCACCACATATAATGAGTTATTTTCTAGAAATACCATATCTACATAGGCCTGCCAAGTACAACTCATCAAGGCATTGGAGTTGTTTATGCATGTCTCCTTTTGTGTATAAGAAAAATTGTAAATATGCTTTGTGAATTTTACTTTTAAATGTGCCAAACAGCAGGAAGGGAGCAATTAACTTTGACTGTCTCACATAGTTTCCTAGGGAATTTGAGACACTCTAGTGATTGTGTGTGTTTGTGTGTTTGTGTGTGTGTGTGTGTGTGTGTGTGTGTGTGTGTGTATGTATGTGTGTGTGTGCATGAGTGAGAGAAAGAGACATAGAGTCAGAGATTCCACTTTTTAAAATATGAATTGAAGTTTTTCTCCTGATGAACGTAATTTTGCTAACTTGGAATACTTTATATCCTGTTCAAATGTATCTTGTTTTGGCCTTGCCATTTCCAAAGAACAGTAGGATATTATAATGCACAAAACATTCTAAAACTAACTACATCATGCATACTGAAACTAAAGTTTAACTATAATTCAAAGTATTATCTATCGGATATTTCTGTATCTGAGTAAATTGTGACTCTGTTAGATGATTCTTGATATCCATAATAGCAGTTTGGAAATGAGCATCTAACTGCATCTTTGCATATTATACCTGTATTTGTAAAAAATAAATGCTACACTTGAAAAAAAATCATATATATATATATATATATATATATATATATATATATATGTGTGTGTGTGTGTGTGTGTGTGTGTGTGTGTGTGTGTGGGTGTGTTTGTGTGTGGGTGGGTGGGTGGGTGGGTGGGTGTGTGTGGGGTGTGTGTGTATGTGTATTTTCTTATATTCAGTGTTGTCACTTGAAGAAAAAAAAGAACTTTGAGCTTAAAGTTAATTCCAAATAGCTTTAAAAATTTGTCATTTATAATAATAGTAGTAATATTAATCATCTGAAGTAATATCTGTGCTCAAAAAATTTACATGCTGTTGAAAAGAAATATGACATAATTGGGGCTGGATAGTGAAAGCAGATTTGTATAAATAGATATGGATATATATGTATATATATATATATATATATATACATATATATATGTAATATGTGTGTACATGTTATTTAATATTGCAGAATATAAAATTATATAATATATACAGAGAATGTATAGCATAAATACATATATAAATTAGCCAGAACTAATATACATATGATATAAATATATATGTGTGTGTATGCAAATATAAATAAATAATCACCATGCCAACAACTTAGTAAATTTAAGAAACTTCTAGAATTAAAACAGATTAATATTTACTCTGATAACTTGTTTTAGAGAATGCTTGGGACAGTAAGAAGTTATATAACTTGCCCAGATTCATAATCAGTATAGGTTAAGTGTCAGAACTGATCTCAATTTTCTTGTCTTTGAGACTAGTTTTCTGTCCATTATGGCATAGTGACATTCAAGCTGATCATTTTGTGTTACTTTGAGATTTATGTAGTGGGTGGGAATTGGAAAAGGTATGGTAAGTAGTGATTAGATATACAAAATGTATAAATTACTATGTACTAGATTAAAAAAAAAAAAAAAAAAAAAAAAAAAAAAAAAACTTTTTCAGCACTTTTTTTTTTTTTTTTTTCCCCTTCATGATCTTGCGTATTTTGTGATTGATCAGGAATAAGAGAGAAAGAATGGAACTTTTGGTCATCTCCATACTATGGATCTGCTATGCTGGCAATCCTTCTTATTTCCCCCATTTCGCTGCAATCTTGATTAGTTGTTCTTTAGGCTGATGACAGGTGACACTAAAATCAGCACTCCATGTCACTTTCATATTCAAGCTTATCATTCTATGTTACTATTATGTAGTGGTTTTGTAGTATGTAACTTTTATTTATTTATAGATTTGAGTGTTTAATCTTGACCTAATGAAATTGCTGAAAGTTATGTTGACTCAGTTTCTCATTGTTCTCTATCCTATTTACCAAACAGTGTTGGTAGAGACTCTGGTAAGAAAGTAGACACTAAGACTATACAGTTTGTATAAATTACTACCTACTAGATTAAAAAAAAAATCTTATCATTAACTAGTAGTCATACATATTCTATAAAATTAAAATAACTGATCAAAACCAATATGTATATCTATTGATTATTTTATTCTAGACGCTAAAACATTATCATTTCTTATTTGAACCATTAATTGTTCTCCCATTTTCCAGGCTCTCAGTTGCTGGCTTTCTACTTGTAATTCATCTTCTGAAGCCAACAAATCCACATTCTAAAACCACTTCACTGGGGTAAAAAATAAACAAAAAGTGACCTCCAATTTAAAATGAAAATTCTTCACATTGTTATGTAAAGCATCCCACAATCTAGTTTCCATTTACCCTTAGATCAATTGATTCCTTTACTAGCTCTCTTCTTTCTAGTCAGCTTTCTCTACTTGCTATTCCATGTATTTAAAAATCTGCCTCCTGGCTGTGTTCTCTTTGCATAGTATCCAACTCTGGATTTGTAATCTATTTTATTTTTTAGCAATGCAAAATATAAGACCCTCTGGCTCTGATGCTTATATCAAGTGCTGCTTCTTACAGGAAGCATTTCTTGTTTTTCTGTTACTCTATTGTTAGTGATTACACTTTCCTAAAGGTTGCTTTTATTTATTTATAGATTTGAATGTTTAATCTTGACCTTATTGAAATTGCTAAAAGTTATGTTGATGCAATTACTCTTTGCTCTCAGTCCTATTTACCAAATAGTGTTGATGGAGACTCTGGTAAGGAAATAAACACTAAATCTGTAGCTTTTGTATCACCTGTTTATTTAGTCACATAACTTTACCTGCAAATTATAAAGTTTTCCATAGTTTGTGAAGGAACTGAGATTCATGGGGCCAAACCTCTTTTTGCTGAGTTGTATCTATCTGTATTATTTTAAAATTATCTATAAGAGATGTCTCCACCTTGGAGATGGTGGAATTTAGTCAACAGATGTTGGGGAGAGAGAGTGTTTCATCTCAAAAGAATACTGGGTTTACAGCCACTGTTGCAGTTTGTCTCAAAAGAATTTATAGACTTAGCTCTCCAAATAAAGAGGCAAAAATGTTATTTTGCTGTTGCTAAGAGTAGGCTAAATTCATAAGGATTTTTAGCAAATAAAAAGAGATTTTAGTAGTTAAGATGGAGAAAGACAAGATCCCTAGAGGAACTTACTATGAACCTAGAGAAAATGTCATTATGAAGAAAGACACTATTAAGGTGTGGCAAGTTTTCTAATGAATCCTAAACTCCATAAGGCAAACTAACCCTACAAAAGATTTTGAGAAAAGCTATTATAAGGAAAAAGAAACCATAAAACAAGATTACATCCATTGGTGGACGAATCCGAAAAAGGAGTTAGCAAAGTAATGAAATTCTTTTATAGAGGAAATATAATCTGAGGATGGGATGAGCTGGTAGTGGCATCATATCTTGGCTTTCTGATTGGATACAGTAACTGTAGTTTTGTCAATTCATAGAATTCTGCTGAGAATTCTCTCAGAGACCTCTTCCTCCCACAGGGCTATGCTGAAAGGTGCACTTAAAAAATCAAGACCCAATTGAGATCAAAAGCTCAAGATAGTCTTTTTCCCTGCTTTTTTCAGGCAGCAGTTAAGAAATTCTCTTTTTGTACCTCTTCTTGGGATCTAACTCCCATCAAAAATCTGGGGTTCCACCCTATCCATGCCATTGATGCTCTCCAGTGATCAGCTTGTCCCCATGTTGCTATGTAGAAGTACTTATAATAAATCTTGAATTTTACTTAATTAATCAGAGTGAAAGCCCAAAGGAAAGAGTTTCCCTTATTGACAGAATATGTACTTCATGAGGGTAGATATTATTTCTGATGATGATGATGATGATGATGATGATGATGATGATGATTACTATTATTACTATTATGTTCATTATCATCATTGTAATTTTAGTAATAATATTAGCAAAAATCATAAAACACTTTAAATTTTGTAAAACATAAATATTATTCTATTTCACAACAATCCTAGTAAGTATTCATTATCCTCACTGTACAGATGAGGAATTTGGAATTACACTGCTACTACATTTCTGAGGCTGAATTTGAAAATCAGTGTTTCCTATGGATTTTTTTTTATAAAAAGGGGGGAGGGAGACATAAACAGTTTTATTTGATCAGTCTAATAATCTCTCCATTTAAAGACTAGAGAGAACCTGAATAACTGTCCAAAGTATTTTCTGAGGCAAGCAGGAAGAGCACTGACAAGATTATTTTAAGTGGGTCTTTTGTTCTAAGTAAGACTTTTTTTTGTTTGCATTGACAAATCAAAATAATTCCAGAGTTACTATATTCAATATGAAGGTTAAGTTATGATGTCAATAATCTCCAGTTTATTATTTCCTGATAAAATAATTTAGCTACATTTCAATCACCTCTTAAACTATCTCTCTCTCTCTCTCTCTCTCTCTCTCTCTCTCTCTCTCTCTTTCTTTTCTCTCTTTTTTAAGGAATTTATTCTGCCTAAATCTACATTAATTGTGAGTTCTGCTAGGAAACTTTGTTCCTAGGTTTCTTCTTGTTAATAGTTTACTCTCTTTTGGAACTTAGCATGCCAGTTAATGATGTAATAATAAAATTTTTACATCTGGATTTGGTGATTTAAGTCTACAAATTCATTTGAGACACCTTATGACATTGGTGAGAAAATCCAATGTATTTTGGCATCCAAAACCACTCTTCCCAAATTTTGGTGGTCCATATGTGAAGAGCCTAAAACCTATTTTGGGATGTTTCAGCAGTTCTTTGCTATTGTACACATTTGATAAATGTTGCTGACTGATCATAGCATAAAACAAGTTGTTTGAAGTATTTTGATCTTAGTGTTTTCAAAAAGATTCATTCTTAATTGGCTAATCATTATCTATCATCATCCAACCAGCATTTGTCAGAGTTAGGATTTTCTGCTCTTCTAAATTATCTGTTATGTAGTGTTCTATATATTTGTTGTCTCCTCTGTTAAAATAAAACCAGCTTTAATCAATCAAATATCATGTATTTAATAACTAGTAGGTTGCATACACTGCCATATGCACTAGAGATTCAAAGAAAATGAAATAATAATGATATTAAATATAACAATACTCTATTTTTGTAAAGGCTTCCCCTCAATCTTTTCCTGGGAGAGAACCCCAAGCTTTTGTTGCAGCAGTACCAATTTACCCATATGTTATTATGGGGTAATTAATCTGTGCTGAATTTTCTGCATACTGACCTTCACCAGCTAGATAGTCAAAAGTGATTTGTACATTAACTCCTGTTTGCCTATTGCATCTGGCTTGAATCCTATGTAATTCATGATACTCAGAAAGCCACAACAAATTTTTTCCAGGTTCTAAACATGTCCTTGCTATGGATTTCCAATCACTAGGGATTAGGATTTCATAAAACAAATTATCTAGTAACATCTTAACATAAGATGATGTAGCCCCATAAAGAGTGCAACCCTTTTTCAAATACTTAATATTTTCTAGATCAAAAGGATATCTTCTCCTTTTTTAACCTGAAGAGTGAAGCTCTTCTACCACAAGGTATGCTTTTATTTTTAAATCAGATATATCCTGTCCTTCTCTCTTAACCTTTACCAATGCCTTTTGTAATCTTGTTATAGGCTGCTTAATAGGTGGTTCTGTTTGTGTCACTGCCTCTCCCCCTCCTCCTTCTCCCTCACCCATGAAGGGGTAATTGAGGAAAGTAGGTCAGAGGATGGGAAATGCTCCTGTGTCACATCTGTGAAGTGACACACTTAGAATTGTACTTAACTCCATTCTTATCTGATTTTTCATCCTTTTCACCTAGTTTATTTAGCTCCTCTACCTTCTGTCCTTTCTTCTTTTTCCTTATTCTAGTATTTATATAATTTCTTAAAGCCACTTGGGTTAAATTGTATGTATAAAGTGTATTTTTGGAAATTGAGTTTGGATTGGAATTGTAGTATTCACCTCGTTGCTCTCCTACTAATTTCCACTCATCTGGATTCAATTCTTTTTCCTTAGAGATCCTGTAATGCCAGAAAAACTGAGCAAGATATAGATTAGAGAGTATTCAATAGAGAATTTATTAAATAGAGAGATTTACTGGGATCAATGGATCCATGGTTGGTCCCAGGGGTGAAAGAGACTGTCTTCTCAAAGAATCCAGCACCAATGTCATATACACAAGATTTTTTATAGGTTAACAAGAACAATGGGGGAGGTACCTGGATGGGGATGACCTAATGGGGGGTAGGCACCTAGGGATAATGTGGTAGAGAGAGGTATTGGAGAGGCTCTTGATATTCTAATGATGTCTAAAATGGATAAAGACCTTTATCCCATCAAAAGTTAAGAGGGAATAAGTATAGCCTAAGGTCTAAGATATAAAACCTTTATCCTAACATTAAAAGAGAATGGTTATAACCTGAGGCAGAGTAACTGAATAGGACAATTAGGGAAACTGGGTCAGGGCATTAAAAGAACTGTGGCACAACAAACCAAGAAGATGTGTTCTGTACAGTTTTTAAAAGATCAATGATCTGCTCCCAAGGTATAATTAAAACTTGATTTTTTATAAGTCTGACAATGCTCTCTACACATTTTCTTTGAAGAGTTTTCTAAACATCTGTCCCATTTTAGCTATAATACTATTTTAGCTCTTTAACAAAGTTTCCTTGTTTATTTTTATATGACCCTCATTTCTGGGTCACAGAGACTTTTCCACTGAGATCAGGATCACATCTGTCCACGTTTGGTGCCAAAATGTAATGTTCTCCTCTAAAATATATTGTTCTCTAGGAGCCAGTTTCTTGGAGGGTTTCTGGGAGCAGCCTTCCTTTCAGTTCAGAATAATAATCACTTCAAATCAGCTAGGGATTAAAGTCCAAATCTTTTATTGCTTCCATCAAAATCTTATCTCCTTTACTAGAGTCTCCAGCCAGCACAAAGGTAGAACTTGGAATGAATCTGTCTCCTCCTCCAAGTGCAGGCTTGTCTTTTAGTGGGTTAGTCCTTTAGTGAGCTCCTCCTTAATATATGCTCTCTTAAAGGTGTGAATCTTGTGGAACTCTAATAAGTACTAAGTACATTAGTGAACTAGAGAACTGTTAAGTACCATGATAAATTAGATAATTATTATTTCTATCAATTCCAGTGACTTAACACCTTGTAAGAATTCTAACAGGATGCATAGTTTGATAGCCCAAGGAATATTGCAAGAAATCCTTATTTGAAGAGGCTAAAGAAGTCCCCAAGATACAATAATGAAATTGTTAATTTTATCCTTAAAAATCTTACAGCAGTTTCCATTCAAATCCAACTCATTCATAAAGCTTTGTTTAAGCTCCCTTTATAATTAAAACACTGAGCTAGATCCTTAGCATACAAAAAGCTTAAAAGGAGGAAGGCTTTTCTTCAATGTCTGTTCAATTGCTTTCTTTTTATTTGAAGAGCAAAAGTGAAAGACAGGATGAGCAAGTTTCTGTTTGTTTTTGTTTTTGTATATGAAAAGATGGTGAACTATAATTAGATGACAGAATTATTGAGCCACTTAGATTTGTTTGCTGACTCAACCTCAGCAATTTAATCTTGATCCTAATTTGCTACATTCTGTTAACTGAATAGGTGGGTGGGTTTGTTCTGCATGGCCTGGCTAGCTTAATGAGTTTTAATTTCTTTTCCTGGATCACTGTCTTGTCATAGTGGTGGTGCTTTTATAGCTCAATGAAACCAAGAACTGTGTCATTTAGGGTTACCCATGATAAATAGATTGTAATAGATTGTTTTGACAAAAATAATACACTAGAGAAGACAATGACACACCATCCTAGTTATCTTTGCAAAGAAACCCCTACGGACAATATTAAAACAAAATCTAACACACTTAACAAACTAGTGGTTGAGCCCCTCAGATAGGAAGCTATCCAATATGGTACTGGGAAAAAACAGAAGACAAGTATAAGTACTAATGAAGCCACTGGGCCAAAGCCAAAAGGAAGTTCTACTGCACATCTGTCTAGCAGCCAAGGAAAAGTATGATGCTAAAGATCAATATTTCATAGAAACCTCGAGTGTAAGATCCATGAGCAAAGATAAACTTGATGTGGTTATACAGGAGATTTTATATTGATATCTTGCATGTCAGTGAATTCAAATAAATGAGAATGGGTGAATTTAATACAGGTAATCATTACATATGGAGTAATAGAGTAGCTCTCAGCTAATAAAAGGAAAAAAAGCAATACTAGAGGATAATCTCAAAAAAAAATGACAATGATAATCTGGTCAAATACAAGGCAGAGTACTGGATATTATGGTAATACAAGTCTATGCTTCAACCACTGATGCCAAAGTGGTCAAAGGTTATAGTTCTATGAAGATCTACAATATTTTCTAGAAATAATACCAAAAAAAGTTACTATATTCATTATAGGTATTATATTCATAATAGGGAATTGAAATAGTAAAATAGGCAATCAAAAAGATAAATGGTTTAACAGGCAAGTTTGGCCTTGGAGTACAAAATGGCTTAAGGCAGAAATTAAAAGAGTTTTTATTAAGATTAACTTTCTAGTCAGAGCAAACTCTCTTTTTCAACAACCCAAAAGGAACTCTACATATGGACATCACTAGTCCAGATTAATTCACAGCAAACCATCCAAAACTTTTTGGGAAGGCCCTTTTCCTACTCTTGGGACAGCTATGTGGTATATTTATTTATTTATTATTGTTTGTTTGTTTGTTTGTTTTGGTCTAGGTGAAAAAGGAGATTCTTTGTCTCAATTGCTACCTAGCCTTAATCACTGAATGGGTGTGGCCGAACTAACACCTGATGAAGAACTTAAAAAAACTAAGGTCTCCCATTGTATTCAAGGGCATCTCAAGTCTTCCGATCTATATCTGTCCACTGGATCCAGATACTTTTGGAGGGGAAAGTGACCTTGAACAACCCTTCCTCATTTAAATCCAACTCACTTGTATGTAATGGCATAATCTCCTTGACATCATGGTCAACAACCAGATATTCAATATCAAAATCAGATAAAGGACATGCTTTCTGTCCAAATATGGAAAACATGTATATATGGTCCATTGAAACAAGAACTGGAGGTCACTTTGACTTAGATCATGAGCTGTGAGTTCTTTACTATAAAATATGGATTTAAATTGAAGAAAGTAGGGAAAACAATCACACCATATAGGTGTGACCTAAATAACATCCCTTATGTATATGAAGTATAAATGGTTGGAGGGATTGTATCTGATATATAAAGTGCCTGAAGAAGTATGGAAAAAGGCTCATAAAATTGTATAGAAAGCTATAATAACACTACCATCAACAAACTCCAAAGAAAAAGAAAAGCAAGAAAGTGAAATGGCTTCACAAATTGTTGAGGAAAGAAAGAAAGCAAAAAGTTTAACACAAAGTGGAAATAAATAGCCAACTAATGCAGAATTCCAGGGAATAGCCTAAAAAGGTTATATTATACAAGCAATGCAAGCAAAAAATAATGAAAAAAAATTGAATGGGAAAGACAAGAGACTCCAAGAAAATTAGATAAATCAAAGCAATGTTTCATATAATAATAATCACAATAAAAGACAAAAATGATAGGGACATAAAGGAAATTAGAAGAAATTAAAAAGAGATGGCAAGAAAATACAAAATATACGTAGAAGAAAAATCTTTTCATTATTCATAACTATGATGGTATGATTAGTGATATAGAGCCAGAAAAGCTGAAGAACAGAGTCAAGTAAGTTTTTGAAAGCCCTGCTAATGATAACATTAGTGGATGTTATGGAATTTTACATGAGCTATTTAAAATCCTAAAAAAAATGATGTTGTTAAAGTGGTTGTGAAAGTTGAAGTATAAGAAGTTGATTACTGCAGAATAAATAGTTTTAAGTTGTGATGCTATAGAATACTTTTGTTTTTGAAAAAAAATCTTAAATTCACATTATTTTGAATTAAAAGATTCTATGATTACAAAAAAGCTTGAAAGACAATTAAAAACAAACATTAGATAGTTTGAGAAGCTCATTTATATTTCTTTAATATGAGTAATTAATATTAAATATTAAAGGCACAAGTTAATATGTGAAATTTTTAAGATTCCTTTAGAAAAGTACACACATGCCAGATAAACAAATAGAAGGTATACACAATGACACATAGTGGATTATGCCAAGTTTATCTGAGGCCAGAAGAGCCAGGTTCCACTGCCTTATGACCACATTGCTGCCTTCTTTAAGTAATCTCAACAAACTATGTAAATTCAAAATTAAGGGGAAATAGTTTGGTAATACCCAGGGGAAAAAACAAACAAACAAACAAAAAACTTACAAACATATTGAAGCAATACTTTCAGAATTCTTGCTCAAGAGCAAATACGAAAAATTCATCAAGTCTCATTGGAGAATAGAGTCATGCCTGGTGACAGGTACTAACTGGAAACTGAAATGACTTGTTTTGTGCTTTAGCAACATTTTCCAAATTTATTTGCTTTTTCATTCTTCATAATCTTGTTGTAAATCTTCACTTTGTTACTACTTACATTTGTTGTTCAAATATATCCTTCTTTGCACTGGATATGGCCAACATTTTGTCTTTATCTACTTTTAGCTTTCATGCTGAAAATAGCATAGCTGTAATGAAAGTTATACGCAGTCTGGACAAATGTGGTGGTATATTCTGTCTAAAGAGGTGTGACTTCATATGTTGGTCATATCTTTGTAGAAATGTTTACTGTCTTCATGCTGTTTTACTGTTCAGCTGCATTATATATTCCAAGATTTGGATTCAGGCCTAACAAATACTCAAAAGATTTAAGGCAGCTTTGAAGCATCTTTTTAAAAGATTAACTAAATAATTTATGTCTAAAGGCCATATCACAGAGATGGCAGCAAGGTCTAGAAACATGATTGAATTCAAGTTTCCATTACATGAGCAGGAAATTCAGTATATTTGGAACAGTTGCAGATTCTTCTTAGAATGGCAGATTCCATATTATCCAGTTGATATCAAAAATATGCAATGATCCTGGGCTCATTGGCATGTGGATTACAGGGAAAGCCTATAAGTTTGGCCCTCTGTAGAAGGACAAAAGGCCCAGAAAACAAAAACAAAAACAAACAGCAAAATAACTTTTTATAAAGTGGTGCTTCATTTTACCTTTATTTCCCATAGAATATGACAGGTCTGATTTTTCTTAAGTAAAATTAGCCTTCATAGGGACCTGCATCATATCTTTTCAATGCTAAGACTAAATGTGTTTCCACATAAAGGAAGCTTGTAGTAATAAGTATGTTCTAAGAATATTATTTCTTGCCACGAGTCTTTTCCTCAAAATATTCCTGAGACTAGATGCATTTCCACAGAAAACAGTGCTTAGCAACTTAGAACATTCTCAGAGGCAGGGATAGCCATAGATAATTTGTCTTCTGTGTTGTATTGTGTTGACACTTTTTTTCTTTCTCACCTTTCTTGTAAGTGAAAGATTCCCAAGTGTTAGACATTGAATATGTGTTCCAAATGCATCAATCACTTTGGCTGACTTTTTTTCTTCCCTCACACACGCCTATGAAAGTACATATAGGTTCCTCCAGCATAACACAGATGAAAGGAGGGGAGTAAAGTTGGGAAGTACTGGAGGAGGATGTTTAGGGAAAGGGATGGGAAGGAAATAAGGTCACAGGCAGGTGTATCTCAAAGTGTTCTCCTGACTGTGGTGAATAGGGAAGTCACCTTCTTCCTCTGCCTTCTCCAGAGGCAGAGCATATTATTTTGTAGAATACTTGAAAGTGTTTTAGATAGTTTGGACATCAAATCAGTCAATACTTGAAGGCATTACCTCCCACTATTCATCAGAAGGCCAAATACTGAATCTGGGGCTTAAATTATTTGACCACATAATGAGAAAATAGAACTCATTGGAAAAGACCCTGATATAGGGAAAACATTAAAGGCCAAAGGAAAAACAAGCGATGGCAGAGAATGAGATGAATAAAAAGTTCATGACAGACTTTAAGAGATAGTGGAGGATATAAGGCTCTTGTGGGTTATGGTCCATAGGTTCCACTGAAAAACAATGACAAATTCCTTGGATTAAAGGGAACCAAATAATCAAAGTAGGAATTAACACTTCATGAAGCTCTTTGAAATGTTTATTAAAATAGAAAGAACATTTGAGTTTATTTTGGCTGAAGAATAGAGTTTTTAAAAAAAAAAATTCAGTTAAAGAATATTAGGGTCATTCTTACCTAGCTTTTTGAACTGCAGAGGATCCTGAATAGGCCAAAGCCATTGAAGTCTATAATCCATCATAGTGAATTGCCCTAAGGCACACCGATTTTACTCTCTCCTTTGTTTTTCCTTGCAAATTTTCTTCTAAATGAATTTCTGATTTTTCCTGAAAATATTGTGTATATTGGTAGGAGAATATGACCAAGATTGATATGTGGTTTGTGATGTATTTATTATTCCTGAATTTGTTTTAATATTAGAATCTGTGACAATATTACTTATTTTATTTGTTTTTATATGTAGTGTTGTTTTTAAGATCAAAAACTATCATTACTAAAAGTGGTCTATAAATGGAAATACAATGGTATGGGTTCAAAAGCAGAAGCATTTAACTGTATTTGTGTGGTGCTGGTAGTGAGTGAGGTGGAACAAAATGAAAGGGAGATTGTTTTTCCTTACACTTAGATTATTACCCATAGAACTTGAGGAAATTGGAGTTTTATCATGGGCTAATGATCTGCCTCTGATATTCCAGTCCTGCCAGAATGAGTACAAATAGTAGTGAGTAAGTCAGGCCAGAGACTAAGTGTACATAATCCCAAGTGAGAAGTAAAAGATGGTATAATGTTTGAACATACTCCATATACAGGTGTTATAATTGTAAATGTATGTATATAGTTAAAACATAAACTTCTTAAATGCACCTTTTTTTTTGCTTTTGCCTTGTCACCAGAATTAATAAATGATATTTTATTGATAGTTTGTTTGCTGAATTGAATAAACCCAGAAAGAAAGGCAGGAATCATGTTGTGAAGGATTTTAAATACCAACTGAAAAATTAGTATTTTTTTTCCTTTGAGTCAATAGTGAGAAAATGAATTACTTTGAAAAGACAATGATATAAGCTTTAAGGCACATTGTCTTTGTAAGTATATAGATCAGGGGCAGCTAGGTGGTACAATGAAATAGAGCACCAGGCCTGAAGTCAAGAGGACTTGAGTTCAAATCTGGTCTCAGACACTTAACACTTACTAGCTGTGTGACCCTGGGCAAGTCACTTGACTACAATTGCCTCAGCAAAAAAAAAGAAAAAAGAAAAATTTTAAAAGTAACTATATAGACCATAGATTTGAAAGCTAGAAATTCAATTATGTAATATCTCATATTTGCAGGTTTTGTGGTTTTGAATTATGATTGTGGTCCTGGGAGTAGAGAAAAAGGGAAAAAATTCATCATATAGAGAAAGAATGTATATAAATATGTTAATAAATATTTAATATTAAATATAAACATTAAATATTCTGGAAGCATCAGAATAAGGTAGAAATTACAAAACTGGATGGCAATGGTGATTTTAACCAAAAGCATGAAGAGAGATTGAGTTTGTGGAAGAAATATAATAAATTACATTTGGAAATATTGAGATTGAGATGGTCAAAATAATTCTAGTGATTTGGGACTAGAATTCAGCAAACATTTGAGGATTTGATTTAAATATCTGGGAGTCATCTGTGAAAGTAGTAAAACTGAATTCTTTGGAACTAACAACATTAAGGGAATGTACCATCTATCAGACTCTTCTTATTTCTGGCACTACTCCTACTACTAACACTGCCTTATCTTTTCAACTCCAGGCTAAAAATGTATACCCATCTCAAATGGGGGATGCCTAGCAGTCAAAAGTATGTCAGAAATCTCAATTATTTTGAAGATGGTGGGAGTAGAAAGTAACATGCTTATTTAAGTTTCTGCGCTTGTATTGATATGTGCTAAAGAAGAAGAGAAAAAAAGGAAGTATATAGTCATAGGACTTATTGTAATCATATAGCCCAACAACATATCTCCTTAAACTGGGAACAAACCCTCCTAAGATAAGATATAGAGCTTATGTAAATGATTAGCTTTCCTTATAAATCCCCATGGACTATTCTTGTAAGTTAGGTACTAAGGTATCACCCATGGATCTTCTGACTTGAGCATTTTATTTAGCTTCAATTGCTAGGGACAGACAGGATTGTATAACTCTTGATAAATGACAATTGTGAATCTGGGATGTAGAATCCGGTCATTCAAAGTTAAGTCATTCTCCTAGCTGCAGATCATTCCCAGCCTACATATTAAAAAACTGGGATCACTTTCTTATTTTCTACTTTCTTTCTTTCTTTCTTTTTTTTTTTTTTTTCACTACTTGTATGAATTGGATGTAAGAAAAACATCACACATATTGCTAAAGTTAAGATGGTCTAGGAGGGAAAAATAGGAGTTCCATGACTGTTTTCTTAAATGCTGGTGAAAGGTCAGGTACTGCTACTCTCATGTCATCTATGTGACACTCAATCTTTTTGGGACAATTTTTGGCGTATTTAAGTTGATCTCCTGTGGCCAAGCCTCACACTTTCCATCCTGATTATACTGTGACTGTATATAAAAATCATAGTTAATAAGAATGTGGTTACAATAAGTGGATTTCAGTTCTACAATTGTTCCTATAATGATAAATTAACTGTTTTTTGGGTGATTTGCTGAAATATGCCTCCTCTTCTACTATCTGTAGATAAAACTGTTTTTTAAAATTTGTTGAATGAGTCTTTGTAAAACTTATGTTTATATTATGAATTTGGATATGCTTTATCTTCAGGTAAATGAATATTGTACATGGTACAAACCTTACTACTACCAATTGCCAAACTAAGAAAACTGAAGTATCAAATTATCAAAATGACAAAACTCAATTAAGGATCTATATCTAAAAACTTTAAGTTCCTAATTATTTTTGATTAATTATATCATATAATAAGGTCACCTAAGAAATAGATCCCAAATATTATTTTCATAGTAATCACTTTAAGATATTATTTTGCAAAGGATCTAAATATTTTATGCCATTCTTTTGATGTAATATTTAGATGTTTATAAAATGAATGATGTTTTCTACCAGCTGAATCATGGGTATTCTTGTGCTTTCTCATCAGTTGTGCTTGCATCATTTTATCTCCATGAATAGATCAATAATTCATAAAAAAATTGCTGACACCATACTATTTGCAGGTTTCATAAAACTAACTGCTTTGTGCATAGAGATAACACATTTTTTATAATTACCTGCCATAAATTTGCTTTAGGGTTTGCTTGCTAAAGTGGCATGATGGAGAATAATGTTAGAATCTGAGTTCCAAGTGCCAATAGTGGGGAGAAAACACATAAAATTCCATCAATTAACTGGATCTTTTATTGATGTGAAGCCAAACTATTTTTGACTTTTTTTTTAATGGACTAAAGCTGAATCAATAAACTCTTTGGAATCCTATATATAGCCAAAATAACAATGTGTAAAATCTTTGCTTCTTTTCAGTTACTATGATGCCACTTCATGCTCGGCCAAAGCCATTTATTCAATGACACCCTTTTGCCCACAGGAGTTAAGATAATTTTCAAAAATGCCCTGCTTCAGCCCGAATGCACTTCACTTGCTGGTAACATTTAATTTTAGCCTGTACTTGGAAGATGTTACAACATATGGCATTACAAAATGAAATAAACACCCGATAGACAAAAAGTTTAAATTCATGTTATTATGAATACAAAGCCTCATCAGGTAAGAAATAAGTGAAATGCTTTTCTCCACTGAAAGAACCAAATGAAAACAAGCAAGGAGATACTACAAAGAAAAAGTAGAGTTATCATATGTATTTTTTCACTTTATTATATATACATATGTATATATGTGTATATAGTCACACACACATATGTATTTTTGTATGTGTCATTGCTGTGTACAATGTTCTCTTTTCCCTTAGAAGTTCACGTAAGTATCTCCAGGCCTCTCTAAAATCATTTTCTTGATTTTCTTATAGAAAAGTAATATTCCATAATATTCATATATTATAATTTATTCAGCCATTCTCCAATTGATGGGCATCCACTCAGTTTCTAGTTTCTTGCCACTACAAAAAAGGCTGCTACAAACATTTTTGCACATGCGAGTCCTTTTCCTTTTTTTATGATCTCTTTGGGATATAGACTTAATAGAGACACTACTGGATCTAAGGATATGCATAGTTTGATAGCTCTTTGACATAGTTCCAAATTGCTCTTCAGCATGGTTGAATCAGTGCATAACTCCATTAACAATGCTAAGACACTTATTATTACACTTATATTACTTATATTACACTTAATTATATTACTTATATTAAACTTAATTATATTACTTATATTACACTTATTATTATTATCTTTTTCTGTCATTTTAGGCAATCTAAGAGGTGTGTAGTGGTATCTAAGAGTTGTCTTAATTTGCATTTCTCTGATCAATAGTGATTTAGAAGTTTTTTTCATCTTATGGCTATCAATTCTTCATTTGAAAGTTGTCTGTTCATTTCCTTTGACCACTTATGAATTAGAGAATGGTTTATATTCTTATAAATTTGAGTTAATTATGTATACATTTTAGAAATGAGGCGTTTATCAGAACTCTTTGGTGTAAAATTTCCCCACAGTTTATTGCTTCCCTTCTAATCTTGTCTGCATGGGTTTTGTTTACACAATTTTATTTTTAACTTTAAAAGAATCAAAATTATCCATTTTGCATTTTGTAATGTACTCTAATTCTTCTTTGGGCACAAATTCCTTCCTTCTCTGCAGATCTGAGAAGTAGATTCTGCCTGTCACCTTTTTCTTAAGTCATTTACAACCTACACCATGAGACACATGAGTAATATGAGGTATTCATATGACAGCAGTAATTCATTGAATTATTTCCATTGATCATAGATCTGGACATATTTCCTGGAAATTGCTAAGTCTGACATTTATAACCATTCAGAATCTGGCTTCTATACTTAACGTACATTTTGTATCATACACTTTATGTTATAGTCAAACTGACCTATTTATTTCTTGACCTTGGTATTCCATCTGCCATGTATATGTCTTTGCATAAATTGTCCCACATACTTTTAATTATTTCTCTCCTCATCCCCATAACTTCTACCTATAACCCATAATTTCTTTTGATGTGAGCTATTTGGCCATTTCCTATAAGTAGCCTTTTCTAATCTTTCTTATTTGTTAGTGTTCTTTCCATCTTCAGTATATAATGTATTTATCTTTCTAAAAGCTGTATTCCTCCATTAGAAAATGGGCACCTAGAGATTAGGAAATGTATCCTTACCATGTAGGATAGTGTCTTAATCATGATAGATATTTAATAAATGATTATTGAATATACATGAATGAATTTAAGTCCATGTTAAGTCATAATATAAGATTTAGTTCAAAATATAGCTAGTTCATATGTAAGTTATTATTTAAAATATGAATTTGCATTAAAAATTGTTCCTTTTGTTGTATTTGAGAAACACTATATTACAAATGAAAATTAGACACTTGAAGGATAACAGTAGAAAACAAGGGAACTTCTTCATAGATATTTAAATATTGCTTTTGAAAAAAAAAGTACTTTGGAATTAACTGCTTTTTTATTTGATGCAGAGAGCTAACATTTGAGCAAGGCAGGTAATGGTAAAATATGCATGATTTTCCAGATTTTCCAGATTGAGTAGTATATTATTGGTACATCAGGTATATCAGTTTATAACAGATCACATCCTATAAAAATATTTCCAATTCCTATAAAAAGTAACACATAAAAATACATACTGAATTTATGTTTTTCCATTGAAATGACATTTCATTTCTATTTGGCATCAATAAAAGTGTTTTAGTAACTTTAAGTTTGAGAAAGTTGTATTTTATAGAAATATTGCTGAGAACTCCATGTGATTACAAGGGAAGGAAGATTCCATATATAGAATGTTGTTGATTAATTCCACTCATTTTGAACACCCTGAGAATAAATTGTAAATTTTGTTTTGACATAATCATTAAGAAGCCTGTAGTTGCCACAAAGAAAATAATAAATTTCATTTGATATTGACTGAGAGAAAGGGGGAAAAAAAGGAGACATTCATTTCTTGTTTCCAACATATTTAGTGTATTTATCTTTATATTGTTAGTTTCATGTCAAAACTGAAAGATATCATTAGAATCTTAAGCCCATATCTTAGCAATAGAGGAAAAACTTTAGATTTTACATATTTTAAATTACTTTTCAATTGTTTTACATATTTTGTTCTAAAAACAAGTTTCCTTCACGTTAGGCCATATTATAAGGGTAATTTATAGATATTAATTACCTTCACGTTTGGCCATATTATAAGGGTAATTTATAGATAGTAAACTTTTCCAATGAATAATGACACCTCCATACTGTGGAAAAAGGAGTCAGAAAATAGGCAATTTTCTTAAGTGTTTTTTTATTTATTTTTAAATTTTTAAAAATTAATTTTATAATTATAACATTTTTTGACAGTACATATGCATAGGTAATTTTTTATATTATCCCTTGTACCCCCTTCTGTTCTGAATTTTCCTCTCCTTCCCCCCCTCCCCTAGATGGCAAGCTTTCTCATACATATTAAATATGTTATGTATATCCTAGATACAATATATATGTGCAGAACTGAATTTTGTTGCTGTTGTTGTTGCAAAGGAAGAATTGGATTCAGAAGCTAAAAATAACCTGAGGAGAAAAACAAAAAAAATGCTAACAGTTTACACTCATTTCCAGTATTGCTTCTCTGGATGTAGCTGATTCTGTCCATCATTGATCAATTGGAATTGGATTAGGTCTGCTCTACGTTGAAGATATCCACTTCCATCAGAATACATCCTCATATAGTATTGTTGTTAAAGTGTATAATGATCTCCTAATTCTGCTAATTTCACTCAGCATCAGTTGATGTAAGTCTCTCCAAGCATCTCTGTATTCATCCTGCTGGTCATTTCTTACAGAACAATAATATTCCATAACATTCATATACAATAATTGACCAACCATTTTCCAATTAATGGGCATCTATTCATTTTCCAATTTCTAGCCATTACAAAAAAGGGCTGCCACAAACATTTTGGCACATATAGGTCCCTTTTCTTTCTTTAGTATTTTCGTGGAATATAAACCCAGTAGTAGCACTACTGGATCAAAGGGTATGCACAGTTTGATAACTTTTGGGGCATAATTACAGATTGCTCTCCAGAATGGTTGGATACTTTCACAACTCCACCAACAATGCATCAGTGTCCCAGTTTTCCCACTTCCCTTCCAACATTCATCATTATTAGTTCCTGTCATCTTAGACAATCTGACAGTTGTGTAGGGGTATCTCAGAGTGGTCTTAATTTGCACTTCTCTGATCAATAGTGATTTGGAACACTCTTTCATATGAGTGGATATAGTTTCAATTTCATCATCTGAGAATTGTCTGTTCATATCCTTTGACCATTTATCAATTGGAGAATGGTTTGATTTCTTATAAATTAGTATCAATTCTCAGTATATTTTCGAGATGAGGCCTTTATCAGAATCTTTACTGTAAAAATGTTTTCCCAATTTGTTACTTCCCTTCTAATCTTGTTTGCATCAGTTTTGTTTGTACAAAAGTTTTTTAATTTGATGTAATCAAAAATTTCTATTTTGTGATCAATAATGATCTCTAGTTCTCTTTTGGTCACAAATTCCTTCCTCCTCCACAATTCTGAGAGGTAAACTATCCTATGTTCCTCTAATTTATTTATGATCTCGTTCTTTATGCCTAAATCTTGGACCCATTTTGATCTAATCTTAGTATGTGGTGTTAAGTGTGGGTCCATGCCTAGTTTCTGCCATATAAATTTCCAATTTTCCCAGCAGTTTTTGTCAAATACTGAATTCTTATCCCAAAAGTTGGGATCTTTGGGTTTGTCAAACACTAGATTGCTATTTTTATTCACTATCTTGTCCTGTGAACCTAACCTATTGCACTTATCAACTAGTTTATTTCTTGGCCAATACCAAATGGTTTTAGTGACTGCTGCTTTATAATATAGTTCTAGATCAGGTACAGCTGGGCCACCTTCATTGGATTGTTTTTTCATTACTTCCTTTGAAATTCTCGATCTTTTATTCTTCCATATGAATTTTGTTGTTATTTTTTCTAGGCCATTAAAATAATTTCTTGGGAGTCTGATTGGTATAGCACTAAATAAATAGATTAGTTTAGGGAGTATTGTCGTGTTGATTATATTCGCTCAGCTTATCCAAGAGCACTTAATGTCTTTCCAATTATTTAAATCTGACTTTATTTTTGTGGCAAGTGTTTTGTAATTTTCCTCATATAATTCCTGACTTTCCTTTGGTAGGTATCTTCCAAAATATTTTATATTATCAACAGTTATTTTGAATGGAATTTCTCTTTGTATCTCTTGCTGTTGGATTGTGTTGGTAATGTATAAAAATATTGAAGATTTATGTGAATTTATTTTGTATCCAGCAACTTTGCTAAAATTCTGAATTATTTCTAATAGCTTTTTAGCAGAGTCTTTGGGGTCCTCTAAGTATGCCATCATATCATCTGTATCATCTGCAAAGAGTGATAGTTTGATTTCCTTATTACCTACTCCAATTCCTTGAATCTCTTTTTCGGCTCTTATTGCTGAGGCTAGTTTTTCTAGCACAATATTGAATATTAATGGTGATAGAAGGAAACCTTGTTTCACTCCTGATCTTACTGGCAAAGGTTCAAGTTTATCACCATTACATATGATGTTTACTGATGATTTTAAATATATGCTCCTTATTATTTTAAGGAATAGTCTATTTATTAGTACACTCTCAAGTGTTTTTAGTAGGAATGGATGTTGGATTTTATCAAATGCTTTTTCTGCATCTATTGAGATGATCATATGATTTTTGTTAATTTGGTTATTGATGTAGTCGATTATGATAATAGTTTTCCTAATATTGAACCAGCCCTGCATTCCTGATATAAATCCCATTTGGTCATAGTATATTATCCTGGGGATGATTTTCTATAATCTCTTTGCTCATATTTTATTTAAGATTTTTTGTATCAATATTCATTAGGGAGATCAGTCTATAATTTTCTTTCTCTGTTTTTGTCCTACCTGGTTTAAGTATTAGAACCATACCTGTTTCATAAAAGGAATTTGCTAGGAGTCCATCATTCTTTATTATTTTTTTTTTCAAATAATTTATATAGCATTGGAGTTAGTTGTCCTTTTAATGTTTGGTAGAATTCACATGTAAATCCATCTGGTCCTAGGGATTTTTTTCTTAGGGAGTTAGTTAATAGCTTGTTCTATATCTTTTTCTGAAATGGGATTGTTTAGACTATTTACTTCTTCCTCTGTTAATCTGGGCAAGCTATATTTTTGAAGGTCTTCTTCCATTTCAATTAAGTTATCAACTTTCTTGGCATAAAGTTGAGCAAAGTAGCTCCTAACTATTTCCTCTTCATTAGTGGTGAGTTCACCCTTTTCATTTTTAAGACTAACAATTTGCTTTTCCTCTTTTCTTTTTTTAATCAGATTTACTAAGGGTTTGTCTATTTTGTTGTTTTTTTCATAGAACTAACTCTTAGATTTATTAATTCAATAGTTTTTTTTTTTTTTAACTTTCAATTTTATTAATCTCATCTTTTATTTTTAGAATTCCAAGTTTTGTGTTTGTCTGGGGGGTTTTAATTTGTTCTTTTTCTAGCATTTTTAGTTGTAAGCCCATTTTATTGACCTTCTCTTTCTCTATTTTATGCAAGTATGCCTCTAGAGATATAAAACTGCCCCTTATTACTGCTTTGGCTGTATCCCACACATTTTGGTATGATGTCTCATTATTGTCATTTTCTTGGCTGAAGTTATTAATTATATCTATGATTTGCTGTTTCACCCAATCATTCTTTAGTATGAGGTTTTTTAGTTTCCAATTATTTTTTGGTCTATTTTCCCCTGGCTTTTTATTAAATGTAATTTTCATTGCATTTTGGTCTGAAAAGGATGCATTTACTATTTCTGTCTTACTGCATCTGATTTTGAGGTTTTTATGTCATAATATATGATCAATTTTTATATAAGTTCCATGAACTGCTAAAAAGAAAGTGTACTCCTTTTTGTCTCCATTTAGCTTTTGCCAAAGATCTATCATATCAAACTTTCTAGTATTCTATTTACCTCTTTGACTTCTTTCTTATTTATTTTGTGGTTTGATTTATCTAATTCTGAGAGTGCAAGGTTGAGATCTCCCACTATTATAGTTTTGCTGTCTATTATTTCTTCCAACTCTCTTAATTTATTTTTTAAGAACTTAGATGTTGCACCACTTGGTGAGTATATGTTTAATATTGATACTGCTTCATTATCTATGCTACCCTTTAGAAGGATATAATGCCCTTCCTTATCTCTTTTAATTAGATCAATTTTTGTTTTTGTTTGATCTGAGATGAGGATGGCTACCCCTTCTTTTTTGGCTTCAACTGAAGCATAGTAGATTCTGCTCCACCCTTTTACTTTTAGTTTGAATGTATCAACCTGTTTCAGGTATGTTTCCTGTAAACAACATATAATAGGATTCTGGCTTTTAATCCAGTCTACTAACTGCTTCCTCATTATAGGTGAGTTTACCCCATTCACAATTATGATTAAAATGACTAATTCTATATTGCTTGCCATCCTGTTAACCCCTGCTTATGCTTTTCTCCTTTCCTTCCCTTTTACCCCCCTGCCTAGTATTAAACTTGTGAGAACCACTTGCTTTTCACAGCCCTCCCTTTTTAGTATCCCTCCCCCACCTTAAAATTCCTCCCCCTATTTTATTCCCTTTTCCTCACAATTTTTGTATTCCCTTCCCCTTAGCTTACTCCTTCCCTCTCACATTTCAATGAAGTGGAAGAAGTTTCACCATAAATCAAATATGTCATGGACCCACACTTAACACCATATACCAAGATAAGATCAAAATGGGTCCATGATTTAGGCATAAAGAATGAGATCATAAATAGATTAGAGGAACAGAGAATAGTCTACCTCTCAGACCTGTGGAGGAGGAAGGAATTTATGACCAGAGGAGAATTAGAGATCATTATTGATCACAAAATAGAAGATTTTGATTACATCAAACTAAAAAGTTTCTGTACAAACAATACTAATGCAAACAAGATTAGAAGGGAAGTAACAAACTGGGAAAATATTTTTAAAAGGAAAGGTTCTGACAAAGGTCTCCTTTCCAAAATATATAGAGAACTGAACCTGATTTATAGGAAACCAAACCATTCTCCAATTGATAAACGGTCAAAGGATATGAACAGACAATTCTCAGATGATGAAATTGAAACTATTTCCACTCATATGAAAGAGTGTTTCAAATCACTACTGATCAGAGAAATGCAAATTAATACAACTCTGAGATACCACTATACACCTGTCAGATTGGCTAAAATGACAGGAACAAATAATGATGAATGTTGGAGGGGATGTGGGAAAACTGGTACACTGAGACATTGTTGGTGGAGTTATGAAAGAATCCAGCCATTCTGGAGAGCAGTTTGGAGCTATGCCCAAAAAGTTGTCGGGCTGTGCATACCCTTTGACCCAGCATTGCTGTTATTGGGATTATATCCCAAAGAAATACTAAAGAGTGGAAGGGACCTGTATGTGCCAAAATGTTTGTGGCAGCTCTTTTTGTTGTGGCTGGAAACTGGAAGTTGAATGGATGTCCATCAATTGGAGAATGGTTGGGTAAATTGTGGTATATGAAGGTTATGGAATATTACTGCTCTGTAAGAAATGACCAGCAGGAGGAATACAGAGAGGCTTGGAGAGACTTAAATCAACTGTTGCTGAGTGAAATGAGCAGAACCAGAAGATCACTATACACTTCAACAACAATACTGTATGAGGATGTATTCTGATGGAAGTGGAAATTTTCAACATAAAGAAGATCCAACTCACTTCCAGTTGATCAATGATGGACAGAAATAACTATACCCAGAGAAGGAACACTGGGAAGCGAATGTAAATTGTTAGCACTACTGTCTATCTACCCAGGTTACTTATACCTTCGGAAGCTAATAATTAATGTGCAACAAGAAAATGGTATTTACACACATATATTGTATCTAGGTTATATTGTAACACATGTAAAATGTATGGGATTACCTGCCATTGGGGGGAGGGAGTGGAGGGAGGGAGGGGATAATTTGGAAAAATGAATAAAAGAAAAAAAAAAGAAAAAAAAATCGAATATGTCTATTGATATACACTATGTTCATCCCCCTCCTTTCTTTCTCTCAGATATAATAGATTACCTTTGTCCTCTTCATGAGATGTAGTATCATCACTTTACCCTTTTTTATGATATAATTTCCTTTCTACCTCTAGTTTCTAGGATAAATTATACATGTGTTCTTTACATATCTTTATGGCAGAAATATAGTTCTCAATATTTCTTTTTACCTTTTTAGAAATCTCTTGAGTTCTGTATTTGAAGATCAAACATTATGTGTAGATCTGTTTTTTTTCATCAAGAATAGATGGAATTCATTTATTTCATTAAATGCCCATCTTCTTCCCTGGAATAAGATGCTCATTTTTGCTGGGCAAGTTATTCTTGGCTGCATACCAAGTTCCTTAGCCTTTTGGAATATCATATTCCAGGTCCTTCATTCTTTTAATGTGGACACTGCTAAATCCTGGGTTATCCTTATTGTGGATCCTCCATATCTGAATTGATTTTTTTCTAGCAGCTTCCAATATTTTTTCCTTTGTCTAATGGTTCTTGAACTTGGCCACTATATTTCTTGGCATTTTGATTTTAGGGTCACTTTCAGTAGGTGATGGATGAATTTTTTCAATGTCTATTTTAACCTCTGTTTCTAAAATGTCTGGGCAGTTCTCTTTGATAATTTCCTGGAAAACAGTGTCCAGGCTCTTTTATTCCTCACATATTTCAGGGAGTCTCATTATTTTCAAATTGTCTCTCCTGAATCTGTTTATCAGGTCTGTTGTCTTTCCAATAAGGTACTTGACATTCTTTTCAATTGTTTCATTTTTCTGGTTTTGCTTGACTACTTCTTTGTTTGTCCTTGAGTTATTCATTTCTACTTGTTCGAGTCTAATTTTCAATGATGTATTTTCTTCACTCACTTTTTTATATCTTTTTATACTTGTCCAATTGAATTTTTAAGTGAGTTTTTTCCTTCTATGGGATTTTTTTTTCATTTCATCCATTTTATTTTTTAGAGAGCTGTTTTCTTTTTCCAGCTCACTAATTTTATTTCTCAATGATTTGTTTTCTTTATCCACTCTGTCTTTAAATGTGTGGAATAACTTCTCTAGGCTCTCTTGCCAAGCTTCCCTTTCCTTTTCCCATTTCTCTTCTAGCTCTCTTGTGAGATCATTTTTGATTTCCTCTATGAAATTCTTTTATATTGAGGAGCAGCTCATATCCTCCTTAGGGGCTTCTTCTAGAGATAATCTGTTTTTAGTGTCCTCAGTATTTGAAGTCTGCTCTCTCTCCATACATATAGACTTATTTTTAATTAGCCAACGTATATAACAGGCCTAGTATAGACAAAGTACTATGCTAATCACTAGGGATGAAATAAAAAAAAAAAATAATAGCAGCTCTTGCTCTCAAGGGATTATTATTTTGAACAAAAATATTGGGCTCCTTTACAACATACAGAAGACATAATGTCAACATAATTTGTTAAAAAGGGAAGTGCAGTATAAAAGTATATATGATATTAAGGAAAGGGAATATTTTTTTCTGTCAAGTTTTTGAAAGTGTTGGGAAATTATTATAGTGGTCTTATGACTGAATTGATTCAGAAAGAATATTTTTACTATTTAATGTATTTTACATATTATCAAACATATATTGATAGATTCATAGTTTTTTTTTTTTTTTTTTTTTTTTTTTTTTTTATTTAGCATTGCTAGTCAATACAATTCAATTAGCTTTTTCTTTTGCACAAATTTCCCAAAATACTATGTTTCTTGTTAGTGATAAAAAGACTAAAGAATAAAAAAAAGTTTCTTTGACCATTAGAAACTTGTTTTCTACTAAGGGGATAATCACTGAAAACAGATAAACTTATGAAGATAAATTGAAGAGGGAGACAAGTAAGTTAGTATAATTTTTTTTAAATTTTTTACATGGTAAGTGGCTCCTGAGTTCAATCCTGAAAAGTTTCAAATTTTTAGAGATAGAGCTGAAGAAGAACACTACAGGCATTGGGGATCAGCTAGTTTAAATGCATAAAGGCTAAAGATAAAATAGTCAGATGGCCTAGAATTACTTTGTCCGTTGATTACTATTGCTACCAATCCTAAGTTTCTTATATGTCTCTCCAGAAACATTCCATAAATGAATGATTCTTATATTCTTTTATGTATAGAAACCCTCCATCATTAATGGGTCCAATTTAAAAAAAAAAAATGTCTCAAAGTGTTCATAGAACAATAAACTACATTAAATGAAGGTGGTAATATCAAGTATATTTGCTTTTACTTATATTCATAGTTTATTGTGTGGTATAAATTGATGATTATGAATAGCATATTAGTTTGGCATAAATAATTCTATCTCCAAAAATACCTGTGAAGTTTTTAAGCAATACAAGTTCACTAAAATCCTTCTATAAAATTTAAGTCAAAATATAACTTATCTGGCATTCATTTCTATTTAAAAATATCTTAACCTGAAGACATAAACATGAGCAAATACTGCAAATTTTGTCAATATATTTGAGTATACCATACAATATTAATAATTTCTGAAATTATTTATCAAATATGGGGTTGTACACTTTAGAAAAATGAAGTGTGGAGTCAGCTGAAGAACTTAGGCAAAAAATAACACTCAAAAGAATGAACTGAAAAATTCATAGATAATTCACACAGACATTTTGGGCATAGCGTAATAGACTTTCAAGAGATTGATTTGATATAATCTAATCTATCTCATTTTACAGAAGCTGAAATAGAGGTAAAGATAATATGTCCAAACTAATGCCATTCATTAATGGCAAAACCTGGGCCAGGTCTGGTTGTCCCCTTAATTTTTTTTAATATTATCATCTTCTACTCAATAAGGTTTGCAACTTTTAAGTTTTACGTGGACCCTTCTCTCTTTTCCATACTTTATATTAAATTGTCATTTCTTATCATTTTATCTAAAGTGAATTAGTAGAGCATAGTACTATAATTCTCAAACTGGAAGACACTTTAAAAGCCATTTGTTCTAAGCCTTTAATTTTAAACATGGGGAAACTGAGGCCTAGGAAGGTTATGGCACTTGTCTCATCTTACATAATTACTGACTAAAGTTCTTTCTCACTTCTCACTAGGATCTATAATAGCCTCCTGCATGTTTTCTGTTTCCAGTCTTTCCTTGCTGCAATACTTTCTCCACACATTTCCAAAATTTTTTCTTAAGACATAGGTCTGATCATACAATTTTCCTCATTAAAAACAACTCAATTCAATGAATATTGACTACAGGAGAGAGTGAATATAAAGAACAGGAAAAATACACATTTATTTTTATGTTATTTAAAACCCTCCATATTCTATTCCCAATATTCCTTCCTAGGTTTAGTTCATATTACTCCCTCCCCTGACTTTATGTTATAGTCAAATTATTACATTGCTTCCATACTTACCATCCCATTCTCCCTCCATGTTTGGAATAAAATTCCCACTCTCAAAACCATTCTTTTCATAATTTTTAGTTTAAATCTTGAGACTATACCAACTGAATGGCTATGTATAATATTAATATAACAGTATTTATATAACAAAATTTATCAGGAAAAATAAAAAGTCAAGAATATAAAGGGAATTAATAGGGGAAAATGAAGAGAGGTTGCTTAGCTAAACCAGACTTAAAGCTATATTATAAAGTGGTGTTCATCAAAACCCTTTGGTACTAGATAAGAAATATAGTGGATCAGTGGAATAGGTTAGGTACACAAGACAAAGTAGTCAATGACTATATTTTGATGAACCCAAAGAATTCAGTTTCTGGGATAAGAACTAACTAACTGACAAAAATTGCTGGAAAAAATTGGAAAATTGTATTGCAAAAATTAGGTAATGACCAACATCTAACACACTTTATGAAGACAAGGTTGAAAAGAGTTTATGATATACATAAAGAAAACTATTATAAGCAAATTAGGAGAGTAAGATTTGTGGAGAAGGAAAGAATTTATGGCAAATGAAGAACTAGAGAATAATATTAAATGCAAAATGGATAATTTTAATTGCATTAAATTAAAAAGTTTTTGCACAAACTAAAGCAGACAAGATAATAAGGAAAACACAAAGCTGAAAAAAATTAAATTAATCCAGTATTTGTGATAAAGTCTTATTTGTAAAATATATGAACTGACTCAAATTTATAAAAAATAAAAAAAAATCCCCTTTTTATAAACTACCAAAGAATTATACAAATAGAAATTTTTGAGATGAAGAAAATAAAGCCATCTAGAATCATATGAAAAAATGTTGTAAAACACCATAGATTTAGATAAATGAAAATTAAGGCATCACTGAGGTATCACTTTATGCCTCTCAGATTCACTAAGATGACAGGAAAAGATAGTGATAAATTCTGAAAGGGGTATGGGAAAACAGGAACATTAATGTATTATTATTGGAGTTATGAAATAATCCAAATATTCTGGAAAATAATTTGGGTTAGGCTCAAACAATTATAAAACTAGTCATACCCTTTGATTCAGCAGTGTCACTACTAGGTCTAAATCCCAAAGAGATAATAAAAGAGGGAAAAGGACATACATGTGCAAAAATGCTTGTAGCATCTCATTTTGTAATGGCATGGAACTGGAAGTTGAGAACCATCAATTGAGCAATGGCTGAATAAGTTATGAGATATTAATACAATAAAATATTATTGCTCAATAAGAAATGATGAGCAAGTTGATTTAAGAAAAGTCTGGAAAGAATTACACACACTTATGTTGAGTGAAGTGAGCAGAATTAGGAGGATATTTTATACAGCACCAGCAACATTATGTGATGTTCAACTATGACAGGCTTGACCCTTCTCTGAAATGCAGTGATTCATGACAATTCTAATTGACTTGGAATGGAAAATATCATCCATATTCAATGAATGAATTATGGAGGCTCAATTTTTTAATTAAAGCTTTTTATTATTCAAAATATGTGTGGACAGTTTTTTAACATTAGCCTTTGCAAAACCTTGTGCTACAATTTCTCCCTGTTCTCCCATGCCTTCCCCTAGATGGTGAATAATCCAATATATGTTAAACATATGGTAGAAATATATGCTAAATTCAATATATGCATAGAGATTTATACAATTATCTTGCTACACAAGAAAAATCAAATCAAACCAGTAAAAAAAGAGAGAGAGAGAAAGAGAGAGAGAGAGAGAGAGAGAGAGAGAGAGAGAAAGAGAGAGAGAGAGAGAAAAGCAAAATAAAATGCAAGCAAACAACAAAGAGTGAAAATGTTATGAAAATGTTATTTTGTTAACCACACTCAATTCCCACAGTCCTTTCTCTGGGTGTAGATGGTTCTCTTCATTACTGAACAATTGGAATTGGTTTGAATCATCTCTTTGTTAAAGAAAGTCACTCCCATCAGAATTGATCATTGTATAATCTTGTTGTTGCCCTGTATCTTCTTGTTTTACTCACTTCACTCAGCATCAGTTCATATAAGTCTTTCCAGATCTCTCTGAAATTATCCTGCTGACCATTTCTTACAGAACAATAATATTCCATAGAATTCATATACCATAATTTATTCAGCCATTCTCCAGTTGATGGGCATCCATTCAGTTTCCAGTTTCTTGCTATGATAAAGAAGGCTGCCACAAACATTTTTGCACATATGGGTCTCTGTCCCTCTTTTAAGATCTCTTTGGGATATAAACCCAGTAGAAACATGGCTGCTTCAAAGGGTAGAAGCATAGTATTTTCACCGTTTTTGTTTGGTTGGTTCTTTTTTCTTTCTTAGGGTTTTTTTTTTCCTTTCAGTCTGATTTTTTTTTTTGCACAACATGACAAATATGTAAATATGTTTTAAAGTATTGTTCATGTGTTACCTATATGAGATTGCGTGTTATCTTGGGGTGAAGGGAGGTTAGGAAGAAAGAGAGAAAAAATCTGTAATACTAAACTTGAAAAAAAAAAGAATGTTGAAAACTACTTTTACATGTATTTGGAAAAAATAAAATACTATTGGGGGGAACAAAACTATGGCTTGATGATCTTAGAAAAACATTGATAGATCTGAATGAAATAAGAAGAATGAAATGAGCAGAACCGAGAATATGTTGTATACAGTAATAACATACATACTTTCATTTTCTCTATGAAGGTAATTGTGAAGTCATGCAAAATACATTTTCATATAAGCCATGCTGAAAAAAAAGAGAAAGAGAAAAAACAAATTGAAAATAAATATGCTTTAGGCAACTAGTTGGTGCAGTAGATAGATCACCAACCTTGAAGTCAGGAGGGCCTGAGTTCAAAACTGGTCTCAGGAACTTAACATTTTCTATCTGTGTGACCCTGAGCAAATCACTTAACCCCAGTTGCTTCAGCAAAAAGAAAAGAAAATAAAAATACATCAATCTGCACTCAGTGATCATCTATTCTTTCTCTGGAGTTCAATTGGATTTTTCATCATGGACGCTTTGGAATAGTCTTGAATAATGTTATTGATCAGAGTAGCTAAGTGTTTCACAATTCACTACTATTAGAATATTGCTGTTACTGAGGGAAAAATTTTCCTGACTTTTTTTTTTTTTAATTTTGCATCAGTTCAAATAAGTTTTCCCAGACGTTTCTGAAAATGAATCCTTCATAATTTCTTACACCACAATAGTATTCCATCACAATAACATGTTGTAACTGGGACAAAATATATAAATGTTGAAATAATCATATTGTAATGAGTATTCTGACTTCATTATATCAGGACCATATTGCTGACACTACCCCCTAAGAGATTCAGGAGTAACCCTGCACTGATGCTTAATCCTTTAATGCAGGAGGGTAAACTCTTCAATCTTAAGCAATGATTAGTATCATTGTTTTATTTTAAAATTAGTTTTAATTATATTTTATACAGGGACATTTAATTCAAATATATAACCAGTACAAAACGGCATTTACCATTAATACCACTAGGGCACATCCTTTGTTATATAACATTTATCTCTGAGGAGAGTAAATTCCAATTTACTGCAATTTCTCCTTAGCACTGCTTTTATAAAATTCACAAATAATATGATACCAATATTTAATGAGTACTTATTTCTGCTAATACTAGTTGGAATTCTGAAAATCATTACATGAAGCTTTAAGGCAGGACCACCAGTCAGGACCACTAGCACAAACTCCTTAATCAGATGTACTAGTATTTTGCTCTGATGACCTTAAACGTATCATAGTGCTCTATTTCTTTCACCTAAAATTAAAGAGCAAAGAGTGAGGCAAACAAATAAAGTCCATTTTCACATGTCATCTTGGAATGAAGGGGACTTAGAATTTCTTTTCAAATATCATTGTTTCACTTCTTTCACCATAATTCCAATAGTCTGAAAGAGCCAAAGCTTTGATCAGCTACTTCTTTTAAAATTTATGCCCATAATTCAATATATAGCTTAACAAATAAAACAAGAGTGAGTTTGAGTCATCACATCATTCATAGTTATATGAATGAACCAGTTATAAAATATCTATATGTTTGGATCTTCTGCAAGATATTTCTTTTACTCAGTATCATCCAAGAAACATAAGATCTTTTGACATGGGAAATTACAATCAAAAGGATTTTGGCCATGCTAACAAAAACTAGGCTCAGTTCATTGTGACAAAATACACAGAAATTCAGAATAAATAAGAGATTTGATGATATCACCAAGAATATAAAGAGATTTAGCAAAGAGGATCCAGAATGAAATCTTGGGGAACATTTACAATCAGTGAGAATGTCATGGAGAATTATAGTGACTAAGAAAACATGTTCATACAAAGAGTTTAAAAGTGTGTAGGAAGAAAGGGGAATTTATAACATCATATACAAAAATCAAGAAGCATGAGGACTGAAAACCTCACTTGACTCTACTATCACCTAAAAGTATTATACCATTTCTTTGCTCTCTTTCTTAAATCCTAGAAAAAACAAAACAAAACAAAACAAAATAGGTGCAGTGTTTGAAGATAAAGCATGAGAAGTTTGAATTTTTGAAGGAATGGGATATTTAATGAAAGAAGAAAATATTTTGAATAGCTTTTATATGGCCTAAAATACAAAGTTAGATAGAAAAGAATACAATAATTGCCTACCTGGCAGTGAAGACTCAATTGAGATTAAATACCATAAATTTGTAGCAAAATTATGACTTCCTCAAGTTAAATTTAGCAGAACATGTTTAAAAATAGTCAAGACAGATATTGGAGAAACTTAGGTTGGAAGCTGACAAAGGTAGATAAGCAAAAAAAAAATGCATTGATGGTTTTGAAAGTAAGGGAAAATGTGAAATTGAATTAGTCAACTATCAGTATATGAAAGTGAAATCAGAATGAGTCCCGATAAATAATTTTAAATTTTGAGGATGATAAATACGTTTAAGAGGGATGAGACATATGTAATGATGACATGATAAGAATTTATAGTCATAAAAAACATCAGAGTTTTGATTTAAAAATCAATGGGCAATAGTGAGATTCAAGTTATTACTATTCTTGTGTGTAGGTGAAGTGACTGAAAGAATGTCATATAAGTTGAAGAGATTGAGTAACTAGAATCTTTGTGTTGCCCTTTATGAAGTAATAGCAATACTTTTTTTTATTATAACGTTTTATTGACAGAACATATACCTGGGTAATTTTTTACATTATCACTTTCACTCACATTTGTTCTGACTTTTCCCTTCCATCCCGCCACCCCTTCCCCTAGATGGCAAACAGTCTTATACATGTTAAATATGTTATAGTATATCCTAGATACAATATATGTGTGCAGAACCGAACAGTTCTCCCGTTGCACAGAGAGAATTGGATACAGAAGGTCAAAATAACCTCGGAAGAAAAACAAAAATGCACACAGTTTACACTCATTTCCCAGTGTTCCTTCTCTGGGTGTAGCTGATTATGTCCATCATTGATCAATTGGAACTGGATTAGATCTTCTCTATGTTGAAGATGTCCACTTCCATCAGAATAAATCCTCATATAGTATTGTTGTTTAAGTGTATAATGATCTCCTAGTTCTGCTTGTTTCACTCAGCATCAGTTGATGTAAGTCTCTCCAAGCCTCTCTGTATTCATCCTGCTGGTCATTTCTTACAGAACAATAATATTCCACAACATTCATATACCATAATTTACCCAATCATTCTCCAATTGGTGGGCATGCATTCATTTTCCAGTTTCTAGCCACTACAAAAAGGGCTGCCACAAACATTTTGTTACATACAGGTTGCTTTCCCTTCTTTAGTATTTCCTTGGGATATAAGCCCAGTAGTAGCACTGCTGGATCAAAGGATATGAACAATTTGGTAACTTTTTGGGCATAATTCCAGATTGCTCTCCAGAATTTTGGATTCATTGACAACTCCACCAACAATGCATCAGTGTCCCAGTTCTCCCACATCCCCTCTAACGTTCATCATTGCAATACTTCTTTTAATATAAGAGAAGTACATGAGGAGGAAAGGAAGAAACTGATCCTGGTGAAGCTAATAGAAAATGTCTATTATGATCTATAACTTCCTTAATTCAAGTAAGCATCAAAGAAGGAAAGATTATTTTATGTTAGTTTTACTCCAAGGCCAAAATTTCAAAGTAAGTGAATTAGAACAGGCATATACAGTGCTGGAGAGAATGGCAAGGGATATAGTGTCAATGTAAGGAATCTGGGTCTTATTGAGAGCAAATAAGGTGTTGATGAAAGAAAAATATCCAGAATGAAGGATAATTTATTATAGAAGAAAAATTTCAGAAAGCATAGTAGAAGGAATAAACAGATTTGTAGTGGGTATGAGTAGAGTAGAATAGGTATGGGATCAAACAATAAGAAGTTAAGAATGGGAACAGTTACATCTCTGTAGGTAGTGATTACTACCAGAAGACATAAAGTAATATTTGGTGCAATCTATAGGGATATTAGTGGGAAGTGATTGCATTTGAATGCTTACCATCTTCACAAGGTGGAATTTTGAGTCAAGAACACAGACAATGGTACTCCAGATTTGATGGGGCATTGGATCTTAGTTGCCTTTTTTTTTTTTTTAATTTATTTTCTGAACTAGTGGTATAAATCAATGCAGGTAGAATTGTAGGGGCAAAAGTTCAAGGTTTATGCAAAAACATCAATAAAAATTGTCCAGGATAAGAAATCATAAAATGGTTGCCATTTTTATAGAAAGAAGAACTATACTAAAGAAACTGAGATCCAATGAAATATTAAAATATCTTAATTATTTAATATTAAAATATCTTCCTTATATTTAACATATGGAAAATGAGATTCAAATATCTTATTCTCCCACACAAACAAAACATACAAATAACATTTATCAAAATGAGATAATTTTCTCCACTATGTAACATCATGAAAGTAAGACATTTTTCAAGCTGAATTAATTGACTCAGGCCATATGAGCATCATTTTTACTGTGCTGAAATGGTATTTACTACATAATAGTAATAACTCAGTAGAATTTGGCTGGCATATAAGAGTTAATCTATGTCTAAATATGCCTCATTTCCACTGTTTATTTTATACACTCAAAATATATGCTCCAAGGACACTATTTTTCACTTTCTGGGACTTTTTATGTTTTGTTTTGTTTTTTCCCCCTCTTTGTTTCTATCTTCTTTCACAACATGACAAATATATTAATGTGTTGTGCATAATTAAGTATGTATAATCTTTATTAAATTGCTTGCCATCTGGGGAAGGTAAGTAAAAATGGAGAGACAAAACATTTGGTTTGCAAAAAAAATTTTAAATGAATGTTAAAAAGTCTTTACAACTAGGGAAGAATAATTCATTTAAAATATTTTTTAACATGTAATTGGATTTTAATTTAATTTAAATTAAAACAACATAAATATACATACCAAAGGTCTACCATAGTAAACAATATTCTCAGTTTAAAGAACCATAATATATCTTCAAAACCCCCCAAATAAATTGATAGTGATCAGTGGGGGAGGGGAAATAGAACAGGACGCTGGTATAATTTTTTCAGGCCTAAGCAGTTGTCTCCCGCACTGAGCATGTGGAACAAGTGTAATAATCCAAAAATCATCCTCTAGAAAGTATCGAAAGGATTGAAAAGCAACTAATTGTGGAATTATAGCAAATTTCTTTTTCAGGAAAAGAATACTTAGAATGACTACTAATAAAAGGAAATGATTTAAAATCATAGAAATACAAAAGGATGTAACTAGTCCATGAAAATTTTTTAAAAAAATGTTAGTAATTCTAAGGAGAAGGTCATAATAATGAATTATTATAGTTAAAAGCCCAGGTAGTTCAAGGTAGGAGTTGAAACTAAGATATTCAAGAATATGGAAATAATGGGGTTATTTATTCTCATTACTATCTATGAGGTAGACAATTCAAGGTTATTTACTCATTTTACAGATAAAGAATCTGAGATCCCTTAATGAGCTTAATTAATATTCCCATAGCCATATAATTAGTATATGTGCATAAGGAAATGAAACAAATACTTTGTCTTTCCTACTCTTGAACTTTTATCAAAATAATACATTGGGATAACATGTAGACATCAATGCCACATCTAAGGATCCAAGTCAGAAAGTTAGTTATATATGAAACAATATAAGTTCAGTCAAGAATCTAGGGAATAAAGTATGTCAAATAATCTTGGAAATTTGTTAAGAAGACCAATTCTATCTTTACTCTCATAAAAATAAAGCATGTCCTTGTGGACCATTGGTGACAAGAACATCAAGGAACCTTCACTAAAAAGCCTGAGTTTTTACTAGACTAGAAGATTCAGGGGGGAAAAAACTGACTTAAATATTTATTTTCCCCATCTTAGTTTTGTTCTATGCTTCTTGTCCTAATTGCATCTAACTATTGCATTTACTTCTGAATAAGTAAATTATCAAAACAATTTTAAATATGGTACTTTGCATGTATTTGCATGGATTCTACTTCCACCATTGAAGATAGCAGAGTCCATGCATTTGCAGTGCTTTGTAGTTTTTTTCTTGAAGGAAATACCTACTTTTGGATTAAGCTTTCTGTTTTTAATTCCTTTTTATACTTTAGCAGGACCAATATATCAATCAATTGGAGTATGATATTACTCTGGCTTGATATATAATTATCAAGGACCTTTCTTTATTCATCTGAAAAGTGGGGATGATAATTTTCTCTGCCACAGTATGATTACTTTTTGGGGGGTTGCTTTATGATTTAATTGGTCTTGAAAACTCTGGGTATAGAAACTCCCTCTATGTATTGAACATATAATTAATGGCTTTAGGAAGTTGTGTGAATACATTTTGAATATAACTTGCTCATGTTCATAAATGTATGACATGTCTGAGAGAGGACTTAAATCAAAGTCTTCTTCACTCTGACTGGTCAATTAAACACTATTCCTTGCTACCTATATAAACTAATCATGATGATAGTGATTACACACACACACACACACACACACACACACACACACACACACACACATACACATACACACACATATGAATGTATGAATGTTAACAGTGATTTTATGAGAATAAGTAATTTTTATATTCTTCACTTTCAAGCAATACATATTTGTATATCATTTCTATACATCTAATATCATATGCATTAGAAATATATCACTGATGATATTCACCACAATTTAAACAGCACCAGAAGAAAGGCTCTTTCATTTTTAAATGGTTTACCTCTTTCCTCTGTTGGATAGCAGCAGCTTCCATTTCCTGCACTTCATGTCCACATAAAAGTAGACAGCTATTTCCTTCTTTTTTTACCCAATTAATCAAATTGTTCAGAATTAGATTAATTAGTTTTTTTCAGAAAAAAAAAGATCTATTTCTAGCCAAAGTCTAATATTTCTTCAAAAATAGGATTAAAATGATTGGAAATATTATTTAAATTTTTCTATTCTGCAAGAAATCTCATTTATTAGATTAGAATAGTATTATTAATTAATTAATAACATTAAAATTAATAATGTTAGAATAATGACTAGAATTATCTTTATTAAAACATAAAGTTTTACTAGAAAGCAAAACTAAGCACTGTTAACTCCAACATCAAGTTAAACTATGTCTAGCAGTAAATCAAACCTTAAATTATAGTAGCTTACAACATTAATGTAGTCTTTGATTTAGCTTCCTGGAATATTCTGGGGCATCATTCACATATAAATATAGCAAAGTTACAATTTCACTTTTCAAAATTAGGCATAAATTCTTCCCTCATCTTCAGAAGTAATTTGCTTTAATCAGATCTAGATATATGTCATATTCAAAAATAAAACTTTCAAGGCACTTCTTTTGAATAGATTATGTAGCACATGGGTGACAAATCAAAATATCTTTATTTCCAAATTTCTCCTGAAGATGAAGATATATCATAGTTAAACAAATACATAATTTAACTTTTCTAATAAGCATAAATCATCTATTCAGACCTCTCTTTGAGTAGATTGATTTATATAAGTAGAGCTTTTCTATTTACCTGTTAGAGCCATATTTATTTAATGTTTGCCATTTTAGTCATTCCAAATATGTTTCAAATATAAGCTACAGAATAATAACTGGAATGCAATTTTCCTCCATTCTATTTTAGAATTCTTATAATGCTTATTTACAGATACCTTTTCTAAACTTTTTCTTTATTTTATTAAATGTTTTCCAATTGTAGGTAAAATATTAAAATCATTTAAAAAAAATACAGAGTTCCAAATTTTCTCTCTTCCTCTTAATTCTGTGTTTTCCTTAAGAAGAGGCAAGTATATTGATATCAATTATACATGTGAAATCAGCATATGAGACATATTTATATATTAGCCCTGATGCAAAAGAAATCATTAAAAAAAAAAAAAGAAAAATAAGGGTGCTTTAATCTTCACTCAGAATTCATTAGTTCTTCTGGAAGTTTATGGCATTTTTCTTTATGTGCCCTTTGGGATTGTCTTAAATCCTTGTCTTGATCAGGATAGCTAAATCTTTTACAATTGAAAATCCTTACAATATTGCTATTACTGTATATAATATTCTCTTGGTTCATATATGTCTTCTAAGATTTTTCTGAAACCATCTTTCCTTCCCTCTCATATTTCTTTTGCCCCTCTTTAAAATATATATATATATATATTTTATCCATCTAGGCAAGGCAATTGTGGTTTAATCATTTTCTCAGGGTCCTGTAATGTGCCCTCCTGGCAGTTACAATTACTAGTCTGTCCTAGGCCCAACAGAGTACCTTTGACCACTGTCCTTTGCAGTGTCAACTCTACCCGGCTTGCCTCCTCTGAGGCCTTCAAAGGTCTCTGGCCACTATCTCTTGAATCTATAGCTTAATAACCAGTAGCGAGCTCAAGAACAGCCACGTGTAATCTTAAAAGCCTTTATTAGACCTACTCACATAATAACCTGACTTGTTGGTCCACTAGTGAACACCTGGTCAGAAGACCCACGTGTTCACTACCAAAATCCTTATCTCTTTTGGCTCCCCATCTTGGCTTGCCCACCCAGGCTAGGGAGCCAGGGTAAAGAGCGCCAGGTTAAAGAAAGGACTGCTGCCTGCAGTGGGCTTATAAAGGGCCTGTGAGGTAACACACACAGCCAATCAGCGAGAGAGTCACCCATTACAAAACTATCTTAATGTGGGCAAGATCCCACCTACAAGGCAGTCCTAATATCCACAGAAATTACTTCTGGGCCTCAATCTCCAGATGCACTGTGGTGCCGCCCATTTAAAGGGCTCTTACAATTCCCTTCTCTTGTTTTGCGGGAACCACATCCTTACAGGGTCCCACAACTAAGAAGTGTTAAGTGTCTGAATTGAGATTTGAACTCTGGTCTACCTGAATCCCAGCCTGGTGTTCTATTTACTGTACACACTTAGGTATTCTCTGTCATCCTTTCTTATAACACAATAGTATTCCATCAAAACCATATACCATAATTTGTTCAGTCAATTCCCAGTTGATTGACATTCATAGTTATATTATTTATATTTATTTTAGATATATATCTAATTTATAATTATCTTCCACACAAAATACCATTTTTTGTGCAAAAAAAGTTCTTTCTCTCTCTCTCTCTCTCTCTCTCTCTCTCTCTCTCTCTCTCTCTCTCTCTCTCTCTCTTTCTCTCTCTCTTTTTGGTTTCTTTGTAATGGAGAACTAGTAGTGATATTTCTGGTTCAACCAATATATAGAGTTTTATACTACTTTTGGGATAATTCCAAATTGTAACTCAGAATGGTTGCACAGGTTCACAACTTCAACAAAAATGCATTAGTGTCTCAATTTTTTTCAGATCCCCTCCAGAATTTGTCACTTTCCTTTTCTGTCATTTTAAGCAATTTCATAAGTGTTATATAATATATCAAAATTATTTTTAATTGGTTTTTTTAATCACTATGATTTAGATGACTTTTCCATATAACTTTAGATAGCTTTATTCCCTCTCTCCTTAAAACCACCCCTCCATTTCTTTTAACAACTTATAAACTAGGGAATGTAACTTTTTTATAACCTTGCCTCAGCTTCTTATATATTTGAGAAATAAGAATCTAATGAGAGAAAATGAATATAAAACTTCCCCCAGTTTCCTGTTTTTCTTCTAATTTTGACTCTCTTTGTTTCATAAATACATAATACTTTTTAATATCATGTAATTAAAGTTATCTACTGATTTTTCTATGTTTCTCTTCCATGGTTTGTTGCAAACTTTTCCCTTATCTATATATTTTATTCAGGATTTTTTTTATCATAAATTTATTTTATTTTGGTGTATGTTGTTATATGCCTAGTTTCTTCCAAACTGATTTGTAGTGTTCCCACGAATTTTTGTCAAATGGTGAATTCTTATCCAAAATCTTGGATCTTTGGGTATATCAAATGCTATTATTATTATCATTTACTACTATGTGTTGTATCTAAACATTACTGATCCTATCATTCCTTTTCTTAGCCAATACAAAATTGTTTTCGTCAAAACTGTTTTGCATTGTAATTTAAATCTGTTCTTACCAGACCACTTCCTTTTTTTAAAACATCACTTTCCTTGATATTCTGAATCTTGTCTTCCAGATGAATTTAACAATTACATTTTCTAGCTCTATTACATACTCATATACACACATACATGTAGCCATATATATGCATACCTGTATGTATATGTATGTATATATGTATATATATGCATATATTATATACACACATACATGTACATACACATACACACATCACAGTTTAGTGTGGTAGCTACTAAAACTTGTGTGAGCTTTACTGTAGCTTCATATTATCTGAATGATTTCTTTTTGGCTGTTTAACATATATATATGGATATGTATATGTGTATATATATATATACCAGGGAGCCCTGGAATTTGGCTATGCAATTCTTGAGAATTTTCATTTTGGGATCTCTTTTAGAGAGTATTTAGTGAATTCTTTCAACTTCAATTTTGCTCTTTAGTCTAATATTTCTGTACAGTTTTCCTTGATAATTTCTTGAAATATAAAGTCTGAGGTCATTTTTTTCTTTTCTTTGTTTTCTTTCTTTCTTTTTTTTTTTTATCATGGGCTTTCAGGTAGACCAATAATTTTTGAATTATCTATCCTCTATTTATTTTCCAGGTCAATTGTTTCTAGAATGAAATATTTCATATTTACATCTTTTTTTTTCTTTTGTATTTGTTTTCTTGATTCTTTATGTTTCAGGGAGTTATTGGGATCCAATTAGACAATTCTAATTATTAATTATTTTCTTCAGTGAGAATTTGTATCCCTTCCCCACCCCCAATTTTGCTAATTTTAAGGAGGCTTTTTTTAATCAGTAAAATTTGTTAATCTTTTTGTCCTTTGGAAAATTTTTCTTCTAAGTTCTCTAAGCTGAAACTTTAAATTAATTCTCTTTTCATAATTTTCTTATATTATGTATTACTTTCATTTATTTTAGTTTTCCTTTATCAATCTTATGTCTTTCTTTAGCTCTTCCAAGAATTTTTCTTTGATTTTTATTTAATTTTCATTTTTCCTTTGAGTCTGTGCTTGCAATTTTTTTCTTTCTTTTTTTTTTTCCTTTGCCTTCTTCCAAGTTTATATCTCAGTCATCACTGCCATAATGTTCACTTATTATAATCAGGTCTTCTTTATTGTTTGCTTATTTTTAAGTATATTCATCAATTTTTAATTTTATTTTAATATTGACATGAGGAAGGGCACTTTCCCAAGCCTCAAACTTTTTGGCACTGCAATTTTTAAAGCCAGTGATTGGGGTCTTTTAAGTTCTGGATGTTTCTAAGCCTTTGTGATCTGTGTAGAAATGCTGTCACTGCTCTCCTGTTCTGCACTCTGGTCTTTTCCCAGGAAAGCCCCATATCTACCTACTGTAGTTGCAACTGCTAGTGTCCTTTTTTGTACCTGGAACTTTGTTCAGACTCTATTCCCTGGTGACTACAAGTCTAAGAGCTTCTTTTTACCTTCAAATTGTGACCAAGAACCATGTATGGCAGCATAATAGGGTCCTTTGCCTATTGTCTGCTCAGGAACTTTCAAAATCTTTTTTTATGACCAGTAGCCCAATAGCCTGTTGTTGGAATGAGAATTGGATGGAGAGTTGATGGAATGAGAGTTCCTGAAGCTGCACTTGCAGTCATTACCACCTCTGAAGTTCACATCTTGTTTTATCAAATTAGATGTACTCTGGAGCAACCTCCAACCCAGTATCAGAGACTTTTGCTGTTGACCTCTTAAGTTGTCTTCAGCTTTAACAATGTCTCACCTAGATCTTTCATTGTTTCTGCCATTGAAGAATTTGTTGTGAGGCATTATTTAAATCTTGTTTAGAAGGTATCATTAAGAGAGGTTAGCTAAGTTACCGCCTCTACTCCACCATCTTGGTTCTATTTAGTCTAAGTGAATCATAAGAAAGGCTTTTACCTCAATGAAGATATTGTTAACAGAGAGAAAGAGATTAATCACTAAGTATTTATGATTTGAAATTTATAAAAATATAAAGAGTGTGGCAGAAATACATAGCATTTTCTTTTTAAAGAGAATCTTTGTTTCTAAAATTTTAATTCCAAATAAGGTGACACGTAAGGGATTGACAGTTTCCAGAAACTTAATGTCTATGATGGCAATATTGGGAGCTCATGCTCTAGTCAAATGACTGGGCTCACAGCTGAGTTGTGTTCATTTTCAATCAATACCTAGTCTGAGATCTTATTAAATTTTATCAATAAATATTATATTTAAAGGGATCAAAAAGACTAAAATAATTTTATTGTTTGCCAAGAAAAGATGAATCAACATGGATAATACCATTAAAATATATATGATGTAAAAAGATAGATCTGTGATCCATTGTAAGTTGGCAACAAAATCAGAAGAGGACTTATTATTTTTATCCATCCAAAGAGGACCTATTACTTTTATCCATAGTTGAGTGGACATATTTTGTTTGGTTATGAGATAATATAAGTTATTTTCAATCAAGATGGGAATATATAACTGAGTGGTGATTACCAAAACTGATAGAGTACAGAATTGTTAATAGTCTTATAAGATAAGAGAATTATAGAATCTAAAATTTGTTTCAAAGTTTATACTTCTAAGATGACAACCACTTTGCAATATTTTTTATAAATTGTTGTTATTTTTCAGCTTCCATTAGTACCACTCCAAGTGAGGAGAATCCATTACCTCCTGAAACTATCTATTCTGCTTTTGATTAATTCTGAGTTGATGTATGAAGATTAAAATAATAGAAATAGCATTTCTCTGCCTTCTACATACACAATTACTTTTGCCTTTAAGAAATTAAAGCTTCTTTTGCTTTCAGAAGTTGAATTGGTCAGTTTCTATCTCCAGACAGTAGTTGAAAAGTGATTTTTCTACACTAAACCTCCTAGCGAAAAGTTCTACATTAGAATCCACTAAGTGGCATTTATATATCCTTCCCTGATGCTTCAAACTTATAATTTAATTTCCTCATATATTATTTTCTCCTGAATCTTCTTACCAGCCCTTTTCAAATATATCAATATTTCCTTTTTTGGGAAATCAGAAAGAGAAAAAATGATCCAGTTTTCAAAGCCAATTCCATCATACATGTTGATTATTTTATAATATAATTAAAACAATTCTCTTGCATTTTAGACCCATTAAGTATACATAGGACAAAACACAAGCATTTTGAATGAAAGAAATGCAGAAATCAGGTTCTGTGATAAAACAGTATTGCTCAGTATGGAGAAAAAAAAGATAAACATAAGAATATTTAGTAAAATTATTATTCTTCTAAAATTAACTTTTTCATACATTTCTACAATATTATTTTTGAGTCAAATGTTTGTTTTCATCCTCAAATAACAAATAAAAATAAGAATTAAGACCTTTAAAAGTAGAAAATATTTAAAGAACTTCTGAAAGATTATTGCAGAGAGTATAGGGAAAGGTCATTAATGTGTCCATTCGGCAGAACAGGAAACTAGGAAGACTAAATTGTCCTTTGGAATTTGATGGCATGAGAGACCATTGATTCCTTGGAAGTAAAATCTGGAAGCAGGGAGAAAATCAAAAATTAAAATGCAATATTTCAGCTATTATATATCCATCAACCAGGGAATGAATGAGGTAGCAAGGCAATCTGTTATTGACACCAACTCTTTACCTAATACAAAATTGATTTAGTGTAATTTAGCCTATTGATTGCATCAAGATTTCAGTATGTACACACACATGCACTCACACACATACACATATACACACTTGTGTATGTATGTGCATATGTCCTAATAGTCTAATTATTACTTTGTCTTAATTTTTGAGTGTATGTCAAAAAATAAAACAAAGCAACCTCCTTCCTCTCCCTGATTCCTATACATTTCACCTGTGTAATATCTCTCAAATATGCCCTTTTCTCTCTTCTGATGCTGCCACTATTCACCACCATATGCTTTAATTACAGCAATAATCTTCTGTTACGTTTTCCTTATTTAAAACTCTCCCCATTCTCCTCCATTATCTATTTTGTCTCCAAAATGATTTTTTTAGAATGTTAAGTCTCATCATGTCACCCCCTACTCAATAAACTGCAGGCACCTCCAGGAGCAAAAAGAAGTACTCTTTTTGGCATTCAAAGCCTTTTTTATCCAAGCCTCCTATCTTTTCAGTCTTCTTTCACATTACTCCCTGAAATGGAATTCCATCCAATAAAACTCACTTTCTAACTATTCTTATTAACAAGACACTTCATTTCTTAACTCTGTTCATTTTCTTTGAATGTCTTCCTTGTCTAGTATTATCTCACTCCTGTGCTCTGAATACTAATCTCCCTGGCTTCTTTTAAGTCCTGATTAAAATTCCAACATCTACAGAAAGTCTTCTCTAATCCTTTTTAAAATTTTAATGCCTTATCTCTTTTAATTATTTTTATTAATTCTATATATTGGTTACTCTGTGCATTTATTTGCATGTTGTTGCCACCATTAGATTATAAGTGACTTAAGGGCAGGAACTGTCTTTTGTCTGCTTTTATATTCTTTAGTGCCTGGCCAATAGCAGGTGCTTAATAGATATTTTCTAATAGGATGTATATGGAAGTGTTGTTTTCTATAGTGTTTTTTTTATTTTTACCTCCACATTATTCGGATTAACTTTCAGACATGAAGATTTCCACTTAAATTTATGAAAATATATCTCTAAAAATATTTATCAACAGACAAAGCTATCAACAACATTATATATATGTACATATCTACATGTGTATGCACATGTATATACCCATACACATATATATTTACACACATATAAATAATAAATATGTAGATATATGTATCAGTGCATAAGTGTGTATACATTTATACACACACACTTTTTAAGCCTTTCAAAACAGAGTCATTCTATTCATCTCTGTGAAGAGATTTCACCTAGAAGATTAAATTGAAGGAAATTCATTTGAAATTGTATCATGAAAGTATTAAAGATTTTATTAATGTAGATCAACTTATAAATTTTTTCTGTACAAAAGATAATGTAATGTCAATATACATGGGAAATTCTTACCTAACCCAGAAATTATTATTATTTAATATTTATTTCAAAATAATTCATTTCTACTCCAAGAAAACAAGATTTAGATAAAAATAATCTAAAAGAAAAAAAAATCAGTTTCATTACTTAACTGAATATAATAATTACTTGATTTATATGGAAAATTATTTCCATAATACTGGAATGTATATATGCATACAGACAGTGACTATAAAATCATTCTTCCATCTTTTGTCAAGTCAAATAGAGAAGTACTTGGCTTTCTCTTTTGGGTAAAAAGAAGGGAAAGGAAGCAAATAACTAATCAAAAATGTTGTGAAAAATAGTCTAAGTCCTTTATTGAAATTGATAGAAATCATCCATCAATAAAAATTATTTTACTGGGATAATTAGAATCAATAGCAAAAGAAAGTCTAGGGATATTCAACTCTAAGCATTCAGTTATCTGGGCAAAAGTTCAGTAAAGAAAAGGGCATATGATAACCAAATTATTGTAAATATGAGGAAATTGAGGCAATTTATTGAGGCAAATTATTAAGATCATTAACAGTTGATTGCAAAGTCATTTCATTATATGTCCAAAGTTTTTAGTCCAAAATCAATCTATTGTCCATTACTTCACATGTCAGGGAATCCAGTGATTCCTGCAAGTTTGGAAGTCCTGAAATAGTCTCATAAGCAAACCCTCTCCTCCAAACAGTTAATTTAATTGGTCCCCTCTATTCACTGCTTTCTGGATCTCTCCACATCACCTGACAATTATCTAAAGATATCAGCTTTCCATTGAAAGGGAACAATTAAGAGTGCAGACAGATCTTCAACAACAGCCCTGCCTAAAAAGCCAAAGTACTCAGTTGTAATCCTAACTGTTGTAAGTTGTCTCTTCCCCACAGATTGATGAGGATTTTTTCAACTACAAAAGGAATAAAAGCTCCTGTTTCACCTTCAAATGTCCATATCAAAGGGGTGGCACAAATTTCACCTGCTATTGATCCTCCTATGCCAGTCATGTAGGTGTCTACAGTAAACTTTGTTCAATGACTGAGACAATTGGCACCTCTAATGATTGTATGCTAATGACCATATGAATGTATTGCAACTGTGTCTACCAACCCTTCCAATGGTTCCAATATATAGTGAGTATAGGTTCATCAGCTGTAACAACTGCAGTCCAGAATATTCCTGGTGTCTGTTACTGAGAATAAAAATTTAGGCAACTATCACCAAATTGCTTATCCTGGTTGATAAGTCACATATTGCCTACCTGTATTAGTAACTGGGATATTAGCTACACATTCCCCAGTTTCCCACATCAGTGTATAGTTGAACACTGTTTTCTAAGCACTCTCAGAAGGTGAAATGGTCAAGCCTACTGTGCCTGGAGGCCAGACAGGGACAGATTTCATTTCTGCAGGGGATATCTCAGTAGTCCCAGCTGCAAACAACTCTATGCTCCCCAAGTGTAATCTCCTAGCAGGTTGCTTCTTGGATGATTGATCATGTTGGAGTACTGAACTTCTAAAGACTCTCTGGGTATAACATTGGCTGCCATCATGTCCCAAGTGCTTTTCCCCCTATGGGCCCTGGAGCTGGGCCCTGATTCCCATTTCCCTGAGTCAAAATATATTTTGATGCCTAATGGAAGTCTCTGTTGCATTTTGGACAGGGTTTGGATCTTATTCTCTTATCCTGTCTTCTATTCCAACACTGATCCCCTACTTTACCACATTGAAAGCATTGGCAAGTCTTTCTGGAAGTCCCTTGCCAAAAGGGACCCTGTCTTCCCATGTTCATCATAGCCTAGGTATAAAAGATATTTGTACCTATGGTGGCACAGTGTCTTATGATCTCATCTAAAGGAACATTCTTGTGTAGTCCTAGTAAAATTCTTCTACAAACTTTATTAGCATTTTCTTTAGCACGTTATCTTATTATAATTTCTGTTGCTGCATTTTCACCAATTGTTTGCATGACAGCTGTCTGCACACATCTCACTAAATCAGCAAAGGGTTCATTTGGACCTTGTGCTATTTTTGTGAAGGCTTCCCCTCTATCTTGTCATCTTAGGAGGGTGCCCCATGCTTTGATAGTGGCAGCAGCAATTTGCTCATATGCTGCTTTAGGATAATTAATCTGTGCTAAAGTGTCTGCATAAAGACCTAAACCTGCTAGTTGATCAAAGGTGACTATTAACTCCAGTTGCCTATTTTGTTAGGCTTGTATTCTACAGAGTTCGTTATACTCAGATAGCCACAACAAGTTTTGTCCAGGTTCTAAACTTGTCCTTGCTATAGATTTCCAATCACTAGGGGTTAAAATTTCATAAACGAAATTCTCTAATACCATCTTAACATAAGATGATGTAGACCCATAAAGAGTGCAACCCTTTTTCAGATCTTTGATAATTTCTACATTAAATTAAGTGTATTTTCTTTTTTCTTGACCTAAAGAGTCAAACTCTTCAATCACAGGATATGTTTCTATTTTTAAATCATATGCTTCTTACCCTTCCTCTTTAACTTTAATTAATGCCTTTTGTAATCATGTCATAGAGGGTGGACAAAGCTCCCTTCAGGTGGTGCTGATGGTGTCATTGCCCCTCTGCCTTCTCTTTTTCCCTCCAACTATGAAGTGGAAGTTGAGCGAGAATGGTAAAGATATGGGGAATGCCCTAATAGCTCCTGCTGTTAAGCACCACACTCCTTAATTTCATCAGCACTGTACTTAACTCCTTTCTTGTCTAATTCTTCATGCTTTTCAGCTGTTTTATCAGTACTCTCCCCTTCCTGCTCTTTCTCCTTTTCTTATTCTAAAACTTATGTAATTCCTTAAAGCCAATTGTATATGTTGAATATATAGAATGTTTAATCAGGAATTGAATCAGGACCCTTAGCTTTGTAATATTCAATTAGTTGCTCTTCCACTAGTTTCCACTTATCTGGTGCTATTTTTTTCTTTTTTTAGAGAACCAACAAGACATGTATTCTAATGTATATAAGAATCCAATGATCTGCTTACAAGTTACACTCAAACCTTGCCATTTTATTAACCTAACTATGCTTTCTATACATTTCCCTTGGGGTGGGGAAGGCTCTTTTCTAAACACTTGTCCCCTTTTAGTTGAAACTCTAGTTTAGCCTTCACCAAAGTTTTTTGCTTGTATAATTTTGTGGTTACCCTATTTCTGGGTCACAGGGACTTCTCCACTGAACTCACAATCATGTCAATAGAACTGCTGAGTGTGAATCCTTACATCCATATTTGAGCACCAAAATGTAATGTTCTGGCTAGCTTTTTGAAGGGCCTTGGGACCAGCTTTGGTCTCAGCAGATTAATCACCACAAGAATAGTTAGGAATAAAGTCCAATTTCTTTATTGTCCCCTTCACAGTCTGTGAATGTCATAGTTTGATCCAGTCTCCTCTGCCAGCATTCTGTTGCTCTGCTAGTCTGATCTTAGTGCAGGAAACAGGAGAGCCACCACAAGGATGATCAAAGATAGAATGTCTGTGGCTGACTTTGTCCTCTGTTTAAATACGCTATTACAATTACATCAACTATACAACTATTACATCACCATGCTAAGTACTAAGTATATGTAAAATAGATAATCATTATCTCATCAATTCCTCTGAGTTAACACTTGTTTCAAATATACGTCTTTCAAGTATACTTCTCCAAAGTTCCAGCCCTATACAGAGAAGGTTCTTATTTGAATTCAATTTCATGCAGATTTTATAGACAAACAGTTTGAATTAAAACAAGGAAGTAGCTTGCTTGAAGAAAGTTATCTCTCTAAATCATTAAAGGTAAAAATTTCTGAATCATATCTTAAAATATGAACTTGATTGCAAGGGATGGAGTGTACCTTACAAAAATGAGTAAAAATACATATGGGAAAACTACATAGAAAGGATTTCAGACTAATTATGATAGTTGAGTTATAAACAAATGAACAGAAACATGAATGGTAAATGCAGTGAAGTTGAACAGAAAAAAATCTGAGAAATTAATAAAATCAATAAATGATTGACCACTTATTAAGTGTCTATAATTGGCCAAACATAAGGCAAATTTTTAAAATAGAATCAAATAATAAAGGCATGGAATAAGATATCACAAAAGTAGGAATCCAAGTAAGTAATTATGCTAAAAAACATATAGATTAAAATTGATGAAAACAAAAAACAGACCACTTACAAAGTAGTAATTGAAGAATATGAGAATTTAAAGATTGGCACAGAAATGTAACATAATAATAAGTTAAGACTTCAAATATCTGACTTCAATCAGAACTTCATCTTTAATAGAAAATAGAACAGCTAATATTTTTATTTAGATTGTTAGATTATAATTTTACACTTTAGAAGAGAGGAGAACCAGTGAGATAGCATAGTTCATGTTTTTCTTAAACTGGTAAAAGTGATTAATTAAAAACTGGTAAAATTAATTAATTAAAACTGGTAAAAGTGATTTAATGTTGAAGGCATGACTAATCCCAATGAATTTCTGATAGAAGAATTTCTAATTCTTGGTTAGAAGCAAGAAAAGCCTGGTCAAAGTTGGTACACATCACAGATAGTTGGAGATCAGATTTCAAAGGTTCCACTGAGAAGATAGGAAGGATCTTATTGCCTAAACATCTGTAGGGGAAGTAGGTTAAAGATGAGACACTCTTAAGAAGGAAATTCTGAAGAAAGAGATATGAGCAATAGGGATTTATCCAACAATACTGGGCACTGGAAATGCAAAGGGAACTTAACAAACAATTTACATTTAAAGAAATATTTTATTCAATTTTAATAAATTCAATATATTTAATTCAATTATATTTAATTCAAATATATTCAATTCAAAATATTTAATAAATTCAATAAAATTTCAATTTTATTCAAAAAATTTGCTTTTTTAAGTCATGTTTCAGTTGTGTCTAAATCCTCATGACCCTATTTGGAGTTTTCTTGAAAAAAATCTTAGAATGGTTTTCCATTTCCTTCTCCAGCTCATTTTATTGAAGAGTAAATAATCAAATAGGATTAAATGACTTGCCCTAACAAACTTAATAAGTGTCTGATGCCATAGATTTGAACTCAGGAAGCTGAATCTTCCTTTTTTTCTAGCACTTTATCCACTGTGTCACTTAGTTGCCCCCTTTACTTAAATACTACACCATAAAAAGAATATTCACATGCAAATAGCTCAAGAAAAAATAAAATTTTATATGGAATCATGAATCCCTATTTCATACCAGTTCTTTTTTCTAAGTACGTGACAAATTCTATGCAGCATTTTCAAAACTACCCTGCTTATAGGGGTTTCCTTCTGAATTTAACTTTAATCTTTTCAGAAAGATAAAAGCAAGAGGAGGAAAAAGAAGAGAAATAAAAACAACAATCTGATGTGAATAGTATTACAACTACCTAAAATCAGAATAAGTTAGGATTAAAAATAAATTTTAAGAAAAACAAAATTAAGTTTTCCTAAATTTCACTAGGAAACAAATGAAGATATAGAATCACTCCACAAGGGTGGATAAGATAGAATAATGGAGAAAATACAAAACAACAAAACTCATTTTGTTTCCTTTTTGAAAACCTTTCAACAATAACATAGTTTGCCAGAAAAGGACAGAAAATAGGTGAAAATGAGCTAAAATAAAATGAATAGGAAGATTTGAAAAGTATTTAAGACACTGATTAGGTTTTGATTTGTACAAATGAAAACACTTCAAAGTCTAGGATCATTTGAATTAGAACTGTACATTTTCTTTGTGTTGGAGGCAATTACCATATTTGACATAATTACAACTTAAAATAGTACTAAGTTGAATTCCAAGGAATTCAATATCCCCACTAATTGGAATCTAAGATGTATTTATTCAGGTATTGTAAGAAAAAAAAGTGATAATGATACCTAATCAGTGATGTTTTAAATATATTGGAGAATGGAAGAAGTAATGAACTATATAAAAAAATAAAATATTGTTTATATTTTAAGAAGAAAAAAAGAGATATTTAGAGTCTGGGAATTATAGAGTAAGGAGCTTCAATTATTAAAAAAAATACCATAATGAATTAGTAAGAAAGTAAAAATCTAGGAAGGGAACCAATAATCACATGACTTCATCAAAAATAGGTCATGATATTGATCAAACATATAATTTTTTTTTCACAAGGCTACTAATGTTAAAAAAGTGGAATACTGTAGATAAACTGTTTATCTTAATCATTGCAAAAAACCCAGTAAAGACATTATTCTTGTAAATGAGTTAAAAAGAATTAATGTGGAAAACACTGTGGTTAGCTAGATTTTGAATTATTTATGTAATACACAGCAAAAAAATTGAAAATTAGAAACAAAGCTTTTATGGGATAACTCAGGAATAAGTATTTGACCTTATGTGACTTATTTATTTACATATTTAGATGATGAACTATAAGGAGAAGTGTGTATAGATATGTTTATAAGATATTTAGTGACATAAATCTAAGAATATCCACTGAAGCATTGAATAATAGAATTATGATCCACAAAGAGCCACTTTTCCAGCTCTATTCTTTGTCCTAGAACCCTGCTCATTTTGCTGACTACAATCATTCCAAAGGGAGTCTCACTTTAAAATCTACATATCCTAAACATGAAATTTCTCCCTTCTCCTTTATTTAATTATTCAATTATTGTTAAGGATATCACTATATGTCCATTTAACAAAGATCACACTTGTTACTTCACTCTCAATTTCTCTCTCCTCTTTCTTCCTTTAATTCACTTTTCTTTGTTTCTTTGTTTATTTCTGTCTACCTCTCCCTTTCCCCCTGCTTCTCTCTCTCTCCCTTTGCCTTTATCTATGGCCATTTGTCTGCCTGTGTCCCTTTCTCCTGCTCTCCATCCTGACTTTGTTTCTACATTATTTAACTCAAAAAATCACAGCTTATTTTTCTCCCCACTCCCTAATGTGTATTTAGGTTTTTTAAAATTTTTTTAATTAAAACTTTTATTTTTACAATATATGCATGGATAATTTTCAACATTTAACTTTGCAAAACTTTATGTTCCAATTTTTCCTTCCCTTTCTGCTAACCTCTCCTCTATACATAATGCAATATATGTTAAATATATGCAGTTATTCTATACATATTTCCACAAATATCATGTGCAAAAGAAAAATCAGATCTGAAAGGAAAAAAAAGTGAGATATAAAAAAATACAAGCAAACAACAACAAAAAGAGCAAAAATATTTCCTGTGCTGTGATCCATATTCAATTTTTACAGTCCTTCCTCTGGATGGATATGGCTCTCTTTATCACAAGACTATTGGAACTGGCCTGAATCATCTCATTATTGAAGAAAGCTATGTTTGTCAGAATTGATCATCATGTAGTCTTGCTGTTGCCATGTAAATGATCTGGTTCTGCTCATTTCACTTAGCATCAATTCAGTTAAGTCACTCCAGGCCTCCCTAAAAGCATCCTACTGATCTTTTCATATAGAACAATAATATTTCACAACTTTTATATACCATAAATTATGAAGACATTCTCCAACTGATGAGCATCCATTCAGTATCTTGCCACTAAAAAAAGGGCTGCCACACAAATATTATTGCACATGTGGGTCCCCTTCCCCCTTTATGATCTCTTTGGCCTACAAGCCCAGTAGAAACACCGCTAGATCCCAGAGTATGCACAGTTTGATAGCCTTTTGTAAATTATTTCACAACTCCACCAAGAATGTATTCATATCCCAGTTTCCCCCCCATTGCCTCCAATATTCATCATTATTTTTTCCTATCATCCTAGATAATCTGAGAAGTGTGTAGAAGTACTTCACAGTTGCCTTAATTTGCATTTCTCTGATCAATAAGAATTTAGACCACCTTTTCATATGACTAGAAATGGTTTTAATTTATTCATCTGAAAATTGTCTATTCATATCCTTAGACCATTTATCATTTGGACAATGTCTTGAATTCTTATAAATTTGAGTTAATTTCCTATAAATTTTAGAAATAAGGCCTTTATCAGAACCCTTGAATGCAAATATTTTTCCCAGTTTATTGCTCCTCTCCTAATCTTGTTTGCATTGGTTTTGTTTGCACAAAAACTTTTTAACATAATATAATCATAATTATCCATTTTATTTACTCTTTTTGGCTAAATCATGAACCCATTTCTATCTTATCTTGGTGTATAATGTTAGATTTGGATCACTGTCTGTTTTCTGCCATATTAGTTTCCAATTTTCCCAGAGGTTTTTATCAAATAGTAAAATCTTATTCCAAAAGCTGGGGTCTTTGGGTTTGTCAAACAATAGGTTATTACAGTCATTTACTATTATATCCTGTGAACATAATCTATTCCACTGATCAAATACTTTTGCTTAGACAGTATCAAAGAGTTCTAATGACTGCTACTTTATGATATACTTTTAGGTCTGGTATAACTAAGCCACTTTCATTTTCATTTTTTTGGTTAATTCCCTTAAAATCCTTGACCTTTTCTTCTTCTAGATGAACTTTGTTATTATGTTGTTTTTGTTTGTTTGTTTGTTTGTTCGTTTTGTTTTGTTTTGTTTTGTTTTGTTTTAGCTCTATAAACAGTTCTTGGTAGTTTTATTGGTTTGGCACTGATTAAGTATATTAATTTAGGTAGAATTGTCATTTTTAATATATTATCTTGGGCTATTCATGAGCACATAATATTTTTCCAATTGATTAGTTTGACTTATTTGTGCAGATAATGTTTTGTAATTCTGTTCCTATAGTTCTTGACTTTGCCTTGGCAAGTAGATTCCCAAATATTTTATATTATTTATAATTATTTTAAATGGGACTTCTCTTTATATCTCTTGGTGCCGGATATTTTTAGTAATGTAAAAATACTGATGACTTATGTAGATTCATTTTGTATACTGCATCTTTGCTAAAGTTGTGAATTGTTTCTAATAGTTTTTTTAGTAGATTCTCTAGGATTCTCTAAGTATACCATCATATCAACTTCAAAGAGTGATAATTTGTTTTCCTCATTACCAATTCTAATTCCTTTAATCTCCATGTCTTCTCTTATTGCCAAAGCTAATATTTCTAATTCAATATTGAATAGTAATGGTGATAGAAGGCAACCTTGTTTCACCCCTGATCTTAATGAGAAGGGTTCTCCTTTTCCCCCTATTACATGTGAAGCTTGCTGATCATTTCAAATAGATGTTACTGATCATCTTAAGGAAAACTTTATTTATTCATAAATTCTCTAGTGTTTTTAATGGGTGTTGGATTTTTGTTACTTTGGCTATTGATTTAGTCAATTATGCTAATTGTTATCCTAATTTTGAACCACCATTGCATTTCTGGTATAAATCCTACTTGGTCATGGTGTATAATCCTGGAGATAATTTGCTGTAATCTTTTTGCCAATATTTACAGAAAATTTTTGCATCAATATTCATTACAGAAATTGATCTATAATATTCTTTCTCTGTTTTGTTCCTACCTGGTTTTGGTATCAGCATTATATTTGTTCATAAAAGCAATTTGGTAATCTTACTTCTTTCCTTATTTTTTCAAATAGTTTGCACAATATTGGCCTTAATTGTTTTTAGATATTTGGCAGAATTTTCACTTGTAAATCCAATTGGCCCTGGAGTTTTTTCTTAGGGTGATGCTTGTTCTATTCCTTTTTCTAAAATGGGACTATTTAAATAATTTATTTTGTCTTCTGTCAATCTGGGCAATCTATATTTTTGTAGATATTCCTCCATTTAGATTATCGATTTATTTACTTATAGTTGGGCAAAATAATTTCTAATCATTGCTCTAATTTTCTCTTTTGGTGACAAATTCTCCCTTTTTATTTTTGATAGCAAAATTTTGATTTTCTTTCTTTTGCTAGTCAAATGAACTAAAGGTTTATCTATTTTGTGTTTTTTTCATAAAACCAACTCTTCATTTTGCTTATTAATTTAATAGTTTTGTTACTTTTAATTTTCTTAATCTCTCCTTTTATTTTCAGAATTTTAAATTTGGTATTTCATTGAGAGTTTTTAATTTGTTCTTTTTCTAGCTTTTTTAGTTTCATACCCAATTCACTGATTTTTTCTTTATCTACTTTACTCATGTAGATATTTAGAGGTATGAAATTTTCCCTAAAAACAGCTTTGGCTGCATTCCACAAATGTTATCTTTTTTCATGATCATTTCCTTGAATGAAATTATTGATCATATCTATGATTTGTTGTTACTTTCTCATTCTGTAGGATTAGATTATTAAGTTTCCAATTTATTTCTTAAGATTTTTTTCCAATTACTATTTCTGCTCCATTTCCCCCTGAATTCTCCATTCAATTTTCTCCAAAGGTCTATCATTCCTAACTTTTCTAGGATTCTATTTACCTCAACTTCTTTCTTATTTTGTTGTTTGATTTGTCTAGTTCTGAGAGAACAAGGTTGAGATCCCCCATTAGTATAATTTTGCTCTCTAATTTTTCTTGCAGCTCTGTTAACTTCTTTTCTAGGAATTCAGATGCTATACCTCTTGGTGCATACATATTAATTTTCATATTACTTCATTATATTTGGTACTCTTGAGCAAGATTTTTCCTTCCTTATTTCTTTTAATTATATATATATATATATATATATATATATATTTTTTTTTTTTTTTTTTTTTTTTTTTTTTTTTGCTTTTGCTTGATCTGAGATCGGGACTCTTACTCATGATTTTTTTTTTTTTCTTCAGGTAAAGCATAAAAGATTATGTCTAGCCTTTTACCTTTACTCAGAAGGTATCACTCTGCCTTAAATGTGTTTCTTGTAAACAACAGATTGTAGAATTCTGCCTTTTAATCCAGTCTGCTATCTCCTTTTGTTTTATGGGTGAGTTTATCCCATTCACATTCACAGTTAAAATTACTAACTCTGTATTTCCCAACATCATGTTTTCCCCAGGCTAAACTTTTCTTTTTCTTTTACCCTTTTCCCTCTTCATCATTTTGCTTCTGAATACTTCCTCCCTGAAACAGCCTTCCCCTTTTTTATACCTTCCCTTTCTACTTCTGTTATCCCTTCTATTAGCCTCCCTTTTCCCCTCCTACTTTCCTATAGCGTGAGAGATGTTTCACTTTGAAGCTAAATATATCTGATATTCTTTCTTTGAGACAAATCTGATGAGAATATCATTCACACAAGGCTCACCCACTCCCATCTTTCCTCCAGTTTTAATGGGTCCTTTTTGCCACTCCATGAGATGTAATTTACCCTATTTTAATTCCATTTTCCTCTTCTTCCAGTAGAATCCCCTTTCCTTCTTTAATTTATTTTTTAAATGATAACAATAAAACTACCCTCTGAGTATACCAGAGGTACATATCTCAGGAGTTAAAACACCATCTTCCCATATATGGATATTAGCTTTGTAACTTTCAAAAGAAAGTTCTTTTTTTTTTTTTTTTCCTTTCTTTTTACCCTTTTTATGCTTCTCTTCAATTCTGTATTTAAAGATTAAATTTTCTGTTCAGCTCTGATCTTTTCACTAGAAATTAATGGAATTCATCTGTTTCATTGAATGTTCATCTTTTTCCCTGAAAGGTAATTAATGGTTAATTTTGCTAAGTAGTTGATTCTTGGCTGCAATACAAGTTTTTTTTTTTTTTTTTTTTTTTTTTTTTGCTTTTGAGGATTTCAGATTTCAGGTCCTTCAGTTCTTTAAATTGGAAGCTGTTAGGTACTGGGTTTCTTTCTGGCATCTTACAATATTTTCTCTTTTATTTGTTATGTCTGAAATTTAGCTGCAATGTTCCTTGGAGTTTTCATATTGAGGTCTCTTTCAGCAGGTGATTGGTGAATTCTTTCAATGGTTATTCTATCCTCTGGTTCTAGAACTTCAGTGCATATGAATATTGATATTAATAGATATATCACATATTGTATATATATATATACATATATAATATATGTATGTATGTATATATATATATGTATATATATATATATATATATATATATATATATATATATATATATATATATATATATATATATATATATATATATATATATATATATAAGAGAGAGAGAGAGAGAGAGAGAGAGAGAGAGATACAGACAGTCAGACAGACAGACAGATAATGAAAGACTGCTATGCTATTTGCCACATTGCCAATAGGGCAAAAGAGCCAAAGAATAAATACTAGTAGCTTAAAATGAGTATTAATAAGTAAGATTTCCTATAATAACTTGGCCACACAGCATGAAGAATAGAAGCCTTTAGGATGATGAAGATGAAATCATAACTGCTACATCAGCAAGCTTGCAGAGGAGATTCAGCAGCTAGTCATAAATAGAATTGCATGTGGTTAACCTTTGAATCTGGGAAAGATGATTATAGAATTATCTAGTTATTCAGTAGATGTGTGTATATTTATTAACATAAATATAATTTTAGCTATAGATATATGCAGTTCTTACTCTGGAGGTATTCTATAATTAGTTTTCAAAGAAAATTTCAGTTCTCAGAAAACAGATGCTACATTTTCCTTGAGTGTTTTAGAGGTAGCCCTATCAGATGATTTTCTAACTCTATACTACTAACCTTGTATTTTCTCTTGCATTTATTAATGAAATGAATTAAACAGTCACATTTTATGAGCCTTTAAAAAGGTGGATTTATTAAGATGCCATAGTAAAAACAGCTGTTCTGAAACATTTCATGCTCTGATATGCTTTTCTACCAGTATATACAGAGTTCAGGAGAAAGTGAACTTGAGATAAAGTATGAAGCAAAGAAGTCTTTTTTTTTCTCCCTTCATGGAGTACTCATTCTTTCCTTTAGAAAGAAAATACCTTTTTCTGCAGAGATCCATATCGAATAGCAAAGCTCTGTTCCTCAGTGTATATAGTTTGTACTTATTTTCTGATGTAAAAGATGTTGATTTCGTCACTGCTATTCCAGGGACACTACTAGCATGCCAACAATAAAATTCAAATCTTTCATTTCCGCTAAAGTCTTCCTCTACTTTCTGAATTGTTGTCCTATTTTAAACCTAATCTATGAAGCAAGTTTCCTAATCTCAATGTATTTTCTCTTTTTTCATCATTTCACTTCATCCAATGACCTTCACTCCTTTAAAATTCACAAAGGAATTTTTGTACCTTTTTCAAAATGCAACTTAAAAAAATAATTCAAATACGTTGGAGTTAAGGACCCTGTTTAGGTGAAGGAGCAGGTCAATTCTCCCAAAGCCTCCATATCTGTGAATCATAACATCTTAAGGAGAAACAAAGTAGCCTATATTGACACAGGTGTTGCTTGTTGACTGGGAATAAAATAAATTGGAGGCAGAAGGAAGAGAGAGAGTCAGACAATGCAACTGCCTCTCAGTCTTGTTGTATCATCATCATCCTCTCACATGAAGAGATCCATTCTACAGGTCTGAGTTAGACCTCCAGCAGCCACTGGCAGGTGGTACCTGTATATACATCCTCTACAAATATAGGTCATCACCTTTTCAGCAATCTATAGTCTTAGAAAATGGCCTAAAACATTTAGGTACTAGAATTATATGTCAATAATTGTCAGAGGCAAAACCTGAAGTAAGGTTTTTATGCTTCACTTTAAGGTTGGGTTTTGAATCTACAATGCTATACTGTTTCACATATATACAATATAAAACAAGGTAATTTGTGGCTGAAGCCACTAACAGGAAGATTAAGACATTTTACATGGAGAAGAAAGTAATTGAAAAAAATCACAAAAATAGTTAATGTCAATATATAAACTTCATTCATCCATTTTAGTATTACTGATATATATAAATCTATCATTATACATATATATGTTTATAAAATTTCCAAAACTTCACTCATATTTTTGTGATTTCTATATATCTAGTCTATGCAAATCTGACAATGATATTTTCTCTCCTTTCACTAATCTCTTGAATTTTAGGCAGCAATGGAATTCTTTTGGGCTGGGAGTTTCAGAAGCTCTTCCATCAATCAAAATTTAAATAGTGTGATATCATACTGTGAAGTAAAAGCTTATTGTATTGATATGAAGGTTTAGTACACTCTAGAGTTACCTCAGACTCACAAAGCAATTAGCCAATAACGTTAAAAAGTTATGGCTAATTTAACTAATGGTTAATGGAGCCTAGTAAAGCTGTCAGAGTTGATGAGCCCAGTGAGATTCTGTGGAGGAACACACATTAAAGTTAGGGCCCTTTATCTCCTTTTAGCAGTTTAATCAGTTTCCTGAATAATAGCCACCATTTTTAATGATATGCAAAAGAAAAAAAATTCCCTTGAAATCTGCATAAGATTTATGTAAAAGTAATAGCTAACAAAAAGGCAAACATTTTCTCTTAAGAAAGTGGTTTAGGTCAGAAAAAAAAAAAAAAAAAAGTTCCTTGATGTATGTCTAAAAAAGCAACAATTTCTAGAGCTGTTAGATTAGAAAGAATTTAAAAAATGTAAAATAGAAAATAGTTTTTCCTCATTAGGAATTTTCCTGGTAGCTGCTTTTTAAATTTATTTTTTTTTGTTTGTTTGTTTGTTTTAAAGACCTTTGCAGATTGAATTCATTGAATGATCCACACTACTGAATGATTAAGTAGTCAAATGACATGAATAGAAGGGCATGACAATGGAAGTGAACTTACACAGCAATAACTTTTGAAAATTCAGGAAGACAATAATTAGCTAAAAAGTCATTTGCCTGAATGATAGTGTACCTTCCTAAATAAGTCTTTTTTTTTATTCACCAAATGCTGTAATTTTCCAGATAAAAAAGTTTTAGGATCTAAAGAATCTAATCTGATACCTTCATCTTACAAATAAGGAAACTGAATTACAATGTAGGCAAAGGTGTCAAAATTTAATCTACATTTTTTTCCTGACTTAAAATGCATTATTCTAAGTTTTCCTTTGAAGTGATTTCTTTCCCTACAGCTCATGTTATTAACAAATCACTTTATTCCACAAAGATTTAATACCCCATTGCGATTTCCATTTGTTTCTAAACTTTCATTTAGGTAATTCACATAGTATATTCAAAATGGAAAAAGTTGGGGTATGAGCAAAGAAAAAAAAAAAAACTGACACAAACAATGGATAACGGATTGTCTTTAAAGCAAAAACTGCCAATTCACTCAATTAGAGTGTTGGAGGGAAGCAAGGGATCCTTCTCCTTTATGGGAAAAAGAAAACTTTAATCTTCATTTTGTTGTCTGATTGAGATGTTTTTCTACTGGGATTTCATGTTACAATGATGTGTGCAGTTTATTCCATTTAAGAAAGAAAATCAAATGAATCTGTGTTAAAAAGGGAACACATTGTCATGTGAATGGATTAGGAAACTAATTAAATGCATATTATACAAGCTGAAATATTCAGACAATAAAAATGCAAAACATGCTTTAAATGTAATTTTTTTCTTCTTTCCTGTTCTTTTCTCCCCCACCAAATTCTTGATCATTTAGCACAAATGTGTCTTACATTGGGCACATCACTTTATTTTTCTGGGTTTCAAATTCCTCATCTTAAAATATAGAACAAGGGGGGCGGAGCCAAGATGGCGGAGAAGAAACACACGACTCAGTGAACATCCTCACTCCCTCGCAAACAATTAGATAAATTAAGTCTTAGAATTAGCCCAGGACTGATAGATACCACAAGGACTGGAAGCACGACTTACCAGCTGAAGAGAATCTGGAGTTTCAATAGAGAAGGTCAGTTCTCAGGGGAGGAAGAAGAGAGACCAGCACAGACGGAGGGGTAGGGGCACACTGCGCCCATTGCGCTGGGAAGGGCTCTGGGATCAGAGAAGCCACTGAGGTAAAGGAATCTGGCACAGGCTGTTAGCTCTTCTCTGCTAATTATTTAGCAGTTCAGAAGAGAAAGCCAAAATATTTTAAAACTCAGATTAAATTTTCCCCGGATCCTGGAGGTGACTCAGCAGATCTGGGCACCGGGGGCGTGGCCTCAGCTACCTCCTGAGAATAGTTAAGAGATTGACAAGTGGGTGGATACGGCCCAAGGCAACACACACTGCCTAGTTTAGCTGGAGGGAGTGGAACTCAGCTCCAGAAAGTCCCAGAGAAGCGGAACCTTTGAACTAGGGACCCCGGTTTCTGGCAGACACTTCCAGTTTGAGCACAGGGGCTTTTCAAGTCACCTGCTGCAGACATGCACTCCCCACCCGGACACATAGGCTGGGCTTTGTGCTGTCTTTACTATTCTAAGCCCTCAAAGCACAGCAGTGCTAATCACCTCTGAGGCACTTCCAGGGAGGGGGTGGGGAACTCTCTCCCAGAGCTCTATCTTAGCTCAGGCGCAGGGGCCGCTGCATCCATCCAGTCTGGGAGGAAGCTGGTAAAGAAGTAAATAAATAATTTCCTACCCCAGGGACAGACCCCAAAAGATTTTTTTAAGTATGAGCAAAAAAAGCCAAAAAAAACTATAGATTCCTTCTACACAGAGAAAGGGCGGGTATCCAACCCCGAGGAAGTTAACAGCAGAGAGTCAGCAGATAACAACCTAAAGGGGAACAATTCCTGCCCCCCATCACATAGCTCTCTCCGAGAAGAAACTCTTAAAAAATTAAGGGAGATTGAAGAAAAATGGGGAAAGGAAAGGGAAGCTATGATAGAGAATAACAACGTCCTGAAATTGGAGTTGGAAAAAATAAAGAATTCACAGGAGATGCAGGGAAACAAAATTTATGAATTAGAAAAGGTTAAAAAAACACAGGAAAGTAGGATTTCTGAATTGGAAAAGATAAAAAAGTCTCAAGAAAATAGAATTTCTGAATTGGAAAAAGAAAATAATTCTCAAAAAAAAAATTAGGGAAATGGAAAAAAAATTCAATAGAGCAAAATAATTCATTTAAAAACGAAATTGGGCATTTACAAAAAGAACTAAAAACTGTTAAAGAAGAAAATAACTCCTTAAAAGTCAGGATGGAACAAATAGAAATGAATGATTCACAGAGAACCCAAGAATCAGTCAAACAAAACAAAAAAAATGAGAAGCTGGAGAACAACGTCAAATACTTACTGGGAAAATCTATAGACCTGGAAAATAGATCTAGGAGAGATAATCTGCGGATTATTGGACTTCCAGAAAACTATGACCAAAAAAAGAGCCTAGATTCTATTTTACAGGAAATTATCAAAGAGAACTGTAAAGAGATAATAGAAACAGAAGGGAAAGTAGATGTGGAAAGAATTCATCGAACTCCTTCTGAAATAGACCCTAAAAAAAGAACACCACGGAATATTGTGGCTAAGCTGCAGAATTACCACACAAAGGAGAAAATCCTGCAAGCAGCTAGAAAAAAAACAATTTAAATACCAAGGTGCCACAATAAGGGTCACCCAAGATCTGGCTGCCTCCACATTAAAAGATAGAAGGGCCTGGAACCTGATATTCCGTAAGGCAAAAGATCAAGGACTGCAACCAAGAATGAACTACCCAGCTAAGTTTAGCATCTTTTTCCATGGAAGAAGATGGTCATTCAATGAAACAGAGGAATTCTATATGTTTCTAAGAAAAAAACCAGACTTAAACAAAAAATTGGATCTACATCCACAAGACTGAAGAGAAACAGAAAAAGGTACACAGAACCCTTGAGAACTGTAACTCTGTTGTGGGTATATAAAAAGTACTCAAGGATAATTTGATTTTACTGATATAAAAGAAAAAAAGGGGGGTGTAGTAAAGGGAAGGAGGTCGGTTCAGAAAAAGGGGAAGGAATGATAAAAAGAGGGAAACTACATACCAGGAAGAGGCATAGAAAATACACCATATCTGAGGGAACTTAGTGAGGGGGAGAATCATTGTGTGAATCTTACTCTCATCAGGAGAGGCTCAAAGAGTAAATAATTAACATATTTGTTTTTTAGAGAATTTTCTCTCACCTCATTAAAAGGGGGGAGAGGAAAAGGGAAAAGGAAAAGGAGAATAAGTGAAGGGACTTGGAGGGAGGGGGGAGGGATCCTAAAAAAAAAAAAAAAAGAGGGAGGGTTGCACGTCACAAGGGGGGTCTGTAAATTAAATATCAGGGAGGGGGATCAGGGGGGTCAAGGGAAAAAGCATAATCTGGGGAATAATATGATGGCAGGAAATACAGAATTAGTAATTTTTAACTGTAAATGTAAATGGGATGAACGATCCCATCAAATGGAGACGGATAGCAGATTGGATCAAAAAGCAGAACCCTACAATATGTTGTCTACAGGAAACACACTTAAAGCAGGGAGATACATACAGAGTAAAGGTAAAAGGTTGGAACAGAGCCTATTACGCTTCAGGTAAAGCCAAAAAAGCAGGGGTAGCTATCCTTATCTCAGATCAAGCAAAAGCAGAAGTAGATCTCGTTAAAAAAGATAAGGAAGGAAACTATATCCTGCTGAAAGGTAGCATAAATAATGAAGCCATATCAATACTAAACATATATGCACCAAGTGGTATAGCATCTAACTTTCTAAAGGAAAAGTTAAGAGAACTGCAAGAAGAAATAGACAGTAAAACTATAATAGTGGGAGATCTCAACCTTGCACTCTCAGATTTAGACAAATCAAACCACAAAACAAACAAGAAAGAAATTAAAAATTAAATAGAACATTAGAAAAACTAGGTATGATAGACCTTTGGAGAAAACTGAATGGCAATAGAAAGGGATATACTTTCTTCTCAGCAGTTCATGGATCCTAAACAAAAATAGACCATATATTAGGACATAAAGATCTCAAAATTAAATGTAGGAAGGCAGAAATAATAAATGCCTTCTTCTCAGATCACAATGCAATAAAAGCTACATTCAGTAAAAAGTTAGGGGTAAATAGACCAAAAAGTAATTGGAAACTGAATAATCTCATCTTAAAGAATGACTGGGTGAAAGAGCAAATTATAGAAACAATTATCAATTTCACCCAAGATAATGACAATGATGAGACATCATATCAAAATCTTTGGGATGCAGCTAAAGCAGTAATAAGGGGAAATTTTATATCTTTAGAGGCTTATCTGAAGAAAATAGAGAAAGAGAAGATTAACGAATTGGGCTTACAACTTAAAAGGCTAGAAAAAGACCAAATTATAAACCCCCAAACAAAAATTAAACTTGAAATACAAAAATTAAAAGGAGAAATCAATAATATTGAAAGTAAAAAAAACTATTGAAATAATAAATAAAACTAAGAGTTGGTTTTATGAAAAAGCCAATAAAATAGATAAACCTTTGGTAAATTTGATCAAAAAAAAGAAAGAGGAAAATCAAATTGATAGTCTTACAAATGAAAAGGGGGAACTTTCCACCAATGAAGAGGAAATTAGAGAAATAATAAGGAGTTACTTTGCCCAACTTTATGCCAATAAATTTGATAATTTAAGTGAAATGGATGACTTCCTCCAAAAATATAGGCTCCCTAGATTAACAGAGGAGGAGATAAATTGCCTAAATAGTCCCATTTCAGAAAAAGAAATAGAACAAGCTATTAATCAACTCCCCAGGAAAAAATCCCCAGGGCCAGATGGATTCACATGTGAATTCTACCAAACATTTAAAGAACAATTAGTCCCAATGTTATATAAATTATTTGAAAAAATAGGGGATGAAGGAGTCCTACCAAACTCCTTTTATGACACAGACATGGTACTGATACCTAAACCAGGTAGATCGAAAATTGAGAAAGAAAATTATAGACCAATTTTCTTAATGAATATTGATGTTAAAATCTTAAATAAGATATTAGCAAAAAGATTTCAGAAAATCATCTCCAGGATAATACACTATGATCAAGTAGGATTTATTCCAGGAATGCAGGGCTGGTTTAATATTAGGAAATCTATTAGTATAATTGACCATATTAATAATCAAATTAATAAAAACCATATGATCATCTCAATAGATGCAGAAAAAGCAATTGACAAAATCCAACATCCATTCCTACTAAAAACTCTTGAGAGTATAGGAATAAATGGACTATTCCTTAGAATAATCAGGAGCATATATTTAAGACCTTCAGTAAGCATAATATGCAATAGAAATAAACTGCAACCTTTCCCAGTAAGATCAGGAGTGAAACAAGGTTGCCCACTATCACCATTACTATTCAATATAGTACTAGAAACGCTAGCCTCGGCAATAAGAGCCGAGAAAGAGATTCAAGGAATTAGATTAGGAAATGAGGAAATTAAATTGTCACTTTTTGCAGGTGACATGATGGTATACTTAGAGAACCCCAAAAACTCTGCTAAAAAGCTACTAGAAATAATTCAAAATTTCAGCAAAGTGGCAGGATACAAAATAAATCCACATAAATCCTCGGCATTTTTATATATCACTAACAAAATGCAACAGCAAGAGATACAAAGAGAAATTCCATTCCAAACAAATGTTGAGAGTATAAAGTATTTGGGAATCCATCTACCAAAGAAAAGTCAGGAATTATATGAGAAAAATTACAAAACACTTGCCACAAAAATAAAATCAGATTTAAATAATTGTAAAGACATTCAGTGCTCTTGGATAGGCCGAGCGAATATAATAAAGATGACAATACTCCCCAAACTAATCTATTTATTTAGTGCTATACCAATCAGACTCCCAAGAAACTATTTCAATGACCTAGAAAAAATAACAACAAAATTCATATGGAAGAATAAAAGGTCGAGAATTGCAAGGGAACTAATGAAAAAAAACTCAGAGGAAGGTGGTCTAAGTGTACCTGATCTAAAGCTATATTATATAGCAGCAGTCACCAAAACCATTTGGTATTGGCTAAGAAATAGACCGGTAGATCAGTGGAACAGATTAGATACAAAGGACAAAAAAGGATACAGCAACCTAATCTTTGACAAACCCAAAGATACCAACATTAGGGATAAAAATTCATTATTCAGAAAAAACTGTTGGGAAAACTGGAAATTAGTATGGCAGAAATTAGATATGGATCCACACTTAACACCATATACCAAGATAAGATCAAAATGGGTCCATGATTTAGGCATAAAGAGGGAGATAATAAATAGATTAGAGGAACAGAGGATAATCTACCTCTCAGACTTGTGGAGGAGGAAGGAATTTATGACCAGAGGAGAACTAGAGATCATTATTGATCACAAAATAGAAGATTTTGATTACATCAAACTAAAAACTTTCTGTACAAATAATACTAATGCAAATAAGATTAGAAGGGAAGTAACAAATTGGGAAAATATTTTTAAAAACAAAGGTTCTGACAAAGGTCTCATTTCCAAAATATATAGAGAACTGACCCTAATTTATAAGAAACCGAACCATTCTCCAATTGATAAATGCTTAAAGGATATGAACAGTCAATTCTCAGAGGAAGAAATTGAAACTATATCCACTCACATGAAAGAGTGTTCCAAATCACTACTGATCAGAGAAATGCAAATTAAGACCACTCTGAGATACCACTACACACCTGTTAGATTGGCTAAGATGACAGGAACAAATAATGATGAATGTTGGAGGGGATGTGGGGAAACTGGGACACTAATACATTGCTGGTGGAGTTGTGAAAGAATCCAGCCATTCTGGAGAGCAATCTGGAATTATGCCCAAAAAGTTATCAAACTGTGCATACCCTTTGACCCAGCAGCGCTACTACTGGGATTATATCCCAAAGAAATACTAAAGAGCGGAAAGAGACATCTATGTGCCAAATTGTTTGTGGCAGCTCTTTTTGTTGTAGCTAGAAACTGGAAGATGAATGGATGTCCATCAGTTTGAGAATGGTTGGGTAAATTGTGGTATATGAAGGTTATGGAATATTATTGCTCTGTAAGAAATGACCAGCAGGAGGAATACAGAGAGGCTTGTAGAGACTTAGGTCAACTGATGCTGAGTGAAATGAGCAGAACCAGAAGATCACTGTACACTTCAACAACAATACTGTATGAGGATGTATTCTGATGGAGGTGGAAATCTTCAACATAAAGAAGATCCAACTCACTTCCAGTTGATCAATGATGGACAGAGGTAGCTACACCCAGAGAAGAAACACTGGGAGGAGAATGTAAATTGTTAGCACTAATATCTGTCTGCCCAGGTTACATGTACCTTCGGATTCTAATGTTTATTGTGCAACAAGAAAATGATATTCACACACATGTATTGTACCTAGACTATATTGTAACACATGTAAAATGTATGGGATTGCCTGTCATCCGGGGGAGGGAATAGAGGGAGGGGTGGTTAATTTGGAAAAATGAATACAAGGGATAATATTATAAATATATATATATATAATAAAAAATTAAAAAAAAATACAGAACAAGAACTAAATCACCTCTGTAGTATAAGTAATAAAATAATCACCCTCTCACCACATATACAATTGTAAGGTTAGTTAGTTAAAAGATTTTAAACACATTCTCAAAAATTGATTGTCCATAAGAATTAAAGGCAAGTGCTTTTGGTTTTTCTTCCTTGACAGGGAGAGGAGGTAGACTGCGAAGGTCTGGTCTGGTCTAGCTCCTCTTGTCAGGATAAGCAAAAGTCATTGCCCCACGTGTGGACGCCAATTGTAACGAGCTGTCGTCTCTAGAAGCTGCCAGATCACTCTCTGGGAAGAGATCTGCTGTGTCTTCTACTCAAATCTCTCTGACAGATTCTTCTTCCTGTAACGAACCGTTGTCTCCAGGCAGTTGCTGTTAACTCTTGTCCAGAGAAGTGACTTCCCTTCCTGCAGGGAGCCCTGTCAAGCCTGATGCAATGCAGAGTCTTCTCCTCTTCCTGGAGTGCTGTCCTCTTTATCCTCCCAGAGAATGGGCGTGGGATAATGCAAGGGCTTCTGGGAAGAACCACTTCAGCCAATGAGCTTGCTCCTTCTATCAAGTCAACCTGAGTTCTCACCTTGTAATTGTCCAGACAACCTGAATTCTCACCTTGTCACTGTCCAGACAACCTGAGTTCTCACCTAGTAATCCTAACATCTCCCCCTTTCTTTTGATTTAGAACATAGGACAGTCATGACCTTGAAACATAAATCCATCAATATGGGAAGTATTACACATAATTACATAAATTACATAAGCACATAGTAATATAGTAACATAATACATTCTAGAAGTATATAACAAATAACATAATCAAATAATCATAAATTGAAAATTTATAAATGTCCATAAGTCCATTGTCCATTAGTCTCATTTTGTGTGAGGAAGTCCAATGATTCCTGCTGGTTTTAAAATTCTTTAACAGTCTTTTTATTAGCCATGCTCTTTCAGTGTAGGATGTTTCTTAGATCTTCTCCTTTATTTTGAGGTCTTTCTCTTTTTCTGTCTCTCTCTGATGGACAAGGAGAATATGACACGTTGGCACCCATTTGATTCCTTCTCCTGCTGAAGAAATACAAGCAAACCCTCTCTCCCAGGCAGTTAACCTATCTAATTACCTTCTATTTACCACTTTCTAAATCTCTTCTCATCACCTGGCAATTACATTGGAATTGTTTGCACTGGATACAGCCCTGTTGGTTTAAAAGGCCTGTATTCTCCCCAAGTGTAATCCATTTTTGCAATCTGATTGCCTTTTGGCTCACTTATCAGGTAATCCCTTTCTGCCATGTGATTGCTTTTCTGCTGGTTGATCAAATCAGAGTCCTGGCCTTCTAAAGGTTCTTTGGGTGTAACATCAGCTGCCATCATGCCCCAAGTCTTTTTTGCCTGGGGCCCTGGATCTGGGCCCCTCATCCCATTTCCCTGAATTATTCTACACTCTGATGCCCAATGGAGTCCTCTGTTGCATTTTGGACATGGGGTTTTAGGTCTTCTCTCACCCTGTCTTCTCACTCTATCTCCATATCTACACTGAGCTCTTAGATGCCCAATTTTTCCACATTGAAAACATCGCCAAGTTTCTCTAGAAGGCCCTTGCCAGGAGGGACCCTGTCTTTCCACATTCATCATTGTCCGGGTGTAAAAAGCATTTGTTCTCACTGGAGCACAGCGTCTTATGATCTCCTCTAAAGGAGCATCTTTGTCTAATCCCCATATAATTCTTTTGCAAATCTCATTGGCATTTTCCTTAGCCAGATGTCTGGTCATTATTTCTGTAGCTGAATTTTCTCCAATAGTTCTTTTGACAGAAGTTTGCAAATGTCCCACAAAATCTGCAAAAGGTTCATTGGGACCTTGCTGTATTTTAGTGAAAGCCTCTCCACGATCTTTCTGTCCAGGAAGGACACCCCAAGCTTTTATTGCAGCCTTAGCAATTTGTTCATATATTGTCATGGTATAATTAATCTGTTCCGAATTCTCTCCATACTGACCTTCACCAGCTAAGTGCTCAAAAGTGAATTGTGTGTTAACTCCTATTTCCAAATTGCATCTGACTTGAATTTTACATAATTCATGAAATTCCGCAAGCCATAATAAATTTTCTCCAGGTTCCAGGCATATCCTTGCTATGGATTTCCAATCATTTGGGGTTAGGACTTCATAAGACAAACCATCTAGTAACATTTTAACATAAGCTGATGTAGCCCCATAAAGGGTACAACCTTTTTTCAAATCTTTAATTTTATTCAAATCTAAAGGTGCATATCTTCTCCTTTTATTACCTACAGAGTCAATCTCTTCAATCACAGGATATGCATGTATAAAATCACTTATATCCTGTCCTTCTCTCTTAGCTTTAACCAATGCTTTTTCTAATCTTGTCATAGGCTTAGGCTGCTTCACAGGCAATTCTGTTTGTGTTTCTGCCTCTTCCCCTCCTTCTTCCTCCACCTCTGAAGGTGGGGTTGATGTGGGCCTGTCAATAATCTGTTCTCTAGGCAGGGTTGAAGCTTCTTCAAGAGAATCATACCATAATGCCTCATTTAAATCCTCTTGCTCTAGGGAAAGATCTTGATCTTTCCTTTTTTCCTCACACTTCCTCCTCTGTTCATTTTTAGAACTTTTCCTTCTCCTACAACTTGCTTGATAGTTTAAGGCTAATTGAACTATGTTGTAGATATAAAATACTTCTGCAGAAATTGAACGAGGCCCATTTTTTGCTTGAAATTCTTTCATTTCATATCCCACTAGCTTCCATTTATCTACATCTATCTTTTCTTCCTCTAAGAACCAAGGGGATGTGCGTCTTAATGCAGCCAAGAGTTTAGCAATCTGTACCCAGGTTACAAGTAAACTCTGCTCCTCAATTATCTTGATTATACTCTTTATAGTACCACTCCTGAATGGGGGTGGAGCTGAGGTTGCTTCTGGGGCTGGGGTTGAGTCGGCTGAGGTCCAGGGATTGAATTTAGCTAACATGTGCCCCATTTCAGCTATAAGAGATTCCTGGTTTAGCCCTTAACAAGTTAAGTTCCTTATTTATCTATTAGCATGCTCACTTAATCTTTAACAAAGTTTCCTCGTTACTCACGGTTCTGGGTCAGAGAGACTGAGATCTAGATCGGAAGCTTTTCCACTGGAATCAGGACCGTGTCTGTCCCTGTTTGGGCACCAAATTGCGAAGGTCTGGTCTAGCTCCTCTTGTCAGGATAAGCAAAAGTCCTTGCCCCACGTTGGGCGCCAATTGTAGCGAGCTGTTGTCTCCAGAAGCTGCCGGAATACTCTCTGGGAAGAGATCTGCTGTGTCTTCTACTCAAATCTCTCTGACAGATTCTTCTTCCTGTAACGAACCGTTGTCTCCAGGCAGTTGCTGTTAACTCTTGTCCAGAGAAGTGACTTCCCTTCCCGCAGGGAGCCCCGTCAAGCCTGATGCAATGCAGAGTCTTCTTCTATCTCTGGGTGTCCTCTCTTTTATCCTCCCAGAGAATGGGCGTGGGATAATACAAGGGCTTCTGGGAAGAACCACTTCAGCCAATGAGCTTGCTCCTTCTATCAAGTCAACCTGAGTTCTCACCTTGTAATTGTCCAACCTGAATTTTCACTTTGTCACTATCCAGACAACCTGAGTTCTCACTTAGTAATCCTAACATCTTCTACTCAAATCTCTCCGACAGATTCTTCTTCCTGTAACGAACCGTTGTCTCCAGGCAGTTGCTGTTAACTCTTGTCCAGAGAAGTGACTTCCCTTCCTAATTCTCACCTTGTCACTATCCAGACAACCTGAGTTCTCACTTAGTAATCCTAACAGTAGACATCAAGTATTTTCTGATGTTGGGATGGTTGAGTGGTGAATCATCAGGAGCAACATAGAGGCAGAGGAAAATCAATCAATTAAATCATATTGTGGTATATTTGAGGCATATTCTTATTGACTATGCTTTTCCTGATCCTTTTGTTTATTCTTTTAATAATCTATACATGCAAAATTTAATAAAATATAGTACCTAAAATTAAGAACTGCTCAATGTTGGGTTCAACAAAGAACCAAAACTGTAGAACTAGGATCCTTCATCAAAATATAGTAGTTTTCCAATCTATGAGGCAACATAGTAGAATGGTTAGAGAGCTGCTCTTTAAGTCAGGAAGATTTAAGTCCTATCTTTATCTTTTAATAACTCAATGCTCAGAAGTTAATTCTCTAAATCTATATTTTCAGAAAATATATGACTTGCATGTACTTTTCATTCCAGAATTCTCTGTAGAGTGAAATCCTAAATCCAATCTCTATCCCTTCTCATATGTGAGTTTCTATACCCACATGAAAATTACCTTTCATAACAAAAGTATATGCAAATGCCTGATATTTTTATTAGCATCCCCAATGTCTGACTTTTTTAATAATGAAAGAAAATCTGCCTTTCATTGCCATCCTACTCCTTTATGTCTCTCTTGGTCCAGAAATATTGTTAGTATAAATCAGAAAATAAGGCCTTAAGTATTGGAAAAAGATGATCTACATGTCTTAATGTAAAAGCAGATTTTTTAAAGAGCTGTCTCTTCTGCAATTACAACATGACTAAAGATAAGATTAAAACGAAAGCTTAGACTTTTATGTTAATAAGTTGTTCTCTCTTCATTGTTGTTTGATTGCATATACAATGTTCTTTCTGCATATTACTTTCTATGACTTGGAAAAACACACCATTCTTTATAAATAAACCATAAAATAATAGCAAAATGATTGTATCCAAGCCAGGTTTCCTTTTAGATACTTACAATAACACCCTCAGAAGTATCTCAATCAACAGAGTGGAACAAATTACTTCACACTTAATAACACCAGGCCAATCAAGATTTATGCATTGAAGAAAAGCAGCTAATAAGAAGGGTCATTAACATTGCATACATCATCAGCACAGGAGAGAAAGAATTGTCTTTGTGGTCTTGAAGAAGATCTTTAATTTTTATAGAGGACATATATAGAATATCCATCTATAATAGTATAAAATGTAGACTTTGTCTACACTTTTAAAACTTAAAATTTCAAATGTTAAATTAAAACAATTGATTACCTTAGAATCACTCATCCTTCTTCCCATGATGCATTTTGTTTTCTTTCTAAACTTTCTAAACTCATTGTTTTATATTTCCTGTTTTGTATCAATGTGTAGGGTCTTTCTTATGTGGAATAAATGAAGCATTTTCTGATTTGAAAGCATTAGAGAATTCCCTTAATTTAGGAGAAATAGTTTTATAAATAGTTTTTCTTATGCCTTCTCAGTGAAAACTTTCCTCTCCCCCTAATAATTAATTGAGACTAGAGGCAAATAATTTATAGGAATCCTATTAGTAAGAATCAACAACAGTAATAGAAAATGCCAATGTTTAGAGAAGAAAAGATCATACTGTTCTCTGGAGAATTTACCATTAAATATAATTTCCAACTTTGGTAAATAATTCATATAGAGGCATTAGACATATATTATTGTATTTGCTTCTCATTATAACTCTCCGATGAAAGTGGTACATGTATTATCAATTCAATTTCACAGATGAGAAAATAAAACTCAGGAAGTTTACATGGACTATACAAGGTCCTAAGACACAATTTGAGTTGATATTCTAATAGATTTTCTCACTTCTAGGACCAATAATCTATCCACAAGTTCATTCTTCCATTCATCTTGTATTATGCTTCATTAACAGAAATGAAAACTCCAAACTTAGGGGGATAAGTAGTCATGCATTCTTTTTGCTAGTCCTTTAACATCTATATTATTATGATTCAATATGGGATATTACCTTAAAAATAAATATTGACAAGCTATATAAATCTGCAGAAGAAAAAGTCAGATCAGAAAGAGTCAAAACTACCTCATGGCACTCAGTTGAAGCAATTGTCAAAGAAAAAAACTATATTTACTCATTAGAAAAACATTATGGAAGGAGATATGACATATTCTGCAACTCTCCAGAGAGCAGAAGTAGGAAAAATGTATAAAAATATATAGGGAGAAAGATGTAGTATAAAACAATTATATATATATATATATATATATATATATATATATATATATATATCATATATGGTAGTATATTATCTATCTATATATACATGCATATATTTGTTGAGATATAGTGTAAGTATATATGTGTGTGTATGTGTGTGTGTGTATGTGTGTGTGTGTGTGTGTGTGTGTATAAATATATAAGGAAAAACTTAAAATATTGCATAAGGTCTAGATGGTTGCCTTTATAAACTTGCACATTTTCCCCCTAATTTTTAGATCCTATGATTATGTTATTTTATTTATTGTTATCTTTAGAAATATGGCTGTTTGGTTTATTTGCATTTTGGTCTATATTTCCTCTCCCCTACCTCCCAAAAATCTGCAAATATTCAACTATTCTGTAACTTACAATCTTGTCTGTAGATAATAAAAGGTAAAGCAACTTGCCCAGGATTACCTAGCTATTATGGATCAGAGAAGCATGGCTTGAACCTCTCCGTCTCTGATTACTGGGTTAACCTTCTATCCACATACTTCCACTATGTCCTGTTGATTCTCAATCACAGTGTTTGCCATTTGCTAGTTAGCTCAAGCAACTCTCTGTCACTCTTTCAATTACTGGTAATCTTATACTAATTCTTTACCATGGAAGTCAGAAATTTCTGAATCACATAAGAGATGCTGTCAAGATAGAGATGTTGTCAAGAGAAAAGCTCACCATTCATGTTTATTTCTTTATTCCAGATGAGGAAGTCCTTGGTTTTATTAGTTTTAGGCTCTTCAAGTCTCACTCCTTTAAAGAAATCTGGAGCAACAGATGACTCTTCCTTCCCAAATCTTACTTTCATACTTTTGGTTTGTTCCAATTGAACTTTAAAAATGACATGACAACAGAATGGAACAGACTGAATGTCTCCTCAGGAGACTTTTTAAAAATAAGTAAAAATAATCCATAGATTTTCTTACTGTTACTTCGTGTTTCATCTGCACTTATTCCTTTCTATCTCTACTGGTTCAAAGGTAGTATCTCTCTGTTTCTTTCTTTTTCTTTCTTTGTGTTTCTGTCTCTTGTCTCTGTCTCTCTCAATTTTGTTTTCTTTAAAAGCTAAATGAATTTCCTGTAGGAGCATTACTCTTTTTTTTTTTTTTGACTAGTTTTAGCATTTTAACATCCAAAACAATTTTTAAAATATGTATAAATGTTAATAGATATATGTGATTTAAAATAATTTTTATCATTAAGTGTGATTATATTTTCTGTATAGACATGAAAACATATAAAGAACGAATATTGAATATACAAGTGCATACAATATCCTCTTAAATAAGAAACAGAAAGTCTAGTATCTAGCAGTGACCTAATATTATTAGCTATATTTCCTTAGGCAACTATGTGTTTTATAAATGTATTTTTTAATCAGTAAAGATCTATCTTCTTATCCTTTCACCCCATCTCCCTCCATAATTAAAAACATAAGAAAAAACAAAATCTATTATAAATATGTATAACCAATTCAAGCAAATTTGTACATTGGCCATGTTAAAAAAATAAACATTTTATTCTACCTTGCTATTAGAAGGATAGCAGCATATTTCTTCAATAGTCTTCTGGAATCCTAATTGGTCATAAGTCTGTAAATATATTTATAAACTATAATTTTTTCATCCATTCCCAAAAGCATGGGACATTTTCTCAGTTTCCCATCCTTTGTTTTTCAGGGCCAATCTCTCCCTCACTATAACCTTCCCTTCTCTTCCTGTTCTCTTTTCTATTATTTTCCTATAATTATATGCATATGTATTTTTCCTTTTGATGATTTTCAGATCAATGATGAAATATCAGTATCATCCATTCACCTCCATGTTCTTTTTGTTGCTTATTTAGATGTTGACTTGTGTTCCATTATTATGAGATAATTTTATATAACCTTTCCTCCTAATCTCTACCAGCATATTCCTATTCATCTCTCTATTCTTTTCTTGAGATGAAGATATGAGAGAACTATTCTCATATCTTGTCTAATTGGAGTACTTCTACAAAACTTGGTGACATAGTTCAGAGAGTACATATATCATCTATCATCTCCACATATTTGAAAATAAGTAGATTGTCCTTCTTTAGTCCTTTAACTTTGTTTCTTTATGTTGTTTTTTTATATATTTTCACTCCTATGTTTGTATATCAAAGTTTCTCTGTAGTGCTTGTCTTTTCCATTATGAAAACTTAAAAACCTTCTATTTAATTATGGATAGATTTTTTTTTCTTTTTGTAATATTATCCCAAGCTTTGCTAGATCTATTATTTAAGTCATAAACCAATATTCTTTGCCATCTGTAATATAATATTCCAAGTTCTTTCCAACTTTTTATAATGGTGACTTAATTATGTGTGATACTAATTTTGGTTTCCTGGTATTTGACTTTTTTTTTTCTTCCTGGCTATTTGGATTATTTTTCCTTTGACCTAGATCTAGATTTCAGTAATAATGTTCCTGCAAGATTTTATTTTGGAAAATGTTTCAGAAAATGACTAGGAGATTTTTTTCTATTTCCACTTTGCATTCTGATCCTAAGATCTGGGAAGTTTGATTTTTAAAGATTTATCAAAATATGATATGTAGACTATGGTTATTGTTGCTCCTATTTTTGCTGAAGGCATTCAAATAATCCAAAGATTCTTAATCTTTTCTTCTCAATCTCTTTCTAGATCATGCTATTTGTTCATTGTTCTTATTGTGTTATAGGGTACTTTATATCTTTTTCCATGTTTTCATCCTTTTGACTTATTTTAAAATTTCTTGTTACATGAAGTCACTGATTTCTAATTGATCCATTCACATTTTCAGGAAATTTGTTGCTTGAATAAAATTATATACCTTTTGTGTGGAATTGTTAATATTCTTTATAATACTTTCTTTCATAACTCATTTCCTTTTTTCAAATTCTTTCATCAAACATTTTCATTACATTAAAAAATAAAATTATTTTTTAAAAAATTGCTTTATTTCTTCAAGAAATTCTAAATGAATTTATGCCCAAAACATGTTCTTTCTTGACACATTGCTTATTTATGCTTCAGAGTAATTATATTCTTTTATCTTTGTGTTTTGAACTTCTCTATTCACATTTTATAAGTATGCAAATATTTATTCTTTATTATAATATTTATCAAATATGTATAGCAACAACTCATTTTATGTTAAACATATCACGTGTCCTTAACATCTTTTAAAATGACTTCTGTTCATTTTGTTATACTTTTGGAAAGCATTTTTTTTTGCTATTTGATAAAAATCAAATGGACTTTTAAAACAATTATAGTTTTGTTTTTTTTTCCCTAAAATCAAGGGCAATTTATATTCATGACTGTTTGGTATAGAGATTTCCCCACAAATATTTAAACGGGATCAAAATGATGATTTTGCTAAATAACATTCTTCAATTTTTAAATGTCAATCTTGACTAAATCCATGAACTAAAACATTTTTATTTCAAATTTTAAATCCCAAATGGTAATGCTATATAACTGTCAGATATTGAATATAGTAAGCTCTGAATGCATTTTTAAATTATTAGTGTGATACTACAGGGTAGCACGTTACCAACAAAAATTCATGAGATGTGGTATGAAATATATCCTCCCCAAAACATATGGTATGCAAAAGAAAGATGAAATGTTATATTATGAAGAGGACAATCACCAGATAGCTTTAGCATGTCTGTGATGCTCCAGAAATTTCAAGACATCTGGATGATAATCTTCAGCATCATAGGTATAGGAATCAATTGTCAGAGTTCAGGAAACAGCTCACTCTCCCTATGTTTCCTTTCAACAATTTAAAAATAATGCTTCAAATTGAATTCTGGAGTGGCAGAACCAATAAAAGTTCTAGGTGAGACATTTTTCCAGTCCAAAATAATTTAGAATGTCAGTAGAAGATGCTTGGGAAACTACTAGAGCATGCACATGCTGCTGAAAAGCCAGCAATAAGCCTGGGTAGCAGCTTTTAGAGTAATAGCAACAAATTCCAGTATTCTCAGCCCAAAGACAGTAAGATGGCTGGACAACTGCTAAGAAAGATATTACAGAGAACCTTTTTCTGGCATTGGGTGCAAGACTTTGTTGCATGGCTTACATATGTATTTTTTGCAGGACAAAAAGGAATGGTATTGCTTGCAGTACTAGGAAAACAGGAGCCCTAGTCCCAATTATTGGGAAAAGAGGAGCATTTGTACTTGTGGCTGCAGGGGACCAAAGTGCAGACCAGGAGAAAATGAGTGCATATCTTCTTGTAATCATAGTACCCGGAAAGCACTGAAAACTTAAGGACTTCCCAGAACCAGCTATAAAAATAGCAGCTTGAAAAATTTGAAGTTTAGGATTAAATGCCTCCTCTACACTGGGGCCAAAGCCCAATTTTAACATAAAGATAAAAGTAATGAAATAAACTTCAAAAAGGAGCAAATAAAGAAACAAAATGAACCTGATCAAACAAATGATTATAGTGACAGGAAATATCAAGACACAAAATCAAAACACAGTGATGTGAATATTTCCATTGATATTAATAAAACTCTAAGCAATCTCAAAAAATAAAAGAATTGTGCACAAGCCAAAGAAACATCCTGAAAGAGCTCCAAAAAAGAATTAAAAATTAAATGACAGGGAAAGATGGGGAAAACAAGGACAATGATGCAAAAAGACTCTGAAAAGAGACTCAACAGCTTGATAAAATAGCACAAAGTTCCTGAAGAAAATAACATCTAGAAAAGAAGAATAACAAGATGGTAAAAGAGTACAAAAATTCTCTGAAGAGAAGAACTTTTAAAAAAGCAGAATATGCTAAATGAAAAAAAGAGCATTGAAGAAAATAATTAATTAAAACTTATAACTGGGCAAGTGAAAGTTGCAAGTGAAAGTAAAATTGTACAACAAAGTCAAAGAGATAAAAAGAAAATCATTGAAATGTAATTAAAGAAAGACAGTCAACTAAATCTGACTGATTTTCTCTTCTGAGTTTAGCCTACTTTCATAGTTATAGATTGTTTGGAATTGACAGAAAAAGGGGTAGAGGGAAAAAAATCACTAAGTAGACTTTAAGTTCTTGAGGAAAATGAATGGTCTTGTAAGTTAAGTAAAAGGAACATTTAAAATTAAAAAAATATATTAAAAAAAAAGATATCTTACATTCTAAAATGTAGTCAGGATACAGGAATGCAAAATAAAACTTTTCAGTGGAGGAGAAAGTCTACTCATAATATTGTTCATTTGAATTTCAATATATTTTGGTTCTCTAGTAGCTGACTGACAAGAAAAAAAATCTTTATTTTTTGAGTATACACATTAGTATGCCCAGGATGTTTCACTTTTTAATACTGATAAACCTTTGAAACACTATGTAGAGGAAAACATGATAACTACTATTTTAAACTTTTTAAATGTACATGTAAAGCTTTGCTAAGAATTGAAGCATTAGCCTACATCATTAAGAAAAATTAAGTTGTCCATGTTACATTAATATGTCTTTTATTTCAAAATGTTTTTCCTATGAATTATTAAAATATTGATTTTAGACTTCTGCTTCAACTTATGTAAGGAAGAACATACACTGGCCTTTTCACTGTAATTCTGTCATATCCTGTAAGACTGACATATTATTAACCACCATTTCAGAAAATATGTACTTATGCAAAACAAATCTTAATATTGACTTCCTTCCTCATTTTTCACTTCAACTTCTCCTTTTTTTCTGAATTTCCCCACAGGCATCCTAAGAAATAGACAATTATTCCACACAGTATAAAAACTGTAAGGTTAACTTGTCTTTTTATACATTCAGTTTTTAAATTACTAACATGTTTGTGAATAATTTGGGTGAAGTTCAAACACTTCCTTAATTTTGTTTTATATAAGAGAACTAGTCCAAATTACCAATAATAGTCTGTCTATTTTTTTCTATTTTTGAAGAGAATTGATGAAATTAAAGAAATAGTGGTAGTAAAAATTGGATTTTGACAGACAAAATACAGACTTCCTGTGCTGAATGGAAAATAACCTTATCTCAGTCAAGCCATAACACCAATATTTTGCTATTTCAGTCTACTTTTGAACATACTTTGCCAAATTACATTACTCATGTCCAATTATATCCATATCTAGTTGAGATTATTTTCAGTGTCCTTCAACAGAATAGGCACATAATCAGATTATTCTCAGCCATCCACTAAGTGGCTACACAAACATAGGTACAAGTAAATATTGAGAAAAATATTTTTGGCTTTATTTCATAATGTGCAGTTTTTCCCATGACAAGGAAGAAAGTTTGTCTTTAGAAGAAAGGTTTAGAGAAAGGGAAAAAGGAGAGTACAATTTCATATGAGTTGTGTGGAGTATTATTGAATATTTAAATTGTTGTTTTGAGATTAATATATTTATTTTAAAAGAGAACAAAATGTATCATAAGTATATATTCTCCTAAATGCTTAGGTGAAAGCATTATCTTTTTGTCCCAAATATTTTTTCTCATATAACTCTGAAAATAAATGTTAATTAAATCAACCAGAATGGTTTTTTTAAAGAATTCTGCATTTGGAATCAGACAATCTACTTTTAGATTATAACTCTATTACTTAATATTGGTTTGACCTTGAAGAAACATTAACTTATCTGGGTCTCAGTTTCCTCATTTGTAAAAGAGAAAGAGTCTTAATTAGATGTCTTCCTAATCTAAATCTATAATCTTATCAATTAAATAAAAACTGAAATAGAGAGAAATTTAATTGAATGGTAAGTTAAGGACTTTTGTGATAGATTTCAAGATACAATTTTAAAGTCTTACCCAAGAGGTTGCATCAAATTTGTGCAATTTACCTCTTTAGGAAAGTTACAGAGAAAATTATAGCATTTCCCTCCAGGGTATATACACTAAATAAATTAATTATTAATATTGGCTATGAGTTCAGAAATGATAGCATATATTTTAAAATGGGAAAACTTTGAAATATGAAAATCAGAATTATTTATTGATTAGTTAATTTTGCCATTATCTTTTTGTTTTTGCTATTTCATTTCATGATTAATACAATTATTCTCCTGATAGAACTGCCAATTTAATTTTTTTTTTGGTTTAATGAATGGATATTTGGGTCAGAATAATTTAAATTAAAGACAACATACTTCTTTTGTGTGAGGTTTGAAAGTCTCCTAACCTACATGTGGCATTCATCCCTTACTGAAAAATCTTTAAAAGTATACACTTCACAACAGGTCACATATTTACATTTGTAGAATTATAAATATATTATTTGAAATAGAAAAGTCTGAGATGCAAAGCTTCTGATTTATTTGCAAAACTACCATTTGCAAAACTAGATATACAATAAAACCAGTTCATCAGTCTCCCTGTATTTAAAGACCCTGATATGATTTACAGAGCTTATTTTTGTAATATCAAAAATATTTTTTAAAAAGGAATCATAAATTATAGCAATCTAAGGAAATTTATTTTAAACATAATTCAATTGGACAAGGCAGGTCATCTGATTAGGTCATCTCCCAGATTTTCCTAATGAAAACTGGAATTACTGCCAGCATTTAGAATGCAGGCATCCCAGAGACAACAACTATTAAATCTGATATTCTACTTGATTAGGATTTATCAACTTGTCTGTCAAAGTGAATCTGCCTTAGAAATTTTGCCTTTTTTTTGTTATTTTTAATTTTATTTTATTTTTATTTGTTATTTTTAAGGGATTTTGGATTGAGTATCATAATTTTCCTACCACTAAAAAACTGGTTTTATTTCAGGAAGTTTGACAAAAAAGGAATCTATCCATTAAGACTGAAAAAGAAGAACAGCCATAGGGGAACTCATTAGGCACAAAGATTGGCAATAAGAAACCAAACCTTTAGATGTCCTAAAACATCCAACGTAAGCTCCTTTTATTCTTTGAAGAACATTATGTGTGTGTGTATATATATATATATATATATATATATATATATATATATATATATATATATATATATATATATATATATATACATATATATATATGTACAGGTAATTATATATGTATATATATATATATATATATATATATAAAATTACCTGTCAGTAAATGATATCTATTAGTAGAACCTTATCAATCTATTAATTTCTTCATAATGAAATTTACTAATAAAAGAGATTGGTAATTTTTAAAAATTATAGATTTTTTATTTACAAGATATATGCATAGGTAATTTTTCAGCAATGACAATTGCAAAACCTTTTGTTCCAACTTTTCTCCTTCTTCCCTCCATCCCTTCCCCCAGATGGCAGGTTGACCAATACATGTTAAATATGATGAAGTATAAGTTAAATACAATATATGTATACATGTCCAAACAGTTATTTTGCTGTACAAAATGAATCGGACTTTGAAATAGTGTACAATTAACCTGTGAAAGAAATAAAAAATGCAGACAGACAAAAATACATAGAATTCCCAATGTAGTGGTTCATAGTCATCTCCCAGTGTTCTTTCGCTGGGTGTACCTGGTTCAGTTCATTATTGCTCTATTGGAACTGATTTGGTTCTGGTACAGCTAGGCCACCTTCATTTGATTTTTTTTTTTATTAATTCCCATGAAATTCTTGACCTTTTGCTTTTCCATATGAACTTTGTAATTACTTTTTCTAGGTCATTAAAATAGTTTTTTGGGAGTATAATTGTTATAGTGCTAAATAAATAGATTAGTTAAGATAGTATTGTCATCTATATTTGCTCGCCCAATCCAAGAACATTTAATATTCCAATTACTTGTGTGGAAAGCATTTTGTGGTTTTGCTCGTATAGTTTCTGATTTCCCCTTGGCAGATAGATTCCTAAATATTTTATACTATCAGTAGTTACTTTAAATGGAATTTCTCTTTGTACTTCTAACTGTTGGATTTTGTTAATGATATATAAGAATGCTGATGATTGATGTGGGTTTATTTCATATCCTTCAACCTTGCTAAAGGTGTGGATTATTCCTAATAGCTTTTTAGTAGAATCTCTTGGGTTCTCTAGATATACCATCATATCATCTGTAAAGAGTGATAGTTTGGTTTCCTTATTGCCTATTCTAATTCCTTTAATTTCTTTCTCAACTCTTATTGCCAAAACTAGCATTTCTAATACAATACTGAATAGTGATGATTGTAGTCAGCCTTGTTTCACTCCTGGTCTTATTGGGAATGGTTGCAGTTTATCCCCATTACATATGAGGCTTACTGATTTTATTAAATAGATGCTACTGATTATTTTAAGGAAAAGTCCATTTGTACCTAAAATCACATGATTTTAGTAGGAATGGATGTTGGATTTAATCAAATGCTTTTTCTGCATCTATTGACATGATAATATGGTTTTTGTTACTTTGGTTATGGATATGGTCAATTATACTAATAGTTTTCCTAATATTAAACCATCCTTGCATTTTATATTATTTAAGATTTTAGCATCAATATTCATTAAGGAGATTGGTCTCCTATATAAGGTAACTCTTTTTATTGCTCTAATTTCCTCTTAATTGGTAGAAAGTTCCCCCTTTTCATTTTTAAGACTAACACTTTGATTTCCCTCCATTTTCTGATCAGATTTACCAAAGGTTTATCTATTTTATTGGTTTTTTCATAGAACCAACTCTTAGTTTTATTTATTAGTTCAATAGTTTTTTGTTTTACTTTCAATATTATTAATTTCTCCTTTTAATTTTAGAATTTCAAATTTAATATTTGATTGGGTTTTTTTAATTTGTTCTTTTTTCTAGCTTTTTAAGCTGCAAGACAAATTCATTGATTTTCTGTTTCTCTATTTTATTCAAGTAAGCCTCTAAAGATATAAAATTTCCCCTTATTACCACTTTAGCTGTATCCCACAAATTTTGGTATGATGTCTCATTGTTGTCATTATCTTGAGTGAAATTATTAATTGTTTGTATAATTTGCTGTTTCACCCAATCATTCTTTAAGATGAGATTATTTAGTTTCCAATTACTTTTTGGTCTATTTACCCCTAACTTTATGTTGAATGTAGTTTTTATTGCATCGTGATCTGAAAAGAAAGCTTTTACTATTTCTGCCTTCCTGCATTTAATTTTGAGATCTTTATGTCCTACTATATGGTCAATTTTTGAATAGGTTCCATGAATTGCTGAGGAGAAAGTATACTCCTTTCTGTCACCATTAAGTTTTCTCTAAAGATCTATCATACCTATTTTTCTAATATTCCATTTACCTCTTTAATTTCTTTCTTATTTCTTTTGTGGTTTGATCTATCTAACTCTGAGAATGCAAGGTTGAGATCTCACACTATTATAGTTTTTCTGTCTATTTCTTCTTGCAACTCTCTTAACTTCTCCTTTAGGAAGTTAGATGCATACCACTTGGTGCATATATATTTAGTATTGATAGGGCTTCATTGTCTATGCTAACCCTTAGCAAGATATAGTTTCCTTCTTTTTTCTCTTTTAATTAGATCAATTTCTGTTTTTGCTTGATATGAGATATGGATGGCTACCCCTGCTTTTTTGACTTCACCTGAAGCATAATAGATTCTGATCCATTCTTTTACCTTTACTCTCTAAGTATTTACCTGCTTTACATGTGTTTCCTGTAAGCAACATATTGTAGGGTTCTGACTTCTGATCTAGTCTGCTATTCAACTCCGGTTAATGGAATAGCTCATCCCATTCACATTTACAGTTAAAATTATTAATTCTTTATTTTCTGCCATCATACTATCCCCAGATTATGCTTTTTTTTCTCTCTTGTCCCCCCCTGAACTTCTTCCCCAGGATTAAACTTATTCACCCCATTTATGTCAAGCAGCCCTTCCTTGTTAGTATCTTTCCCTCCTCCCTTTAAATCCCTTCTCTTTTTTTGTATCCTCCCTTTATTACTCTTTTCCTTTTCCATTTTCCTCTCCTCCTTCTTAATGAGGTGAGAGAAAATTCTCTCTAAAACAAATATGTCAATTATTTTCTCTTTGCACCAATTCTGATGAAAGTAAGATTCACATAATCTTCCTCCCCCTCTCTAAATTCCCTCATGTATGAGAGATTTTCTCTGCCTATTCATGGGATATAACTCCCCTCTTTTTATCTCCCCATTTTCCCTTTTTCTGACACTCTCCCCTTTCCATTTTTACTTCCCTTTTTTGTTATATCAGTAAAATCAAATTGTACATGTGTTCTTTATGTATATCCACAACAGAAATACAGTTCCCAAGAGTTCCTTTTAACTTTTTCTGCTTCTCTTGAGTCCTGTGGTTGGAGATCAAATTTTTTCTTTAGATCTGTTTTTTTTCCTTAGAAATAAATGAAATTCATCTGTTTCATTAAATGTCCATCTTCTTTCATGGAAGAAAATGTTCAGCATATCTGGGTAGTTTATTCTTGGCTGCATTCCAACTTCTTTTACTTTTAAGAAAATTAGATTCCAGGGCCTTTGATGCTTTAATGTTGATGCAGCTAGATCTTGACTGACCTTTATTGTGGCATCTCGGTATTTGATTTTTTTTTTTCCTAGCTGCTTGTAATATTTTTTCCTTAGTCTAATAATTGTGAAATTTGGCCACAGTATTCTGTGGATTATTTTTAGGGTCTTTTTCAAAAGGTTTTTGATGAATTCTTTCTTTATATTTTATTTTATTTTTTGTAGTTTATTTTTCATTGATTTTATAATTATAAATTTTTTTTGACAGTACATATGCATGAGTAATTTTCACACCATTATCCCTTGCACTAACTTCTGTTCAAATTTTCTCCTCCTTCCCTCCACCCCTCCCATAGATGGCAGGCAGTCCTATGCATGTTAAATGTATTATAGTATAACCCTAGATACAATATATATTTGCAGAACTGAATTTCTTGTTGCACAGGAAGAATTAGATTCAGAAGGTAAAAATAACCTGGGAAGAGGTTCCTTTTTTGGGAAAAAAATGCAAACAGTTTACACTCATTTCCCAGTGTTCCTTCTCTGGGTGTAGATGATTTGCCCATCATTGATCAATTGGATCTGAATTAGATCATCTCTTTGTTGCAGATATCCACTTCCATCAGAATGCATCCTCATATAGCATTGTTGTTGAAGTGTACTCATTTCACTCAGTAAAAGTTGATGTGAGTCTCTCCAAGCCTCTATGTATTCATCCTGCTGGTCATTTCTTACAGAGCAATAATATTCCATAACATTCATATACCATTATTTACCCAACCATTCTCAAATTGATGGGCATCCATTCATTTTACAGTTTTAAGACACTACAAAAAAGGGCTGTCACAAACATTTTGGGACATACAGGTCCCTTTTCTTTCTTTAGTATTTCTTTGGGATATCAGTAGTAGCATTGCTGGATCAGAGGGTATGCACATTTTGATAACGTTTTGGACATAATTCCAGATTGCTTTCCAGAATGGTTGGATTCTTTCACAACTCCACCAACAATGTATCAGAGTCTCAGTTTTCCCACATCCCCTCCAACATTCATCATTATTTTTTTCTTGTCATCTTAGCCAATCTGACAGGTATATAGTGGTATCTCAGAGTTGTCTTAATTTGCATTTCTCTGATCAATAGTGATTTGGAACAGTCATATGAGTAGAACTAGTTTCAATTTCATCATCTGAAAATTGCCTGTTCATATCCTCTGACCATTTATCAATTGGAGAATGGCTTGATTTCTTATAAAATAGAGCCAGTTCTCTATATATTTTGGAAATGAGGCCTTTATCAGAAACTTTAACTGTAAAAATATTTTCCCAGTTACTTCCTTCCCTTCTAATCTTGTTTGCACTAGTTTTGTTTGTACAGAAGCTTTTCAATTTGATGTAATCAAAATTATATATTTTGTGATCAATAATGATATCTAGTACTCCTTTGGTCACAAATTCTTTCCTCCTTCACAAGTGTGAGAGGTATGAGAGGTATCCTATGTTCCTCCAATTTATTTATGATCTCGTTTTTTATGCCTAAATCATGGACCCATTTTGATCTTATCTTGGTATGTGGTGTTGTGTGGGTTCCATGCCCAATTTCTGCCATACTAATTTCCAGTTTTCCCAGCAGTTTTTGTTACATAATGAATTATTATTCCAAAAGTTGGGATCTTCAGGTTGTCAAACACTAGATTGCTATAGTTATTCACTATTTTGTCCTTTGAACCTAATCTATTCCACTGATTAACTAGTGTATTTTTTAGCCAATATCAAATGGTTTTCACAACTACTGCTTTATAATATAGTTTTAGATCAGGCACAGCTAAGCCACCTTCATATGATTTTTTTTTCATTAATTCCTTTGAAATTCTCAACCTTTCCTTTCCATATGACTTTTGTTGTTATTTTTTCTAGATCATTAAACTATTTCTTGGGAGTCTGATTGGTATAGCACTAAATAAATAGATTAGTTTAGGAAGTATTGTCATCTTTATTTTATTTGCTCAGCCTATCCAAGACCACTTAATGTCTCTCCAATTATTTAAATCTGACTTTATTTTTGTGGCAAGTGTTTTGTAACTTTGCTCATATAATCCCTCACTTTCCCAAATATATTATACTAACAACAGTTATTTTGAATGAAATTTCTCTTTGTATCTTTTGTTGTTGGATTTTGTTGGTGATGTATAAAAATTCTGAGGATTTATATAGATTTATTTTATATCCTGCAACTTTGCTAGAGTTATAGATTATTTCTAATAGCTTTTTATTAGACTCTCTGGGGTTCTATTAGTATATTATCATATCATTTGCAAAGAGTGATAGTTTGGTTTCCTCATTACCTACTCTAATTCCTTTAATCTCTTTCTTGACTCTTATTGCTGAGGCTAGTGTTTCTAATACAATATTGAGTAGTAATGGTGAGAGTGGGAAAAATTGTTTCACTCCTGATCTTACTAGGAAAGGTTCCAGTTTATCACCTTAACATATGATACTTAGTGACCGTTTTAATTATATGCTCCCGGGTGCAGCCAAGATGACAGAGAAGATACACTCAAACTTTTAAGCTCTCCCTTACCCTCAATACCAACTATTTAATTCAGTGTCAAAAATGATGCTGGTAAAAATCATGAAGATTAGAAACACAACAACTTACCAAGTGAAGAGAATTTGGAACTTTATCAGAAAAGTCTGTAATGAAGGGAGGGGGAAAAGGACCAGCAGAGAAGGAGAGAGACTAAATGTTAGCTTACTGTGCCAATCCAGCTGGAGAGGCCTCTGGGGTTAGAAAAGCTCCCAAGACAGAGGATTGTGGCATATGCTGATCACTCTACTCTGCTTGCAAAAGAGCAGACCAGCTGAGAAGTCAAGTCACTTAAAAAAAAAAAAAAAAAGCAAAAAACCTATAGCTACCCCAAACCAAAAGTGAGATAGCACAAATTGAGGCATGGCTTCTGCTGTTCGGGCTTTTCCTTGGGGCAATTAAGAACCTGCAAGGCAGTTGGGGGGGACACAGCCCGGGGCAGCTTCTAATCCTATTTACCTTTTCCCCTTTCCTATCCCACTTTTTAATGAGGTGAGAGAAACTTTGTATAAAACAAATATGTCAATTATTTTCTATTTGTGCCAACTCTGATGAGAGTAAGATTCACACAGTGTTCCTCCCCCTCTCTAAATTCCCTCAGATATGATAGCTTTTCTTTGCCTCTTCCTGGGATGTAGTTTCCCCTTTTTTATCTCTCCCTTTCCCTTTTTCTGACACTCTCCCCTTTCCATTTCTACTTCCCTTTTTATGTTATATAAGTAAAATCAAATTATACATATGGTTTTAATGCATATCCACAACAGAAATACAGTTCTCAAGAGTTCCTTTTAACTTTTTTCTGCTTCTCTTGAGTCTTATGGTTGCAGATCATTTTTTTGTTTGTTTGTTTGTTTAGATCTTTTTTTTTTCCTTAGAAACAAATGGAATTCATCTGTTTCATTAAATGTCCATCTTCTTCCATGAAAGAAAATGCTCAGTTTAGCTGAGTAGTTTATTCTTGGCTGAATTCCAAGTTCTTTTGCCTTTTGGAATATCAGATTCCAGGCCCTGCAGTCCTTTAATGTGGAGGCAGACAGATCTCTAGTGACCCTTATTTTGGCACCTCTGTATTTGTATTGTTTTTTCCTGGCTCTTTGTAATATTTTTTCTTTAGCCTGATAGTTCTGAAATTTGGCCATAATATTCCTTAGAGTGTTTATTTTATGATCTTTTTCAGAAGATGTTCGATGAATTCTTTCAAAGTCTATTTTACATTCTTGTTCTATTATATCTGGGCAGTTCTCTTTGATGATTTCCTGTAAAATAGTATCTATGCTCTTTTTTCACCATGATTTTTGGAAAGTCCAATAATCTTCAGATTCTCTCTCCTAGAAGTATTTTCCAGGTCAGTTGTTTTTCCATATAAATATTTAACATTTTTTTTTTATTTTTCATTTATTTGGTTTTGTTTGATGGATTCTTGATGTCTCAATGAAGTTTTCATTCTGTTTGCTTAGTTCTGATTTTTAATGAGTTATTTTCTTCATTAGCTTTTTTAAACTTCTTTTTGTATATGTTCAATTGCGTTTTTAAATGAGTTGTTTTGTTCTATGTTTTTTTTTTTTCCATTTCACTAATTTTTTTTTTTTTTTTTTTTTTTTAGTGAGTTATTTTCTTTTTCCAATTCACAAATCCTACTTTCTTGGGAATTCTTTCCGTTTTACATTTCACAAATTCTGGTTTCTCTGCTCTTCCTGGGACTTTTTTTATCTTTTCCAATTCACATTTCAGGAAGTTGTTATTCTCTTGCATAGCTTCTCTTTCCTTTCCCCATTTTTCTTCTAGCTCACTTTTAAGATTTTTAATAGTCTCTTCTATTAGAGAAACAATTTTCTGGAGAATGTTTGCTATTAGTCTCCTAGGGGTTGAAAACTTGCTTTCTTTTTGTGTAGAAGTTATTGATTGCCCTTTTATTTTTTTTTTTTACTCATTTTTTTAAAGCCTGTAGGTTCTGCCTTCCTGGGCCAGGAGGTTACCAGCTTCCTCTGCAGATTAAGGATAGGTATAGGATAGGTATATGGACAGCAGATGTCCATCTACAACCAACTGTAGACTACAGTTTACTGGCTACAAAGATGTGAGATACAACAGTGCTCTGGGAAAGAGTTACACACTGTAAGTGAGTCAGGCCTGCATGGCCAAACTGGGGAAGTGCCCTGGGAAGAACCCTCCTGTGCAGATTAACAACTGCCTTGGGGCTAGAGGCTGAGCAAAAAGGGTGTCACTACCCCAACCCCAAGCTAAAGCCTGTTGTGGGATTGTAGGTATTAATAGTTGCCTAGGGAATAGTCCCACAAGGCACTGGAAGTGGATCTGCCCAGGGAAGCACAGTAGCACTGTTGGGAGTTCTATTGCCCCTGACTGAGCTCCCCATTCTGGAGATTAGTGACTGCCCTTGCAGTGCTGCAGAATGCAGATGAATAGTAGTGCTATGGTCTGTGATGAATCACTTTCGGTTTTGGATGTGGATAGCTAAGATCTTGTTAGGTTCTGGCATTTTAGAGTATCCTCTACTTTTGGCTTTAATTTCTCTGCTGGTCAACTGCTTTGTAATCAAGGCAGAGCAGTCAGCCTACGGCAGAGTCATCTCTATATCTTTTCTAGCCACAGAGTTCATCTCTGTCCGTGGTCAGCTGTGGAGGCTCGACTCTCCTATCTCCCTGGTTATGCTGATCTGCTCCATCCCTCAGAAAAAACCTGTTCTGGTGTTCTTCCACATTATCTTTGGCTAGTAAGTTGTACTTCTTATCTTCATGAATTTTACCAGTTAAGGGTTATTTTTGAGGATGAATTTAATAACTGGTCATGAGGGTATGAGAGGAGATTAGAAAATCATGTGTGCTTTCTCCACCATCTTGGCTCTGCCTTCCTCAGTAATTTTTTTTTTTAACTGCTATCTATCATTGGTTAACCTAACAGTGTTTTCAATGGCCTTGAACAAAGTATATCTTTCAATTAAGTTTTTAAAATATTTTGTATTTATGCTATCAAATATTTCCTAATTACATGTAAAATTATTTAGCATTATTAATTTTAAATTTTTGAATTCCAGACTTCCGGGCCAAGATGGCGGCGAGGAGGTGCACAGCTGCTTGAGCTCTGCATTTTCTCTCAGAATTTGCTTTGTAACAAGCCTCAGAATTAATGCTTGACTGGAAAAAAAAAAAAAAAGAAAGAAAAACACAAATAATTGTCAACAGAAGACATCCTTGAAATTCACCAGAAAAGGTCTGTGTTTGCTGGGGGCAGGGGATGAACAGACCTGGCATAGGCTGAGGGCAAGAAGCCAGAGCAAGGTAGGCAACTCACACTGCTCAGACTGGAGGGGAGAGGAATGTGATCTCTGCCATTTCTGCAGAATGACCTTTACCCCAGTGTGCATATTCCGTCTTGGCAGCAAGCCAGGATCAGGAGAGAAGGTGTAAACATGGAGGTAAAGAAAAAAACCCCAGAAAGCTAGCAACTCTCTGGACCTGGCTACCCCCACTCCCACCCAGAGTAACTCACAGCATTCTTAGAGCCTCAGGGAGCAGTCTCCAGTGCCCAGCCATCTCTGTCCTGCGAGTGCCTCACTGCACAGTTTGTAAAGGAAGCTGGGTAACACCAACCAGCCCCCCAGAAACAGACTAATTGCTTCTCTTGTCAATTTGTTTTCTTCAATTCCGCTCTGACAAAATGAACAAAAAATTTAAAAGGGCTATAACCATTGACAGTTTCTGTATGGATAGAGAACAGAATGAAAACCCTGAGGAGACTAAAAGCAGATGTCTCCAGAGGAATCCCCTAAGGGGGATATGATCTGCTCCTCAATGCCCAAGACTCTCATAGAGGAAATCAAAAAAGGCTCTCACAAGAGAACTAGAAGCGAAATGGAAAAAGGAAAGGGAAGTTTGGCAAGAGAGTCTGGAGAAGTCATCCAGAGTGGATAAAGAGATCAAATTTTTGAGAAATAAAATTAGTGAGTTGGAAAAAGAAAACAGCTCTCTAAAAATAAAATTGATGAAATGGGGAAAAAATTCCACAGAAGAAAAAAACTCACTTAAAAACTCAATTAGACAATTACAAAAAGATATAAAGAAAGTGAGTGAAGAAAATACATCATTAAAAATTAGAATCGAACAAGTAGAAATGAATGATTCAAGGAGAAACCAAGAAGTAGTCAAGCAAAACCAAAAAAAAAAAAAAAAATGAAACAATGGAAAAGAATGTCAAGTACTTTATTGGGAAGATAATAGACCTGGAAAACAGATCCAGGAAAGACAATTTGAGAATAATCAGACTCCCTGAAAAATGTGAGGAAAAAAAGAGCCTGGACACTCTTTTCCAGGAAATTATCAAAGAGAAGTGCCCAGACATTTTAGAAACAGAGGGTAAAATAGACATTGAAAAAATTCATTGATCACCTACTGAAAGGGACCCTAAAATCAAAACGCCAAGCAATATAGTGGCCATGTTCAAGAAATATCAGACGAAGGAAAAAATATTGTAAGCTCCTAGAAAAAAGTAATTCATATATGGAGGAGCCACAATAAGGATAACCTAGGATTTAGCAATGTTTACATTAAAGGAAAAATGGGTCTTGGATATGATATTCTGAAAGGCTAAGGAACTTGGTATGCAGCCAAGAATAACTTACCCAGCAAAAATGAGCATCCTTTTCCAGGGAAGAAGATGGGCATTTAATGAAATAAATGAATTCCATCTATTCTTGATTAAAAAAAAAAAAAAAAAAAAGACAAAAAAACACAGATCTACACAAAAAGTTTGATCTTCAAATACAGAACTCAAGAGATTTCTTAAAAGGTAAAAAGAAATTTGAGAACTATATTTCTGCCATAAAGATATGTAAAGAACACATGTATAATTTGTCCTAGAAACTAGAGGTGGAAAGGAAATTATATCATTAAAAGAGTAAAGTGGTGGTATTACAAGTCAGGAAGAGGCAAAGGTAACCTATTATATCTGAAAGAAAGGAGAGGGATGAACATAGTGTGTATCAATAGACATATTCAATTTGTGGTGAAACTACTTCCACTTCAGTGAAAAGTGGGAGTGAAGGAGTAAGCTAAGGGGAAGGGAATACAGAAATTGTGAGAAAAATGGGTAAAATAGGGGGAGGAAATTTAAGGTGAGGGAGGGATACTAAAAAGGGAGGGCTGTGAAAAGCAAGTGGTGCTCACAAGTTTAATACTGGGGAGGATGGTAAGAGAGAAGGAAAGGAGAAAAGCATAAGCAGGGATTAACAGGATGGCAATCAATATAGAATTAATCATTCTAACCATAAATGTGAATGGGGTAACCTCCTCCATAAAGAGGAAACAGTTATCAGATTGGATTAAAAGCCAGGATCCTGCTATATGCTGTTTACAGGAAACACACCTGAAACAGGGTGATACATTCAGAAAAAAGGTTAAAGGGTAGAGCAGCATCTACTATGCTTCAGGTGAAGTAAAAAAAAGAAAGGGCCATCCTCATCTCAGCTCAAGCAAAAACAAAAATTGATCTAGTTAAAAGAGATAAGGAAGAGAATTTTATCTTGCTAAAGGGTAGTATAGATAATGAAGCAGTATTTAACATATATGCATCAAGTGGTGCATCAACTAAATTCTTAAAAGAGAAATTAAGAGAGCTGCAAGAAGAAATAGACAGCAAAACTATAATAGTGGGACATCTCAACCTTGCACTCTCAGAATTAGATAAATCAAACCACAAAATAAATAAGAAAGAAGCCAAAGAGGTAAATAAAATATTAGAAAAGTTTGATATGATAAATCTTTTGCGAAAGCTAAATGGAGACAGAAAAGAGCACACTTTCTTCTCAGCAGTTCATAGAACCTATACAAAAATTGATCCTATATTAGGACATAAAAACCTCAAAATCAACTGCAGTAAGGCAGAAATAGTAAATGCACCCTTTATAGACCACAATGCAATAACAATTACATTCAATAAAAATCCAGGGGAAAATAGAGCAAAAAATAATTGGAAACTAAATAATCTCATCCTAAAGAATGACTGGGTAAAACAGCAAATCATAGACATAATTAATAATTTCACCCAAGAAAATGACAATAATGAAATATCATACCAAAATATGTGGGATATACCCAAAGAAGTAATAGGGGAAGTTTTATATCTCTAGAGGCCTACTTGCACAAAATAGAGAAAGAGAAGGTCAACGAATTGGACTTACAACTAAAAATGCTAGAAAAGGAACAAATTAAAAGCCCCCAGACAAACATGAAACTTGAAATTCTAAAAATAAAAAGTGAGATTAATAAAGTTGAAAGTAAAAAAAAAAAAAAAAAAAAACTATAGAATTAATTAATTAATAAAACTAAGAGTTGATTCTATGAAAAAAACAAACAAAATAGACAAACCCTTAGTAAATCTATTTAGAAAAAGAAAGAGGAAAAGTAAATTGTTAGTCTTAAAAATGAAAAGGGAGAAATCACCACTAATGAAGAGGAAATTAGAACAATAGTTAGGAGCTACTTTGCTCAACTTTTGCCAATAAATTCGGTAACTTAAATGAACTGGAAGAATTCCTTCAAATATATAGCTTGCTTGGATTAACAAGGAAGAAATAAATACTCTAAATAGTCCCATTTTAGAAAAAAGAAATAGAACAAGCTATTAAAAAACTTCCTAAGAAAAAAATCCCAGGATCAGATGGATTTACATGTGAATTGTACCAAACATTTAAAGAATAACTAACTGCAATGCTATATAAACTATTTGGAAAAATAGGGATTGAAGGAGTCCTACCAAATTCCTTTTATGACACAGACATGGTACTGATACCTAAACCAGGTAGGCTGAAAACAGAGAAAGAAAATTATGAATATTGATGTTTAAATCTTAAATAAAATATTAGCAAAAAGACTAAAGAAAATCATCCCCAGGATAAATACGCTATGACCCAGTAGGATTTATAGCAGGGATGCAGGGTTGGTTCAATATTAGAAAAACTATTAGCATAATCGACTACATCAATAACCAAATTAACAAAAAACATATGATCATCTCAATAGATGCAGTAAAAGCATTTGATAAAATCCAACATCTATTCCTACTAAAAACATTTGAGAGTATAGGAATAAATGGACTCTTCCTTAAAATAATAAGGAGCATATATTTAAAACTGTCAGTAAACATCATATGTAATGGCGATAAACTGGAACCTTCCCAGTAAGATCAGGAGTGAAACAAGGTTGCCCACTATCACTATTATTATTCAGTGTTGTACTAGAAACGCTAGCCTCGGCAATAAGAGCTGAGAAAGAGATTCAAGGAATTAGAGTAGGTAATGAGGAAATCAAACTATCACTCTTTGCAGATGACATGATGGTATAGTTAGAGAACCCCAAAGACTGCTCAAAAGCCATTAGAAACAATTCAGAACTTTAGCAAAGTTGCAGGATACAAAATAAATCCACATAAATCCTTAGCATTTTTATACATTACCAACACAATCCAACAGCAAGAGATACATTGAGAAATTCCATTCCAAACAAATGTTGAGAGTATGAAATATTTGGGAATCCATCTACCAAAGAAAAGTCAGGGCTTATATCCCAAGGAAATACTAAAGAAGGTTAAGGGACGCGTATGTGTCAAAATGTTTGTGGCAGCCCTTTTTGTATCGGCTAGAAACTGGGAAATGAATGGATGCCCATCGATTGGAGAATGGTTGGGTAAATTATGGTTTATGAATGTTATGGAATATTATTGTTCTGTACAAAATGACCATCAGGATGAATACAGAGAGGCTTGGAGAGACTTACATCAATTGATGCTGAGTGAAATGAGCAGAACCAGGAGATCATTATACACTTCAACAACAATACTATATTAGGATGTATTCTGATGGAAGTGGATATCTTTAACATAGAAAAGAGCTAATCCAATTCCAGTTTGTTCAATGATGGACAGAATCAGCTACACCCAGAGAAGAAACACTGGGAAATGAGTGTAAACTGTTAGCATTTTTTGTTTTTCTCCTCAGGTTATTTTTACCTTCTGAATCTAATTCTTCCTTTGCAACAAAAACAACAACAAAATTCAGTTCTGCACATATATACTGTGCCTAGGATATACTATAACATATTTAATGGGAATTCCTGCCATTTATGGGAGGGGGTAGAGGGAAGGAGGGAAAAATTCGGAACAGAAGGGATTACAAGGGATAATGTTGTAAAAAAAAAATATCTACACATATGTACTGTCAAAATATGTTGTAATTATAAAATTAATTTAAAAAATTAAAAAAAAAAGAAAATAAATTTGAATTCCATATTTTCTTCCTACCTTTCCTACCTCTTACTTCTAACCCTCCTTGAGAAGGAAAACAATTTAATATTTGTTATCCATGAGAAGTTTTTGGGGTTGAAGTGAGACACATAAAATTTTGAGGTTCCCAACCAATGTTGCTAGAGGTGTTTCAACAGAATTTCCAGGCTCATTCCCATCTTCAACTTCAAATTTATTATAATTGTGAGACCAATTAATGTGGGCTGAAGTCCAAAAGATGTTAGGAAAAAGCCAAAAGCAAGAAGATAAATTTATAAAGAAATGTAAGTGAAATATATTCCTTTATTTCACTGATATGTTAATTTTATGGCTTAAATATGGAATGGAGGAGTGGTCTAGGTTGGGGAGGTGAGATTTTTCACAGGTATTTTAGTTCTGAAACATCACTTGGTCAAGTGGCAGGCTTCCAATTTTGCTCTGCTCCTGTGTTCACGCGAAGTACTTCATTATTGTTGCTCATTAGTCTGAGAAATTCCATTATCTCTGATTAACAGGCTGTTATCTGACAACCAGCAATCCTTTGGGCTTAGTATACTGGTGATACAAAGCAAGAGAGTGTAAGGAAAAAAATAACCATTCATAATCGTATCATTCCCAAGATCATGCCACCTTGGGTTTATTCCTAAGGGTTGCACCATATCAAAATTATACAGATCATATTTTATATTAACAATGTTTCAAAAAAACCAGAGAAATAACAACAATAACAATAACAAAGGAAATATAGTTTAAAAAGCTATCTTCAGTCTGTACTCAGAAGCCATTAGTTATTTCTCAGGAAGAAATAGCATTTTTCATGAAGGATTTTATCTTGGATCATTGTTTTGATCAGTATAGGTAAATATTTCATAGTTGGTCATCCTTAGATTATTGCTGTTATTGTGTATAATATTTTCATGATTCTGCTTATTATACTTTGCATTTGTTCATATAAATCTTCCCAGATTTTTTTTCTGAAACCATTCTGCTCATCATTTCTTATAGTACAATTGTATTACAATTATGTTTTATTTATATGACACAATGTGATGACCAATTGATGAACATCCCCTAAATCTCATATTTTTGTGACATCATAGAAAGAGCTATAAAAATTATTTTTCTTCAGAGAAGTCCTTCTACCACTTTTTTATCTTTGGGATGTAGACCTAGTAGTGAAATTAATGTATATAAGAGTATCCACAGTTTTATAATCCTTTGGGTTTAGTTCCAAATTGTTCTCTCGAATGATTGTACTATCTCACAAGTCAACAAAGAGTGTGACATAATTTTTCTACAACCTATCACACATTTGTCATTCTCATTTTCTGTCATGTTAGAAAATCTGATGCGTGTGAGGTAGTATCTCAAAATTGTTTTAATTTGAATTTCTCTAGCAGTAATTTAGAACATTTTTATATGATTATTGTAAGCTTTGATATCGTCTTCTGAAAATTATTCATGTCCTTTGATAATTTATCAAGTAGAGAAGGCCTTTCATTTTTATGAATTGGGAACAGTTCCCTATATTTCTAATAAATGAGACTTTTCTCAGATAATTTTTTTTATAATTTCCCCATTTCCTGGTTTCCTTCTAAAGTTGTATTTGTTAGTTATTAGAGCTAAACCTTTTGAATTTTGTGTAATCAAACTGGACTTTTTATTTATTTGCCTTTTTTTTATTTTCTATGATATTATTTATCTCTTGTTTTTTCATAAATTATTTTTTGTCCATAGATTTGACAGGCATATTTTCCCATGTTCCCCTAATTCACTCAGTGTATCACCCTTTGGTCTGAATCGTGTGTCCATTTTGATGTTATTTTTGTACCATTGTATCATACCATTGTATGATGTAGTGATATATGCTTAGTTCCTTCCAAACTTTGTTCAATTTTTCCCAGCAATATTTATCAAATGGCAAGTTCTTATGCCAAAACTTGGATATTTGTGTTTATCAAATGCTAGATTACTATGATAATTATCTAGGGTAACCTGTGGTTCCCCTTTTCTTTTGTTTTTGGAGGAGTGTCTTGATGTCTCTTTCTCCTCTCTACTATTGCCTGTCCTTGAGGATTAAAAGGTATGCCAGTGGTGTGTAAAATCTGATGCTGTACACAAAAGTGTGCAAATTTTTTAGAAGTATGTGCAGGTCCATTATCTGTTTTTTATTGCTTATTGTACACTCATAATTGCAAAAGCTTATATAATGAATTCAGTAGCCACTTGGGATGTCTCTTTTGTAGCAGGTATTGCAAAAGGAAATCCTAAGAAGGTGTCTACTACAACATGGATAAAAGATAGACAACCAAAAGATTTATAATGGGTCACATCCATTTGCCAAATTTCATTGGGTCTCAAACCACAAGGGTTTTTCACTGGAGGGAGTGTAGGAGTGTGGAAAGGAAGGCAAGGTATAAAGGCTTTTGTTATGCTCCTAACTTCCACTTTTGTTATCCCAAATTGCAAATATAAAGCTTGAACAGCCTGATGATATTTAGAATGAGATTCTTGGGCTATCTGAAATAAACAAGTATTGTCTCACATGGTTAGAAAGCTATCTGCCTTTGAATTTCCATGAAAAAAATAAGACCTGAACGTCCACTATGAGAGTGGGCATGAAAGATATAAATCTTACCTTAATGCTTTCTTACTTGCTCTTGAAGTTCCTTAAACAGCTGATATATATTAGAAGCTACAAATTTTAATTGGACTGAAGCAATTCTTTGTACCACACCTACTGAATAGGCTCAATCAGATATTATATTTACATCTCCTGGATAATAAGTAAGAGCTAGCATTCTGTTGAGTGTACTGAAAAGAAGTTTCAACTACTCTCTTTATAGTTAAGTCTTTAGAGTATACAGCACAAATGTAATGTTTGGATGTATCTTTAAAGATATTTGGTCCTTTAAGAGGAACCTTAGAAACCTTTTCTTCAAAAATCCACTGGCAATTATGCAATAGCCAAGTTATCTTTAATGGAAACTCATGTATAAATATTGGAGTTGTGGCCAATAAAATTTTCTACTCTGGGATAGTTTCACAGTATACATTAATTTGTGCATTGGTATAAAAGGTGCGGATTCAGTGCTGGTCAAATGATTGAAAATCAAATATTTCATTGAATGAAGATAATGGTTTTCATTGAATTTCATTGAACAAAAATAATGTTTAATATTGCAGGATAATTGATTCTTGGTTGTAGTCAAAGCTCCTTTGCTTTCAAGAATATAATATTCTATACCCTTTCACTCTTTGAAGGGGAATCTGGTCCTGGGTAATTCTGATTACAGCTTTTGGTATTTAACTTATTTCTTTCTGATTGCTTGTAATATTTTCTCCTTGATTTCACAATTCTAGAATTTATCTTCATTACTCATTGGAATTTTCATTTTAGGGACTCTTTTAGGGTTGGTCAGTGGATTCTTTCAATACTATTTGACTCTGAATCTGTAATATCGGGACAGTTTTCCTTGATGATTTATTGAGAGATATTGTCCAAGCTTTTTTTTTTTTTTTTTTTTTAATCTCTTTTTTATCTTTTTTATCTCTTCTAAATCTATCTTGCATATCTGTTGTTTTTCCAATGAGATATTTTACATTTTCTTCTTTACTTTTCTTTTTTAGTGTAACTGATTCTTAATGTCACATTAACTCATTCACTTCCATTTCTTCAATTTTAATTTTTTATTGAATTGTTTTCTTCAGTTAGCTCTTTTACCTCTTTCTCTTTTTTTGTACATGCGGGTCCTTTTCCTTTTTTTATGATCTCTTTGGAATACAGGTCCAGTAGAGGGACTGTTGGAGCAAAGGTTATATACAGTTTAATACCTCTTTGAGTCTAGTTCCAAATTGATCTCCAGAATAGTTGGATCAATTTCACAACTCCACAAAAAATGTGTTAGTGTTCCAATTTTCCTATATCCTCTACAACATTCACCATTATCTTTTCCTGTCATCTTAGTCAATCTGATAGTTGTGTAGTAGTACTACAGAATTGTCTTAATTTGCATGTTTGTGATCAATAATGATTTAGAGCATATTTTCATATGACTAGAAATGGTTTTAATTTCTTGATCTAAAAATTGTCTGTTCATATCCTTTTGACATTATTAATTGGAGAATGACTTGATTTTTTATAAATTTCAGTCAATTCTTTATGTATTTTTGAAATGAGGCCTTTATGAGAACCCTTGGATATAATTGTTTTTCCAAGTTTATTACTTCTCTGCATTGATTTTGTTTGTACAAAAACTTTTTAACTTAATAAAACCAAAATGATTCATTTTGTATTCCATAATGTATTCCAATTCTTCTTTAGCCACAAATTCCTTCCTTCTCATCAGATCTGAGAGGAAAAGTATTCTTTATTCTTCTAATCTGCTTATAATATTACTATTTATGTCTAAATCATGAACCCATTTCAACCTTATCTTGGTATTTGGTGTTAGGTATAGGTTAATGCCTAATTTCTGTCATATTAATTTCCAATTTTCCAAGTAGTTTTTGTCAAATAGAGAGTTTGTATGCCAGACATTGGGTCTTTGTGTTTATCAAACACTAAATTACTATAGTCATTCACTATTGTGTCTTGAGATCCTAAGCTATTTCACTGAATGACTACTCTATTTCTTAGCCATTATCAAATGGTTTTAATGATCACTGCTTTGTATTAAAAAAAAAAAAAAAAACAAAAAAAAACAAAACAAAACAAAAAAAAAAAAACATTTTGTAGTGTGCTTTCTAGACCCCCCAAGTTGGTGATGCCAAAATGTACTGTGCTTTCTACCCTACACAAGGGTGATGCCAAAATATACTATCTAGACTAGCTCTCTGGAGGATATCAGCACCACCCTTGGTTTTAGTGGAGGAGTGATGAGGCAGGGACCCACGTGGATGGTCAAATATGGAGTCAGTTTATTTCAAGTTCTCTCAGCCCTAAATACCTTAGTAAAATTACATCATCACAGTACACTGCATAAGTGCTAACTATAAGTACCCTGGTATTATTATGTAAATGCCTCTTTTAGGGTAAGCATTTCTGTTTCACAGTAGAACACAGGTTGTCACCACCACAACCACCTTCTCTCCCCCTCCCCCCGACTTCTCAGGAAGGCTGAGACCCCAAGGGGAAATGAGAGCCAAAGCAGACATTGTCAGCATTGTCAGATTCGCACTGGGTTGAAGGGTTTTCTGCCTTACATGAGAGTTTGTACACTGGCTGTGGCTCTCTACAGCTTTAGGTCTAGTACAGGTATACCATCTTTATTTGCATTTTTTTTTTTTTTTGGTCATTTATTCCTTGGAAATTCTTGACCTTTTGTTCCTCCAGATGAATTTCGCCCTCTCTGGCTGAACCTGCACTGGGCCAGGTTACCACCAGCCCAAGGAGACAGACCTTTCCTGAAGTCCTTCCAAGATTTTTCAAGTTGGAAAATTATTACTATTATGAATGTCTGGGGGTTCTATCATTCCAAAATCATTTTAGAGGATTAATCTAATTGATTCTGAGAGAAGTTAGATAGAGCTCAGGTATTCCCTGTCTTCTCTCAGCTATTTTGGCTCTGCCCTCATGTTTCTTGATTTCTTAGTTAAAGAAATAATAGCTCTTTGAACAATCCTTGTGAGGTATTATGTTTAATTTTCTTAGTGTTCAGATTGCCCTTCTTTGTATGCTTCCCAGATCATCAATTATTGCCTATAATTTGAGAGTCATAACAGAACACATCAATCTAAATGAGCTATATGTATATGATATATATATATATATATATATATAAAGTTTCTAAATGTAAGATAAAATATATGATTTCTAATATGAACATTATTTGGCACCAAATATTAATTATTGCATGTCCACAAACTGGGAAATTAACTGATTTCCCCTTTCAGCTTATAGTATGACATGTTGAATATACAGGACAACCTTTTTTTTTTTTTCTCTCCATGAATTAAATCTATAAGATTAATTGAAAAAATGATGCATGTGAGAATTATCAGTTTATTTTGCTAAATAAAATCAACTGGTAAAAGATCTGGTTTATTTTGAAAGTCTCTAAAAACACCTAATATTGCACATACTTTTTTGATGGGAAAAAATAAGAGGTAAGATATTATCAGAAAGTCTCTTCTAAGGTTCTGTTTAAAGTTCTGCCTGTCACATACAACACTGAATGATTTTTTAAAATAAGTTAACCAAAAATTACTGCCTGTGCATATATTTCACTTCTGATAGCACAATCTCCTTGTCTAGTATAATTTCTTACTTTGAGTTTAAGACATTCTAAGTCATTATATATTAAATTTGAGCACAGCATGTTTAACATCATTACAGCCTTCATACAAGTCAATACATCATCAAAATAATATTTGTGCACTTAGCCCTTCAACTTGTCAACCTTTTACTGGTTCTGCAAATGTGCTGTTACTAAGCAGTTCTGTGACTTGAGGCAAATCACCTAACTTTTCTAAGTTATTTCTCTATCTGCAAATTTGTTACTTACAGTTTCCCTACCTAACTCAGAGAGCTCTAGAGAGATATGAAGGAAATGTGACATAAATCTGTTTCCCATTAAATGCAATTTTATAGAGAAATTCTGATGACATGTCCCATTCCCATCTCTTTGACTTAGTGGGTAAAACAGATTCTCCCTACAGATGCCTATCTTTATAATCTACTGTGGCCATTTTAGAGTATAATCTTTCCTTGAAATCTTGATCATTACTTTTTCTGTACTCCTGCTTTTTTATTGAGGAATGAAGAAAGTCAAATGTTCCCTTGATCATGCTGACCTATGCACTAGGAGAAAATTAATTTGGCATTTATGACTTCTACTCTAAAGCAAGATTCCTTAGTAGTAAATAATGCTTCCTGCATCTCTGACACAATAAAATAAATAAGGGTTAAATGGAGATCTCCCAATAGCTTTTTCATTGGGTTTAAAGTTCAGTCACTCTCTGCTAATCTTAAGTGGAAGTAGATGGGGAACAGTAGAGAGCCACACCTGGAATCAGAAAAGAAAACCTTCTTTTCCTGAGTTCAAACACAGATTCAGATATTTCCTATTTTTATGACCCTGGGCAAATCATTTAGCTCTGCTTTGCCTCAGTTCCTCATCTGTAAAATGAACTAAAATGAGAGATGAAAAACTACTTCAGTGTCTTTACCAAGAAAACCCTTAATGAAGTCAGGCAGAATCAGATATGACTGAAAAGACAGAACAATAAAAAAGCTCTCTTTCATGTGACATTTATATTTAAAATACTTGAATACAGCTATCATATTCTACACTAACATTTTATTCTCCAGATTGTCCTAATTTATTTTTATTTTTCTAATTATTTTATTTTTCATATACATATCATGATACCATGTATATTATCCATAACACAAGAATACCACAGCTTAAATTCCATTTAGGAGTAAGGAAAAAAACACAGAGTCAAATACTAATCACTTTCCATATAGGTTTACATAAATCTTCTTAACTCAATTAAAATCATGAAGAGATGAGATCAAATCATACAGGTAATGAATTTTTAAAAATGTACACAATTCTGGTACAAAAACCAATTTTAATAATCCTTTTTTTTCTGATAATCAGACAAGAAACAATGTATATTTAATACCTTCCTCCACTGAATTCATATGAAGATTGTATCACAAAAAACATTTTTCACACATTCAATAAGATTGTGATTCAGTCACACAGTCCTAGTCCCCTATTCCATGTATATGCAAATACAATAGTAATGATGTATATCAACAATTTATAAATAGTTAAATATATATTAATAATAAATGATTTGAAGTACAGTGAAAGGATATTATTAAAATATATGTGCTGAACTCCTTACTTGCAGGTCAATTTGTTTGTTTGTTTTGTTTATCTTAAAATATATTTGAGACATTATTGGTTCAAGATAAATATCTACAATGGTTGACTACACTTACTATAAGTATAAAATACTCTTGATGAATGGCACGAGTTGGTTTGATGCTTGGCAAGTACTTCACAATAACTTACACAAGGGAATTTTTCCAAATTCAATTAGTTTAAGCTATAATAAGGGCCAATACTTGTTGAATAGCCGTCCATTGAAATGCCTAAGGAAATTCTCTCAACATGAACCAGCCACAATCTAGAACATATAACAATATATGATATATATTGACAATTATAGAATTATGTTTGGCTATATCTTTGGATATTTCTTCTGGTTTCTATATAATTTTAATTACTGGTTTAGTATTCCTTACACTACTATTTTCAAAAATTTTAATTTTCTTAGAAAATTTATTAACAATGACATCATACTCTTAAATAATGACCTGTTTCTTATACTCTGCTACTGAAGCTTGAGTCAAAAAGTCAACAATCCCCAAGCATTCATTATGTGCTTATTTACTGCCAAATGTTGTACTAAGTAATGGAGGCGAGGGGAGGAACAGAGCAAGAAGAAAGGCAAAATAGAAACTTCTCTCAAGGATCAAAGAATCTAAGCGGGGAGACACATTGATAAAATATGAAAAAAATAGACATAAACATGATAACTTGACATAATTAATAGAAGAAAGGAATTACCTTAAAGGGTTTTTCGGAAATACTTGTTGTTGTTGATTTATTTAATATTTAATATTTTTATTTTCCCAGTTACATGTAAAACATTTGTTTTTAAAACTTCTTAAAAAGTTCCAGATTCTCTCCCTTCCTCTCCACTCCTTTCCCCACTGAAAAGGAACATGTGAGTTATATAAAATATTTTCATAAGCAAAATTAAACCATAGATTCCCCCACATGCCAAAAAAAAAATCTTCAGAAAAATAAAGTTAAAAAAATATTTCCCATCTGTATTCAGACAAAATTTGGTCTTTTTCTGGTTATGGATAACATTTTTCATCTTAAGTTTTGCATCATTGTATTGATGAGAATATCAAAGTCATTCAAAACTGATCATCCCACAACCTTGACATTACTTTGGAAACAGAACATTTTACTTTGTTTGAGTTCATAGAGGACTTTCTAGGTTTTTCTGAGAGCATTCTCTCCCTCATTTCTCACAGAACAATACTATTCCATCATAATTACATGCTATAATTCATTCAGCCACTTCCCAAATGATGGATGGACATCTTCTCAATATCCAATTTTCTGCCCTAAGAAAAGAGCTTTTGTAGATGCACTTTCCTTTATTTTTTCTTCAATCCCTTTTGGGATACATGCTCAGTAGTAGTATTGGTAGATCAAAGGATTTGCATTATTATAGCCCTGTCAGCATAGTTCATAGTTTTTGATCATTTATTAATTGGAGATTCACGCATTTAAAAAAATGAATTTGACAGTTCCTTACACATTTATAATGTATATACATTTTAGAAATGAGACTTTCATCAGAGAAACTTGCTTAAAATTATTTGCAGAATTACTATTAATAATGTTATCTCCCATTTATTCTATTTTCTCTCTCCTTTCTCTCTGACTTTCCTCAAAAGTGTTTTGATACTGCCCACCTTCTCCCCAAATGTTCCCTTTCTTCTAATATCATTGCAGTTTCCTTTCTTTTTTTCCTGTCCTATTTTCTGCAAGTAAGATACATTTGTATACTCATATTGAATGTGTGTGCTATTTATTCTTTGAGTCAATTCTGATGGGAGTAAGGTTCGCTCAGTTCCTTCTGCCCCTCTTTCCATCCACTGCAAAAGCTTTTTCTTGCCTTTTTTTGTGGCAGATAATTTATGCCACTCTATTTCTACCCTTCCCATTTTCTTACTACATTCTTCTCTCAGCCCTTAAATTTATTGTTTTAGATAATATCCTTTCATATTCAATTCAGACCTATGTCCTTTTTCATTCTCTCTCTCTCTCTCTCTCTCTCTCTCTCTCTCTCTCTCTATATATATATATATATATATATATATATATATATATATATATATATATATATATATATATGTGTGTGTGTGTGTGTGTGTGTGTGTGTGTGTGTGTGTGTGTATACTCCTAACTGCCATAATAATGACAAAGTTTTTATTAATTGTAATTACTATCCTTCTATTTAGGAATATAAACACACAAATCTTTTTAAGTCCTTTATGATTTCTCTATCCTGGGGCAGCCAGGTGGCACAGTGGATAGAGCACCAGCCTTGAATTCAGGAGGACCCGAATTCAAATCTGGTCTCATACATTTAACACTTCTTAGCTGTGTGATCCTGGGCAAGTCACTTAACCCCAGCATCAGGGGGGAAAAAAAAAATCTGGGTAATGATTTCTCTATCCTGATTACCTCCTTACTATCTGCAGAGATCTGTATTTGACAATCAAATTTACTATTCAGCTCTGATCTTTTCATCATGAATGCATGAAAGTCCTCTATTTTATTGAATGACTGCTTCTCCTCCTGAAGGATTATACTCAGTTTTGCTGAGTAAGTGATTCTTGGTTTTAATCCTAGCTCTATTGTTCTCTTTAATGAATAATCTACTAATCTTATGTTATCCTGAATGGGTCATACTACTACTTTCTGGATGCTTGAGATGTTTTCTCCTTGACCTGGGTATTTTGATCTTTTGATCTCTTTAAAAAGTTTATCAGTGGGTGAAGTCAAAATGGTAGAGTGAAGACAGGAAGCTGTTTTAGTTCTCCAAGTTTCTTTTGAAAACCACATGAAACCAAATTTATGAGCAAAATCTGATACATAGAAAGTAATATCCAGCTCTGGAAAAAACTTCAAGAAAGATCAGTCTTATGTGTGTGAAAAGGGTTTTAAGGCCAACTCAGATAGACTCTGGGAAAATGGATAAGAGGGTCTTAGGCACAGCAAATCAGCAACTAAAATCCTCAGTCCTGACTCAGGAGAGGAGCAAATGGGGGTGGGAAACAACTTCTAGTCACAGCTCTGAAGAAAAACTTTGGAAAACCAGGAAACTTTTGGAAAAACCTAAAAAGCGCAGGCAAAACTACCTCCTGCAAAGGGACTCCTATGTTCAAAGTCAAGGTTCAGAGCTGCATAAGAAGTTTGGGACAGCGTCCTCTTTAGTCCAGGAGCAGAGCTCAACCAGAAAGGTAAAAAAGAAGAAATAACAAAGGAAAAGGAAGGAAAATGATCAAGAAATAGAAAAGAACTTTGACCATGCAAAGCAACTATGGTGACAGGACAGACCAAAACACAAACTCACACACTGGGACAAAATCTACACACAAGAAATCTCAAAGAGTGAAATGAATTGATCTCAGGTCCAAAGAAGCTTCTTAGAAGTACTCATAAAATACTTTAAAAGGTAAACAAGAATAGTAGAAGAAAAATGAGAAAGGAAATGAGTTATGCTTGTAAGAGTCAACGGCTTGGACAAGTAAGGAAAAAAAATATCTGCAGAAAAGAACATCTTCAAAAGTAGAATGAATCAAATGGAAAAAAAGAGATACAAAGCTACACAACACACATTAAAAACTAGAACATGGCAAAGATAAGCTAAGAACTGTGCGGGAGAGTAAGAATCAATCAGACAAACAAACAAAAAAAACCCTTAAAAATAGAAGAACATGTTAAATACCTCATTGGAAAAACATCCAAAATAGAAAAGACATCCAGAAGAGACAATTTAAAAATTATTGGCCTACCTGAAATCCAAACAAAAACAAAACAAAATAAAAAACAAACAAATAAAAAAAACCTGGATAGCATTCTTCAAGAGATCATTTAGAAAAACTGTACTGATATTCTAGAAACTTAGAGGGGAAAACTCATTGAAAGAGTCAATCTATCAATTTCAGAACAAAATCCTATAAGGAAAATTCCAAGGAACATTTTTTGGAAAACTCCAGAACCACAAACTCAAGCCAAAAATACTGCAAGTTTCCAGACAAAAACAATTCAAATATCAAAGAACAACAGTCAGAATTACTGAGGATCTGGAAACTTCTATAATAAAGGATCAGAGGGCCTATAATATCACATTTCTGGAAAATAAAGGACCTTAGGGTTGCAACAAAGGGAGCAAAAGGGATGGAGGGAAATACAGAGCTCGTAATCATAACTGTGATTTTTAATGGGATGAACTCTTCCATAAAATGAAAATGAATAGCAGAATGGATTAAAAAAAGAGATTCTTACAATAAGTTGCTCATGAGAAACACATTTGACATAGACATAAAAAAGTAAAGGCAAAAGGTTGGAACAGAATTTATTATGCATTAGCTGAAGTAAAAAAAGCAGGGGTAGCAATTCTGATCTCAAATAAAAGAAAAGTCAAAATAGATCTTATTAAAAGACATAAGGAAATAAAGTACATATTGATAAAGGTACCCATAACAATAAAGAAGTAACAATACTAAATGTGTGTCTGTCAAATGGTAGAGTAGTCAAATTCTGACAGAAAATTTTAAGCTAGTTGCAGGAAGAAACAAACAAGACTACATTAGTGCAGACCTTAACTTTCTCTTCCTGATTCTCAGAATCAGAGAAATTTAACCACAAAATAAGCAAGAAAGAAACTAAAGAGGTTAATAGAAGTCTAGAAAACCTACCTATGATAGACTTCTGGATAAAACTGAATAAGGACAGAAAGGAATATACCTTTTACTCAGCAATTCATAGTACCTATATAAAAATTGGCAATGTATTAGGGGTTAAAAACCTCAAAAATCTAATGCAGTAAGGGAGAAATAGCAAATGTTTCCTTTTCAGACCACAATGCAATAAAAATTGTATTCAGTAAATGGACAAGGAAAAATTGACTAAAGATCAATTGGAAATTATATAGTCTAATTCTAAAAACTGAGTGGGACAAACAACATATCACGGAAACAACCCATAATTCCATCCAAGATAATGACAATAATGAAACAACATACCAAAATCTATGGGATGCAGTAAAAACAGGTCTTAGGGAAAATTTTACATCTCTAAATTGCTACATGAATAAGATAGAGAAAGAGGAGATCAATTAATTGTGTGTGCAACTAAAAATGTTATAAAAAGAACAAATTAACCCCCCAATTAAATACCAAGTTAGAAATTCATAAACTCAAAGGAGAGATTAATAAAATAGAAACTAAGGAAACTATTAAACTAATATATAAAACTAAGAGTTGGTTTTATGAAAAAAACACAACAAAAAAGATAAACTTTTTATTAACTTAAATAGAAAAATAGCAAAAAACCCAATCACCAGCATCAGAAATGAAAAGTGTGATTTTATCACCAATGACAGAGAAATTAAAGTAATTAGGAACTATTTTTTCCATTTCTTGAAGATATGTCCTTTTCCTGCTCTGACTTTTGTCATTCTGGGCTTCTACTGGGTTTACCAGGAACTTGAGTTAGCAACCATTCCTAATTTATATGTAAGCTTGTATGGCAGAAAATCTGACAATCTAATTGAAATGGATGAATATTTACAAAAATATAAATTGTCCAGATTAACAGAGTTGGAAATAAATAACAATAGTCCCATTTTAGAAAAAGAAATTGAACAAGACATCAGTGAATTCCCTAAGAAAAAAATCTCCAGTGTAGATGGATTCAAAAGTGAATTATATGAAACATTTAAAGAACAATTAATTTCAATATTATGAAAATTATCTGAAATGATAGATAAAGAAGGTGTTCTGCCAAATTCCTTTTGTGACACAAACCAGGAAGAGCCAAAACAGAGAAAGAAAATTACAGCCCAATCTCCTTAATGAATTTTGGCGCAATAATTTTAAATAAAATATTAGCAAAGATTACAGCCACTTAACATTAGAGTAATGCAATATGACAAGTGGGATTTAAACCAGCAATGTGGGCTATTCAATATCAGGAAAACTATTACCATAATCAACCATATAAATAGTAAAACCAACAAAAAATATATTATAATCTGCATAAATGCAGAAAAAGCTTTTGAAAAAATATAGCACCCATTCTATTAAAAACATTACACAGCCTAGGATTAAAGGAGCTTACTTTCAAACAATAAGCAGTATTTATCTAAAAACAAAATTAAGCATTATTTCATAATGGAGACAAGCTGGACACATTTCCCAATAAGATAAGGCATATAGGATTCAAAAGCATTTAAGAGGCCTTAGAAAATGAAAATCTATCTTACCTAACAGGGACATATTTATTATTTTATTTAAAAATGTGAAGATATAGCAGAAAAATTCAGAAGGCTCCCCAAAGTTGGGAAAAGTAATTAACTCAAAAGAAGATTCTGCTCATTTCTAAAATAAATTTTCCATATTGAGCCAAATTTAGGGATATTACATTTAATAGAAATTTATGTAAATTCTTATGCTTGGAATAAAAAATGACTTCACAAACCCACGTGGTGGGTGAGTAGTATCTATTTTATAAGATTTTTGTTATTCAAATGAAATAATATATTTAAAGTATTTTACAAACTTTAAGCAATATAGAAAAGTTGATGTCAATATTCTTATCCACATAATACTTAGATTTCAAAACAACACTCTTGAATAAAATTATTTTACAAGATTAATTTTAAAGAAGTATACTAAAGGTGGATAGTTTTACAATTTTGCGGTATGGAAAAATATTCATGCTGATTTGCCACAGCAAGTTATCTCAGTCAATATGAATGCACTGCAGCTAAACTGACAAACCTCCTTCTATTTGACCTCCTTCTATTATGTGGCAAATGATATACTACTTAGCAATTTGCTGTTTTTCAACTTTCAACATAGCAGATATTTATGGGATCTGACCTCTGTCTCTGTCCTTATTATTATTCTACTAAACCTGTTCTCACAGTTTCCACAGAGAGTGCAAATTCATTAACATTTTTAGATAAAAAGTTGGACTCAGAAACAAACCTGATTTGCATATTTTCATCATATATCTCTATTTATATATACATATATTATATACATATGTATATATATATATATGTGTATATATACATCATTTCAATTTTATAAATTTAATTACAAATGTCCAAAAACAGCTAGCACATCAGTTAGCTATTTTATACAGGCAAAAGGGATTGTACATGCTGATCATAAGTCCTGGTCTTTGTGGAAATTTCAGGGTAGAGACTAGATCTGTGGTTTCTTTATTATGTAGAACTCCCAGATAACAGTTATCCTTCTTGCAACTAATATAGGTCAACAGCTCCCACTGCATACAGTGCCATCTCCAGTCATCTATATCTATATCTTGCTACTAGATCCAGATGGCTCTGGAGGAGAAAGTGAAGATGGCGACTTTGCACATCCCACTTCCACATAAATCTAATTCATTTGCATATCATGACATTACCTCCATGATGTCATGATCCTCTTTGAGAAAGAAAAAAAAAAAACTCTCTGTGTATAGAATTGACCCACTAGGGATCCAACTGGACCTGGTCAGTTGGGCAACACAGCTCCATCTTTTTATCTTTTCTTTACCTCTGTCCACAAAGGGTATCATATCTTAAGTATGATTGGTCTGGCCAAAGGAATGTTTTTTTTGCTTTGTTTTGTTTGTTTGTTTGTTTGTTTGTTTTTTACCACTGAAACCTCCCAAGATATCTTGAGGTTCAGCCTTTAGATTTTGCTCTTAAGAACCACACCTTAAAGCCAAATCACTCTGCCTTTCAAAGTCTGGCTAACAATGAGTCCCAGACCAAGTCCCAGTCCATCATTGTTTGGACCTGATTGATAGACTTAGGGTAAATGTAAATAGCACTTGTTTTTCTTTTGACCAAAAACCCTCTGGGTCTTCCCCTCTCTTTCTGATTTTTCCTCTCTAGGTAAAAAAGGCCATGCTACATTTCATTGCTTACCTAATCTTAATCACTGGTTATTAACTTAGTCAAACAGAGACCAGTTAAATACCTTAGCTTAAAAAAATGCCAAAGTCTCTTACTGCATCCAGGACCACCTCTTGTTGTCCTGTTCCATGCTTTGCCACTAGATACAGGTAGCTATTTAGGAGAAAGTATCACAGATGACTTTGTACAGCCTACCCTCACTTAAATCCAATTCAGTTGCATATCATGGCATCATCTCTGAAAAAAAACAAACAAACAAAAAAAAAAAAAACCTCTGAGTTTTTATTCCATACTACCTCACTGTCATAAATTAACTATATATTTATTAGTTGGTATCTTCCCAAATGCCTAGCAACACATTAAATGCCTAAAACAGAGTTAGTACCTAAACATAGCTAGGTCACATCTAGAATTGGGAAGACCTGAATTCAAATACAGCCTCAGATAATTATTAGTTTTATGAGCCTGAACAAATTAGTTAACTTTTCTTTCTTATAGTTTCTTCTTCTATAAAACTGAGATACTAAAAGTATCTTCAGCTCAGTGTTGTTTTAAGGATAAAACATATTTATATCTATAAAGCACTTAACAGTGTTGACGTAGTAATACGCTACATAATTGATATGTATAATACTAATAAGTATCCAACCTATATTAAACCAACAATAATAATTCATCCTGTTGTTATATAATTAATAGATGGATATTGCATTATATTAATTCTAACATATTATGAAGAAATTGAACATAAGCATGGAATAATTGATTAGTCTTCAACCTGAAAGAATTCTAAACCATATCTTTTCTCTAACACATACAGATCATGTGATGCAGACATAAAAATTCACAGATTAATCTCTCAGTGCTCTAGAAAACAGTGTGGAACTAAACTTAAAGAAAAAGTATTGAGGTATAATATAGGAGACAATTTAATTACTGTACATTATAACATTGAAATCACATAGTGCTTTTTTAGGGGTTGTGATTTTATTGTACTTCCTCACTTATTTAATATATTATGAACAATGATTAAGATATATTTATCCCATCATATTTGTAGTACCTAAAAATAGAGTTAGTTGTGTCACTGGATAAAAACTTAATTCAACACATTTACTTCATCAAATTCATTTCTTAAGCTCTACCTACACATGCTGAGTTGTGTGAATTTTGATTGCTACTTAGATCACATTAGTAAAAATAATCCAGCTAAAATGTAGGATATGTAGAAAGCCTCAGAAATAATGAGGTGACCATAAACATACCAATAAACCATTAATTCTTATAAAGGCAAACTAGGTTTTAGGTAGTTTAATTAGTTGTGCAGCTATACAGTTAATTAGCTGCTCTTTTATATACTTTATATGTTGGTGGTAGTAGTTGTTTTTCCCTGAAAGAATGTAAGATGCTTACTTGATGACTAGGTCTTTTTCTCTGGTATGTTCAAATATTATTGAATTTCACCCCCAAATTTTCTAGTATTCAATACATTCATAGGGACTCAATTTTTCTACTTTAAAGTCAGTCATTTAATGTTTCAACCTATTCTATAGTACTTGTTGTCATTGTTTTGTTTTGTTTTAATTGGAGCAAGAGAGCATAGTATACAGAGAGATATTGTAATGCTGTTTAATTGTGAAAGACTTATTTACTTTAAGCAATGCCAATTCCAAAAACACTCATGATGTAAAAAAATGTTATCCACATCTAGAAAAAAGAACTGATAAACACTGAGAACAAGTTTAAGTACAGTTTCCTTTCTGTCTTTGCAAGATATCTAGTATGAAAATATTTTTCATAATTTCCCAAACATAATTCATTTTATGTTTTTTGCTTTCTCAGAGATTGGGAGAAGAGTGGTAGGAAGAAAGAAAATTTGGAATTCAAATTTTTTAAAAGTAATGTTAACACATAAATAAATAAAATATATAGATATACACATATTCACACAAAACAAAATAAAGAGGGAGCATTATCAGTAACACCTCAACACTTCGGAATATTTATACAATGATGTAAAAAGAAGTAAGGAGAAACTGGCAAATGTTGTACGTGGTAACAGCAATATTCCAAGGATGATCAAATGTGAACACTTTTAGTATTCTAATAAAGACAATGATCCAAAACAATTTTTTGTTGTTGTTTTTTGTTTTTGTTTTACCATTATGTATTTGTTTTTGTTTATTTTTCTCATAAACCAAGATATATAAGAAACTGTCTAAGTTCTAAAATCTGGTATCCACAAATAAATAGACTAAGCCAGATAGTCTGAATATGGTCAACTATAAGAGGATTTTTTCTTCCTTATAGATATTTTCAATATACTTCATATTAAGATGGCATTAACTTTTTTATTTTCCTAATGTACTGGTGACCTACTGTGACATGAAGATTGTTTTGTTTGTTTTTAGGGGAATGTTATCTAATTTTTTTTTTTTTTTTTATGTTTTGTACTTTAAATTATTTTTTGAAAATTTTTTGTGTCTGTGTCCAGAATGAGGATCTGGGATGAACTTTTTGCTGCATGTATTTAGGGGGTTAGGAAGATTATGCTAGATTCCTTGATTGTGGGCTCCTAAAGCTCCAAAGCACTTAATGTCATGACCTCAAGATTTATGCTTCACATGAGAAACTGTACAAATGATGGCTGCAGTCTTTGCCATGAGATTACTGGAACTAGAGGAGAAGCTAACATTTTGGTACAAATAGTAAAGAAAGCTAACATGAATGGGTTTCTGGACAATGATGGTGACTGTTTGAGCATCTATCAATACCATGTGAAGGAAAGACTACATCACATTCTGTAACAGGATACATCTTTTGGCTCAGGAGACTATGAACAGCTGCTCCTTACTGTCAGCCTCTCTTTGGTTTACTCAATGGCCATAATTCAGAGTCCTATGTAGAATTGTAACATGTATTTGTTCTGATTGAGAACTTCATGCATCAGTTCCAGGAAAGGCTGCAGGACCTGCAGTTGTATTACAGTGAAACTCTGGAATTGATGCAGCAGTAATAGAGCAATTTGGAATATGATTTTTAACAGAAAAGTGAATGCTTTAATATCAGCAAAATCTCCAACATCTATGATTGTTTCAAATATGATATAAAGCCCAATAAGGAGTCTGGAGCTCTAAGGGACAGCAGAATTGCTGCAGCTTCCTGAGGCACTGATTAATGTGGTTATTACTCAGAAATATGGGATCAGCCAGAAGGAGAAACTGAAGATTACTGTGGGCTTTTATCTCCCATTGCTGAGGAAGATTCAACTTAACCTACAGTGAATCCATGAGGATGAGTCTATCATCAAACTGAACACCCTGTATTTCAGAGGGGCACTCTCCCCAGACCATCTTGTCTGTATTTATCTCTGCTTCATTAGTGAGAGTCATGTTTATTCCCTGCTAAGTGTCTTTCTTTATGAAGGGCTTCTTGATAAATCTGAAGATCTGTAGTGAAAAAGTGCTCTGTCTTCTCTCAGTGCTATCTCAGAGTTCAACTACATGACTAGATTGCTATCATGCTTTATGAAGACAACACCCAGGATCCCTCATCAGAGGAGTGAATCCATGAAAAATGTACTTTACCCTGGGTGTTGAGAAGGATGCCAGTACCTCCAGAAGCTTCTCTCCAGCCTCTTCTGAGAATGAAGGACTACAGACACACAAAAGCTGTACAGAAGTCCTGTGCCAGAGTAAGTGTTGGAATGAGTCAAAATATGATGTTGCAGACATCACTCTTGCCTCCTGAGAAGCACACACTCAACTCAATACCCATTTGCAACTGTAAAGCTGGTTCTATGAAAGTGTTGTCTGAAATTTCAATTTCATGACTTGCTAGTTACTGTCTATTCTAGTCTTCACATCCACTCACAGAAAGGAAGCAAAGTGACCTGGGCTCACTGAGCCCAGAGCTGTTCAGCATCACAGTGCTGAGTGGCTCATCCAATGCCCTGAATCTCCAGGACTACTCTGGTAGCTAAGGCAAAAAAGTCTCACCTGACAGCCTGATGAATTGAGATGAGTTCTTGTTCTGGGTACAAAGCAATATTCTGTGTCATTTGCAAAGCATCTTACTAACAGATTTGTTCCATGATCTACTACTGGAAACTTTGCATCATGATCTCATCCTTTGCCAGATAAAGGAATGCCCGAGTTCTTGGGTCTGGTTGCCTCATTAATATTCTCAACTCTTAAAAATAGACCAGAGGGTTCCAGATAACTGGGACTTAAAGAAAATGTTTTTTTCTTACTAAAGAAAATTAAGGACTAGCACACAGAAGGAATTCCAGAGGAGGGCCTTGGATTTTGGATAATGTCATAGCAAAGATTCAACAATATCTCAAAGTTTCTTAGGCTTCATGGACATTTAAGAGGTCTACTCAGTATTCTGTGGGCAAGTTTAGCATTAGCAAAGTGGGAGAGGAAAAGGGAATCCCATTCCCCAGTTAACCATCCTAGGTGGCCACTGACACTAAAATTGTACTATAGATACTCCCATATTATCCTTGTGTCCTACTCCTGTTCACCTGAGCAACAGCTCTGGCATTTGATGGGTATTAAACTATTCTAAAAAGATTAAAACTGTTTTAGGGATGTAATGCCTTCAGGGGATTGCTGAGGGGTATTTGACTCAGGTTTTATCTTAAGAGAATTAGAAGAGATAACTTGACACTCTTATGTCTATTCTCTGTTAACTGTCTTAGCTTCTATTACATACACACAGAAATGTATATTATCTGTTGTACTTTCTTAACAGTCACCTTTAATTCTTCTCAGTAAGCTGCTTCATAAGAACTCTGGTTTTAACCTCAATTTCAGTCTTAGCTTCCAACCTTGATGCCTATTTTAATTTTCTCTTTCTTTCCTTCCTTCTTCCTTCCTTCCTTCCTTCCTTCCTTCCTTCCTTCCTTCCTTCCTTCCTTCCTTCCTTCCTTCCTTCCTTCCTTCCTTCCTTCCTTCCTTCCTTCCTTTCTTTCTTTCCTTCCTTCTTCCTTCCTTTCTTCCTTTCATCCTTCCTTCCTTCCTTCCTTCCTTTCTTTCTTTCTTTCTCTCTTTCTTTCTTTCTTTCTCTCTTTCTTTCTCTCTTTCTCTCTGTCTTTCTCTCTTTCTCTCTTTCTTTCTCTCTGTCTTTCTCTCTTTCTTTCTCTCTTATCTGCTTTTTCTTATTTAGATGATAAATCGTATAACTATGTATACATATATTGTATTTAATTATATATTTTTAAATGTTTAACATAAATTGGATTACTTTCCATCTAGGGGAGGGAATAGATGGAAGAAAGGGAAAAATTTAGAACACAAGGGTTTGCAAGGATCAAAGCTGAAAAATCATCCATGCATATGTTTTGCAAATAAAAAGCTGTAATAAAAAAGGTATTCTCTGGGGGGAAAAATGTCTCTCAAAAATTCATGCTTTTACTATGAAAGCTTAAATTTAGTAAAGAATAAGGCACATCTTTAAGGAGATTCAGTGACATGTAGTCACTAAAGGCTGGAGGCAAAAGCAATCCATTCTAAAGTTTAAAGGAGAGAGCTAGTTCTTAGAAGAGAGTCTATTCTGGGACACATCATGTGAAAAAAGTATATTCTGGATTTTAACTAAAGTATTTTCTGCAGGCAGAGATCTCTTGTGCTTTAACCCTTAGAATTTCTTTGTGTGAGAACTTCTTTGTCAATATTCCATATAAAAATGTATAAGGGTTATTGGGTTGTGTGATTGCTGTCCAAACAGAGCTAAATACCTCTTTTATTAAGGGAAGCTATTCTGAAGCAACATTTGTATGGATTTCTTGGTTAATATGTTGCATATGTGCCTGCCTTGTACCTGAGGGTTATAGATGAAGAGTTGATAGGGATATTTTTCCTTTTCCTAATCTGCATCCTCATTTTACGAATGATGAAAATGAGTTTCAGAGAAGGAAACATCATACCTTCTATATTGTTGATAATGATTTGAAAGGATTTCATGCATTCCAATCTATATTTTACAGATGAGGAAACTGAAATGCAACCAAATGAATTCCCAAGGATACTCAGGTATAAAATATGTGGCAGAGCTTGACTTTGATCCTAGGTACTTTAATTTCAAATCTAGTGTTCTTCTTTCTTTCTTTCTTTTTTTACTTATATCAAGATGTCTTTTCACACACTCTTCAAATGGTTTGGATGTGGATTGAAATAAAGTAGGGAAATTGATTTTCAGTCAAAAATCTTTAATAATGTTCAGGGCAGAAAATCCAACTGAAATTTTGCAAAATAGTTGAAGGGTGAGAGAGCTTTTAAAGGAAATTTTTGGACAACATTCAAGCTGACTGACAAATGGTGCAAAGAGGGAATAAGGATGTACATCCATGTCTACTCTCAAAAGTGAAGTATGTAATAAGGTCAAAGGAATAACCAGTAAATAATGAGCCAAGGCCCACAAAAATAGTTGCCAAAAGATATATTTTCTTGCACCTTAGAGTATTGCAAGAGTGTGTCCCATGGCCTCTAAGTTATCTCATAAAGGGACTCTGAGTTAGGAGATTCTGAGTGGGAGGTCTCTGGGGTCCATCACTCCTATCCCATCATAAAATTTTGCTCAACATCTGTAGAAGGCAGGAACACTGAAAAGGTATACATAAGGCTCAATATGATTGGTTTAATCCTACAACAAGATGTTAACTCAGTGAAATTGATGAGACAATAGTTATCCAGTTTATATATACTTAGTACTTAGCATAGTGATGAAATAGTTCTACAGCTGATGTAATTGTAATAGGGTATTTAAACAGAGGACAAAGTCAGCCACAAACATTCCATCTCCTACCATCTTGGTGGCTCTTCTGCCTTCTGCATTCCTCCACTAAGAAGACCAAGGCCCATCTGAAGATCCCCCCAAAAGCTAGCCTGGCCCCAGTCGAAGGAGATAGACTGTGATAATGAAGACTTTGAACTTTATTGATGAATATTCTCATGGTGATTATTCTGCTGAAACCAAGGCCCATTGGAGGACCTTCAGAAAGCTAGTCAGAACATTACAAACCTCCTCATTTTTGAAATAAGAAGCTGGGGCCCAGAAAGTTGAATTGCTTGTTTAGATAATCATAGGGAGTAAATAGTAGAGTTGGGATTTGAACTCAGGCTCTTTGACTCCAGAAATTATTTTATAACATAGTACCTTTCAGTGATTTAATAAAATAACCTGTTTTCAGTTCAGTTCAATGATCTAGAATGTCAAAGTTTTTAAGGGTTATATTTCTATCTTCCTGAAATTCTCAACTTTGTAACATCTGCAAGTTTAAGTATAACAGGAATATGTGCAGAGTTACTCTTACTACTTGCAGCTTACCAAGTACTGAAAAGATTTATTTTGTTGTGATACAACAAATCTTGAGTCATTTCCCTAACCTATGATAGTAAGTAGAGAAAAATAAGGGGAGATTTCTGTAAATTAAAAATATCAGAAGGCTTCTTTCATTTTTTTTTCTTTGACGCCTTGGGATAATAGGTAAGAAAATTTCCTAACAAGAATAAACAAAAAGCTCACTTTCCCTCTTATCAATGCAGCATATTCATTTTTGTCATATGGCAGTATTTATTAGTAACCAAAATCTAACAATATATTGTTTATAAAAATTTTACTTGAAACACAGACATTAAAGAGAGAAAATGAGATATTTTATACTTTTTACTATATATTTTTTATACTTTTTTTGAAGTTATATATATATATATATATATACATACATATATATATATAATTTAAAATATATTATTAATATATGTGTAGGTATGTGTTTATTTAAAATAATGAAAATACATCTTGTTAAAAGACAACATAAATAATTAAATCCTAATAACAAACATATATGGACCAAATTGTTTAGGATCCAAATCCTTAAAGGAAAAATTAAATGCAATAGACAGTAAAATATACTGGTATAATACCACAGCTTTATTTTCGTTAAAAAATAGGCACATTTAGTCACAGAAAAAATAACACAGAAAAAACATTAAAGAAATGAATAGAATTCCAGAAAGTAAATCCATTCTTTATGATAAACTTTTGGAGGAAACCAAATGACAATGCAAAGTATTATACTTTTTTCTTAGCTGCCATGGCATCTTCAGTAAAATTGAACATGTGTTAAGATACAAAGACTAAACAATCAAAGACATACCACAATGCCAGAAAAATGCATTTAATAAAGAATGAAAGAAGAATAAAGAAAAAAAATGGAAATTGAAAAGCTTAATCCTAAAGAATCAATAGATCAAAGAACAAATCAAAGAAATAATCAATTCATTAAAAAGAATGATAAAAATTAGCAATATTTCAAAATATATGGGATGCAGTCAAAGCGCTATGTAGGGCATAATTTATATCTCTAGACATATATCAAAAAGGGGGAGAAAAAGGAGAACTTTAATTGGGCATAGAGCTAAAGAAAAAAAAAAAAACTAAAAAATAATAAATTTAAAATCCCTGATTAAACACCAACAAGAAAATCCTTAAATTAAAAAAAGCTATTAATAAAAGTTTAAAAAATAACATACATCAATATAGAATGACATGAACAGAACTAGGAGAATATTTTACACACTAACAACAATAACGTAAAGATGATTAAATAAAAAATACTTTGTTATGATGATAAACAAAATGATCCAATCCAATTTCAAAGGATCCATGGCAACAAATGTTATCTACATCCAGAAAGAAAATTAATAATCTATGAATATATATTGAAACCTATTTTTAAAATTTTTTTCTTGTTTTGTGAATGGGTTTGTGTGTTTTCTTTTACAACATAGTTAATATGGAAATAACTTTTGTATATCTTCACATATATAATGTATATAATATTGTTTACCCTCTCAATGAGTGGGGAAAGGACACAAGGGAGAGAGACAGTTTGGAATTTAATTTTTTTTTTAACAAGTGATTAAGAAATATTTAGCTAAATAAACAACATTTAGTTTTTTTAAACGCTTCCTCTTTATTGATTTATAGCAAAAAATATTATTTCAGCACACCACTTATATTTTCACATGGGAAACAGATGATTTAATGTTAGACATTTTTTTAATATTAGATAGATTAAAAAATGATGTTTGTACAGCGTATATGTTTAAAATGAAATAGTTCCTGGTCTCAAGGAACTTAAATGCTAGCTCTCTATCATATGAAAACTATACTAAAATTCTAAAAAACTATATCCTGCTGAAAGGTAGCATAAATAATGAAGCCATATCAATACTAAACATATATGCACCAAGTGGTATAGCATCTAACTTTCTAAAGGAAAAGTTAAGAGAATTGCAAGAAGAAATAGACAGTAAAACTATAATAGTGGGAGTTCTCAACCTTGCACTCTCAGATTTAGACAAATCAAACCAGAAAACAAATAAGAAAGAAATTTAAAAAGTAAATAGAACATTAGAAAAACTAGGTATGATAGACCTTTGGAGAAAACTGAATGGCAATAGAAAGGAATATACTTTCTTCTCAGCAGTTCATGGATCCTATACAAAAATTGACCATATATTAGGACATAAAGATCTCAAAATTAAATGTAGGAAGGCAGAAATAATAAATGCCTTCTTCTCAGATCACAATGCATAAAAGCTACATTCAGTAAAAAGTTAGGGGTAAATAGACCAAAAAGTAATTGGAAAATGAACAATCTCATCTTAAAGAATGACTGGGTGAAACAGCAAATTATAGAAACAATTAATAATTTCACCCAAGATAATGACAATGATGAGACATCATACCAAAATGTGTGGGATGCAGCTAAAGCAGTAATAAGGCAAAATTTTATATCTTTAGAGGCTTATTTGAAGAAAATAGAGAAAGAGAAAATTAATGAATTGGGCCTGCAACTTAAAAAGCTAGAAAAAGACCAAATTAAAAACCCCCAACCAAAAATTAAACTTGAAATACAAAAATTAAAAGGAGAAATCAATAATATTGAAAGTAAAAAAAAAACTATTGAATTAATAAATAAAACCAAGAATTGGTTTTATGAAAAAGCCAATAAAATAGATAAACCTTTGGTAAATCTGATCAGAAAAAAGAAAGAGGAAAATCACATTGTTAGTCTTACAAATGAAAAGGGGGATCTTTCCACCAATGAAGAGGAAAAGAGAAATAATAAGGAGTTACTTTGCCCAACTTTATGCCAATAAATTTGATAACTTAAGTGAAATGGATGACTTCCTCCAAAAATATAGGCTCCCTAGTAGATTAACAGAGGAGGAGATAAATTGCTTAAATAGTCCCATTTCAGAAAAAGAAATAGAACAAGCTATTAATCAACTCCCCAGGAAAAAATCCCCAGGACCAGATGGATTCACATGTGAATTCTACCAAACATTTAAAGAACAATTAGCCCCAATGTTATATAAGTTATTTGAAAAAATGGGGGATGAAGAAGTCCTACCAGACTCCTTTTATGACACAGACATGGTACTGATACCTAAACCAGGTCGATCGAAAACTGAGAAAGAAAATTATAGACCAATTTCCTTAATGAATATTGATGCTGAAATCTTAAATAAGATATTAGCAAAAAGACTTCAGAAAATTATCCCCAGGATAATACACTATGATCAAGTAGGATTTATTCCAGGAATGCAGGGCTGGTTTAATATTAGGAAAACTATTAATATAATTGACCATATAAATAATCAAATTAATAAGATCCATATGATCATCTCAATAGATGCAGAAAAAGCATTTGACAAAATCCAACCTCCATTCCTACTAAAAACATTTGAGAGTATAGGAATAAATGGACATTAGAATAATCAGGAGCATATATTTAAGACCGTCAGTAAGCATAATATGCAATAGAAATAAACTGCAACCTTTCCCAGTAAGATCAGGAATGAAACAAGTTTGCCCACTATTAGCATTACTATTCAGTATAGTACTAGAAACGCTAGCCTCGGCAATAAGAGCCGAGAAAGAGATTCCAGGAATTAGAGTAGGAAATGAGGAAATCAAACTATCACTCTTTGCAGATGACATGATGGTATACTTAGAGAACCCCAAAGATTTTGCTAAAAAGCTATTAGAAATAATTCAAAATTTCAGCAAAGTGGCAGGATACAAAATAAATCCACATAAATCCTCAGCATTTTTATATATCACTAACAAAATGCAACAGCAAGAGATACAAAGAGAAATGCCATTCCAAACAAATGTTGAGAGTATAAAGTATTTGGGAATCCATCTACCAAAGAATAGTCAAGATTTATATGAGAAAAATTACAAAACACTTACCACAAAAATAAAGTCAGATGTAAATAATTGGAAAGACATTCAGTGCTCTTGGATAGGCAGAGCGAATATAATAAAGATGACAATACTCCCCAAACTAATCTATTTATTTAGTGCTATATCAATCAGACTCCCAAGAAACTATTTTAATGACCTAGAAAAAATAACAACAAAATTCATATGGAAGAATAAAAGGTCGAGAATTGCAAGGGAAATAATGAAAAAAAAAAAAAAAGGCAGAGGAAGGTGGTCTAAGTGTACCTGATCTAAAGCTATATTATATAGCAGCAGTCACCAAAACTATTTGGTACTGGCTAAGAAATAGAACAGTAGATCAGTGGAACAGATTAGATACAAAGGACAAAAAAGGGTACATCTATAGCAATCTAATCTTTGACAAATCCAAAGATACCAACATTAGGGACAAAAATTCATTATTCGGAAGAAACTGTTGGGAAAACTGGAAATTAGTATGGCAGAAATTAGATATGGACCCACACTTAACACCATATACCAAGATAAGATCAAAATGGGTCCATGATTTAAGCATAAAGAGTGAGATAATAAATAGATTAGAGGAACAGAGGATAGTCTACCTCTCTGACTTGTGGAGGAGGAAGGAATTTATGACCAGAGGAGAACTAGAGATCATTATTGATCACAAAATAGAAGATTTTGATTACATCAAACTAAAAAGTTTCTGTACAAACAATACTAATGCAAACAAGATTAGAAGGGAAGTAACAAATTGGGAAAATATTTTTTAAAGCAAAGGTTCTTTTTTTTTTATTCATTTTTCCAAATTTTCCCCTCCCTCCCTCCACTCCCTCCCCCCGATGGCAGGTAATCCCATACATTTTACATGTGTTACAATATAACCTAGATACAATATATGTGTGTAAATACCTTTTTCTTGTTGCACCTTAATTATTAGCTTCTGAAGGTATAAGTAACCTGGGTAGATAGAGAGTAGTGCTAACAATTTACATTTGCTTCCCAGTGTTCCTTCTCTGGGTATAGTTATTTCTGTCCATCATTGGTCAACTGGAAATGAGTTGGATCTTCTTTATGTTGAAGATTTCCACTTACATCAGAATACATCCTCATACAGTATTGTTGTTGAAGTGCATAGTGATCTTCTGGTTCTGCTCATTTCACTCAGCAACAGTTGATTTAAGTCTCTCCAAGCCTCTCTGTATTCCTCCTGCTGGTCATTTCTTACAGAGCAATAATATTCCATAACCTTCATATACCACAATTTACCCAACCATTCTCCAATTGATGGACATCCATTCAACTTCCAGTTTCTAGCTACAACAAAAAGAGCTTCCACAAACATTTTGGCACATACAGGTCCCTTTCCAATCTTTAGTATTTCTTTGGGATATAATCCCAATAACAGCAATGCTGGGTCAAAGGGTATGCACAGTTTGACAACTTTTTGGGCATAGTTCCAAATTGCTCTCCAGAATGGCTGGATTCTTTCACAACTCCACCAACAATGTATCAGTGTCCCAGTTTTACGACATACCCTCCAACATTCATCATTATTTGTTCCTGTCATCTTAGCCAATCTGACAGGTGTGTAGTGGTATCTCAGAGTTGTCTTAATTTGCATTTCTCTGATCAGTAGTGATTTGGAACACTCTTTCATATGAGTGGAAATAGTTTCAATTTCTTAATCTGAGAATTGTCTGTTCATATCCCTTGACCATTTATCAATTGGAGAATGGTTTGGTTTCGTATAAATCAGGGTCAGTTCTCTATATATTTCGGAAATGAGACCTTTGTCAGAACCTTTACTTTTAAAAATATTTTCCCTATTTGTTACTTCCCTTCTAATCTTGTTTGCATTAGTATTGTTTGTACAGAAACTTTTTAGTTTGATGTAATCAAACTCTTCTATTTTGTGATCAATAATGATCTCTAATTCTCCTCTGGTCATAAATTCCTTCCTCCTCCACAGGTCTGAGAGGTAGACTTTTCTCTGTTCCTCTAATCTATTTATGATCTCATTCTTTATGCCTAAATCATGGACCCATTTTGATCTTATCTTGGTATATGGTGTTAAGTGTGGATCCATATCTAATTTCTGCCATACTAATTTCCAGTTTTCCCCACAGTTTCTTCCGAATAATGAATTTTTGTCTCTAATGTTGGTATCTTTGGGTTTGTCAAAGATTAGATTGCTATAGATGTACCCTTTTTTGTCCTTTGTATCTAATCTGTTCCAATGATCTACCGTTCTATTTCTTAGCCAGTACCAAATAGTTTTGGTGACTGCTGCTATATAATATAGCTTTAGATCAGGTACACTTAGACCACCTTCCTCTGCCTTTTTTTTTTTTTTTTTCATTAGTTGCCCTGCAATTCTCGACCTTTTATTCTTCCATATGAATTTTGTTGTTATTTTTTCTAGGTCATTAAAATAGTTTCTTGGGAGTCTGATTGGTATAGCACTAAATAAATAGATTAGTTTGGGGAGTATTGTCATCTTTATTATAGTTGCTCGGCCTATCCAAGAGCACTGAATGTTTTTCCAATTATTTAAATCTAACTTTATTTTTGTGGCAAGTGTTTTGTAATTTTTCTCATATAATTCCTGACTATTCTTTGGTAGATGGATTCCCAAATACTTTATACTCTCAACATTTGTTTGGAATGGCATTTCTCTTTGTATCTCTTGCTGTTGCATTTTGTTGGTGATATATAAGAATGCTGAGGATTTATGTGGATTCATTTTGTATCCTGCCAGTTTGCTAAAATTCTGAATTATTTCTAATAGCTTTTTAGCAGAGTCTTTGGGGTTCTCTAAGTATACCATCATGTCATCTGCAAAGAGTGATAGTTTGATTTCCTCATTTCCTACTCTCATTCCTGGAACCTCTTTCTAGGCTCTTATTGCCGAGGCTAGCATTTCTAGGATTATATTGAATAGTAATGGTGATAGTGGGCAACCTTGTTTCACTCCTGATCTTACTGGGAAAGGTTGCAGTTTATTTCTATTGCATATTATGCTTACTGAAGGTCCTAAATATATGCTCCTGATTATTCTAAGGAATAATCCATTTATTCCTATACTCTCAAGAGTTTTTAGTAGGAATGGATGTTGGATTTTGTCAAATGAAAAGAAAAGGTTCTGACAAAGGTCTCATTTCCGAAATATATAGAGAACTGACCCTAATTTATAAGAAACTGAACCATTCTCCAATTGATAAATGGTCAAAGGATATGAACAGACAATTCTCAGAGGAAGAAATTGAAACTATATCCACTCACATGAAAGAGTGTTCCAAATCACTACTGATCAGAGAAATGCAAATTAAGACAACTCTGAGATACCACTACACACCTGTCAGATTGGCTAAGATGACAGGAACAAATAATGATGAATGTTGCAGGGCATGTGGGAAAACTGGGACACTAATACATTCCTGGTGGAGTTGTGAAAGAATCCAGCCATTCTGGAGAGCAATTTGGAACTATGCCCAAAAAGTTATCAAACTGTGCATACTCTTTGACCCAGCAGTACTACTACTGGGCTTATATCCCAAAGAAATACTAAAGAGTGGAAAGAGACCTGTATGTGCCAAAATGTTTGTGGAAGCTCTTTTTGTTGTAGCTAGAAACTGGAAGATGAATGGATGTCCATCAGTTGGAGAATGGTTGGGTAAATTATGGTATATGAAGGTTATGGAATATTATTGCTCTGTAAGAAATGACCAGCAGGAGGAATACAGAGAGGCTTGGAGAGACTTACATCAACTGATTGCTGAGTGAAATGAGCAGAACCAGAAGATCACTGTACACTGCAACAACAATACTATATGAGGATGTATTCTGATGGAAGTGGAAATCTTCAACATAAAGAAGAGTCAACTCACTCCCAGTTGATCAATGATGGACAGAGGTAGCTACACCCAGAGAAGAAACACTGGGAAGTGAATGTAAATTGTTAGCACTAGTATCTGTCTTCCCAGGTTACATGTACCTTCGGAATCTAATGCTTTTTTGTGCTACAAGAAAATGATATTTACACACATGTATTGTATCTAGGTTATATTGTAACACATGTAAAATGTATGGGATTCCCTGTCATCGGGGGGAGGGAGTGGAGGGAGGGGGGGATAAATTGGAAAAATGAATACAAGGGATAATATTATAAAAATATATAATAATAATTTTAAAAGTCCAAAAAAGAAAATCAGAACTATTTATTTAGCTTAATAAGTCCCAGGAAATTTTCAACACAGATAGTTTCCTGTCTTGAACTCAATGTTTTACATTGAACTAGAACCTCTAAATTTCCTTCCATGTTAAAATTTCTATCATCCTATGACTATTCTAACAATTTAAAAATACTCATATAAATCACTGTGGTCCCCATTAAAATAGAGTAATTTAATGATGAAATAGTCAAAAAAGTGTTTTGAGTAAAGGAAAATAATTTATATTTATTGTCAAATGATGTGGCATATTGCTACAGTTCATTATGTCATACACCTATGAAAGGCATAGTGCCTTAAAATACAGTCTTCACTGTACATATATCTCTTACATATAAAAAAGTGCTTTAAGAAAGAATTTGAATAGTCTAGAGAGAAAATGATCGATAGTATAGATATGAGGAGTAGATCTTTTTGTCAAAAAAAATTGATGTTTCACTTTTGTAGTAATTGATTAATGTTATTAAAGAGGAAAAAATATTGTATTTATTAAATTAGAAAAGCATGAGTGCAAAGAAATAATTTCCAGGGCACAGAAGGAATAGAGTATTGTATTGAAGACATTGGACCTACAATGAATAATGGATACCTCAGAAAATTTGCATATACATATTTTATGACTAAAGAAAATAACTTCAAACTGAGTATCTTATAAATATTTGGAAACTGGCTTATAATTTTCAAGGTACCATCAATCTGATAGGAAAGAAAAATTGATATTTTTAATCTTGTTTAAGTAAAAAGTTAGTCACTAAGACTCAGAAAACTCATTTAAACTAGGCAATACAATAGCTTTTTAACACAAGAAAAACATGAGATAGGAAATAGACAGAATCCATTAGATTGGTAACTCCTAACTATTAGGAACTGTCTTTTCTGTTTCACTGTATCCTTGTGTTTAGCACAATGCTTGACACACAATAGGTGCTTAATGAATATGTATCAGTTGACAAACTGACTTTAGAGGACCAGAAGAGGAATCAGAATATCAGAGAAAAACTGAAAACATTCCAGGAAAGAGTAAACCTGAAAAATAGCTTCGGTTGAGTAGCAGTAAATGCCAGAACTATGGAAGTTAGAGGCAATAATATGATAGAAAGCTTCATTTGAGTGAACCTTAATTGTCCTTATTGTAGAGCATCTGTGATAGCTATTGCCCTTTATTACACTCTAAAACTACAAGAAAGGTGAACCTTTTCAAAAATAGTTCTTGCTTCCTGATATCTTATATGGTTTAAATGGTAAAAGCAGAAAGGACTCTCTGCAGATACTTCAGTATCATGGATTAAGAAGTAAACATTAACATACTGCTTTGAGTTCCATTCTGATTAGGTTGCTATGACATTCAGTTGGCTGCTATGGTTTGTATAGCCCAGTGATACCTGAATTTTGATATTTCTCTGACTTAAAGAGAATTACTAGTCACTAAAAGTCACTACTCTCTAAATGTATTTTTAAGTATCGATAGTTAATGATAAAAATCAAAGGCTAAGTTTGAGAGTGTGGCAGCAGTAAATAGAACTCTGTGTCTGGAATCAGGAAGATTCATTTATTTGAATTCAAATCTGGTCTCAAATACTTAGTAGTTGTGGGACCCTATTCAAGTCACCTGAACTTGTTTTACTTCTTTTCTTCTGTAAAACAAGAAGGGGAAGGAAATCACAAAGTATTCCAGTATCTTTGTCAGGAAAACTGCAAGTGGAAGTAAACAGACTGAAAATGACTTAACACAATATGTTTGAGAAGAGTATTTTCACAGCTTGAGTGTTGTGTATCTGTGGCTTACAGTTTAAAAGTTCATGATATTAGAATGTAAGCTTTGTGAGGGTAACAATTAAACTGTCTATTAGGTTGGCTACAATTTAGTCAGGACAATTGAACAAAACATATGTTATCAAGTGAGAAGTTTTGTGCTAAGTAGTGACTTTAAAGACCAAAAACAAAATAATTGTTACCCTCACAGAGCTTACATTCTAATATGATGAACTTTTAAACTGTAAGCCACAGATACTGGAAAAGAGTTGAAAAAAATGATTAAAAGAAGATAGAACATCTTTGTTAAATTACAATGCTCTTGTTGGTTTTCTGGACGTCGTGGAAGCCTTTCAGAGCAGCCTTGGTCACAGTGGGGGAAGTGCAGGAGGCTGGCCACTATGGTGGTGTGAGATGAAGTGAATAAATCTGTCTCTGAGACCGAGGGTTTGTGCTTCAGTCTCCAGCTACCACAAAGGTGGACAATGGAATGAATCTGTCTCTTGGTCCCTGATGGCTGTTATATACTCTATTAAATTACATCATCATAGGTGTGAATCTTGTGGAACTATATTAAGTACTAAGTACATGTACAGAACTAGAGAACTATTAATCACCATGTTAAATTAGAGAACCATTGTCTTTATCAATTCCACCGAGTTAGCACCTTGTAAGAATACTTGTTTTAAGTACAAGAATTCTGGCCCACAAAATAAAAGCACATTTCTGAATATTTACCTCCCTTTCTTAATTTTTTTCTTAGAATATTTCCAGGTATATATTTATCATATACATGATAAATTATTTCTATATTTAATTAATAACCAATTATTTTTCAGCAAGGGTTTTTTTTAATCATTCCTCAGGTCAAGCCCATGCATTTAACTATGCTCAGCTAATCCAATAAAACTGAAATTTTAAAAATATTTTGTTCAAAATAGAACAATTTACCAATCAAAAAGAATCTATTAAGTGCCTTCAATATTAACATATTAAAAATAGTGATGTGATAATCATCATCAAAATTTTTCCATATCAAGATGGCATAACACTATTTATCTAAGAAAGCTTTTTTACCCTCAAGGGAAAAAATGGGATAGAACTAGGGACATGTTCTAAAATGTTGAAGCAGATCCACTTGGTAGCTTTGTATTTTGCCTAATTACTTGTCATAACTAGCTTAAAAAACAAAATAATAAAGCATTTCAAAATCATACAGGTCTATATAATAAGAATTGATAATGAAAGAGATAAAGCCCTCCAAAATAGCACATACTAATTTTTTAATATATATTTTTAAAAATAATAATAGGTTTTACTTAACAGATATTTGCATGGATAACGTTAAAATGTTGACAATTGCCAAAACTTTTGTTCCAATTTTTTCCCTCCTTCCCCCGCCCAGATGGCAGGTCAACCAATACATGTTAAATATGTTAGAGTATAAATTAAACACAATATGTGTATACATGACCAAACAGTTGTTTTGATGAACAAAAAGAATCAGACTTTGAAATAGTGTCCATTTAGTCTGTGAAGGAAATCCAAAATGCAGGCGTACAAAATTATATGGAGCAGAAATTTTATGTAGTGATTCATAGTCATCTCCCAGAGTTCTTTCACTGGGTGTAGCTGGTTCAGTTCATTATTGCTCTATTGGAACTGATTTGGTTCATCTCATTGTCCATCAGAATTGATCATCATACAGTATTGTTGTTGAAATATATAATGATCTCCTGGTCCTGCTCATTTCACTCAGCATCACTTCATGTAAGTCTCTCCATAGCTTTCTGAAATCATCCTGTTGGTCATTTTTTACAAACAATAATATTCCATAATATTCATATACCAAAATTTATTCAGCCAATCTCCAATTGATGGGCATCCATGTAGTTTCCAGTTTCTGGCCACTTCAAAGAGGGCTGCCACAAACACTCTTGCACAAACAGGTCCCTTTCCCTTCTTTAAGATATCTGTGGGATAAAAACCCAATAGCAAATCTGCTGGGTCAAAGGGTATGCACAGTTTGATAACTTTTTGAGCATAGTTCCAAATTGCTCTCCAGAATGGCAGGATGTATTCAAAATTCCACCAACAATGTATCAGTGTCCCTGTTTTCACACATTCCCTTCAACATTCTGCATTACCCTTCTCTGTCATTCTAGCCAATCTGACAGGTGTGTAGTGGTATCTCAGAGTTGTCTTAATTTGCATTTATCTGATTAATAATGATTTGGAGCATCTTTTCATATGACTAGAAATAGTTTCAATATCTTTATCCTAGAATTGTCTGTTCATATCCTTTGACCATTTATCAATTGAAGATTGGCTTGAATGTTATATATTAGAGTCAATTCTCTATATATTTTGGAAATGAGGCCTTTATCTGAACCTTTGACTGTAAAAATGCTTTCCCAGTTTATTGTTTCCCTTTTAATCTTATCTGCATTGATTTTGTTTGTACAAAAACTTTCAATTTGATATAATCAAAGTTTTCCACTTTGAGATCAATAATGATCTCTAGTTCTTCTTTGGACATGAATTCATTCCTCTTCCACAGGTCTAAGAATCAAACTATCCTATGTTGCTCCAATTTATTTATAATATTGTTTATTCCTAGGTCATGAACCCATTTTGACATGATCTTGGTGTACAGTGTTAAGTGTGGTTCTATGCCTAATTTCTGCCATATTAATTTCCAATTTTCCCAGCAATTTTTGTCAAACATTGAGTTCTTATCCCAAAGGCTGGGGTCCTTGGGTTTGTCAAACACTAAGTTATTAGAGTTATTGATTATTTTGTCCTTTGGACCTAACCTATTCCACTGATCAACTAGTCTAGCCAATATCAAATGGTTTTGGTAACTGCTGCTTTATAATATAATTTTAGGTCTGGTACAGTGAGGCCACCTTCATTTGATTTTTTTTTTCATTAATTCTCTTGAAATTCTTGACCTTTTGTTTTTCCATATGAACTTTGTTGTTATTTTTTCTAGGTCATTAAAATAGTTTTTTGGGAGTCTAATTTGTATAGTGCTAAATAAATAGATTAGTTTAGGTAATATTGTCATCTTTATTATATTTGCTCGCCCAATCCAAGAACATTTAATATTTTTCCAATTGGTTAGATCAGACTTAATTTGTGTGGAAAATGTTTTGTAGTTTTGTTCATATAGTTTCTGATTTTCACTTGGCAGATAGATTCCTAAATATTTTATATTTTCGGTAGTTACTTTAAATGGAATTTCTCTCTGAAGCTCTAACTATTGGATTTTGTTAGTGACATATTAGAATGCTGATGATTTATGTGGATTTATTTTGTATCCTGCAACTTTGCTAAAGGTATGGATTATTTCTAAAAGCTTTTTAGTTGAATCTTTCGGGTTCTCTACATATACCATCATATCATCAGCAAAGAGTGATAATTTGGTTTCCTGATTACTTACTCTAATTCCTTTAATCTCTTTCTCCACTAGCATTTCTAATACAATATTGAATAGTAATGGTGATAGTGGACAACCTTGTTTCACCCCTGATCTTAATGGGAATGGTTGCAATCTTTCCCCATTACATATGATACTTATTGATGGTTTAAAAATAAATGCTACTGATTATTTTAAGGAAAAGTCCATTTCTTTCTATACTCTCAAGTGTTGGATTTTATCAAATGCTTTTTCTGCATCTATTGAGATGATCATATGATTTTTGTTAATTTGATTATTAATATGGCCAATTATACTGATAGTTTTCCTAATATTGCACCAGCCCTGCATTCCTGTTATAAATCCTACTTGTTCATAGTGTATTATCCTGAGGATGATTTTCTGTAATCTTTTTGCTAATATCTTATTTAAGATTTTAGCATCAATATTCATTAGGGTGATTGGTCTATAGTTTTTTTTCTCCGTTTTCAATCTACCCAGTTTGGGTATCAGTACCATGTCTGTATCATAAAAGGAATTTGATAGGACTCCTTCATTCCCTATTTTTTCAAATAGTTTATATAACATTGGAGCTAATTGTTCTTTGAATGTTTGGTAGAATTCACAGGTGTGAATCCATCTAGTCCTGGAGATTCTTTCTTAGGGAGTTGATTAAAAGATTGCTCTATTTCTTTTTCTGTCATGGAACTGTTTAAGCAATTTACTGCTTCCTCTGTTAATCTGGGAAGGCTATATTTTTGGAGGTAGTTTTTCATTTCACTTATGTTATCAAATTTATTGGCATAAAGTTGAGCAAAGTAACTCCTTATTATTTTTCTAATTTACTCCTCATTGGTGGACAATTCCCCATTTTCATTTTTAAGACTAACAATTTGATTTTCCTCTCTTTTTTCTAATCAGATTTAACAAAGGTTTATCTATTTTATTTTTTTTTCATAAAACCAACTCTTAGTTTTATTTATTAGTTCAATAGTATTTTTACTTTCAATATTATTAATTTCTCCTTTTAATTTTAGAACTTTAAGTTTAGTATTTGATTGCGGGTTTTTAATTTGGTCTTTTTCTAGCTTTTTAAGTTGCAAGCACTATCCATTGATCTTCTCTTTCTCTATTTTCTTTAAGTAAGTCTCCAAAGATATAAAATGTCCCCTGATTACTGCTTTAGCTCCATCTCACAAATTTTGGTATGATGTCTCATCATTGTCATTATCTTGAGTGAAATTATTAATTGCATCTATAATTTGCTGTTTCACCCAATCATTCTTTAAGATGAGATTATTTAGTTTCTAATTACTTTTTGATCTATTTACCCCTAACTTTTTGTTGAATGTAGTTTTTATTGCATCGTGATCTGAAAAGAAAGCCTTTACTATTTCTGCCTTCCTGCATTTAATTTTGAGATCTTTATGTCCTACTATATAGTCAATTTTCGTTTATGTTCCATGAATTGCTGAGAAGAACGTATACTCCTTTCTGTCACCATTCAATTTTCTTCAAAGATCTATCATACCTAATTTTCCTAATATTCGATTTACCTCTATAATTTTTTTCTTATTTGTTTTGAAGTTTGATTTATCTAATTCTGAGAGTCCAAGGTTGAGCTCTCTCACTATTATAGTTTCGCTGTTTATTTCTTCCTGCAACTCCCTTAACTTCTTTAGGAAGTTAGAAGCTATACCACTTGGCACATATATGTTTAGTATTGATATGACTTCATTGTCTATGCTACCCTTTAGCAAGATATAGTTTCCTTCCTTATCTCTTTTGATTAGATCAATATTTGCTTTTGCTTGATCTGAGATAAAGATGGCTACCCCTACTTTTTTGACTTCACTTGAAGCATAATAGATTCTGCTCCAGTCTTTTACTTTCATTCTGTATGTATCTCCCATCTTTAAATATGTTTCCTGTAAACAACATATTGTATGGTTCTGACTGTTGATCCAGTCTCCTATCCATCTCTGCTTAATGGGAGAGTTCATCCCATTCACATTTACATTTAAAATTACTAATTCTGTATTTTCTTCCATCATAATATCCCCTGATTATGATTTTTTCCTTACCCCCCAAACCCCTTCCCCAGTATTAAACTTATGAGCCCCATTTGGCTCACACAGCCCTCCCTCTTTAATATCCATCCCTTTCCCTTTCTTATTACCTTTCCCTTTTCCCTTTTCCTTTCCCTCTTTTTAATGAGGTGAGAAAGCATTTTCTGTAAAACTAATATGTTAATTATTTTCTCTTTAAGTCAATTCTGATTAGAGTAAGATTCACACAATGTTCCTCACCCTCTCTAATTTCCCTCAGATATGATAGGTTTTCTTTGCTTCTTTGTGGACTGTAGTTTCCCTCTTTTTATCTCCCCTTTCTCCTTTTTCTTACACTATGCCTTTTCCATTTCTACTTCTCCCCCCCCTTTTTTTTTGTTATATCCTTAAAAATCAAATTATACATGTACTCTTAATGTATATCCACAAGAGAAATACAGTTCTCAAGAGTTTCTTTTACCTTTTTTCTGCTTCTCCAGTCCTAGGACTGGAGATCAAATGTTTTATTTAGATCTGGTTTTTTCCTTAGAAACATATGGAATTCATCTGTTTCATTAAATGTCCATCTTCTTCCATGGAAGAAAATGCTCAACTTAGCTGGGTAGTTTATTCTTGGCTGCATTCCAAGTTCTTTTGCCCTTCAGAATATCAGATTCCAGGCCCTTTAATCCTTTAATTAGAGGCAGCCAGATCTTGAGTGACCCTTATTGTGGCATCTTGGTACTTGAATTGTTTTTTTTTTTTTTTTTCCTGGCTGCTTGTAATATTTTTTCCTTAGTCAGATAGTTCTGAAATTTGGCCACAATGTTCCGTGGCGGGTTTTTTTTGTTATTTTTTTGGGGTCTTTTTCAGAAGGTGTTCGATGAATTCTTTCAATGTCTAGTTTACCTTTTGGTTCTATTTGGTTTTATTATCTCTGGGCAAATCTCTTTGAGGATTTCTTGTAAAATAGTATCTAGGCTCTTTTTTTCATCATAATTTTTGGGAAGTCCAATAATCCTCATATTGTCTCTCCTAGATCTATTTTCTAGGTCTGTCATTCTGGCAAGTAGATAGCTGACATTTTTCTCCAGATTTTCATTTTTTTAGCTTTGCATGGCTGATTCTTGGTGTATCAGTGAATCATTCATTTCTATTTGTTCAGTTCTGATTTTTAATGAGTTATTTTCATCATTAGCTTTTTTTATTTCTTTTTGTATGTTTCCAATTGAGTTCTTAAATGAGTTGTTTTGCTCTATGGAATTTTTTTCCATTTCACTAAATTTGTTTTTTAGTGAGTTATTTTCTTTTTCCAATTCACAAATCCTACTTTCTTGGGAATTCTATATGTTTTCCAATTCATAGATTCTACTTTCCTGTGAATTCTTTACCTTTTCCAATTGACATTTCAGGAATCTGTTTATATTTTCTAATTCACATTTCAGGACATTGTTATTCTCTAGCATAGCTTCTCTTTCCTTTCCCTATTTTTCTTCTAATTCTCTCTTTAGATTTTTAATAGTTTCTTCTAGGAGAGCGTTATTTGAAGTATTGTCTGGGGGCTGTCTGCTATTAGCCTCCTCATTTTTGGAAACCAGTTCTTTTTCTGCATAGAAGCTTTAAATCGTTTGCTCATTTTTTTTTTTTTTAAAGCCTTCAGTGTCTTCCCTCAGAGCAAGGAGATTACCAGCTTCCTCTACAGAGAGAGGGTGGGTTTATGGGCAATATTTGCCCTCTCAATGGGCTGCAAGGAATGGCCAAGTTGCAGGAGTGTTCTGGGAAGAGCTCCACGTGGAAGTGAGTATGCTTGGGTATCACGGCCAGGTTGTGTTAGTGCCCTGCAAGGAGCCCCACTGTGAGGATTAGTGACCGCCTTGGGGCTAGAGATTAAGTAGCAAAGGTATCATTGCCCCCCCACAAATGCCTGTTTTAAGTATTCCTGATCCTCCTGTCCCAGCACTGAACCAGAAGTTTCCCTACCTGGGGAGCACAGTAGGGCTGGAGAAATTCCACTACCCCTGGCAAGCCCCTCACTCTACAGATGAGAGGCTGCCCTGGGTTGTGCCCCTGCTGTGTGTGACTGCCCCCCACCATGAGCCCCTCACTTCCATAACACATCTGTGTTATGGTCTGCACTAGGTCACTTCCCGTCCTGGGTGGGTACAGCCAGATCCTCTCAGGCTTTGGCATTCCTCAGTGCACCCACTATCCCAGCTCCAACTTCTCTGCTGGTCCCCTACTCTGCCACCAAAGCAAAGCAGTCAGGCTACAGCAGAGAGCTCTATGTAAACCTTCCAACCCCAGAAGCCACCCCACTCCCGTTTCTATCCCTGCCCTGTGCTGATCTGCTCCCTCCACCTCAGCTCAAACCTTTATCTGGCAATATTCCAGATTCTCTTCTGCTGGTAAGTTTTTGTATTTGCAATCTTCGTGGGTTTTATGCTGTTTTTGAGGCTGAATTAAATAGTTGGTAGAGAGGGAATTAAAGAGCTTAGAAAGTTCCGCCTAGCTTTTCCACCATCTTGGCTCTGCCTCAACACATACTAATTGAAAACATCACAGAATAGCAATGTGGTTTCCTGAAAGAAGTGGTTGTGGTAATGAATGTAAGGCTTTATTGTTTAATCCAGAAACAGGTAATGGGAAAAAAGCAGAAAACAAATGAGAATAAAAAATGGATAAAAGAAAGTTCATGATCTCATGTATATATATATATATATAATAGATTTGAACAGTCATTCAGTCATTTCATAAATCTAAACAGCCTTTTCTTTTCATCAGTTATTCAGGTTTAGAGATTGGAGAACTGTGCCCAAATTGTTTTAGAATATAGTACAGTCAGAATAACAATGAATTATTTTACTCAATCAATATATCCAGCAGTTCATCAAATTTAATTGATGTGGTGGGTTGTTATGAGTTTGCTGAAGTGAACATTATAGGCAGAGCATAGTATTATTTTACTATTAATATGACTATTTTAATATTTAATTCAGATTAATATTTATATGTAACAATTTAATGGGAAACATGGTAAATACAGCAGAAAACATGACTAATCATCAGTAAAAGTGATCTGCATAGTGTAATTTCCAATAGATAAAATGATAGTCAAATTTTCTATTTCTTGGAGAAATTTCAATACTAGATCAAAAGTATTTCCATAAGCCCTTAATGGTACATGTTAAGGAAACTAAGTTTCTCATTACTCATTTATTAGGACAATCCAGTTTTCTTGCTTTGGGGAAGGGAGTGGAATACAGGAGTTTAAAACATATTATTTTCTAGCACTAATAGATATATGCTTAATACATAATACACTTAACTTTTTATGATTTATCAAATTACCCTCAAATTCTGCCACCCACAGCAGATATATCTTGCATTGTATGCAAGTTGAGATTGAAACATCTGTGCTATTACTGAGAAAATTTCTTCCTAGAAGTTGCTTAGTAGTATTATCATGTGGAGTGAATGTTTTCAAATTCTTTTCATTCATTAGGTATTGTATGAAAAGATTTGTACAATTGAAGAAAAATAAAAACCACTGTGAAGTGAAACCATTTATAAACATTTTTTGTCATTACTTTTCTTATAGATATTACTACTCAAAAACAAGTTTGCATTTTTTGCAAGTTTCTGTAATTAATGGAATTTTCATAAAATTTACACTAGTGCATAAACAATAAATATGTACTCAATCTTTTTTTAAGTGGAAATGAAATAAATGTACTTAAATATATAAGGATTATTTTGTAAGTATTTTGTAATTATTACTTAAGGAAAAATTTTGAAAAATATATGAACTATTTTATATTGTAACTTTTTTTCTTATTAATTGTGTGAAAAATAACAATTAGGTGGCACAATGAGTCTGGGCAGGGGATCAAAAGACCTAAACTAAAATCTCTTTAGTTGTATGATGTTAAACAACCTAATTCAAATTTTGTTTGTCTCAGTTTCCTGATCTGCAAAATGGGGGTAATAATAGAGCTTACCATTAGATGTTGGAGAAGATGTGGAAAAAGAGGACACAAATGCTCTATAGGCAGACTTGTGAACTGATCCACTCTTTCTGGAGAGTAATTTGGAACTATGACAAAAGGGCAACTAATCATTGTATAATACCCTTTGATCTAGCAGTAGCATTACCAAGGCTGTATGACAAAAAAAAAAAATCACAGAAAAGGAAAAAACTTATATGTACAAAAAATATTTATAACAGTCATTTCACTTGTGGCAAAATATTGGAAACTGAGAGCCTGCCCATCAACTGGGGAATGGCTAAACAAGCTGTTGTATAGGAATATAATGGAATATTATTGTGGAATAAAAATTATGAACAGGCAGGATTCAGAAAAACCTGGAAAATTTTCTATGAACTGATTTAAAATGAAATGAACAGAATGAGGAAAATATACATACTGTGTGTGACTCTGCTCTTCTCAATTATCCTAGACAGGTGAACAGGACCAACGATTTAAAGAAATGATGGACACTGAATGCAGATCAAAACAATTTTTTTCACTTACTTTATTCTTTTTTTCATATATATTTTTTCCTTTTGAACTACTTTTTCTTTCACAATTCTGGCTCTTATAAAATGTTTTACATGATAGCACATACACAACTTTAATCAAACTGCCTTCTATTTTAGAAATCAGGGAGGATATGAAAAAAGGAAGAAGAATTTGGAACTTAAATTTTTTAAAAATGAATAATAAAAAATGCCTTGATTATATAATTGCAAAAATAAAATACTATTAAAAAGGAGAATAATAGAACATAATTAACAGGGTTCTAATAAGATCAAATAAAACAATATTTATAAAATGCTTACAATGTTACCTGACATGTAATTGGTATATAGAAATATAATTACAACTCTACAAATCATACATTTCTTAGAACACTAATATTATATTTTGTTTTTTTAATTACTTGAAAATATAATTATTTTGATAGGTACTTTTATAAGATTCTTAGGAAATATCAGTCTCAGATTTTCAGTTTTGCTAAAATGAGGTTTCATAAGGCTATAAATGATGAGTCATTTCGGTAAATCTGAACTTGCTTAAATATTTCAGGCTAGATCAGATAAAGGGAATAATAAGGACAAAAACAGATGAATCTATATGCCCAAGGGACATTAATTCTTTTGATTGGATGACACTTTATTATCCATTCATTCTCCGGTTCTTTTACTTTGTATTAAAAAAAAAAAAATCTTTGTTAGGTTCTAACTAAGTGCTAATGAGATAATGAGATATAAGGTTCTTACTAAGTGCTAAGTAGGTACTTGACAATTCTCTAGTTCTGGCCTTTCCTGGGGAAGAGCTTGTGTGCTTAGGAGGACCAAGTTCATTGGTTGAAGTAATTCTTCCCAGAAGCTCTTGCATTATCCCACGCCCATTCTCTGGGAGGATAAAGAGAGCAGCTCTGGAGGAAAAAGGGAGTTGTTTCTGGACCAGACTTGAGGCTGCTCTCTGCAGGAAGGGAAGTCAGCTCTCTATAGGAAGAAGAATCTGTCCTGAGAGATTTGAGTTGACACAGCAGATCTCCTCCCAGAGAGCGATCGGCAGCTTCTGGAGACAACAGCACATTAAAAATCTTGAACAGGATTCGTAGATTTAAACATTGTCATAATCAATTACATCTATGAAAAACAAAGTTTTCTTATATTTATATATAACTTATTGATTAATTGCACTGTTCCTGTCAAAATTGATACATTGAAAAAAAAAACCTCAGAATGTTCAAAATATTTATTATAGAAAATTTAATCTTGAAAAATAAGGAAAAATTACATACACATATAAATAAATGTACACACAGATCTCTCTTTCTCTTTCTCTCTTTCTTTCTCTGTATCTATCTGTCTATTTATCTATCTAGCTATGAATCTGAAAATCTCTGAGCAGAAATAGAAAACATCTAACCAAGACTGGTAGCAATAAAATTTATTTTTGATTATTTTATAAATCCAAATAAAGAATTTTAATCTAAAAAAGATAAGATTTGTAGTATGCATCTTATTTTTATCTATCAAGTTAGAAAGAAAATCAACAGTGTATACTAAAAAAACATAGGAACTAATAGGAGGAAAAAAAAAGTCTCAGAAAAGTGATAGTAGTAAAATTCTTGACCTCAAATAATTATATATAAATGCACAAGTTATAGGCAAGATGAATAGAACTTCTTACTCTATAAAATAAATGCTACCTTAATGACATTGGAGTATGTGACCCATGAGTAGAACATGACTTGATTTTTATGCTTTGTTCGAGAGAAATATTATAAGGAAATGGGCCACAATACTATATACTTAGGAAGTTACATATTATATACTTAGTAAGATAAGTAAAAAAAAATAATACCATAGATTAAATGAAGAATTCACCCCCTGTTAAAGAACATGGGACAAAAATGAGAGATGAAATACATATAGAAAGTATAAAATTTGATAGTTTAGCGTTGTGTGGCAAAATTGAAAGAGGAATGAACATGATAATAAGATAGCTTAATTGAAATGATATGAAGTCAATTTCCTTAAAAATGCAATTTATCAATAAATATATGAAAAGTTCTTTCAAGTCATTAATTACTAGAGATATTCAAAATGGATAAAGTTTGAATTTATATCTTATGCCCTTTATATTGGCAAAGTGACAAAAAAGTACAAGTGGAAATTATCACATCTTGGACTGATGAATTATTCTCATCTTTTTGAAAAATAATTTTAAATGAAAACATCAAATTTTCTAATATATGTACCTCATTTGATGTGATATTTGCATATCCCCAAAAGAGGTAAGAGACAAGTTGTTATATGGGACCCACCTGTCAGTGGCTGCTGGAGGTCTAACTCAGACCTGTAGAATGGATCTCTTCATTTAAGCGGATGATGATGATACAAGAAAATTGAGAGGCAGTTGCTGTTCTCTAACCTCTCCACTTTGAGGCATTTGTGTTGTCTGACCTTTCTCCTCTTCCCTCCAATTTATTTCATTCACCCATCTGCAAGGAATATCTGCATCAGTAAAGGCTGCCTTGCAACTCCTTCAGATGTTATGATTCACATCTTTGAAGGCTTTCAGAGAATTGACCTGCCCATGTGAACACCAGTGATAGGACTACATGGTGGTAACAGAATTGTCAGCAGTTTGGCAACTTCTCAAATCAGAGATAATAAGAAGACATGACAACTTACCGATTTTTTTAATGGATTCCTGTGCCAGTATATATGTGCCAGAGTCAAACTATGCTCTGAAACAAGCAATCTGGCAATTCTTTTGCCTGGATCCAATTCTTGATCATATTTCAGTGGAAGGGAAAATAACTTTTGGTCATTAAAAATGAGTTCTCTGAGGAGTCATAAAACTTTCTATCACAAGGGATCAGGAATGATGAGGAATATGCTAACATCTAGCTCCAAAGGAGTGAGGCTCTGAGGAGCAGTGATTATTGCAAACCTAAGGGATCAGGATTCTGTTTGAGGTAAGTACCAGAGCCCAGATTAGGAAGCTTCTCACTATACCTTTCCCCAGATCACACTATCTTGAAAGCACTGAAAACTTTCAGACATTCAGAATTTATCTCTGAAAAAAGCAGCTCTTATTCTTCCCTTTTGGGGAAGAAATCTAACTTTAACATAAAGTTAAACTCAAGAAACAGAGCAGAAAATCGAACAAACGAAAGAAAAAAAAAAGCAACCATAAAAAGCTCCGATGATGACAGGGGAGATAAAGAAACAAATTAAAAAGAAGATAATGACATTTTTTAAAGCTTCAAAAGGAAAACAAAATAAAACATAACTCCAATAAAAATTCCTTGAAGACCTCAAAATTATTTTAAAAATCAAATAAAAACAGCTAAGGAAAAATGGGTAGAAAATGAGAGTAAGGGAAAATAATGAAAATGCAATCCATAGTTTAGTAAAGGAAGCTCAACAATACAGAAAAGTGAAGAGTTAAAAACAGAACTCCTTAAAAAGAATAATTGGTCAAAGTGAGTAATAAGTACAAAAATTCATAAAAATAAGTTAACTCTTAAAAATTAAAATTGAGCTAGTAGAAGGTAATGATATCATGATATATCAAGAAACAATAAAGCAAAGTCAAAAGAATAGAACAAAAATGGAAAAGATGTTTTTCAATGGAAAAACAACAACTTATATGGAAAATGGATAGAAGAGAGATAATTTAAGAATTTTTGGAATATCTAAAGTAATCATCAGAAAAATTAAATATTATACTTAAGATATTATAAAGAAAAACTTCTCCAATATCATAGAAGCAAAAAGCAAAGTAAAAAATGAAAGGATCAACAGATGATTAGCTGAAAGTGTTCTCCAAATTAAAACTCTCAGGAATATTACAGTCAATTTCCAGATCTCAGAGTTCAAAGAAAAAATACTGCATACAGGTAGAAAGTAAACTCCCAAATATAGAACACAGTTAGAATCATAGGTTTAGTTGTTACCATCTTAAAGGAGAAGATTGCTTGGAACAGAATTAATTGTCGAAGGGAAAAAAAAAAGCCAAGATTTAAGCTAAGATTCAGTGGGGAAAAATAATGAAATAAAGCCTTTTAATAATTCTTGTGAAATGATCTTCATTGAATAGATGATCTGACTTTCAAATACAAGGCATAAAATATGAAATAATAGATGAATATGAAAGAGAAATTATAAGGGATTCAATAATGTTAAACCATTATATTTCTGTACGGGGAAAAGAAACTAATTCCTGAGAATCTTGTTATTACTAAGATAATTAGAACCATTTTACATAGACAGTTGGCATGAGAATAAACTGATTATATTGGAATAAAGTTTGGTGGATTAAGTGACAGTTTTTGTCCACCATGTTTGAAGTGCATCAAAAGTAGGAAGTTTGGGCCAATGTACAACATATTGGCTATATTTTATCATACAAATATGAGCTCAGGAAGTCTCTGCTATAGGTTGGACACAAATATTATATATGATCATTTGTGATGGAAGTTTTTCTAAATTTGTACATCATATGTCTTTTGGACTACTGACATTCTTCTTTGATCATGGAATACAGAACCTTTTTTTGATGTGGCCATACCATTCTTGTGAGTTGGATGCCAGACTTTTCCATGTCTCACAATTGATACCAAATTTCTTAAGAGGGACACTGAATGTGTCCTTGTATCCCTTTTACTAACCTTTATTTGAGCACATGCTTTGTATGAATTATTTATATAAATAACAGATAAATATACATTTGGTATTCAAACACCATTCTTAGATAATTGGAGATGTACTCTCTACACTATAGTTTTAATGCTTAACAGTTTAGCTTTTGAAAAGATCTCTGTATCCAGTTCCTTATGTTTCTAAGTGAGCTTCAGAATCTTCCTGAAACAATCTAAATAGAAGCAGTTCAATTTTATGGTAGTACACTGGAATGCTGTCCAGATTTCACAGGCTTACCACAATGAGGTCAGGACAACAACTTTGTAGCTCTTCACCTTGTTGGAAATGAGAAATATCTTAGAAAAGAAAAGAAAATCCTCTCTTCTAGACTTTCTTGAGGTCTCTCAAATGCTAAGCTAGCTATGACAATGTATATGTCAACCTTATCTATGTACATGCCAAAAAGTATACTTCAAAGGTAAATAAACTTAACCATAGCATTCAAAATGTCTTCATTTGCTATAACCAGTGGTTCCATATATGGATGGTAAAGTGATGATTGATGAATAACTTATTTTCATGAGATTATTATTATTATTATTATTATTATTATTATTATTATTATTTTCTTAGATAATTGGGTTAAGTAACTTGCCTAGGATTACACAGCTGGGAAGTGTTAAGTGTCTGAGGCAAGATTTGAACTGAGGTCCTCATGATTTCAAGGTTGGTAGTCTATCCATTGTGCCACTTAGCTACCCTCATGGCATTAAATGCTAAAACAAATTCATCACAAATGGCACACAATCAATTGTAAACACAAAGTTCCTTACCAATTCTCACTCCTTTTTAATCTTGCAAGGTAGTCTTGGATTGTTAACTTTACAAATTAAATAATTTCCCATCAGTGTGGTAGTTGACTGTGATGCCAAATTTGTTCTTATTGAAGGCATTCAACAATATTATTGAAAACGTCATGGGAGCTCTCACACAATACTGTGTCAATCCATTGATAAATGAGAAATTGTGAGATCATCTTCCATTATCCAGAACTTTTGCAAACATGTCATTAAAGAACTGGTTTGCAATATTGACAAAATTCTTCAAGCAATCAGATTTCACCACGATCAGTCCCTTTACAGAAGACAGTATCAAAGGTCTTGGTTAGATCTGTGAAAGTTGTATGCACACATTTGTTTTGCTCCTGGCATTTTTTCTGGAATTGTCAGCAAAAATAATCAAAGTTACATTCATGGCTTGTATTGTAATTAATTCTGTCTTTGTTAGGAAGAGGCAGAGATATGCTGTCAGACAATAATAACTAAGAGGATCTATGTTATAATTATAGAAAGATGTGCTTTACTCTTTAAAGTAAAACATGCCTTTATGGTTCTCCAAGAAGCTGACCTATATGTTGAAATGATGGGGCCAATCAGCATTTTTACCACAAAATCTAATCATAAGAGATCATCCAACAAATTGCCAAAGAGAAGATAGAACTAAGTACATATGTTCAATCACAATATTCACAATATTCAACACAATGTAGACGTCAAAGGAAATTGTACAATATTCTGTGGAAAATGTACAATATTTGTTTTCAACTAGTACCAAGTAACACCTATGTTTCTACTAATTTCACATTAATTTTTACCCTAATATTGTGAAGGAAAAAAAATGAAATTCCTCAAAGAACACTTCAAAAAGAAACAAAGTAAAACAAAATATAAAGGCATAAGTCAATTCTACCAAAGACAAATTTTGTATGTACTAAAAATTAAAAAAATATATATCTCAACTCACCACTCTAGTACTTTAAAAGATTAAAGTCATCCCAAAAGAATATTAAAAAATGAAGAATACAAAGCAGGAATCAAGACTTCAAGAACTTTTTAGATTGAAGAATATGACAAAAAGAAGAAAGAATTAGATCACTGAATTTTTATCTTTAAATTGGAAAGTTACTACAATTTTGTTCTAGATCCAGCTGTCACCTCTGTCCCTAAGTTGTAGCTTATGTAGCAGCCATACCCCAGTAAAACCCTCCTGACAGATGGGTAAATAAAAGGTCTCAAACCCATCAACGAGATAGGGGGATTTGTACTCCAAGTATGTGAACCTTTCTTTTGGAGGAATGGGTGGATAAAAACAATTTGAACTGAGGTCCTCATGATTTCAAGGTTGGTAGTCTATCCACTGTGCCACTTAGCTACCCTCATGGCATTAAATGCTAAAACAAATTCATCACAAATGGCACACATGAATGAATACATGAATGAATACAGCTGAAGCAAGCAATGTGGAATGATAGTTTGTTCTTTTTTTTAAATTTTATTTATATATATTTTTTTACATTATATGTGCATGAATAATTTTTTATAACATTATCCCTTGTATTCATTTTTCCAAATTATCCCCTCCCTCCCGCCACTCCCTCCCCTTGATGACAGGCAATCCCATATATTTTACATGTGTTACAATATAACCTAGATACAATATATGTGTGTAAATACCATTTTGTTGTTGCACATTAAGTATTAGATTCCGAAGGTATAAGTAACCTGGGTAGATAGACAGTAGTTCTAACAGTTTACCTTCACTTCCCAGTGTTCCTTCTCTGGGTGTAGTTATTTGTGTCCATCATTGATCAACTGGAAGTGAGTTGGATCTTCTTAATGTTGAAGATATTCACTTCCATCCAAATACATCTTAATACCACATTGAAGTGTACAATGATCTTCTGGTTCTATTCATTTTATACAGCATCAGTTGATGTAAGTCTCTCCAAGGCTCTCTGTATTACTCCTGCTGGTTACTTCTTACAGAGCAATAATATTCCATAACCTTCATATACCATAATTTACCCAACCATTCTCCAATTGATGGACATCCATTCATCTTCCAGTTTCTGGCCACTACTAAAAGAGCTGCTGCAAACATTTTGGCACATAGAGGTCCCTTTCCCCTCCTCAGTATTTCTTTGAGATATAAGCCCAATAGCAACAATGCTGGATCAAAGGGTATGCACAGTTTAATAACTTTTTGGGCATACTTCCAAATTGCTCTCCAGAATGGCTGGGTTATTTCACAACTCCACCAAAAATGTATTAGTGTCCCAGTTTTCCCACATCCCTTCCAACATTCATCATTATTTGTTCCTGTCATCTTAGCCAATCTGACAGGTGTGTAGTGGTATCTCAGAGTTGTCTTAATTTGCATTTCTCTGATCAGTAGTGATTTGGAACACTCATATGAGTGACTATAATTTCAATTTCATCATCTGAGAATTGTCTGTTCATATCCTTTGACCATTTATCAATTGGAGAATGGTTTGATTTCGTATAAATTAGGGTCAGTTCTCTATATATTTTGGAAATGAGACCTTTGTCAGAACCTTTACTTTTAAAAATATTTTCCCAATTTGTTACTTTCCTTCTAATCTTGTTTGCATTAGTAATGTTTGTACAGAAACTTTTTAGTTTGATGTAATCAAAATCTTCTATTTTGTGATCAATAATGATCTCTAGTTCTCCTCTGGTCATAAATTCCTTCCTCCTCCACAAGTCAGAGAGGTAGACTATCCTCTGTTTCTCTAATCTATTTATGATCTCATTCTTTATGCCTAAATCATGGACCCATTTTGATCTTATCTTGGTATATGGTGTTATGTGTGGATCCATATCTAGTTTCTGCCATACTAATTTCCAGTTTTCCCAACAGTTTTTTCCAAATAATGCATTTTTATCCCTAATGTTGGTATCTTTGGATTTGTCAAAGATTAGATTGCTATAGATGTACCCTTTTTTGACCTTTGTATCTAATATGTTCCACTGATCTACCGGTCTATTTCTTAGCCATTACCAAATGGTTTTGGTGACTGCTGCTATAAAATATAGCTTTAGATCAGGTACACTTAGACCACCTTCCTCTGACTTTTTTATTCATTAGTTCCCTTGCAATTCTCGACCTTTTATTCTTCCATATGAATTTTGTTGTTATTTTTTCTAGGTCATTAAAATAGTTTCTTGGGAGTCTGATTGGTATAGCACTTAATAAATAGATTAGTTTGGGGAGTATTGTCATCTTCATTATATTCGCTCTGCCTATCCAAGAGCACTTATTGTCTTTCCAATTATTTAAATCTGACTTTATTTTTGTGGCAAATGTTTTGTAATTTTTCTCATATAATTCCTGACTATTCTTTGGTAGATGGATTCCCAAATACTTTATACTCTCAACATTTGTTTGGAATGGCATTTCTCTTTGTATCTCTTGCTGTTGCATTTTGTTGGTGATATGTAAGAATGCTGAGGATTTATGTGGATTTATTTTGTATCCTGCACATTGCTAAAATTCTGAATTATTTCTAACAGCTTTTTAGCAGAGTCTTTGGGGTTCTCTAAGTATACCATCATGTCATCTTCAAAGAGTGATAGTTTGATTTCCTCATTTCCTACCCTAATTCCTTGAATCTCTTTCTCGGCTCTTATTGCCGAGGCTAGCATTTCAAGTACTATATTGAATAGTAATGGTGATAGTGGGCAACCTTGTTTCACTCCTGATCTTACTTGGAAAGGTTGCAGTTTATTTCTATTGCATATTATGCTCACTGACAGTCATAAATATATATATGCTTCTGATTATTCTAAGGAATAGTCCATTTATTCCTATGCTCTCGAGAGTTTTTAGTAGGAATGGATGTTGGATTTTGTCAAATGCTTTTTCTGCATCTATTGAGATGATCATATGGATCTTGGTAATTTGATTATTAATATGGTCAATTATATTAATAGTTTTCCTAATATTAAACCAGCCCTGCATTCCTGGTATGAATCCTACTTGATCATAGTGTATTATCCTGGGAATGATTTTCTGAAGTCTTTTTGCTAAATTTTATTTAAGATTTTAGCATCAATATTCATTAAGGAAATTGGTCTATAATTTTCTTTCTCAGTTTTCGATCGACCTGGTTTAGGTATCAGTACCATGTCTGTGTCATAAAAGGAGTTTGGTAGGACTTCTTCATCCCCCATTTTTTCAAATAGTTTATATAGCATTGGGGCTAATTGTTCTTTAAATGTTTGGTAGAATTCACATGTAAATCCATCTGGACCTGGGATTTTTTCCTGGGGATTTGATTAATAGATTGTTCTATTTCTTTTTTTGAAATGGGACTATTTAAGCAATTTATTTCCTCCTCCTCTGTTAATCTAGGGAGCCTATATTTTTGGGGGAAGTCATCCATTTCACTTAAGTTATCAAATTTATTGTCATAAATTTGGGCAAAGTAACTTCTTATTATTTCTCTAATTTCCTCTTCATTGGTGGAAAGATCCCCCTTTTCATTTGTAAGAAACAATTTGATTTTCCTCTTTCTTTTTTCTGATCAGATTTACCAAAGGTTTATCTATTTTATTGGCTTTTTCATAAAACCAACTCTTGGTTTTATTTATTAATTCAATAGTTTTTTTACATTCAATATTATTGATTTTTCCTTTTAATTTTTGTATTTCAAGTTTAATTTTTGGGTGGGGGTTTTAAATTTGGTCTTTTTCTAGCTTTTTTCGTTTCAGGCCCAATTCGTTAATTTTCTCTTTCTCTATTTTCTTCAAATAAGCCTCTAAAGATATAAAATTTCCCCTTATTACTGCTTTAGCTGTATCCCACAGATTTTGGTATGTCTCATCATTGTCATTATCTTGGGTGAAATTATTAATTGTTTCTATAATTTGCTGTTTCACCCAGTCATTCTTTTAGATGAGATTATTCAGTTTCCAATTACTTTTTGGCCTATTTACCCCTAACTTCTTACTAAATGTAGCTTTTATTGCATTGTGATCTGAGAAGAAGGCATTTATTATTTCTGCCTTCCTACATTTAATTTTGAGATCTTTATGTCCTAATATATGGTCACTTTTTGTATAGGATCCATGAACTGCTGAGAAGAAAGTATACTCCTTTCTATTACCATTCAGTTTTTTCCAAAGGTCTATCATACCTAATTTTTCTGATGTTCATTTACTTTTTAAATTTCTTTCTTATTTGTTTTCTGGTTTGATTTGTCTAAATCTGAGAGAGCAAGGTTGAGATCTCCCACTATTATAGTTTTACTGTCTATTTCTTCTTGCAATTCTCTTAACTTTTCCTTTAGAAAGTTAGATGCTATACCACTTGGTGCATATATGTTTAGTATTGATATGGCTTCATTATTTATTCTACCTTTCAGCAGGATATACTTTCCTTCCTGATCTCTTTTAATTAGATCAACTTCTGCTTTTGCTTGATCTGAGATAAGGATAGCTACCCCTGCTTTTTTGGCTTTACCTGAAGCATAATAGATTCTGCTCCAACCTTTTACCTTGACTTTGTATGTATCTCCCTGCTTTAAGTGTGTTTCCTGTAAACAACATATTGTAGGGTTCTGATTTTTGATCCAGTCTGCTATCCGTCTGTTTAATGGGAGCATTTATCCCATTCAAATTTACAGTTATAATTACTAATTCTGTATTTCCTGCCATGATATTATCCCCAGGTTATGCTTTTTGCCTTGACCCCCCTGAACTCCTTCCCCGATATTTAATTTATAGACCCCACTTGTGATATGCAGCCCTCCCTTTTTTTAGTATCCCTCCCCCCTCCCTCCAAGGCCCTCCCCTGTTTCTCCTTTTCATTTTCCCTTTTCCTCTCCCCCCTTTTAATGAGGTGAGAGAGAATTCTCTGAAAAACAAATATGTCAATTATTTACTCTTTGAGCCTCTTCTGATGAGAGTAAGATTCACACACTGATTCTCCCCCTCTCTAAATTCCCTCAGATATAGTGTATTTTCTATGCCTCTTCCTGGGATGTAGTTTCCCTCTTTTTATCATTCCTTCCCCTTTTTCTTAAACTACCCCCTTCCCTTTACTACACCCCCCTTTTTATATCAGTAAAATCAAATTATCCATGTGTACTTTCTATATATCCACAATAGAGATACAGTTCTGAAGGGTTCTGTGTACCTTTTCTGTTTCTCTTCAGTCTTGTGGATGTAGATCAAATTTTTTTGTTTAAGTCTGTTTTTTTTTCTTAGAAACATATGGATTTCCTCTATTTAATTGAATGACCATCTTCTTCCATGGAAAAAGATGCTAAACTTACCTGGGTAGTTTATTCTTGGTTGTAATCCTTGATCTTTTGCCTTTCAGAATATCAGGTTCCAGGTCCTTCATTCTTTTAATGTGGAGGCAGCCAGATCTTATGTGACCCTTATTGTGGCACCTTGGTATTTAAATTGTTTTTTTCTAGCTGTTTGCAAGATTTTCTCCTTTGTGTGGTAATTCTGCAGCATAGCCACAATATTCCGTGGTGTTCTTTTTTTTAGGGTCTATTTCAGAAGGAGTTTGATGAATTCTTTTGACTTCTATTTTTCCTTCTGTTTCTATTATCTCTGGACAGTTCTCTTTGATGATTTCCTGTAAAATAGAATCTAGGCTCTTTTTTTGCTCATAGTTTTCGGGAAGTCCAATGATCCTCAGATTGTCTCTCCTAGATCTATTTTCCAGATCTATAGATTTTCCCAGTAAGTATTTGACGTTATTCTCCAGCTTTTCTTTTTTTTTTTTTTTTTTTTTTTGTTTGTTTGTTTTGTTTTGTTTTGTTTTGTTTTGTTTTGTTTAACTGATTCTTGGGTTCTCAATGAATCATTCATTTCTATTTGTTTCATCCTGAATTTTAAGGAGTTATTTTCTTCATTCACAGTTTTTAATTATTTTTGTAAATGCCCAATTTCGTTTTTAAATGAATTATTTTGCTCTATTGAATTTTTTTCCATTTCCTTAATTTTATTTTAGAGAATTATTTTCTTTTTCCAATTCAGATATCCTATTTTCTTGAAACTTTTTTATCTTTTCCAATTTAGAAATCCTACTTTCCTGTGATTTTTTAACCTTTTCTAATTCACAAATTTTGTTTCCCTTAATCTCCTGTGAATTCTTTATTTTTCCCAACTCCAATTTCAGAATGTTATTCTCTATCATAACTTCTCTTTCCTTTCCCCATTTTTTTCAAACTCTCTTAATTTTTAATAGTCTTTTCTAGGAGAGAGTTATGTGATGAGGGCAAGAATCGTTCCCCTTTAGGCTGTTATCTGCTGACTCTCTGCTGTTAACTTCCTTCTGATTGGATACCCGCTCTTTCTCTTTTCTGTTGAAACTCCAGTTTCTCTTCAGCTGGTAAGTCGTACTTCCAGTCCTTGTGGTTTCTATCAGTCCAGCGCTATTTTTGAGGCTGATTTAACTAATTGGTATTGAGGGAAGAAAGGAGCTCACAAAAGGTTTGGCAATTGTTAATGCTGTAAAATTACCCATGCATATATCTGGTAAATAAAAAGCTATAATAATAATAAAAAAAGAAAATATCTGCATCCACAAAAAGAACCATGGAGACTGAATGTAAATCAATACATGCTCTATTCATTTATTTTTTTCTTTTTTTCTCTTCCTTGCTTTTTCCCTTTTGTTCTTATTTTTCTCTCTCAACATGATTCATAAAAATGTGTATTTTAAATGTTAACACACATTTGTAACCAAGAAAAATAAAACAATAATGATAAATGACAAAAAACAAAGCAAAGTATATTGGGAAACGTACTGAACAGAGGATCTAAAGTATTAAACAATATTTTATCTCTGTTCAGCATTTCTTCTTAAGTTTAAGACATCATATATTATAGTTATGAGTTTAGTATTAGGAATAAAACAAACGGTTTAAATTATCACTCTGCTACTGAAGAATTGTATTATCATGGGCAAGTCATTTAGTTGTTCTGAGTTTCAGTTTTTTTGTCACTAAAGTGAGTAAATTGAATAAAAAATGAGATATTCCATTTATGTATTTTGATTCTACAGTCCTATAAATTTCCATAATAACGTAGGTTCTCTCCTAACATTACCTCTCCCTAAAACTAGCAAGTTCCTTTCTATAAACTTTGTCTTTTTTTCTCCTCTTCACAACTCTCTGTCCCCCTAAACTAAAAGAAAAATTTTCATCAGAAACTGCACAAGTATGGAGAAGAAAAAAAGACTTTAGAAATTATCTAGGCCTTGCCTCCTTTTTTGCCCATAAGAAAATTAAGGCTCCAAGAGCAAAAATGATTTATCCAATACCACATAGGTGTAACCAGAAGATCAGTGTTTTAAACCACATACTCCTCTTGACTATCATGTATTCAACATAAAAAAGAATGTTATATTTCAAGACTTGTTCCTCATGCATGAAACTAAGTGAATTTAAAGAATATTCTTTATTGTTACCTTTATAGCAATGTTTCAGTGTTGTTTTGATCATAAACCCCTCTCTAAGAAAGCAAGGAAGGAGCAGGTTGTTTCTAAAAAAAGAGATGAAACCTTAATTTTGCAGATAGTCCAAGAAGAAGGCGGCAAAATCTTACAGTCTGGAATAAAATAGAGACTGGAAGCATGCAGCCTACAAGGGATCTTATGATATATATATTTTTTTTTCCCTGAGGCTGGGGTTAAGTAACTTGTCAGATTTGAACTCAGGTTCTCCTGAATTCAAGGCTGATGCTCTATCTACTGCACCATCTAGCTGCCCTGATAAAGTTATTTCTTGTTAGACACTCTCCTTTGTGAAAGGAAAAAAAAATAAACCTTTGATTCCAGGTTCAAATCATCTTATAGTTTGTCTTCATGCTGGATTTAGGAGGTTATTATGTATTCTGGTTACATGCTAATTTCAGGTGAGTGGTAGCATCAGTTGACAAAGTTGCCTCCTTCTTCCCTTTCTCTCTGGATATTTCATTGTCTTTGTCTAATTAGTACTGAATAAGATGTAGAAGCCTCTCAAAACCTGAAGCCCTGAAAGATCATACTGATACATGCTTCCTTGAGATCATCTTAGCTTTTGCTTCTTCCATTTTCAAACAAAAAACAAGTTCAATCTACATCAGGGACTTTTCCTGGAAAAGATTATGAAAAAGGAGTTCCCAGTCCCATCTTGTGATATGAAAAATTAATAAAATTGTGGGGACAACTATGGAAACAGAAAACAGTACATGATTTTTGTTCATTTTGCTTCACTTTTTTTGTCCTAAAGTATTTATATCCATATATATATATATATATATATATATATATATATATATATGTTTTTTTTTCCAGTCTGTTAATTCTGTTTCTGACAGTGCCTTTATCAAATCCAAATCCAAATCCCCACTCTCATTTGCTATTACACCTGTTATTTCCTACCCTGGAAGAAATGTTGCAACAGAGAATATGTTCTATCTTGAAGTCATTCTATGCTAAATAAATAAATAAATAAATAAATAAACAAACAAACAAACAAAAAACATCTTTCCCCAGGCTTTAGAATTAAAGCTCTACAACATTTTAGACCTATCTACTCCTCTGTAAAAGAATAGCTTCTTACAATATTAAATTTCAAACAAGTATGATCAGGTTTCTCTTGGCTATATGCTCAGATACAGGAAGGAATTAACAACACATTATTTTCCAGTTTCAATGAAGTTTATACTTTTAAGACAGGGCTTCTCACAGAAGAGTTTACAAAGAGAACAAAACAAGCAAATCTCTTTTGGAGAAGTAATTTACACTGAGGAAAAGAATAAAATGTTTCTGAGTTCTTTTTAAAATCTTACAAAAGAAAAAGAAAAATCATCTCTTTAGTTGTTTCCTGTTCTCTTCTACAGACATTGTCTTGTTTTTTCTCCAACACGCAACTGTGCCTTTAAGTCATCCATGAAATGATGCCCCAAAACACTTTCCAGACACAATGGTACTTAAATAATGATTTTGGAAATCCTTATCAGATTTATTTTGGAATTGCAACTTCTTTTTCCTTTCCCTCTTCTCTCCTATGATTTAATCGATAGCAACAATATAAATCTCACTCTTCATTCTATTTTTTTTCTGTTCTTGAGTATCCAACAAATTGTGTCTAATTTAGCTCTCTAGTTTAAATGTTGTGAATAGTAATATTGAAAAGAACAAACTTCTCTGCATTCAATTTTCTCTAGTTATATACATTTCTTCATGATCCAGTTTTTAAGTGTTCTGAACTTGATTTCTGAAAATTGTTTAATTTAGTGTATTCTATTGAGTTGCACTTTAATTTTGCTTCTTTGCTATTCATTGATTAATGGCAGAATCACAATTACAATATATTTTTAGGCATCAGGATGCCTTCTGAATAGCAATATGTCACAATATATAATATTTCCTGAGATAGAGACTTGAATCAATCCAGAACTAAGAGGAAATGGTCAAACAAGGAATGGCCTCATAATCATTATCTGCCCTCTCTTGTCAAATACCCTATGAACACACCCTAAGAATACCTCTATTGTGATGTTCTGTTTCTCTAGAATACAATCGTTCTCTGGGAGGAGGTTTCTTGGGGAGGCTCTGGAGCCAGCCTTAGTTTCAGTTCTGTTCAACAATCCCAAATGCAGCCAGGAGTTAAAGTCCTTTACTGTTTTTTTCCAAATCTTATCTCCAGCTCCCTTTGAATCCAAAGCCTCCAGCCAGCATGAAGGTAGATATGGGAATGAATCAGACTCTGTCTCCAAGAGTGTGGGATTGTGGATTTCCCAGAATTCAGTCCTAGTTGTGAATCTCCTGGAAGTCCATGAGCAGGCTTTTCCTTTAGTTGTGAATCTCCTGGACTTGTAAATCCACTGAATCCTGGCTCTGAATCTCCTCGATCTTCCCTGAAGTTCTCCTGGGAAGTCTTCTCCTTGACCCAATCCAGACTGACTCCCCCACTCACTTTTGGCTCCTTATATCCTCCCTGAGAATGGGCTTGTGGGTACTCCATGGGCTTGTTGGAACTCCTTAAAGGACCAATGAGTGAACTCCTTTAAAGGTGTGAACTCCTTTGAAGGTGTGAACTCTGAACTAGAGAATTTTTAAGTACTGACTCAGCACCTAGTAAGAATCCTGACACTGTATCACGCTATTTTTTGGACATTGTAATCTCATTGCAAGTGGATCTTTTCAAATGGACCATATAGTGAAAAATGTGTATGCAAGTTATTCCCCTTCCTCAAGTGAGAATGTAGGCCTTTTGTAAACATGGGTCTTTTCACTTAGCATACAGCAAGTGCATAATAATTGTTATCACTTTGAGTTCCAATGACAACATGATTTATAAAATCAATTCCTTTTATTACAAAAAAAATGGTGATGACAGTCTTCAGATAATAGTAATATTAAAAGACCACATTAAGTCAAATATAGATATGTTCTGTTTTGTTTTGTTTTGTTTTTCCCTCTTAAAGTCTAATTAATGTAAAGAATGTGTTCCAAATAAGCAGACATTCTGACCGAGCTCTGTGTGGGATATCTTCTGCATAGCCTTACACTCAAATGACCATTGACTTATAGTACTTGCAAACTTTTATCACAAAATAATGAGATTAGCTCAATCTATGATCTCCAGTCACTTTTTAAAAATCATTTTGACATCAGAGTGAAAAATTACATATGATTTCTAAGAATTTAATTAGAACTTTTGCAATACAATTGGTTATTAATTGCTTTAGGCTATTGTTATGACTTGTATATAGAAACATGTCTGTGAAGAAAAAGAGGTTTCTAATGAAACAGTCTACATTAAGACTGTTTCCCCACAATTTAAATTGTTCTTGATGGATTTTTCAGAGGGTTGCAGCTTAGAGAACATTTGTGTTCAAGTTCCTAATATTCAGTAGTTTACTCTTTTTTTGATATTTCTTTACCTATTTTTATTTTTTTACAAAAATTTTATGCATAGGTAATTTTTCAGCATTGACAATTGCAAAACCTTTTGTTCCAACTTTTCCCCTTCTTCCCCCACCCCTTCCCCCAGATGGCAGGTTGATCAATACATGTTAAATACGTTAAAGTATAAGTTAAATACAATATATGTATACATATCCAATCAGTTATTTTGTTGAATAAAAACAATTGGACTTTGAAACAGTATACAATTAGCCTGTGAAGAAAAATCAAAAGTGTAGGCAGACAAAAATATAGGAATTGTGAATTCTATGTAGTGGTTCATAGTCAATTCCCAGAGTTGTTTTGCTGGTTGTAACTAGTTCAATTCATTACTGCTCTATTGGAACTGATTTGGTTCATCTCGTTGTTGAAGAGGGACTCATCCATCAGAATTGATCATCATATAACTTTGTTTTTGAAATATATAATGATCTCCTCCTTGTTCTGCTCATTTCACTCAGCATCAGTTCATGTAAGTCTCTCCAGGCGTTCCTAAAATCATCCTGGTGGTAATTTTTTTTTTCAGACAAACACCTTTATTTTCTTGTTTTTACTTTTTTTTTCAGAGCAAATTCTTTGTGGCTCCTTGTGGTTTTCTTATCTCTTTACTAGGATATTCTTTTTTTTTTAATTTTAATTTTATTTTATAATTATAACATTTTTTTGACAGTACATATGCATGGGTAATTTTTTACTACATTATCCCTTGCACTTACTTCTATTTTTCCCTTCCTCCCCCAACCCCCTCCCCCAGATGGCAAGCAGTCTTATATATGTTAAATATATTACAGTATATTCTAGATACAATATATTTGTGTAGAACCGAATTTTTTGTTGCACAGGAAGAATTGGATTCAGAAGGTAAAAATAACAGTTTACATTCATTTCCCAGTGTTCCTTTTCTGGATGTAGCTGATTCTGTCCATCATTAATCAATTGGAATTGGATTAGCTCTTCTCTATGTTGAAGAAATCCACTTCCATCAGCATACATCCTCGTACAGTATCATTGTTGAAGTGTATAATGATCTTCTGGTTCTGCTCATTTCACTCAGCATCAGTTGATGTAAGTCTCTCCAAGCCTCTCTGTATTTCTCCTGTTGGTCATTTCTTATAGAACAATAATATTCCATAACATTCATATACCATAGTTTACCCAACCATTCTCCAATTGATGGACATCCATTCATCTTCCAGCTTCTAGCCACTATGAAAAGGGCTGCCACAAACATTTTGGCACATAAGGTCCCTTTCCCTTCTTTAGTAGTTCCTTGGGGGATAAGCCCAGTAGTAGTATGGCTGGATCAAAGGGTATGCACATTTTGATAACTTTTTGGGCATAATTCCAGATTGCTCTCCAGAATGGTTGGATTCTTTCACAACTCCACCAACAATGCATCAGTGTTCCAGTTTTCCCACAGCCCCTCCAACATTCAGCGTTATTTGTTCCTGTCATCTTAGCCAATCTGACAGGTGTGTAATGATATCTCAGAGTTGTCTTAATTTCTGGTGGTAATTTCTTACAGAACAATAATATTCCATAGTATTCATATGCCACAATTTATTTAGCCATTCTCCAATTGATGGGCATCCACTCAGTTTTCAGTTTCTAGCCACTACAAAGAGGGCCACCACAAACATTCTTACACAGAAAAGGTCCCTTTCCCTTCTTTAAAAACTTTTTGGGATATAAGCCCAGTAGTAATGCTGCCGGATCAAAGGGTATGCACAGTTTGATAACTCTTTGAGCATATTTTCAAATTGCTCTCCAGAATGGTTGGATATAGTCACAATTCCACCAACAATGCATCAGTTTCCCAATTTTCCCACATCCCTTCCAACATTCTGCATTATCTTTCCCTGTCATTCTAGCCAATCTGACAGCTATTCAGTGTATCTCAGAGTTGTATCAATTTGCATTTCTCTTATTAATAATGTCTTGGAGTATCTTTTCATATGGCTAGAAATAGTTTCAATGTCTTCATCTGAGAACTGTCTGTTCATATCCTTTGACGAATTTTCAATTGGAGAATGGCTTGATATAAATTAAAGAGAATTCTCTATATAGTTTGGAAATTATACCTTATCAGAAACTTCAACTGTAAAATTTTTTTCCCAGTTTATCTTGTCTGCATTAGTTTTGTTTGTACAAAAACTTTACAATTTGATATAAACACGTTTTTCCATTTTGTGAAAATAATGACCTCTAGTTATTCTTTGGTCATAAATTCCTTCCACTTCCACAAGTCTCAGAGGTGAACTATCCTATGTTCTTCTAATTTATTTATAATCTCATTCGTTATGCCTAGGTCATGAACCCATTTTGACCTGATTTTGGTGTATGGTGTTAAGTGTGGTTCAATGCCTAATTTCTGCCATATTAATTTCCAATTTTCCCAGCGATTTTTGTCAAACAGTGAGTTCTTATCCCAAAAGCTAGGGTCTTTGAGTTTGTCAAACACTAGATTATTGAAGTTATTGGCTATTTTGTCCTTTGAACCTAACCTATTCCATTGATCAACTAGTCTATTTCTTAGGCAATAGCAAATAGTTTTCCTAACTGCTATTTTATAATATAATTTTAGATCTGGTAAAGCTAAGTCACCTTCATTTGATTTTTTTTTCATTAATTTCTTTGAAATTCTTGACCTTTTGTTTTTCCATACGAACTTTGTTGTTATTTTTTCTGTGGCATTAACATAGTTTTTTTGGGGGAGTCTGATTGTTATATCTCTAAATAAATAGATTAGTTTAGGTAGCATTGTCATTTTTATTATATTTGCTCGCTCAATCCAAGAGCATTTAATATTTTTTCAATTGGTTAGATGTGACTTTATTTGTGTGGAAAATGTTTTGTAGTTTTGGTCATATAGTTTCTGATTTTCCCTTGGCAGAGAGATTCCTAAATATGTTTTAACCTAGATACAATATATGTGTGTAAATACCATTTTCGTGTTGCACATTAATTATTAGCTTCCAAAGGTATAAGTAACCTGGGTAAATAGACTGTAGGGCTCACAATTTACATTCGCTTCCCAGTGTTCCTTCTCTGGGTATGGTTATTTCTGTCCATCATTGATCAACTGGAAGTGAGTTGGATCTTCTTTATGTTGAAGATTTCCACTTCCATCAGAATACATCCTCATACAGTATTGTTGTTGAAGTGTATAGTGATCGTCTGGTTCTGCTCATTTCACTCAGCAACAGTTGATGTAAGTCTGTCCAAGCCTCTCTGTATTCCTCCTGCTGGACATTTCTTATAGAGAAATAATATTCCATAACCTTCATATACCACAATTTACCCAACCATTCTCCAATTGATGGACATCCATTCATCTTCTAGTTTTTGGCTAAAAAAAAAGAGCTACCACAAACATTTTGGCACATATAGGTCCCTTTCCAATCTTTAGTATTTCTTTGGTATATAATCCCAATAACAGCAATGCTGGGTCAAAGGGTATGCACAGTTTGACAACTTTTTGGGCATAGTTCCAAATTGCTCTCCAGAATGGCTGGATTCTTTCACAACTCCACCAACAATGTATCAGTGTCCCAGTTTTCCTACATCCCCTCCAACATTCATCATTATTTGTTCCTGTCATCTTAGCTAATCTGACAGGTGTGTAGTAGTATCTCAGAGTTGTCTTAATTTGCATTTCTCTGATCAGTAGTGATTTGGAACACTCTTTCATATGAGTGGAAATAGTTTCAATTTCATCATTTGAGAATTGTCTGTTCATATCCCTTAACCATTTATCAATTGGAGAATGGTTTGGTTTCCTATAAATCAGGGAGAGTTCTCTATATATTTTGGAAATGAGACCTTTGTCAGAACCTTTACTTTTAAAAATATTTTCCCAATTTGTTACTTCCCTTCTAATCTTGTTTGCATTAGTATTGTTTGTACAGAAACTTTTTAGTTTGGTGTAATCAAAATCTTCTATTTTGTGATCAATAATGATCTCTAATTCTCCTCTGGTCATAAATTCCTTCCTCCTCCACAGGTCTGAGAGGTAGACTATCCTCTGTTCCTCTAATCTGTTTATGATTTCATTCTTTATGCCTAAATCATGGACCCATTTTGATCTTATCTTGGTATATGGTGTTAAGTGTGGATCCATATCTAATTTCTACCATACTAATTTCCAGTTTTCCCAAAAGTTTCTTCCGAATAATGAATTTTTGTCCCTAATGTTGGTATCTTTGGGTTTGTCAAATATTAGATTGCTATAGATGTACCCTTTTTTGTCCTTTGTATCTAATCTGTTCCACTGATCTACCGGTATATTTCTTAGCCAGTACCAAATGGTTTTGGTGACTGCTGTTATATAATATAGCTTTAGATCAGGTACACTTAGACCACCTTCCTCTGACTTTTTTTTCATTAGTTCCCTTGCAATTCTCGACCTTTTATTCTTCCATATGAATTTTGTTGTTATTTTTTCTAGGTCATTAAAATAGTTTCTTGGGAGTCTGATTGGTATAGCACTAAATAATTAGATTATTTTGGGGAGTATTGTCATCTCTATTATATTTGCTCTGCCTATCCAAGAGCACTGAATGTCTTTCCAGTTATTTAGATCTGACTTTATTTTTGTGGAAAGTGTTTTGTAATTTTTCTCATATAATTCCTGACTATTCTTTGGTAGATGGATTCCCAAATACTTTATATTCTCAACATTTGTTTGGAATGGAATTTCTCTTTGTATCTCTTGCTTTTGCATTTTGTTGGTGATATATAAGAATGCTGAGGATTTATGTGGAATTATTTTGTATCCTGCCACTTTGCTGAAATTCTGAATTATTTCTAATAGCTTTTTAGCAGAGTCTTTGGGGTTCTCTAAGTATACCATCATGTCATCTGCAAAGAGTGATAGTTTGATTTCCTCATTTCCTACCCTAATTCCTTGAATCTCTTTCTCGGCTCTTATTGCCGAGGCTAGCATTTCAAGTACTATATTGAATAGTAATGGTGATAGTGGGCAACCTTGTTTCACTCCTGATCTTACTTGGAAAGGTTGCAGTTTATTTCTATTGCATATTATGCTCACTGACAGTCATAAATATATATATGCTTCTGATTATTCTAAGGAATAGTCCATTTATTCCTATACTCTCGAGAGTTTTTAGTAGGAATGTATGTTGGATTTTGTCAAATGCTTTTTCTGCATCTATTGAGATGATCATATAGTTTTTATTAATTTGATTATGAATATGGTCAATTATATTAATAGTTTTCCTAATATTAAACCAGCCCTGCCTTCCTGGTATGAATCCTACTTGATCATAGTGTATTATCCTGGAGATGATTTTCTGAAGTCTTTTTGCTAATATCTTATTTAAGATTTTAGCATCAATATTCATTAAGGAGATTGGTCTATAATTTTCTTTCTCAGTTTTCGATCTACCTGGTTTAGGTATCAGTACCATGTCTGTGTCATAAAAGGAGTTTGGTAGGACTCCTTCATTCCCTATTTTTTCAAATAGTTTATATAGCATTGGGGCTAATTGTTCTTTAAATGTTTGGTAGAATTCACATGTAAATCCATCTGGTCCAGTGGATTTTTTCCTAGGGAGTTGTTTAATAGCTTGTTCTATTTCTTTTTCTGAAATGGGACTATTTAAGCAATTTACTTCCTCCTCTGTTAATCTAGGAAGCCTATATTTTTGGAGGAAGTCATTCATTTCACTTAAGTTATCAAATTTATTGGCATAAAGTTGGGCAAAGTAACTCCTTATTATTTCTCTAATTTCCTCTTCATTGGTGGAAAGATCCCCCTTTTCTTTTTTTTTTATAATTTTTATTATATATATTTTTATAATATTATACCTTGTATTCATTTTTCCAAATTATCCCCCCTCCCTCTACACCCTTCCCTCGATGACAGGCAATCCCATACATTTTACTTGTGTTACAATATAACCTAGATACAATACATGTGTGTAAATACCATTTTCTTGTTGCACAATAAGCATTAGATTCTGAACGTACATGTAACCTAGGCAGATAGATATTAATGCTAACAATTTACATTCATTTCCCAGTGTTTCTTCTCTGGGCGTAGCAACCTCTGTCCATCATTGATCAACTGGAAGTGAGTTGGCTCCTCTTTATGTTGAAGATTTCCACTTCCAACAGAACATCCTCATACAGTATTGTTGTTGAAGTGTACAGTGATCTTCTGGTTCTGCTCATTTTACTCAGCATCAGTTGATGTAAGTCTCTCCAAGCCTCTCTGTATTCCTCCTGCTGGTCATTTCTTACAGAGCAATAATATTCCATAACCTTCATATATCATAATTTACCCAACCATTCTCCAACTGATGGACATCCATTCATCTTCCAGTTTCTAGCTACAACAAAAAGAGCTGCCACAAACATTTTGGCACATATATGTCTCTTTCTGCTCTTTAGTATTTCTTTGGGATATAATCCCAGTAGTAGCACTGCTGGGTCAAAGAGTATGCACAGTTTGATAACTTTTTGGGTATAGTTCCAAATTGCTCTCCAGAATGGCTGGATTCTTTCACAACTCCACCAACAATGTATTAGTGTCCCCGTTTTCCCACATCCTCTCCAACATTCATCATTATTTGTTCCTGTCATCTTAGCCAATCTGACAGGTGTGTAGTGATATCTCAGAGTTGTCTTAATTTGCATTTCTCTAATCAGTAGTGATTTAGAACACTCTTTCATGTGAGTGGATATAGTTTCAATTTCTTCATCTGAGAATTGTCTGTTCATATCCTTTGACCATTTATCAATTGGAGAATGGTTCGGTTTCTTATAAATTAGGGTAAGTTCTCTATATATTTTGGAAATGAGACCTTTGTCAGAACCTTTGCTTTTGAAAATATTTTCCCAAATTGTTACTTCCCTTCTAATCTTGTTTGCATTAATAATGTTTGTACAGAAACTTTTTAGTTTGATGTAATCAAAATCTTCTATTTTGTGATCAATAATGATCTCTAGTTCTCCTCTGGTCATAAATTCCTTCCTCCTCCACAAGTCAGAGAGGTAGACTATCCTCTATTCCTCTAATCTGTTTATGATTTCATTCTTTGTGCCTAAATCATGGACCCATTTTGATCTTATCTTGGTATATGATGTTAACTGTGGATCCATATCTAATTTCTGCCATATTAATTTCCAGTTTTCCCAACAGTTTTTTTTCCAAATAATGAATTTTTATCCCTAATGTTGGTATCTTTGGGTTTGTCAAAGATTAGATTGCTATAGTTGTACCCTATTTTGTCCTGTGTAGCTAACCTGTTCTACTGATTGACTAGTCTATTTCTTAGCCAATATCAAATGCTTTGGGGGACTGCTGCTGCATAATATAGCTTTAGATCACGTATACCTAGACCACCTTCATCTGACTTTTTTTTTTCATTAATTCCCTTGAAATTCTTGACCTTTTATTCTTCCATATGAACTTTGTTGTTATTTATTCTAGGTCATTGAAATAGTTTCTTGGGAGTCTGATTGGTATAGCACTAAATAAATAGATTAGTTTGGGGAGTATTGTCATCATTATTGTATTCGCTAGGCCTATCCAAGAGCACTGAATGTCTTTCCAATTATTTAAATGTGACTTTATTTTTGTGGCAAGTGTTTTGTAATTTTTCTCATATAATTCCTGACTTTTCTTTGGTAGATGGATTGCAAAAATACTTTATACTCTCAACATTTGTTTGGAATGGAATTTCTCTTTGTATCTCTTGCTATTGCATTTTGTTAGTGATATATAAAAATGCTGAGGATTTATGTGGATTTATTTTGTATCCTGCCACTTTGCTGAAATTTTGAATTATTTCTAGTAGCTTTTTAGCAGAGTCTTTGGGGTTTTCTAAGTATACCATCATGTCATCTGCAAAAAGTGATAGTTTGATTTCCTCGTTTCCTACTCTAATTCCTTGAATCTCTTTCTCGGCTCTTATTGCCAAGGCTATCATTTCTAGTACTATATTGAATAGTATTGGTGATAGTGGGCAACCTTGTTTCACTCCTGATCTTACTGGGAAAGGTTGTAATTTATTTCTATTGCATATTATGCTTACTGACGGTCTTAAATATATGCTCCTGGTTATTCTAAGGATTAGTCCATTTATTCCTATACTCTCAAGAGTTTTTAGTAGGAATGGATTTGGATTTTGTCAAATGCTTTTTCTGCATCTATTGAGATGATCATATGGATCTTGGTAATTTGATTATTAATATGGTCAATTATATTAATAGTTTTCCTAATATTAAACCAGCTCTGCATTCCTGGAATAAATCCTACTTGATCATAGTGTATTATCCTGGAGATGATTTTCTGAAGTCTTTTTGCTAATATCTTATTTAAGATTTCAGCATCAATATTTATTAAGGAAATTGGTCTATAATTTTCTTTCTCAGTTTTCGATCGACCTGGTTTAGGTATCAGTACCATGTCTGTGTCATAAAAGGAGTTTGGCAGGACTCCTTCATCCCCTATTTTTTCAAATAATTTATATAACATTGGGGCTAATTGTTCTTTAAATGTTTGGTAGAATTCACATGTAAATCCATCTGGTCCTGGGGATTTTTTTCTGGGGAGTTGATTAATAGCTTGTTCTATTTCTTTTTCTGAAATGGGACTATTTAAGCAATTTATTTCCTCCTCTGTTAATCTAGGGAGCCTATATTTTTGGATTAAGTCATCCATTTAACTTAAGTTATCAAATTTATTGGCATAAAGTTGGGCAAAGTAACTCCTTATTATTTCTCTAATTTCCTCTTCATTGGTGGAAAGATCCCCCTTTTCATTTGTAAGACTAACAATTTGATTTTCCTCTTTCTTTTTTCTGATCAGATTTACCAAAGGTTTATCTATTTTATTGGCTTTTTCATAAAACCAACTCTTGGTTTTATTTATTAATTCAATAGTTTTTTTTTTTACTTTCAATATTATTGATTTATCCTTTTAATTTTTGAATTTCAAGTTTAATTTTTGTTTGGGGTTTTTAATTTGGTCTTTTTCTAGCCTTTTAAGTTGAAAGCCCAATCCGCTAATCTTCTCTTTCTCTATTTTCTTCAAATAAGTCTCTAAAGATATAAAATTTCCCCTTATTACTGCTTTAGCTGCATCCCACAGATTTTGGTATGATGTCTCATCATTGTCATTATCTTGGATGAAATTATTAATTATTTCTATAATTTGCTCTTTCACCCAGTCATTCTTTAAGATGAGATTATTCAGTTTCCAATTACTTTTTGGTCTATTTATCCCTAACTTTTTACTGAACGTAGCTTTTATTGCATTGTGTTCTGAGAAGAAGGCATTTATTATTTCTGCCTTCCTACATTTAATTTTGAGATCTTTATGTACTAATATATGGTCAATTTTTGTATAGGATCCATGAACTGCTGAGAAGAAAGTATATTTCTTTCTATTGCCATTCAGTTTTCTCCAAAGGTCTATCATATCTAGTTTTTCTAATGTTCTATTTACTTTTTAAATTTCTTTCTTGTTTGTTTTGTGGTTTGATTTGTCTAAATCTGAGAGTGCAAGGTTGAGAACTTCCACTATTATAGTTTTACTGTCTATTTCTTCTTGCAACTCTCTTAAATTTTTCTTTAGAAAGTTAGATGCTATACCACTTGGTGCATATATGTTTAGAATTGATATGGCTTCATTATTTATGCTACCTTTCAGCAGGATATAGTTTCCTTCCTTATCTCTTTTAATTAGATCAACTTCTGTTTTTGCTTGATCTGAGATAAAGATAGCTACCCCTGCTTTTTTGGCTTTACCTGAAGCATAATAGATTCTGCTCCAACCTTTTATCTTTACTCTATATGTATCTCCTGCTTTAAGTGTGTTTCCTGTAAACAACATATTGTAAGGTTCTGATTTTTGATCCAGTCTGCTATCCGTCTCTGTTTAATGGGAGCATTCATCCCATTCACATTTACAGTTATAATTACTAATTCTATATTTCCTGCCATGATATTATCCCCAGATTATGCTTTTTTCCTTGACCCCCCTGAACCCCTTCCCCAATATTTAATTTATAGACCCCCCTTGTGCCACACAGCCCTCCCTTTTTTTTGTATCTCTTCCCTCTCCCTCCACGTCCCTTCCCTTATTCTCCTTTTCCTTTTCCCTTTTCCTCTCCCCCCTTTTAATGAGGTGAGAGAGAATTCTCTGAAAAACAAATATGACACTTATTTATTCTTTGAGCCTCTTCTTATGAGAGTAAGATTTACACAATGATTCTCCCCCCTCTCTAAATTCCCTCAGATATAGTGTATTTTCTATGGCTCTTCCTGGGATGTAGTTTCCCTCTTTTTATTACTCCCTCCCCTTTTTTTTGATACTACCCCCTTCCCTTTACTACACGCCCTCCTTTTTTTTCTTTTATATTAGCAAAATCAAATTATCTATGCGTACTTTCTATATACCCACAACAGAGATATAGTTCTCACGGTTTCTGTGTACCTTTTTCTGTTTCTCTTCAGTCTTGTGGATGTAGATCAAATTTTTTGTTTAAGTCTGGTTTTTTTCTTAGAAACATATGGAATTTCTCTATTTCATTGAATGACTATCTTCTTCCATGGAAAAAGATGCTAAACTTTCCTGGGTAGTTTATTCTTGGTTGCAATCCTTGATCTTTTGCCTTTCGGAATATCAGGTTCCAGGTCCTTCTATCTTTTAATATGGAGGCAGCCAGCTCTTCTGTGACCCTTATTGTGATACCTTGGTATTTAAATTGTTTTTTTCTAGCTGCTTGCAGGATTTTCTCCTTTCTGTGGTAATTCTGCAGCTTAACCACAATATTCCGTGGTGTTCTTTTTTTAGGGTCTATTTCAGAAGGAGTTCGATGAATTCTTTCCACATCTACTTTCCCCTCTGTTTCTATTATCTCTGGACAGTTCTCTTTGATAATTTCCTGTAAAATAGAATCTAGGCTCTTTTTTTGGTCATAGTTTTCGGGAAGTCTAATGATCAGCAGATTATCTCTCCTAGATCTATTTTCCAGGTCTATAGATTTTCCCAGTAAGTATTTGAAGTTGTTCTCCAGCTTCTCACTTTTTTTTTTTTTTTTTTTTTTTGTTTTGTTTGACTGATTCTTGGGTTCTCAATGAATCATTCATTTCTATTTTTTTCCATCCTGACTTTTAAGGAGTTATTTTCTTCATTCACAGTTTTTAGTTCTTTTTGTAAATGCCCAATTTCATTTTTAAATGAGTTATTTTGCTCTATTGAATTTTTTTCCATTTCCCTAATTTTTTTTGAGAATTATTTTCTTTTTCCAATTCCGAAATCCTATTTTCTTGGGACTTTTTTATCTTTTCAAATTCAGAAATCCTATTTTCTTGTGACTTTTTTATCTTCTCCAATTCAGAAATCCTACTTTCCTGTGATTTTTTTACCTTTTCTAATTCACTAATTTTGTTTCCCTGCATCTCCTGTGAATTCTTTATTTTTTCCAACTCCAATTTCATAGCTTCTCTTTCCTTTCCCCATCTTTCTTCAAACTCTCTTAACTTTTTAATTGTCTCTTCAAGGAGAGAGTTATGTGATGGGGGGCAGGAATCGTTCCCCTTTAGGTTGTTGTCTGCTGATTCTTTGCTGTTAACTTCCTCGGGGTTGGATACCTGCTCTTTCTCAGTATAGAAGGAATCTATGGTTTTTTTGGGCTTCTTGCTCATACTTAAAAAAATCTTTTGGGGTCTGTCCCTGGGGTAGGAAATTATTTATTTATTTCTTTAACAGCTTCCTCCCAGACCTGATGGATGCAGTGGCCCCTGGGCCTGAGCTAAGAGAGAGCTCTGGGAGAGAGTTCCCCACCCTCTCCCTGGAAGTGCCTCAGAGGTGACTAGCACTGCTGTGCTTTGAGGGCGCTGTGTTTTAGCTGCTTCCCTGAGGTTCGAGACTGAACAGTAAAGGCAACTCAAAGTATAGCCTATGCGTCCCGATGGGATGTGGATGTCTGCAGCAGGTGACGTGAAAAGCCCCTGCACTCAAACTGGAAGTGTCTGCCAGAAACTGTGGTCTCTAGTGCAAAGGTTCCGCTTCTCTAGGACTTCTGTTCCACAGCCTCCAGCCTAGCCAGGCACTATGAGTTACCGCCCCGCCCACTCTTCAGTCTCTTAACTACCCTGAGGTAAAAGCCTGGATTGCCTATGTCGGCCACACCCCCAGTGCCGAGATCTGCTGAGTCACCCCCGAGATCTGGGAAGATCCAATCTGGTTTTAAATTTTAAAGTGGCTTAGATTTCTCTTCTGAACTGCTGTATTATAAGCAGAGAAGAGCTAACAGCCTGTGCCCGATTCTTTTATCTCAGTGGATTCTCTGATCCCAGAGCCTTCCCCAGTGCGACCGGCGCAGTGTGCCACTACCCCACCGTCTGTGCTGGCCTCTCTTCTTCCTCCCCTGGGAGCTGACCTTTCCTGCTGAAACTCCAGATTCTCTTCAGCTGGTAAGTTGTGCTTCCAGTCCTTGTGGATTCTATCAGTCCAACGATATTTCTGAGGCTGATTAAATCTAGTTGGTTGTGAGGGAAGAAAGGAGCTTACTCAGGTGCGTGTATCTTCTCTGCCATCTTGTCTCCGCCCCCCGAACTAATTGTTCTTTTAATGTTTGATATAATTCCCATGTAAATCCATCTATTCCTGGGGATTTTTTCTTTGTGAGTTTATTAATAGCTTCTTTAATTTCTTTTTTTTTTTCTGAAATGGGACTATTTAAGAAATTTACTTCCTCCTCTATTAATCTGGAAAGCCTATATTTTTGGAGGTTGTCACCCATTTCACTTAGGTTATCAAATGTATTGACATAAATTTAGGCAAAGTAACTCCTTATTATTGCTTTAATTTCCTCTTCATTAGTGGAAAGTTCCCCCTTTTCATTTTTAAGACTAACAATTTGATTTTCATCTTTCCTTTTTCTAATCACATTTATGAGAGGTTTATCTATTTATTGTTTTTTTTTCATAAAACCAACTCTTAGTTTTATTTATTAATTCAATATTTTTTTTACTTTCAATATTATTAATTTATCTTTTTAATTTTAGAATTTCAAGTTTAGCATTTGATTGGGGGTTTTTAATTTGGTCTTTTCCTAGCTTTTTAAGTTGCAAGCCCAATTTATTGATCTTCCCTTTATTTTATTCAAGTAAGGCTCTCAAGATATAATTTCCCCTTATTAATGCTTTAGCTTCATCCAACAGATTTTGGTATGATGTCTCATCATTATCTGGAGTGAAATTATTAATTATGTCAGCCATTGTCAGGTGGCTCCTGTGTATTCCAATAGGTCCCGGTACACAACATATGGTACCTGAACATGGGGTATTGAGCATAAGAAGCATAAGAATTACAGGAAGAACTAGAGCTGTTCATGAGAAGGATTCTTCCAGAGTTCCTTTGCTAACCCATGGAAAAGGAAAATAAGAAGAGCCCCAGTAAGACTTTTTTAGTTGGGGTAATTAAATGGGCCAAAACATCAAAAGGCTGAACCAGGAGACTGATGAGAGACTTAAATGCCTGTTCTGACTCTAATCCTCTTCTTTCTTTGGGAGTTTGCCTCCATAAGATCAACACCTGCTACAATCATGCAGAAGTGATAGTGTGCAGACCATGCTGTGAGGGGAAAATAACAGCAAAAAAAAAAAAAAAAAAAAAAGGGAAATTGTTAAGCGACAGGTCAATTCTCAGAGAGCCTCCACAGCTGTGAATTATAGCATCTGAAGGAGTTTCAGGACATCCTTTGCTGACACAGGTGTTTCGGACTAGGAATTTCAGACAACACAAAGGCCTCTCAATCCGAGAGGTCAGAGAACAGCAAGTTCCTCTCAGTCTCTTTGCATCATCCTCTCACAAGAGGCAATCCATTCTGCAGGTCTGAGTTGAATCTCCAGCAGCCACTGTCAGGTGGCTCTCCTGTATTCCAGCCGCTCCCAGTAGGACAACAGGATAGAATATTAGCTCCAAATCGAAGAAATCCTCAATTCAAGTACTGTCTGGTAAAATGGCTATATGATATTGGACAAATCTTTTAAATTACCAGTGGTATAAATAATTCTTAGCAATTTTTTGTCAGGTTGTTCACTATTCAAAAGCAGTTCTTTATTCCAATAAAGGTTCAGATACAATGTCGTTTGTCTTTAATTTTCAAAGAAGACCAATGACATCATAGAGTGATATCCTAATTCTCACAAAAATGGATTTAAGTCAGGAAATCCCACAATTTCACTCTCTATTCAATAATCATAAAAATCCACTAGTGAGATGAAATTGATAATGACCTAAGATTTCATTGATGACCATGACATTTTTGATGTCTGACAAAGTTCTAATCATTCCACAATATCTTCTTTATCTGCTTTCTTGTATTTTGAAGCAAATTGTTCTGATTTTACTATTCTGTTGGGAGAAGTTTTCACATGATATGGTCAGATATTGTCCTAATTACCAATGGATTTAAAACCTCTGATATCCACGGGTTAGCTCATATGCCAGGGCAATTTCACTTGGGTGTGGACACTGAACATGCCACAACTTTTTGAGGTGTCAGGTGAAAGCTAGGTAAGTGACAGCAAAAGGGGATGAGCAGATTAGAAAAGAGCTTTGAAAACTTTCATACTAGAGATGGGAATGCACCTTGTATACATAAGATTATCCTAGATAAAGTGTATAATTGTGGAAAATGTGCTGCTCTTCAGTGGATGTAAGACAGAAAAGTGCAAGAAACATTTGTTTTTCATTAGCTTTCCCCAAATCCCTCTCTATCCCAACTCATATTTTCTTTTTCTTTTCAAATCACAGTCTACTAGAATAATATCCCCAAAGTGATAATATTTTTTCCACTTCAAGATAGCTTGTGAAAGTGACATGGAGAAAAAAAAAATTAGCAAAGTCCCAAAATGATGCAGTCATGTGAGAAATGACAAGGTATTCTGACATGAGTTCAATTCTTACATTGAGATTTTTGGAGTACATGATTCCTCTCCAGTCACAATAACAGAAAGATGGTGATGAAATGGAGTTCCAAAGCAGTGGAACAGTGCAGAATAATATATTTTTTAAAGTAATGAGGTTACTGAGACATGATGGAAATATTAGAAAAGAGTCAAAATAATTTTACCAGCTGACAAAAGATAAAATGACAAAATGGAAAATAATAATAGTGAGAAAGGAAATATAAAATATGGGTTCAAAATATTTTACTCTGGTTTTGTTTGTTCAATTCAAATATTTTTAATATTTATTAAACAAGGCATTGTGTATGTTACCATATTATACACTTGAGTACTTAAAACAAATAAAAATATACCCTATCCTTATGTCATTTACATTTATTGAGAGTTTGTAATATGTACACAGCAACAAAAATTCAAAGCATATATAAAGTAATGATATCTAACAGTTCTTTGAGGGAAACAATTCTCCTATAACTTTCCTAAAACAAATGGAATTATATTTGTGATACTAAGGAGAATTGATTGTAGGATTTCAAAAACTAAGGTGTTCAACAAATCATTCTTTGTACCTGAAACTGAAATTGATAATGTGACTGCCTCATTTCTATTTCTATTAATTTCTTTGAATGAATGGAGTATGTGCTTTTGAGTTTCTACTTTGTAGATTTAGATCTGGAAAAAGAAATTAAATCAGCTAGCAGTTTTCTCTTCAGAAGTCTCTCACTAGCTTTAACAATAATGCATACCATTAAAAACACTTGGAAGTATAGGAATAAATGGACTTTTCCTTAAAATAATCAGTAGCATCTATTTAAAACCATCATTAATCATCATATGTAATGGGGATAAACTGCAACCATTCACAATAAGATCAGGAGTGAAACAAGGTTTCCCACTATCATCATTACTATTCAATATTGCATTAGAAATGCTAGCTTTGGCAATAAGAGTCGAGAAAGAGATTAAATGAATTCGAGTAGGTAATGAGGAAATTATCACTCTTTGCTGATGATATGATATAATACTTAGAGAACCCCAGAGATTCTACTAAGAAGCTATTAGAAATAATTCACACCTTTCGCAAAATTGCAGGATACAAAATAAACGCACATAAGAACAAATGCATACTTACAGATACACACACACACACACACACACACACACACATAGATATATATATGTGTGTGTGTGTGTTTCAAAATTTCATCCAGCTAATTGTGAAATTCTATTCTATTCCCTACTTCTAGAAGGATTCTGGCATAAACCAACTGAGTTGATATAATAGATTGTGTGAGTGGTATTTTTTTTTATTTCTCCACGGTTTCAGATTTCATTTCCATTAGAGAGTTGGTATCTATAGACACAAAAGATGTTACTAGGCACAATAAAAAAGTGAAAATCTTACTTTCATGCTGATCATTGGCCTGCCTGTATAGTACAGCTGGACTTAAACTGCATTCAATCTATCGAAGAAATGAAAGATGGAAAATGTCTTTTCTTGTATTTAGTTGAAATAGAAAGCACATGGAAAGTAATGCTATTTTATACAGGGCTGACTTAGCCCGCAATGTATGTACCATTTACTAAGTACAGACAGAAAACTTGGTGCAGCAACCTGTTGCTTTATAAATGCAAATCAGACTGAAATTTGCTATTAGTCACAGAGATTTCTCATACTGTTATTGAATAAAACATTTTTTCTTGTGGGAGGATATTTTGTATTTTTTTTTCTGAGATAACAATTTCAATATCTTTTTTATATTATTTATTTATATATCAGATTCATTTCTGAATATATTTATCCCACCCCACAAATCATGCTTTGAAACAGATTTCGAAGAAAAAAAATCAAGCCTATTAAACCATCAACTATAGGTATATGATGTATTCCATATTTTATACACTTCCCTTCTGCAAAGGAGGAAGTCAGGTGCATTTTCTAAATTCTTCTCAGGAGTTAATCTTGGTCTTTGTAATTATATTCTATTTAATTATTATCTACTAAATTGCTACATTTTGTGCGTGTGTGTGTGTGCGTGCACGCACGTGTGTGTGTGTACTCACTCTTCTGTTTACTTAAGAATACTATTCCTACCCACAGCTGGAAGTTTCTGGATCATTTATTGTTGTTGTTTGTACTGATGGGGCTGTTATTGTTCTTATTAGGTGTGATTTGTAGCCTGCAGATTTTGTGTCCATTTTGAGTTCAATGAAATATGATATAAAATATGGTGTGTAATGTCCAAATATAATTTTTTCCACTCTGTATTTCAATGTTTCTTTTCCCTATGTCAACTAATTTCTTTAGTTTTGTTAAATATCAGGCTATTGAATTTTATTGTTTCTTATTTTTAATAAATTCTACTATCCAGTATTTCAATTTTCAAAATTAATAAATACAGAAATTGAATAAATTATAAATATGAGTTTTTGCATTTTGACTTGATGTTCTATTCCATTAAATTCATAATCAATTTTAATAGGCTCCAAATAAGGTATATATGCAGCAACTATCAACAATCTACTCCTTCTTGTCTTTCCCATTTATCTTTGTCATAGATCCAAACACTGAATTACTAATGATATTATTACCTCTTAGTATGCTTAATATATTCATATAAATAGTAGAAAACTAGCTAACTGGAAAAATATTATTTTTACACTTTTACAAAACTCAGTTCTTCCTATCATGTTCATATTTATCTCCTGCTGGGCCTGTTACTCCTTTTGCTGATAGCTCTTAGCATCAATCAGCAAGATATTGTTGCTAATCTGGAATCACACTATTTCTCATTGTTTCCTGATAGCAAGTTTTGCCTGCTGCTACTATTTCCCACCTATTAGCATCTATGCAGCATCTCTTCAAGTTGTACTGCACTGGAAAACAGCTCTTCTGACTATTCACTGTAGGAATGGTTTTCTCCAGTTTTTCAAAGCTTTTGCTTTCTAATGTTGTTCATTTTCAGCCTAGAAATATTCCTCTCTGCTTAAGTTGCTATAAACATGGCATTTAGGTCTATTTGTGGAATTAATATAAAGTAAACTTAACCAAATATTGTAGAGGAAGGGGACTTTCCAATGAGTTTTTGTTATCTCAGGCAAAGTTCAAAAGGATCCCAGAGATTATCTAGTCCACTTTGCTCATTTTATAGAGAAGAAAATTGAGAACCAGATAAATGACTAGCTGAAATCACACATCAAGTCAGTGACAACAGTGATTTCTCTCTCTCTCTCTCTCTCTCTCTCTCTCTCTCTCTCTCTCTCTCTCTCTCTCTCTCTGTCTCTCTCGGTAAGTACATATATGTGTATACACACACACTCACACACATGTACATGCTTATATGTGTATATACAAGCACATATATTTATGTACACACACACAGAGAGACAGATAAGTGATAGAATGAAGGTCTAGAGTCAGGAAAACTCATCTTCCTGAGTTCATATCTGGCCTCAGACACTAGCTATGTGACCCTGGGAAAGTCATTTAATTCTGTTTGCTTAAGCCTCTTCACTTTTAAAATTATTTAGGAAAAATAAGTTAGGAAAAGAAATATCAGAAAACCTAGTATTTTTGCAAAAAGAAAATGGGGATCACAAAGAGTTAGACATGACTGAAATAACTGAAAACAATTACACATATCTTCTATATCTAGTATTCTTAGCACTAGCCCCCATATAAGATTTACATTTGATAAGACATTTAGGACCATGGAGTCTTAAACTCTTTCTCTGTCTTAGATAACTTTGCTAATTAGAGTATGGTCAACATTATCATGATTATTGCCTTAATTTATATTTCAAGGAAATGATAAATTTCACTTAGAAATAAGTGAAAATAATGTTATATTTTTCTAATCTAAATTCATGGACTTCAGAAATCTCTCCAAAGACTATGATAATGTAATCCAGGGAAAGAAACCATGTCAAAAAAAAATAAAGTGAACTCACAGATAGAAATGATTATTTGTCATTGAGAAGACCTGCATTCAAGTCTTTCCTCTGAGATATTAATATGTGACCATTGCCAAATAATTTAACCGCTCATTTGTCTCAGAAAATTCTCTATAATTACAAATGATAATATTCATAAGTAGATAGTATTTCCAGAGCAAGACCTCTCCTTAGAGATGAGATCAGAGTTCTAAATAAAGGAAATATTTTAAAAATGCCTCAAGTCTGAAAACCATACACTAAGCTTTCACATTTATTATATTTAACCTTCCTATATATTATCAAGAGTATCAGAGAGTCACTTTGCATAAGATATTGGCATAATTATCATATATCACATTATATGGGAGGCAGAGTATGTGCCTGACCATGGATAGAATAACTCTCAACACTCTCAACAGAGTCCTACATTGTATACTTGAACATCTAGAAGATAAGAAGAAAATAGCAGAGATAGAGAGTAAATCTTAAGAGAAATAATGAAAAATCACCCAACTGTCTTATTAAAGTGATATTCCTTATTTCCTATTTTGTTACTTTTAAGGAATAGTTTAAATTTTATTTTCAGAGTAGCTGGGGTTCATGAGAATGATCCCATGCTTTGAAATCATTAGTATGGTATTAGTACTCTTCTGTGTTAATTTTTATCAGTTTTTCAAGTCACAAATTGTGAATTCAAATTTTGACCTACTTTGTGATGTTGCCCTCTTTTGTGTACTCAGTACTAGGTTTGTTGGTTCTTGATTTGTCTTTGAATGCTGCTCCTCCATTATCTTTTATATTTTGCCATACCTCCAGTCTAATTTGAATCTAATCTTTCTCTTACTTTTTTTAGTATTTAATTATCAATTTCTTAGAGTTTATCTCTAAGATTTTAGTGGTTCTATATTGTTATGTCCACAAATGACCCAATTCTGAACCCAGTGAGTTAATCTCCAAAATACTTCAGCTGTTACCCCATGCAGATTTTCAAAATCAAAACAAGTAAGAAAAACAAGTAAGTATATATATATATATATATATATATATATATATATATATATTTTTTTTTTTTTTTTTTTTCATTTTTTAAATAAAAAGCAAAGATGGTTCATATTAAGTGACACAAAATAAATACTTACCATGATAGCACTATAAAAAAGAGCATGGTTTTGACAAAGAACATCCTTTACACATTTTTTCACTCTCCCTTAGAGATTTCAATTATTTGCTATCCCTCTATTTGGACAACATTTTTTTTTTATAATTCTAGTCTTATTGTTCATAAGTTAACCCTATCTAACTTTTATATGTGTACTGAGAACTGTGGTGAAATCACACCGTGAAACCCAAGAACCAGCAATAAATCTAAATGTATTTAATGATTCAAGTAAAGGAAAGTCCTGAACATTGTAAAATTATTGCTAAACTCAATCTGTAAAATTTTGAAGAACTCTCTTGGAATGATATTCTGTAGGATGATAGTAACATATGAAACATAATTTCATGGAAGTAAGTATTCTGTCCTATCTCTGCAACCCCTTATTTTTCATCTATAAAATTAAATTGGAAAAATTATCTATTTTAGGATAATTTATAGCTTTAAACTTTTTGAGTGATTTTTAGAATTTTATTGATCCACATGTATACTCTAAAGATAAAGAGAAGTAAATGCAGATTATAACTAAATAGGAAATGACAAAAGGGATGATTTCAGAACATATTGAGAAGTCTTGCATAAATTTATGTGGAGTGAACTGAGTAGAATGAAGAGAAAAATTTACATATAGTAACTGAAATATTTAAGAATTTTTATCAATGAAACAATCAACTAAAATTTCAGATGATAAAAAATTCTTACCTTCTGACAGAGAAGTAACAGACTCAATATAAGAACAGGAAGTATATTTTTGATATTGACTAATGTAGGCATTTGTTTGATTGGCTTTACATATTTGTTATTTTTCTTTTTTTCTTGTTTGTGTATGAGAGAAAAATGGGAAAGGCATACTTGCTAATAAAAATTAAACAAAAGTTTTAAAACTATTATTTTCTTTACATATTTTCTGACTTTGTTCAAATATTTCAAACTATTAAAATAGCTCAATTGTCATTACTTGTTCATTTTGCTTTTCTTTTCAGTCTATATTCCACATAATTATAGATGTGATATTTCCACATCACAGTATCTTTACACAACACAGCAGTCCTTACTCAAATAAGGCCAATGGCTCCTTCCTTTCTGCATAATAAAACATGGCACTCTGAATAATGACCTCATCAATATAATTATCCTTTTCTATTTTTCCCAGAATTACTCTTATCAATTTATGTTATATACATAAGGTGGAATTTCTTCTTTTTTATTTGATGATGCACCATGTCACTGAGATTTTCACATTATAAAAAAATGAAGAATGATTTCCCATATGGCTAGATTCTTCCAGATTCTCTTGCTAATAGATGACATTCTCATGATTTGAGCAAGATTTAGGGAATTTTAGATTCTCTTAGTAGAAACTGATACTACATAAGTGTTAGAGTAGATAGAATACTGAAGCTAGTTCAAATCAACTCTCAGGCACTTATCTTTTATGTAATCCTGATAAAAAAGATACTTAATCTCTGTTTTTAGAGTTTCCTCATCTGTCAAATTGGTAATATAATAGCACCTGGAGTTGTTATTAATATAAAATGGAATAACTGTAAAATGGTTTTACAAACATTAAAGTGATTTTACAAACATTAAAATTTACATTTAAAATTTATTTTTTAATTTGTAAATTACATTTACATAAATACATAAATTACTCTATATAAATGCTAGTTTTACCATCATTATCATTAAGTATCTTTATAGGAAAACAAGATTGAAAACCATTGATTGGTATATATATATATATATATATATATATATATATATATATATGCATATATACATACATATACGTACATATGTATACACACATAAAAATAACATGCATACATGTTATACAATGCATATACATATGTGTTTGTAAGTATTTCTGTATATATTTGTTCATAAACACACACTTTTAATAACCTCTATTTTCTCCTTAAAATGTATTATTTTGTTAATGTGGAAATTCTTTCAAGAAAGTTTTATAAGCATCATATTATAATACAGTCTCTTAGGATCTTATGGATCACTACTCCAGAGTCTATATAGTCTGCACCATAGTAGTAATAACATTAATAAAAGAAATGACATAAATATGAAAATAAATTGATTGATGGCCAGAGAAGAACTTTTTCCAACTACATAGTGAGAATGATAAATATGCACAATTCATGTTCTACCATGAAGCTTTAATAGTATCAAGGGATAAAGATGAACACTGCTGAAATTTTTAAATGAAATATTGTATGAGATTTTATATAGGGGATTATACAGGGAGCATAGGTATCACAGAAAAGGAAGGGAAAAATAAGAATTTGTTCACCTACTAAGAATTCCTGAGCAAAACACTTTTAGAGACATGAGCAAATTTTATCATAATGTGAGTGTAACCCTTAACAAATTAGACCTTTTAGGAGAATATTCCTTCTTTGCAATAGGATTGGCTTTGTCCTTATGTCACCATGCTGACCATTCTCAGCAATGATCTTAGTTTGGCTATAACTTTAATTTTAACTTAATTCATTTTTTAAAACCTTTCTTTAATAACCATAACTGGCTTGGACAATCCATTTAAATTTTATTTTATTTTTTATTTTTTCACAATTACATTCAAAGTAAAATAAGAATAACAAAGTCATTTATAGCTGGTCATCCCACAACATTGCTTTTACATCGTGAACAGTATAGTTCACTTTGTTGATGGAGAACTTTTCATGTTTTTTTTTTCCTGAGAGCATTCTGATCACCATTTTCCAAAGCACAATAATATTCTATTAGAGAAAATTGATTAGAATTTTTTTATGATTACTGTTACTAATTATATTTCTTCCCATTTATTCTCTATCTCCTTTCATCCTGTCCCTCCTCAAAAGTAGTTTGCTACTGATCACTCCTTCCTCCAATATGCCCTCTCTTTTATTATCCTATTCACCTTTCCATGAACAATTCCCCTCCCATTTTCCTGCAAGGTAAGATAGATTTCTGTATTCCAATTTTAATAAAAGCAAGGTTCATTCACTGACTTTCTCCTCTTCCTCTTCCCTCCACTTTAAAAACTATTTTTGCCTCTTTTTTATGGCAGATAATTTGCACCATTCCACTTCTCCCATTCTCTTTATCCTAGTACATTCTTCTGTCACCCCTTAATTTCATCCTTTTTAAAAAAAAAAATCCATTCATATTCAACAGACTCAGATACCCTGTCTATATATACTTCTAACTGCCATAATAATGAATGTAAACAGATAAACCTTATCAATGCTCTTATGATATCACTTCCTGATTATCTCTTAAGTTTCTCCAGAACCCTGTATTTGAAAATCAAAATTTCCATTCAACTTTGGTTTTTTCATTACAAATTCTAGAAAATACTGTTTCATTGGATGATGCCCTTTTGTATGAAGAAATATACTCAGTTTTGCTGGACAGGTGATTCCTGGTTGCAGTCCCAGCTCTAAAAATTTAGGGAATATTATACTCTAAATCTTCTGGTTCTTTAGTGTAGGAGCTGCTAAACTTTATGTTATACTGATTGTAGTACCATGAAAATTGGATTATTTCTTTCTGAGCACTTGAGATATTTTCTCCTTGACCTGTGAGTTTCAGAATTTTGCTATAATATTCCTGGGAGTTTGTATTTTGTGATCTCTTTCAGGAGGTGACTGGTGGATTCTTTCAGCTTTTACTTTACCCTCTGCTCTGAGAATATCAGGATAGTTTTCTTTAATAATTTCTTGAAAGATGATATCCAGGCTCTTTTTTCATCAAGACTTTCAGGTAGAACAATAATTTTTAATTTATCTCTCCTGGATCTAGTTTATAAGTCAGTTGTTTTTCCAGTGACATTTCACATTTTTCCTACTTTTTCATATTTTTGGTTTTATATATAATTTCTCATAATGTCATTAGCTTTCTTGGTGAGCTTTTATACTTCCTTTCCCAAGTGGCCAATTTTGCTTTTTAAGGCATTCTTCTTCTCCTCATTAACTTTTTGTATTTCTTTTTGCATTTCTCTCAATTCTTTCCCTATTTCTCTCTCTATCTCTCTTGCTTAATTTTCAAAATCTCTTTTGAGCTCTTCTACAGTCTAAACCCAATTTTTATTTTTATTGGAGGCTTTAGATGCAGGACCTTTAACTTTGTTATAATCTTCTGTATTTGTTTCTTCCTTGTCATCATAATAATTTTTTTATGGTCAGGAGCTTTTTTGTTTGTTTGTTTTTCCTGCTAATTTTCCTTGCCTATTACTCAGCTTTTAACTATTTTCAGCTTTTTATTTTTCAAAAATCCTTCTAGAATCTGACCACAAGCATTATTTTCTACCTTGAAGCTATTAGGTGTGTCTCTATCTCATTGTAGCTGTAAGATCAATTGTGGGAATGCACATCTGATTTTCAACCCCTTTCCATAGACCCTCTCACTGACCTCTTGAGTTCTCCCTGGTGTCTTTGAACTGAGAAGTCCAGAAGCTTCCAGCACTTCTTCTGCTTCAGAGGTCCCACATTGCTGACAATGGGGCCTGGACCAGAGCTGGGGCCAGAGTAGGCCTGCATTGGGATTGCATGCTGGCTTCCCACTCTGCTTCCACAGATCTTTCCTGCTGACTTTCAGGTTCTCTTTGATGTCTTTGAGTTGAATGGTCTAGAATCCTCCAGTACTGCTTCTGATTCAGATGTTGGGCTGTGTTAAGGTTGGGACTGGATCTAAGGCTGTACTAGTGTACCCTGCACAGAAATTGAATGCTGAATTCCTACCTTAGTGTCACAGACTTTCTGCTGAGCTTCTAAGTTGCCTTCATCAGGAAAATGTTCTATTCCATCTTTTTGTATGTTCTGATGGTCTAAAAGTCATTGTTTAAAGGAACATGGAACAGTTTGAGAGAGAGGTTGGTCAGGTTCCTAACTTTACTCCCCCATTTAAAACTTTTTGCCAGACCACTGGCAAAAGATCTTGTTCTTTATCATGAAACTGATGAGCTCAGCTGCCTTCAGTGTTTCATTACAGCTTACATGAAAATAAATTTATATCATTTAAAGTTTCCCCAAATCTAGCACAATCTACAGTAGTAAAGTATGTAGAAGATTAGTTAGAATAAGGAAGACTTGGGATGAAATATCACCTTAGAGACTTGTTAACTGTGTGATATTGGAAGTTACTAACTCCTTTGAAGCTCACTTTGCTCAAATGTAAAGTGTTTGGCTAGATTTGATTAAGTCTTTGCCAATTTCTAGTACTCTAGTTATTAATCTATAATTATAGATAAATCACTTTAGCAACTAATTATAGTCTACCTTTTGACATCTCTTTCTTTGTTATCTCTTGCCTTTATATTTTTCCCATATTCCAAAAAAATTGTGGGTATTTTTTGATATAAGCATCAGCATAAATTACAAAACTTTCTGGTTATATTTGAATGATAATAATATCATAATGTGTCTGGCTTCACTATTTCCAAACTCTTTGGGGGGAAAATTTGAGTTAGCCCTTAAAAGATCAGTGAGCTACCAATACAATGATATAGATGAGGGGTGGAGCCAAGATGTCAAAGAGGACACACATTTCTTTCTCACCTTGTCCTGCATCACTCAAATTAATTAGCAAATTCAGCCTCTGAATTAGTTCTGGACTGACAGAACCCATGAATATTTGAGTGTAACAAGTTACCAGAAGAAGATGATTTTGAAGCTCTCCAGAAAAAACCTGTTTCAATTTGGCATGGAGGGAGGCAGGCCAAGCTCAAGCCGAGCAAAGATGCTGAATTTGGGAGGAAACTAAAATAGTGTTGGCTATTCTGCCCTGTATGCAATCCAGTAGATCAGCAGAGAAGTTATAAAACATCAAACACAAAAGGTAACTCTTAAATGCCAGAATTTCATGAAACCTGGATTTGCCCACCCAGCACTGAAAGTCAGTAAGCACTGACCCAATGCAGGTGCTACTGCTTGGAAAATGTGTTTGGAAAATCTCCCTTGGCCTAAAAGTAGATTTCAACTTTTTTTTTTTTTTTTAAATCAGTAAAACAGCAAAAAGAACTCTGACTACAAGTAGTTTTCATAGTGAAAGAGAACAGATTTCAGACCCTGAAGAGACTAGAAGATCATATATAGATGAAGACCCAAAGAGTGATATAAATTGACCATCACAAAGGCTCTCCTAGAAGAAAGTAAAAAAGGATTTTAAAAGGGAGCTGAAAGAAAAATGGGAAAAGGAAATGAAAACATTGCAAGAAGCTTTGGAAAAGGCAACACAGAAATTATCTGAAGAAAATTCACTACATAATAGATTTAGTGAAATGGAAAAATGATTTAATTCATTAAAAGATAGATTTCACAAAATGGAAAAAGGAAACAATTCCCTGAAAAACTGAATTTGTGAACTGAAAAAAAATCCATAGAACAAAAAAAAACCTCATTTAAAAATTCTATTGGGGGGGCCGAGCCAAGATGGCGGAGAAGATACACGCACCTGTGTAAGCTCCTTTCTTCCCTCACAACCAACTAGATTTACTCAGCCTCAGAAATAGCGTTGGACTGATAGAATCCACAAGGACTGGAAGCACAACTTACCAGCTGAAGAGAATCTGGAGTTTCAGCAGGAAAGGTCAGCTCCCAGGGGAGGAAGAAGAGAGGCCAGCTCAGATGGTGGGGTAGTGGCCTCTGCGCCGGTCGCTCTGGGGAGGGCTCTGGGATTAGAGAAGCCACTGAGATAAAGGAATCTGGCACAGGCTGTTAGCTCTTCTCTGCTTATAATACAGCAGTTCAGAAGAGAAATCTAAGCCATTTTAAAATTTAAAACCAGATTGGATCTTCCCAGATCTCGGGGGTGACTCAGCAGATCTCGGCACTGGGGGTGGGGCCAACACAGGCAATCCAGGATTTCACCTCAGGGTAGGTAAGAGATTGAAAAATGGGCGGGGCAGTAACTCATAGTGCCTGGCTAGGCTGGAGGTCCCAGAGAAGCGGAACCTTTGAACTAGGGACCACGGTTTCTGGCAGACACTTCCAGTTTGAGTGCAGGGGCTTTTCACATCACCTGCTGCAGACATCCATGCCCCACCAGGACGCATAGGCTAGACTTTGAGTTGCCTTTACTGTTCAGTCTTGAACCTCAGGGAAGCAGCTAAAACACAGCGCCCTCAAAGCACAGCAGTGCTAGTCACCTCTGAGACACTTCCATGGAGAGGGTGGGGAATTCTCTCCCAGAGCTCTCTCTTAGCTCAGGCCCAGGGGCCGCTGCATCCATCAGGTCTGGGAGGAAGCTGTTAAAGAAATAAATAAATAATTTCCTACCCCAGGGACAGACCCCAAAAGATTTTTTAAGTATGAGCAAGAAGCCCAAAAAAACCATAGATTCCTTCTACACAGAGAAAGAGCAGGTATCCAACCCCAAGGAAGTTAACAGCAGAGAGTCAGCAGATAACAACCTAAAGGGGAACGATTCCTGCCCCCCATCACATAACTCTCTCCTTGAAGAGCCTATTAAAAAGTTAAGAGAGTTTGAAGAAAAATGGGGAAAGGAAAGAGAAGCTATGAAATTGGAGTTGGAAAAAATGAAGAATTCACAGGAGATGCAGGAAAACAAAATTAGTGAATTAGAAAAGGTAAAAAAAATCACAGGAAAGTAGGATTTCTGAATTGGAGAAGATAAAAAAGTCACAAGAAAATAGGATTTCTGAATTGGAGAAGATAAAAAAGTCCCAAGAAAATAGGATTTCTGAATTGGAAAAAGAAAATAATTCTCAAAAAAAAATTAGGGAAATGGAAAAAAATTCAATAGAGCAAAATAACTCATTTAAAAATGAAATTGGGCATTTACAAAAAGAACTAAAAACTGTGAATGAAGAAAATAACTCCTTAAAATTCAGGATGAAACAAATAGAAATTAATGATTCATTGAGAACCCAAGAATCAGTCAAACAAAACAACAACAACAAAAAAAAAAAAAAACAGTGAGAAGCTGGAGAACAACTTCAAATACTTACTGGGAAAATCTATAGACCTGGAAAATAGATCTAGGAGAGATAATCTGCTGATCATTGGACTTCCCGAAAACTATGACCAAAAAAAGAGCATAGATTCTATTTTACAGGAAATTATCAAAGAGAACTGTCTAGAGATAATAGAAACAGAGGGGAAAGTAGATGTGGAAAGAATTCATCGAAATCCTTCTGAAATAGACCCTAAAAAAAGAATACCACGGAATATTGTGGTTAAGCTGCAGAATTACCACAGAAAGGAGAAAATCCTGCAAGCAGCTAGAAAAAAAAAACAATTTAAATACCAAGGTGCCACAATAAGGGTCACACAAGATCTGGCTGCCTCCACATCAAAAGATAGAAGGGCTTGGAACCTGATATTCTGAAAGGCAAAAGATCAAGGATTGCAACCAAGAATAAACTACCCAGCTAAGTTTAGCATCCTTTTCCATGGAAGAAGATGGTCATTCAATGAAACAGAGGAATTCTATATGTTTCTAAGAAAAAAGCCAGACTTAAACAAAAAATTTGATCTACATCCACAAGACTGAAGAGAAACAGAAAAAGGTACACAGAACCCTTGAGAACTGTAACTCTGTTGTGGGTATATAAAAAGTACTCAAAGATAATTTGATTTTACTGATATAAAAGAAAAAAAAGGAGGGGGTGTAGTAACGGGAATGGGGTAGTATCAGAAAAAGGGGAGGGAGTGATAAAAAGAGGGAAACTACATCCCAGGAAGAGGCATAATAAATACACTATATCTGAGGGAATTTAGAGAGGGGGGAGAATCATTGTGTAAATCTTACTCTCATCAGAAGAGGCTCAAAAATAAATAATTGTCATATTTGTTTTTCAGAGAATTCTCTCTCTCCTCATTAAAAGGGGGGAGAGGAAAAGGGAAAAGGAAAAGGAGAATAAGGGAAGGGACGTGGAGGGAGGGGGGAGGGATACAAAAAAAAAGGGAGGGCTGCACGTCAAAAGGGGGGTCTATAAATTAAATATTGGGGAAGGGGTTCAGGGGGGTCAAGGGAAAAAGCATAATCTGGGGATAATATGATGGCAGGAAATACAGAATTAGTAATTTTAACTGTAAATGTGAATGGGATGAACGCTCCCATCAAATGGAGACAGATACCAGACTGGATCAAAAATCAGAACCCTACAATACCTTGTCTGCAGGAAACACACTTAAAGCAGGGAGATACATACAGAGTAAAGGTAAAAGGTTGGAGCAGAACCTATTATGCTTCAGGTAAAGCCAAAAAAGCAGGGGTAGCTATCCTTATCTCAGATCAAGCAAAAGTAGAAGTTGATCTAATTAAAAGAGATAAGGAAGGAAACTATATCCTGCTGAAAGGTAGCATAAATAATGAAGCCATATCGATACTAAACATATATGCACCAAGTGGTATAGCATCTAACTTTCTAAAGGAAAAGTTAAGAGAGTTGCAAGAAGAAATAGAAAATAAAACTATAATATTGGGAGATCTCAGCCTTGCACTCTCAGATTTAGACAAATCAAACCACAAAACAAACAAGAAAGAAATTTAAAAAGTAAATAGAACATTAGAAAAACTAGGTATGATAGACCTTTGGAGAAAACTGAATGGCAATAGAAAGGAATATACTTTCTTCTCAGCAGTCCATGGATCCGATACAAAAATTGACCATATATTAGGACAAAAAGATCTCAAAATTAAATGTAGGAAGGCAGAAATAATAAATGCCTTCTTCTCAGACCACAATGAAATAAAAGCTACATTCAGTAAAAAGTTAAGGACAAATAGACCAAAAAGTAATTGGAAACTGAATAATCTCATCTTAAAGAATGACTGGGTGAAAGAGCAAATTATAGAAACAATTAATAATCTCACCCAAGATAATGACAATGATGAGACATCATACCAAAATCTGTGGGATGCAGCTAAAGCAGTAATGAGGGGAAATTTTATATCTTTAGAGGCTTATTTGAAGAAAATAGAGAAAGAGAAGATTAAAGAATTAGGCTTGCAACTTAAAAGGCTAGAAAAAGACCAAATTAAAAACCCCCAACCAAAAATTAAACTTGAAATACAAAAATTAAAAGGAGAAATCAATAATATTGAAAGTAAAAAAAACTATTGAATTAATAAATAAAACCAAGAGTGGGTTTTATGAAAAAGCCAATAAAATCTGATCAGAAAAAAGAAAGAGGAAAATCAAATTGTTAGTCTTACAAATGAAAAGGGGGATCTTTCCACCAATGAAGAGGAAATTAAAGAAATAATAAGGAGTTACTTTGCCCAACTTTATGCCAATAAATTTGATAACTTAAGTGAAATGGATGACCTCCTCCAAAAATATAGGCTTCCTAGATTAACAGAGGAGGAGATAAATTGCTTAAATAGTCCCATTTCAGAAAAAGAAATAGAACAAGCTATTAATCAACTCCCCAGGAAAAAATCCCCTGGACCAGATGGATTTACATGTGAATTCTACCAAACATTTAAAGAACAATTAGCCCCAATGTTATATAAATTATTTGAAAAAATAGGGGATGAAGCAGTCCTACCAAACTCCTTTTATGACTCAGACATGGAACTGATACCTAAACCAGGTAGATCGAAAACTGAGAAAGAAAATTATAGACCAATTTCCTTTATGAATATTGATGCTAAAATCTTAAATAAGATATTAGCAAAAAGACTTCAGAAAATCATCCACAGGATAATACACTATGATCAAGTAGGATTTATTCGAGGAATGCAGGGCTGGTTTAATATTAGGAAAACTATTAATATAATTGACCATATTAATAATCAAATTAATAAAAACCATATGATCATCTCAATAGATGCAGGAAAAGCATTTGACAAAATCCAACATCTATTCCTACTAAAAACTCTTGAGAGTATAGGAATAAATGGACTAATCCTTAGAATAATCAGGAGCATATATTTAAGACCATCAGTAAGCATAATATGCAATAGAAATAAACTGCAACCTTTCCCAGTAAGAATAGGAGTGAAACAAGTTTGCCCACTATCACCATTACTATTCAATATAGTACTAGAAATGCTAGCTTTGGCAATAAGAGCCGAGAAAGAGATGCCAGGAATTAGAGTAGGAAATGAGGAAATCAAACTATCACTCTTTGCAGATGACATGATGGTATACTTAGAGAACCCCAAAGACTCTGCTAAAAAGCTATTAGAAATAATTCAGAATTTTAGCAAAGTGGCAGGATACAAAATAAATCCACATAAATCCTCAGCATTCTTATATATCACCAACAAAATGCAACAGCAAGAGATACATAGAGAAATTCCATTCCAAACAAATGTTGAGAGTATAAAGTATTTGGGAATCCATTTACCAAAGAATAGTCAGGAATTATATGAGAAAAATTACAAAACACTTTCCACAAAAATAAAGTCAGATCTAAATAACTGGAAAGACATTCAGTGCTCTTGGATAGGCTGAGCGAATATAATAAAGATGACAATACTCCCCAAAATTATTTATTTAGTGCTATACCAATCAGACTCCCAAGAAACTATTTTAATGACCTAGAAAAAATAACAACAAAATTCATATGGAAGAATAAAAGGTCGAGAATTGCAAGGGAACTAATGAAAAAAAAGTCAGAGGAAGGTGGTCTAAGTGTATCTGTTCTAAAGCTATATTATATAACAACAGTCACCAAAACCATTTGGTACTGGCTAAGAAATAGACCGGTAGATCAGTGGAACAGATTAGATACAAAGGACAAAAAAGGGTACATCTATAGCAATCTAAATCTTTGACAAACCCAAAGATACCAACATTAGGGACAAAAATTCATTATTCAGAAGAAACTGTTGGGAAAACTGGAAATTAGTATGGCAGAAATTAGATATGGATCCACACTTAACACCATATACCAAGATAAGATCAAAATGGGTCCATGATTTAGGCATAAAGAATGAGATCATAAATAGATTAGAGGAACAGAGAATAGTCTACCTCTCAGACCTGTGGAGGAGGAAGGAATTTATGACCAGAGGAGAATTAGAGATCATTATTGATCACAAAATAGAAGAGTTTGATTACATCAAACTAAAAAGTTTCTGTACAAACAATACTAATGCAAACAAGATTAGAAGGGAAGTAACAAATTTGGAAATTATTTTTAAAATAAAGGTTCTGATAAAGGTCTCATTTCCAAAATATATAGAGAACTGACCCTGATTTATAGGAAACCAAACCATTCTCCAATTGATAAATGGTCAAGGGATATGAACAGACAATTCTCAGATGATGAAATTGAAACTATTTCCACTCATATGAAAGTGTTCCAAATCACTACTGATCAGAGAAATGGAAATTAAGACAACTCTGAGATACCACTACGCACCTGTCAGATTGGCTAAGATGACAGGAACAAATAATGATGAATGTTGGAGGGTATGTGGGAAAACTGGGACACTAATACATTGTTGGTGAAGTTGTGAAAGAATCCAGCCATTCTGGAGAGCAATTTGGAAGTATGCCCAAAAAGTTATCAAACTGTGCATACCCTTTGACCCAGCATTGCTGTTATTGGGATTATATCCCAAAGAAATACTAAAGAGCAGAAAGGGACCTGTATGTGTCAAAATGTTTGTGGCAGCTCTTTTTGTTTTAGCTAGAAACTGGAAGTTGAATGGATGTCCATCAGTTGGAGAATGGTTGGGTAAATTGTGGTATATGAAGGTTATGGAATATTATTTCTCTATAAGAAATGTCCAGCAGGAGGAATACAGAGAGGCTTGGACAGACTTACATCAACTGTTGCTGAGTGAAATGAGCAGAACCAGACGATCACTATACACTTCAACAACAATACTGTATGAGGATGTATTCTGATGGAAGTGGAAATCTTCAACATAAAGAAGATCCAACTCACTTCCAGTTGATCAATGATGGACAGAAATAACTACACCCAGAGAAGGAACACTGGGAAGTGAATGTAAATTGTTAGCACTACTGTCTATCTACCCAGGTTACTTACACCTTCGGGAGCTAATACTTAATGTGCAACAAGAAAATGGTAATTACACACATATATTGTATCTAGGTTATGTTGTAACACATGTAAAATGTATGGGATTACCTGTCATCGGGGGGAGGGAGTGGAGGGAGGGAGGTGATAATTTGGAAAAAGAATAAAAAAAAATTATATTGGACAAATATAAAAAGAATTAAAAAGGGAAATTAAAAAAATGATTCACTAAAACTCAGAACTCAACAAATGGAAATAAATGACTCAATGAGACATCAAAAAACAGTCAAGCAAAACTCAAAAAATGAAAAATAATAGAAGAATATGTAAAATACCTACTTGGGAAAAAAACTAACCTAGAAAATAGATCTAGGAGAGACAATCTAAAAGTTATTTGACTTCCTGAAAACCATGATTAAAAAAAAAAAAAAAAAGAGCCTAGACACTATCTTTCAGGAAATCATCAAAGAGAACTGCCCTGATGTCATAGAATCAGAAAGTGAAATAGCCATTAAAATAATTCACTGAACATCTCCTGAAAGAGACCCCAAAATTAATACTCCAAGGAATATTGGAGGTAAATTTCAGAACTACCATACCAAGGAAAAATGTTATAAGTATCCAGAAAGAAATGATTCAAATAATGAGGAGGCACAATAAGGATCACCCAAGACCTAGCAGCTTCTGCCTTCAAGGATAGAGGGGCCTGGAATCTGATATTCTCAATGGCAAAGGAACTTGTAATGCAGCCAAGAATAAACTATCCTGCTAAAGTGAGTATTTTCTTTCATGGAAGGAAATAGACATTCAATGAAATAGGGGAATTACATTTATTTTTGATGAAAAGACCAGAGCTGAACAACAACAAAAAAAGAGCTCCAAATATAGAACTCAAAGCATAGAAAGGTAAAAAGAAAAGAACTCTTGAGAACTGTATTTCTGTTATGGGTATACATTGAGAGTACATGTTTAATCTGATTTTACTGTTATAATATAAAAAAAGGAAACTAGAGATGGAAAAGGGATTGTAACAGAAAAAAGGGGAAAGTGAAGGAAAATTAGGGAATTTACATCTCAGGACGAGGCAAAGAAAACCTATTATAATTGAGGGAAGAGGAGAGGGATATAAACATTGTATAAACCTTACTCTATTCAGATTTGGCTCAAAGAAATAATATTATATATATTTGGTTTCACCAAGAAATTTCTCTCACCTTATATCGAAGTGGGAGGATAAAGACAAAAAGGGAAGGAGTAGGGGAAATAGAAGGAAAAACAGAAATATCATGGGAAAGGTATAAGAAATGGGGAGGAACTCATTGAGAGGGCTGCTTGAGGTAAGTGACACTCATAAGTAAAATACTGGGGAGGAGTAAAAGGGGAAAAGGAAAGAGAAAAGTAAAATTTGGGGCAAATAAAATGGCAAGAAATATAAAATTAGTAGTCTTAACTGTAAATGTTAATGAGGTGAACTCTCCCATAAAGTGAAAGTGGATAGCAGACTGGTTTAAAAGCCACAATCCTATAATATTTTGTTTACAAGAAACACAGATAAAGCAAAGTAAAAGGCTGGAGCAGAATCTATTATGCTTCAGTGGAAGTAAACAAAAAAAAGCAGGTGTAGCCATCCCTATGTCAGATCAAGGCAAAGCAAAAATTGATCTAATTAAAAGAGATAAGGAAGGAAACTATATTGTGCTAAAGAGTACCATATATAATGAAGCAATATCAATACTAAAAACATATATGTATCAAGTATAGCATCTAAATTCCTAAAGAAGAAGTTAAGAGAATTGCAATAAGAAATGACAGAAAACTATAATAGTGGGAGATCTCAACCTTATTTTCTCAAAAATAAAAAAAATTTAAGCCACAAAATAAATAAGAAATAAATAAGAAAGTAGTTAAAGATGTAAATTGAATACTAGAAAACTTAGGTATGATAGATCTTTGGAGAAAATTGAATGATGACACAAAAGAGTTCACTTTTTTTCTTGGGAGTTCATGGAACCTCAATAAATTAACCATTTATTGAGAGACAAAGACCTCAAAATCAAATGCAGAAAGGCAAAAATGTTAAGTGCATTTTTTTCAGATCATCATGCAATAAAAATTACATTCAATAAAAATCAGAGGAAAGTAGACCAAAAAGTAATTGGAAAGTACATAATCTCATTTTAAAGAATGAATGGTGAAACAGCAAATCATAGATACAGTTAATAATTTCATCCAACAGAATGACAATAATAAAACAACATACCAAAATTTGTGGGATGCAGCCAAAGTGGTAATAAGGTGAAATTGTACATGTCTGGATGCTTACTTGCATAAAATAGAGAAAGATATTATCAATTAATTGGGCTTGCAACTAAAAAAAATACTAGAAAAATGACAAATTAAAAAAACCCAAACACCAAACTTGAAATTCTAAAAATAAAGAGATCAATAAAATTGAAACAAAAAAATTAATGAATTAATAAATAACACTAAGAGTTGGTTTTACAAAAAAAAAAAAAAAATAGATAAACTTTTAGTCAATTTGATTAGATAAAAGGAAAGGGGAAAATCAAATTGTTAGTCTCAAAAATGAAATTCACCAGTTATATTTAATATCTATCTCAAATTTAGCCATGATATTCCTTGAGATTTGGGGTCTCTTTCAGGAGGCATTTGATGAATTCTTTCAATAATCATTTTACTTTTTGTTTTAATAATATCTGGACAATTCTCTTTGGTGATTTCCTGAAAGATAAATTTTAATCCTTTTTTTTTTTTTTTTTCATCATGTATTTCAGGGAGTCCAGTAATCCTTAGATTGTCTCTCCTCGATCTATTTTCCAGATCAGTTATTTTCTCCATTAGGTATTTTACTTTTTTTTTTTTTTTTTTTTTTTTTTTGGTCTTGCTTGACTGATTTTGATCTCATTAAGTCCTTGATTTCCATTTGTTCAGTTCTGAATTTTAGTGATTTATTTTCTTCATTTACATTTTTTACTTCTTTTTGCATTTTGCCCAATAGAATTTTTAAATTAGTTTTTTTGTTGTTTTGTTCTACGGAAATATATATATATATATATATTTCATTTCACAAATTCTGTTTTTTAAAGAGTTATTTTATTTTTCTCTTTCATAAATTCTGTTTTTTGGGAGTTTTTTTTCTTTTTTCCATTTTATCAAATCTAATTTTTAATGAGTTATATGCCTTTTCCAAACCCTCTTGCAAAGTTTTCATTTCCTTTAACCTTTTTTCTTATAGCTCTTTTTAAAGATCCTTTTTAATTTCTTCTAGGAATGCCTTTTGTGATGGGGACCAGGTTATATCACCTTTTGGGCTTCATATGGAGAAAATCTGCTTTTAGTTTCCTCAGTGTGTTAACTCACTCCCAGTGCTGGGTGGGTGTGGCCAGGTCATGTGAAATTCTGTCCTTTCAGGGCTCACTATTAACCTTTTTGTTTGAGTTGGATATTTTCTAACTTCTCTGCTGATCTACTGGCTTGCATCCAGGATAGAGTAGCCAACACTGCTACTGTAGATTCTTCCCCATAGATTCTCCACCATGTGGAGTCTACACTACACCATGGAATCTGCTTTGCCCCCAGAGTCCACACCACTCCTGGACACTGTGCTATCTCTGTTGGCATTTGTGCTCAGCTGTTTATGCTGGCTGTCTCCCTTCTGTTTCTGATCGAAACAGATCTTTTCTGGTTTGTTTTCTGCCCTAGATTTTCTACCATGTGGAGTCTGCATGACAACATGGAGACTACACCTCCCTGAGACTCTGTGCTGGTGTTTGTACTCACCTGCTTGTGCTTGACTTCCTCCCTCTTGTTTCCAATTGAAACAAAACTTTTCTAGTGATATTTGAAATTATTTTCGGCTGGTAATTTGTTGCACTCCCAATATCTGTGGGTTCTGCCAGTCCAAAGCTAATTCAGAGGTTGGATTTGCTTATTGACTCTGAGGGTTTTAGGAGAAGGTCAAAGAGAAACAGGTGTCATCTCTAGCATCTTGGCTTCCTCCCCTAAGTCCCTCTAGTCATTCTTGTATGGAAGATATGCAAAGGGGGCATATTTCAGTTGCTAGGTCAATGTTGACCCAGTGTTTTATTGAAACTGCTCTTATTCAAGAGGAGTCCTGACTCTTAACCATATCCTCTTGCAAATTCTCCCTGGAAGATACACTCAAAGTTCCAAGGCTATTCTTAATTCTCTTTACATTGATAGCTATCAGTACCATAAAAAATTTCTCATTGACTAAATAGCCTAGCTTCTTTTTTATTCACTTTTTTCTTTGAAGAAGTGAATAATTTATTTTTCTTATTTTGTATGACTGAGTAGGAGTATTGCATTCTGTTGAATGACCTCAGTTTAAATTCTACATGTTATTCACAGTCTATTTTACCTTAAGTCACTAAACTTTTTTGTGAAACACTTGACTAGTGTATAAAATAAAAAAGATATGATTAAGTGGTTTCTTAAGATCCCTTCTTTCCTTAATTTATGATTACATGATATTTAACTTACAAAATCCCTGTTGTAATATACACATATACATCATATATTCTTTGTTACCTTTTGAGTGACTTTTAGTTATGTTTTAAAGATTGTGGCTCTCTAGGAATACCTACAAATTTCAAGAGGCAGAAAAGGAAACAAAAGAACAGAGCAAGAATAAGTTACCTGTAAGATAATACCAGTAGTAAATTTCCACTCTAGAAAAAGTATACAAGATTATATCCATGTTCAGATAATATTGGATATATATTTTAAAATATGGGATAAAAATAGAAAATACAACAATAAATATCATCACTACGTTCATTAATACCTGAATTTATATGGTACTTTGACATTTGTAAAGTTTTATTTTTTTTATCCTTATAACAATGTTTTTCATATAAGTTCCAGAGCCATTGTTTTCCTCTTTATGTAGATAAAATAGATCAGAAAGTTACTAGGATTTGCAAAGAATTAAACAGTTATAATATTGATAAGAAATGGACCACTTTTTTTTTTTCCCAGAAACAATTTGGGTACAGTGACTTGCTCAGGGTTACACAGTTAGGAAGTGTTAAATATCTGAGGACAGATTTGACTTTAAGTCCTCCTGACTTCAGGGATGATGCTCAATCCATTGTGTCACCTGCCTAATTACCACAGACCAGTTAAAGAATTACTGAAGTCCTAATTTCCTTTGTTGGATAGCACTTTTATGAAAGCTGTAAAGGAGGAAAAGCAAGTAATTTCATAGAATGGAAAAAAAAGTGGTAATAACTGTATGATGAGTGAATGGAAAAAGTGGTTAAAAACTGTATGATCAGTGATTAGAGGGAATTCCAGCATGGATGAGAGCATGAATAAATTTACCTATAGATACAGGAATATGGAGCTTACTGCTTTTATGTTTTTATATAGCATTAATTTTGATAATATGATGAGCAAGTTAATATTAATGTAATATTAATTACATGTTAATAATATACATGTGTTTATATGCATGTATATATACACACATATATATATATATATATATATGTATGCATGTGTGTGTGTGTGTGTGTGTGTGTGTGTGTGTGTATGCTTTAGGGAAAAATACAAGCTTCAAGTTGGAAAAAGTAGAGTTTTCTATTTTAAAGCACAGTCTTTTGGTTTTTCTGTTAAATTCTCATCAGTTACATTCTCCAAAACATGTATTTTCTACATTTGCAATGTGGGAATTATAATATGATTAGATCCTTGCAAGGTTCGAATTATTAGTGAGATTAAATTCTAATTTGTTTATTATTATTATTATTATTATTATTATTATTATTATTAATATTATTATTATTGCTGAGTAAATTGGGGTTAAGTGACTTGCCCAGGGTCACATGGCCAGGAAGTATTAAGTGTCTGAGGCCAGATTTGAACTCAGGTCCTCCTGACTTCAGGGCTGGTACTCTACCCACTACATCACCTAGCTGCCCCGATTAAATTCTTTTTCTTTTTTTTTTTATTATATATTTTTTATAATATAATCCCTTGTATTCATTTTTCCAAATTATCCTCCCCCTCTCTCTACTCCCTCCCCCCGATGACAGCCAATCGCATACATTTTACTTGTGTTACAATATAACCTAGATACAATACATGTGTGTAAATACCATTTTCTTGTTGCACAATAAGCTTTAGATTCTGAAGGTACATGTAACCTGGGCAGACAGATATTAGTGTTAACAATTTACATTCATTTCCCAGTGTTTCTTCTCTGGGTGTAGCTACCTCTGTCCATCATTGATCAACTGTAAGTGAGTTGGCTCTTCTTTATGTTGAAGATTTCCACTACCATCAGAATATATCCTCATACAGTTTTGTTGTTGAAGTGTACAATGATCTTCTGGTTCTGCTCATTTCACTCAGCATCAGTTGATGTAAGTCTCTCCAAGCCTCTCTGTATTTCTCCTGCTGGTCATTTCTTACAGAGCAATAATATTCCATAACCTTCATATACCATAATTTACCCAACCATTCTCCAACTGAAGGACATCCATTCATCTTCCAGTTTCTAGCTACAAAAAAAGAGCTGCCACAAACATTTTGGCACATACAGGTCCCTTTCCCCTCTTCAGTATTTCCTTGGGATATAAGCCCAATAGCAGCAATGCTGGGTCAAAGGGTATGCACAGTTTGATAACTTTTTGGGCATAGTCCCAAATTGCTCTCCAGAATGGATGGATTCTTTCACAACTCCACCAGCAATGTATTAGTGTCCCAGACATCCCCTGCAATATTCATCATTATTTGTTCCTGTCATCTAAGCCAATCTGACCCTACTCTAATTCCTTGAATCTCTTTCTAGGCTCTTATTGCCGAGGCTAGCGTTTCTAGTACTATATTGAATAGTAATGGTGATAGTGGGCAACCTTGTTTCACTCCAGATCTTACTGGGAAAGGTTGTAGTTTATTTCTATTGCATATTATGCTTACTGACGGTCTTAAATATATGCTCCTGATTATTCTAAGGAATAGTCCATTTATTCCTATATTCTCAAGAGTTTTTAGTAGGAATGGATGTTGTATTTTGTCAAATGCTTTTTCTGCATCTATTGAGATGATCATATGGTTCTTATTAATTTGATTATTAATATGGTCAATTATATTAATAGTTTTCCTAATATTAAACCAGCCCTGCATTCCTGGAATAAATCCTACTTTATCATAGTGTATTATCCTGGGGATGATTTTCTGAAGTCTTTTTGCTAATATCTTATTTAAGATTTCAGCATCAATATTCATTAAGGAAATTGGTCTATAATATTCTTTCTCAGTTTTCGATCTACTTGGTTTAGGTATCAGTACCATGTCTGTGTCATAAAAGGAGTTTGGTAGGACTCCTTCATCCGCTATTTTTTCAAATCATTTATATAACATTGGGGCTAATTGTTCTTTAAATGTTTGGTAGAATTCACATGTGAATCCATCTGGTCCTGGGCATTTTTTCCTGGGGAGTTGATTAATAGCTTGTTCTATTTCTTTTTTTAAATGGGACTATTTAAGCAATTTAGCTCCTCCTCTATTAATCTAGGGAGCCTATATTTTTGGAGGAAGTCATCCATTTCATTTAAGTTATCAAATTTATTGGCATAAAGTTGGGCAAAGTAACTCCTTATTATTTCTCTAATTTCCTCTTCATTGGTGGAAAGATCCCCCTTTTCATTTATAAGACTAACAATTTGATTTTCCTCTTTCTTTTTTCTGATCAGATTTACCAAAGGTTTATCTATTTTATTGGCTTTTTCATAAAACTAACTCTTGGTTTTATTTATTAATTCAATAGTTTTTTTTTTTTTACTTTCAGTATTATTGATTTCTCCTTTTAATTTTTGTATTTCAAGTTTAATATTTGGTTGGGGGTTTTTAATTTGGTCTTTTTCTAGCCTTTTAAGTTGCAAGCCCAATTCTTTAATCTTCACTTTCTCTATTTTCTTCAAATAAGCCTCTAAAGATATAAAATTTCCCCTTATTACTGCTTTAGCTGCATCCCACAGATTTTGGTATGATGTCTCATCATTGTCATTATCTTGGGTGAAATTATTAATTGTTTCTATAACTCTTTCTATTTCTTCTATTGCTCTTTCACCCAGTCATTCTTTAAGATGAGATTATTCGGTTTCCAATTACTTTTTGGTCCATTTATCCCTAACTTTTTACTGAATGTAGCTTTTATTGCATTGTGGTCTGAGAAGAAGGCATTTATTATTTCTGCCTTCCTACATTTAATTTTGAGATCTTTTTGACCTAATATATGGTCAATTTTTGTATAGGATCCATGAACTGCTGAGAAGAAAGTATATTCTTTTCTATTGCCATTCAGTTTTCTCCAAAGGTCTATCATACCTAGTTTTTCTAATGTTCTATTTACTTTTTTAATTTCTTTCTTGTTTGTTTTGTGGTTTGCTTTGTCTAAATCTGAGAGTGCAAGGTTGAGATCTCCCACTATTATAGTTTTACTGTCTATTTCTTCTTGCAACTCTCTTAACTTTTCCTTTAGAAAGTTAGATGCTATACCACTTGGTGCATATATGTTTAGTATCGATATGGCTTCATTATTTATGCTACCTTTCAGCAGGATATAGTTTCCATCCTTATCTCTTTTAATTAGATCAACTTCTACTTTTGCTTTATCTGAGATAAGGATAGCTACCCCTGCTTTTTTGGCTTTACCTGAAGCATAATAGGTTCTGCTCCAACCTTTTACCTTTACTCTGTATGTATCTCCCTGCTTTAAGTGTGTTTCCTGTAGACAACATATTGTAGGGTTCTGATTTTTGATCCAATCTGCTATCCGTCTCCATTAGATAGGATCGTTCATCCCATTCACATTTACAGTTAAAATTACTAATTCTGTATTTCCTGCCATCATATTATCCTCAGATTATGCTTTTTCCCTTGACCCCCCTGATCCCCCTCCCCAATATTTAATTTACAGACTCTTTGCTGTTAACTTCCTCGAGGTTGGATACCCGCTCTTTCTCTGTGTAGAAGGAATCTATATTTTTTCTGGCTTTTTTGTTCATATTTAACAAATCTTTTGGGGTCTGTCCCTGGGGTAGGAAATTATTTATTTACTTCTTTACCAGCTTCCTCCCAGACCGGAAGGATGCAGCGGCTCTTGGGCCTGAGCTAAGATAGAGCTCTGGGAGAGAGTTCCCCACCCCCTCCCTGCAAGTAACTCAGAGGTGACTAGCACTGCTGTGCCTTGAGGGTGTTGTGTTCTAGAGGCTTCCCTGAAGTTTGAGATTGAAGTAAAGAAGGCACAAAGCCCAGCCTATGCTTCCCGGTGGGGTGTGGATGTCTACAGCAGGTGACGTGAAAAGCCCCTGTGCTCAAACTGGAAGTGTCTGGCAGAAACCGTGGCCCCTAGTTCAAAGGTTCTGCTTCTCCAGGACTTCAGGAGCTGAGTTCCACACACTCCAGATAAGCTAGGCAGTGTGTGTTGCCTTGGGCCATATCCGCCCACTTGTCAATCTCTTAACTAGTCTTAGGTGGGAGCTGAGGCCACACCCCCTGGTGCGGAGATCTGCTGAGTCACCCCCAGGATCTGGGGAAAAATCTAATCTATCTGAATTTTTAAAGTGTTTAGATTTCCCTTCTGAACTGCTATATTATAAGCAGAGAAGAGCTAACAGCCTGTGCCAGATTTCTTTATCTCAGTGGCTTTTCTGATCCCACAGCCCTTCCCAGTGCAATCGGCACAGTATGCTAGCACCCAGCCGTCTGTGCTGGCCTCTCTTCTTCCTCCCCTGGGAACTTACCTTTTCTGTTGAAACTCCAGATTCTCTTCAGCTGGTAAGCCATGCTTCCAGTCCTTGTGGTATCTATCAGTCCAGCTCTATTTCTGAGGCTGATTTATCTAATTGGTTGTGAGGGAGTAAGGACATTCACAGAGTCGTGTGTTTCTTCTCCGCCATCTTGGCTACGCCCCCCCGATTAAATTCTAATTTTAACAAAATAGAAAGACATATAGATGTAAACATTTATACATCTATAGATGACATGAATATCTATATATCTATATTAATACCTATAATTATTTGTATATATAAATATATGTACATATATTTATATATATGGAATTAGAGATGGAAAGAAATTTGGGAGAGGATATTGCTTTAAGTTGATTAGGGAGGGAAAATAATTAGGGAAAGGAAGGTAGAGGTAGAGAGAGAAATGCAAAAACTTAAAAAAATAAATAAAACACTTAAAAATTCCCAGCAAAATATATGAGTTGAAGAATACTTATAAACAGGACAATCTTGTTACTACAGTGTTTGATTAACAAAAATTTAAAATCAAACTGGACATATAAGTTAACAGCTTTGTATAAAATCCTCTAACTTTTTGCATACAAAAGTAGTCATGTTTGTTAATGATTGTGAAATCTATAATAAAAATTAATCTTATTGGAGGGTCTGATTGAAGAATTTTTAGTGTGGAGAATAGGTAATAAGCTAGAAGATAGAAAAATAAATTTGTGAAGACAGAAGATAACTGGAAGGACTATTACAGCATGATAATGAAGAGATTGAACAATGTTGGACAGCCAGGAATTGTCAAAATAGATTTTAATTGAGAGATATTTGATGGCTTTCTATAGATAAGACATTGTTTTTTCTAATATTCTTAAATTATCACTAAAGAAAATTGCACACAGATACAATATCATTAACTTTGTATAAAATGAAACTAATAGTAACAATAAACTGGAAATATAGATACATATACAAATATATATATATATATATATATATATATATATAAACACAGACACATACAAACAGGTATATATCTTTATCTGGGTTTTTACAAGAGAAAAGGTAATGAGATTTCATGATATATCAATAACAGAGAATGTTTTCATATGTTATCATCTCATTAACTATAATTACTAAAGAGCAGCATAGATTTTCTTTTACCACATATTTTATTTAAAATATTTAGGTTTGATTATATAGATACAAAAATATATTTATGTAACTATAAATTTCTTTCATGTCTTATAAACTATCTGAAGGATTAGTTATAGTTACTTTGAGGATTGTATACTTTCTGGATTTTCACCTCTGCTCCAAGATTATGCTTCTGGTTAAGGAATTGTCATTCAATCCAGGCATTATTGGATTATAAATGACCTATCTATACCATTATCTTCCAAATACTTATTTTAAAAGCATGTAATTTTTTCCTACTATTGAGGAAAGCTTACATATACCTTATTCTGGTCTAATGCACAAGATCAGAAACATTGAAGAAACTCCCTAGTGTATAATCTCTCATGGCATATGATTTTTAAAGATTGCTTAATGAACATGGTATCAGAGACAGATTACGATGATTTATTTTCTCTAAGAAGTATAGCTTTCCAAATTACTAAATCTTACTCAGTAACTTGTGATATGAGATTCAGCCTGATGGTTTTGGTTAGCCTTTGGTTAGCCTTTCAGAGAACAAAACAAAATATATTGAAAGAAAATACTGATCTCAGAAGAAAAAAAATAGTAATAAATAATTTGAACACAATGGAAGGCAAATTAAAAAAAACAAAACAAAACAAAACATTAATGATAGCCTTGATCTTCTTTGATTATATATTAGATTCTTTTTTTGACCTTTCACCTTGATTTAGGAGACAAACCTGGGGACAGAGAGGATTAAAAACTTACTAAAAGTCTATTAAGGTAGCATCATACTGACAGGCTAATCACTAGAAATAATCACTAGAAATCAGCAAGAAATTCAATATGGAACCAGCTTTTATTGCTAGGTTTTGTGATTAGATAAATATAATTTGGAGAGGTCTCGATCAGTGAAAGGGGACAGGCCACTATATCTCAGCACCTGTCCATTTGCTATAACCTAAAGATGATATTATGTTTAACAACTATAAATGGGTATTGCACTCACCAGATGTGCTGGCTTCCTTTCATGCAAGGCTGTGTCTGTGCAGTACAGCTGGTCCTGGCATTCCGGATCAGCAGAGGTTCCCTCAGTTTTCCAGAACTCAGACAATCAACTCCTCACACTTTCCTGGAGGTGAAAGTTCCTGTGATTTGAGATGAGTTGTCTCTGAACACAGGTAAACTCAGAGCTCCCTGCTGGCTGTTTCTCCTGAACTAGCGTGGAAGTACCCCATTTTGGGGGCTTCATTCAGGTCGTCTTAGATTGTCCCAAGACGAATCCTGTTTTGTATCAAGTCTTATTTGTTTTTCACTGATCTATGTTGCTTTGAGGAACAATTTGGAATATTCCATTGTGTAGGACGCAACCCTTATCCAAATTAAGATCAGAGACTCTCAAAGTTAAAAATTCAAAAAAGATTTATTATGATCTTATAAGAAAGGGTAACTCCCAACAAACAAGGTGTCAGTAGAGGAGTACAAAGCACAAGCTATAAACACAAGATTACATAGAGCCTAATGTAGAAGTCACCCCACTCCCCTCTAACCTTTTCCCCTGTTGGCTGCCAAATTCTAATTTAACCAGAGACTAATTATGGACCCCAGAACACATTTAACTGTATTAGATATTTAAATGCTAATGAAAATCCTGGAGGAGACTGGAGGGAAATAATTGTTTATCTAAGATAATGGAATACCTGCAGCTTTTACTATAGCTCAACTTGTTTTTACCAAAGTCTGAAGTAACAATTAGGGAATAGATCAAGGCCACATATTTATGAGAGGTCTTCATTCACTTTCTCCCATATATCCATCTTCTTCTAAGAATTCTCGTCCTTCTCTTACATCATATAAACAAATAAGTATTTTGAAGATTCTCTTTTTCTCCCTTATAAATTATACATATAACTGTTTATAGGGATCTGTGTTCTTGATGTGACATTTTCTTTCACATCTAAGATGCACCCCATTATTTAAAAGTGTTTTCCAGTCTATTTAGAAACTCCTTTGAAGTTGTTTACTTGTTTCACTTATATCTGATTTCGTATTAAACCATTTTGGAGTTTTCTTAGCAAAGATATGGGAGTGGGCAGCGAATTTGGTGAAAGAAGTTGTCTGATTTCTCCCATTTCCCTCAGAAATATTAAGTTGAGCCTCTAAACAGATTCTGGAATGACAGAATTTACAGAGAAATAGATCTACAAAGAAACTTTTTATTCAGCTGAAGATAGAGTGGAAAGACTCAACACTCTATCTAACTTGGGAGAAAAAAATTTCAGAATATATTTTACAAGGATGAATGTTAAAAACTGGGCATGTTTCTAAAATAAAAAGCATTAACTAAATGGACAAAAAATTACTAGACTTTTTGAAAGCCATCATAAAAAAATAATAATTTAGAAACATCTTTTGAGAAATTATGAAGATAAACTGCCCTGATATCCTAAAACCAGAAGTTATTGAAAAATCCACTAACTTCCTGTAATATTGGAACTAAATTCCAGAGTTGGAATCTGCTGGAACTCTGTCTTCCCAGAAATCAGCAGGAGTCAGGATCACTAAATGTCTTTATTCTTGATCTTTTACGGTCAAGGTCAGGGGATTAGATCTAGCAATCTCCACACACACTTTCTTCCCTCAAACGCTGAGAGAGAGAGAGAGAAGAGAGAGAGAGAGAGAGAGAGAGAGAGAGAGAGAGAGAGAGAGAGAGAGAGAGAGTGTCTCAATTTCCTCTTCCTCCTCCCTACCCCCCCCACGTCACTTCCCCCTCTTTGTCCCACCAATCAAGTCAGCACAGAATAGCTGGGGAGGGTCAACCTTCAAACAAGTTAACAGAGAACCATCCAATTGGCAATTAGTCTCATGTGCTCCATTATCCAAGTGCATTTGCTCAGTTCTAGCCCTTGACATCTCCTGCTTTCTTTTGTTTTAGACCACAGATGGTCGCACCATCCCTGACTTTTCAGGGAGGTGAGAACTCCAAAAAGGAGGTGATCACATCCCCCCTGACTTCTCAGGAGGGGAGATGAAAGCACTAAAGGGAAGTGGGGATTGCTAGAGGGTTTCTGGGTTGAAGGGCCTTATTAGAGACAAGTATGCACAAACCCATCAGCATGGGAGTTATTACACAAGCACATAGCAATAACGCAAAGGCTATTAGTGATGACTCTCCAACAGTCAGTGCAGGCTCGATGTGGTGTAACAAACATGAATTGTACATGCAAGTAGTGACATAACAAACAATATAAATCAACATGGTTTTGTAAAACATTTCCAGAAGTCATAGAAGGAAGGTATGCAAGCATCAATCACACATACGCCTTCTTCAGCAACCAAAAGATAGTCCAAAACCAATCTATTGTCCATTGCTTCAGATGTTAGGGAATCCAATGATCCATACAGGTTTTGAAGCCCTGCAACAGTCTTATGATGCCTCAGAGAATCCAATGATTCCTGAGGGCTTTCAAGTCCTACAATAGTCTTATCACATCTCAAAGAATCCAATGATTCCTGAGGATTTTCAAGTCCAACAATTTTTTATGTCCATGAGTCAAATGCCATAACTGCCAGGTTCTTTCAGTGGTGGGCACAGTCAGTGAAGGAACCACCTGATGTTTCTTAGGTCTTCTCCATCATTTCAAGGGTCTGCTCTGTCTCTCTCCTATGGACAACACAAATACAGCTCCTTGGCACCCATCTGATTCCTTCTCCATCTGTGGACATACAAGCAAACCCTCTTCCCCAAGCAGTTAACCTATCTGGTCCCTGCCATTCACCACTTTCTGGGTCTCTTCACATCATCTGGTGATTATCTAAAGACAGTGGAGTTGCTCACACTGGACACTGTCCTTCCAGGTGAGTTATAAAACCTGTCTGCTTGAGCCAGTGCATCTTTGTCCAAAATTAAAAAAATAATGGTATAGAGAATTAAATTTGGAAGTTCTCTATGGTTACCCGTGGCTCCCCCTTTCTTTTGTTTTTGGAGGAGTGCCTTAATATCTCTATTTCTTCTCTCTACTATTGCCTGCCCTTGAGGATTAAAGAGTATGCCAGTGGTATATAAATCTTATACTGTGCACAAAAGTGTGCAAAATATTAAGACGTATACACAGATCCATTGTCTGTTTTTATTGCTTGTGGCACACCTGTAATTGCAAATGCTTGTATAAGGAATTCAGTGACCACTCAGGCTGTCTCTTTTGCTGCAGGCATTGCAAATGTGAATCCTGAAAAGATGTCTACCATGACATGGATAAAAGATAGATGACCTAAAGATTTATAATGGGTCACATCCATTTGCCAGATTTCATTAGGTCTCAAACCATGAGGGTTCTTCCCTGGAGGGAGTGTAGGAGCATGGAAAGGAAGGCAAGCTTCACAGGCTTTTACTATGCTCCTAGCTTCTTCTCTTGTTATTCCAAATTGTAAACATAAAGCTCGGGCAGCCTGATGATATTTAGAATGAGATTCTTGTGCTTCTTGAAATAAAGGAGTATTGCATTGTTGGTGGAGTTGTGAAAGAATCCAACCATTCTGGAGAGCAATTTGGAACTATGCCCAAAAAGTTATCAAACTGTGCATACCCTTTGATCCAGCATTGCTGCTATTGGGCTTATATCCCAAAGAAATACTAAAGAGCAGAAAGGGACCTGTGTATGCCAAAATGTTTATGGCAGCTTTTTTCATAGTGGCTAGAAACTGGAAGATGAATGGATGTCCATCAACTGGAGAATGGTTGGGTAAACTATGATTTATGAAGGTTATGGAATATTATTGCTCTGTAAGAAATGACCAGCAGGAGGAATACAGAGAGCCTTGGAGAGACTTACATCAACTGATGCTGAGTGTAATGAATAGAACCAGAAGATTGCTGTACACTTCAATGTTGTATGAAGATATATTCTGATGGAATTGGGTATCTTCAACATAAAGAAGATCCAACTCACTTCCACTTGATCAATGATGGACAGAAACAACTACACCCAGAGAAGGAACACTGGAAGTGAATGTAAATTGTTAGCACTACTGTCTATCTACCCAGGTTACTTATACCTTTGGAATCTAATACTTAATGTGCAACAAGAAAATGGCATTTACACACATATTTTGTATCTAGGATATATTGTAACACATGTAAAATGTATGGGATTGCCTATCATCAAGGGGAGGGAGTAGAGGGACTGAGGGGATAATTTGGAAAAATGAACACAAGGGATAATGTTATAAAAAACAAAACAAAAAACAAAACAAAACAAAAAACTTACTCATGCATATATACTGTCAAAAAAAATTTATAAAAAAAAAAAAAAAGAAATAAAGGAGTATTGGCCAACATGATTAGAAGGCTACCTGCCTTTGAATTGCCATCAAAAATAGGACCTGGAAGTCCACTATGGGAATGGACATGCAAAACATAAATCTTACCTGGATACTTTCTCACTCACTCTTGAAGTTCCTTAAAGAGCTGATATATATTGGAGGCTACAAATTTTATTTGGGCTGTGGCAATTCTGTACCACACCTACTGAATAGGCTGAATCAGAAATTATATTTATGTCTCCCGGATAATAAGCAAGAGCTAGAATGATTGCATACAATTCATTCTGCTGAGTGGACTGAAAAGGAGTTCTGATTACTCCCTTTATATTTAAGTCATGCGAATATACAGCACAAATATTATGTTTGGATGCATCTGTAAAAATAGTTGGTCCTTTAAGTGGAACTTTAGAAAGCTTTTCTTCAAGAATCCATGACCAATTATGTAACAGTCTGGTTATCTTTAATGGAGACTCCCGTGTAAAATTTGGAGCCATGGCTAATAAAATTTGCCACTCTGGGATGGTTTCACAGCACACATTAACCATTAACTTGTGCATTAGTATAAAAGGCGTATATCTTGTCAGGTCTTATCCCAGATAATTGTACTGGTCATTTAATGGCCTTTAATAAAATTCTAGCCACAAGCACTTGGTAAGGAATAAGGCTTTGTTCTGGTTTTGCTGGGAGGTTCCCCCACTCTTTCACACTGTCTCCTTGATGAAGGACTGCTGTGGGTGCCTCTTGTGTAGCAAAAACTGATTATTTCCAAGGACTCTTTCAACCCCATTGGATAAAGCCAGTTCAACTTGTTTCAAAGCCTCTTGAGCTTCTTTTGTAAGCTGGCATGATGAATTTAAAGCACTGTCTCCCCTTAAAATGTCATATAATTGTTGCAATTGACAGGTAGTAAAGCCTAGTATGGGACGCATCCATTGGATATCTCCTATCAATTTCTGGATGTCATTTAAGGTGTTTAGCTTCTCTGTTTTTAAGGAGAGCTTTTGTACTGTAAGCACTTTAGGATATATTTCATATCCTAAATATTGAAAAGGAGTATGTCTTTGAATCTTTTCTGAAGCTATGTGCAATTTATAATTCCTTGGTGTTTCTATGGTTTTTTGTAGACATGCTTCTAATATTTGTTCCTCAGGTGCACATCCCAATATATCATCCATGTAATGTAATAACATTACTTTGGGAAATGCTTTTCTTACTGGAGTAAGAGCAGCAGCAACATACATTTGACACATAGTAGGTCTTTTTTTCATTCCCTGTGCCAAAATTTTCCATTCATATCTTTTATAAGGCTCAGCTAAGTTAACGCTGGGCACTAAAAAGGCAAGTCTTTTCATATCCTCCTTATCTAGAGGGATATAATAGAAACAATCCTTAATGTCTATAACCCACAGAGGTCATTTTCTAGGCCACTGAGTAGGAGATGGAAGTCTAGGTTGAAGAGTTCCCATAATTTCCATTCTGCTTATTTACTTTTCTTAAATCAGTCAACATCCTCAATTTTCCAGATTTCTTTTTTACAACAAATACTGGGGAATTCCAAGGACTTTGAGAAGGTTATAAGTGTTCTTGGTCAAGTTGTTCCTGTACTATGTCTAATAAGGCCTGGATTTTATCTCTATCTAAGGGCCATTGTTCTATCCACACTGGTGTATCAGTTTTCCATTGGATAGGAACAGGTGAAAGTGTTGTCAAGCCTTCAACAGCAGCCCTGCCTAAAAAACCAAAGTACTCATTTTTAACCCTAATTGTTATAAAATGTCTCTTCCCCACAGATTGATGGGTATTTTTTCAACTATAAAAGGAGTGAAAACTCCTGTTTCACCTTCAAGTATCCATCTTAAAGGAGTAGCACTAACTTCAGCTGCTATTGATCCTCCTCCTACCTCAGACATGTAGGTGTCTGTCTTAGTCTTTGGCCAGTGACTGGGCTAGTTAGAACCTCTAATGACTGTGATATCTGTACCTGTGTCTACCAGTCTTTCTAATGGTATGCCATTTATATAGGTGGTGAACATAGGTCGGTCAGCTGTCACAGCTGCTGTCCAGTATATTCCTGGGTTTTGCTGCTTAGAGTCAGAATGTGGGTGACTGTCACCAGATTGCTTATTAGGAGTCTGTATCCAGCAGGATAAATTCAGAAAGGCTTGGAGAGACTTGCATGAACTGATGCTGAGTGAAATGAGCAGAACCAGAAGATCACTATATACTTCAACAACAATACTGTATGAAGATGTTATTCTGATGGAAGTGGATATCTTCAACATAAAGAAGATCCAACTCACTTCCAGCTGATCAATGATGGACAGAAACAACTACAGTCAGAGAAGGAACACTGGGAATTGAATATAAAATATTAGCACTACTGTCTATCTACCCAGGTTACTTTTACCTTTCAGAATCCAATACTTAACATGCAACAAGAAAATTGGATTTACACACATATAGTATATCTAGGTTATACTGCAACACATGTAAAATGTATGAGATTGCCTGTCATCTAGGGGAGGGAGTAGAGGGAGGGAGGGGAAAATCGGGAAAAATGAATACAAGGGATAATGTTATAAAAAAAAAATTACTCATGCATATACACTGTCAAAAATGTATAATTATAAAATTAATAAAAAAAAAAAACAAAAACGGAGTCTGTATCAATAAACCCAATGCTACTACTTCCCATGGTTGATAAGTCACACATTGTCTACCTGTGTTAGTGACTGGGATATTATCTACTCATTCCCCCGTTTCCCACATCAGTGTATGAATGAACACTGTTTTGTAAGTACTCTCAGGAGGTGAAATGGTCAAACCTACTGTCCCTGGAGGTAAGGGATCCATAGGCTGGAGAGGAACAGATTTCACCTCTCCAGGGGGTATCTCAATTGTCCCAGCTGCATACAACTCTGTCCTCCCTATTTATAGTCCCTTTCTCCCATCATGTTTCTTCCTGGCTGACTGATTGTGTAATCCCTTTTTCCCATCAGATGGCTTCCTGGCTGATTGGTCATGTCTGGATATTGGACTTGGAGGCACTCTCTGGGTGTGGCATTGGCTGCCATCATGCCCCAAGTGTTTTTTGCCTGGGGCCCTGGGGCAGGGCCCCTGATCCCGTTTCCTTGAATCAGTCTACTTTCTGATGCCCAATGGAGTCCTCTGTTGCATTTTGGACATGGGGTTTTGCGTCTTCTTCTCCCAGCCTGTTTTCTCACTCTGTCTCTATGCCCACATTGAGCTTTCAGATGGCCTACTTTACTGCATTGAAAGCATTGAAGAGTCTCTGGGGAAACCCCTTGCCAAAAGGGACCCTGTCTTCCTATGTTGGGATCTTGGGAAGTCTGAACCATAGCCTGGCTACAAAAGGTATATGTGCCCACTGTGGCACAGCCATCTTATGATCTCCTCTAAAGGAGCATCCCTATGTAGTCCTAGTATAATACTTCTACAAAATTTATTGGCATTTTCTCTAGCAAGTTGCCTTACCAAAGTGTCTGTTACTGCATTTTCACCATTAGTCCATATGACAGCTGTCTGCAAACGTGCCACAAAATCAGCAAAGAGTTCATTTGGTCCTTGTACAATTTTTGTGAAGGTCTCATCCTTGTCGTTTTTACTGGGAAGAGAAGCCCATGCTTTGATAACAGCAGCAGCAATTTGCTCAAATGCTGTTATGGAGTAATTAATCTGTACTGAAGCATCTGCATAAGAACCTACACCTATTAGTAGGTCACAGGTGATTGAAGTATTAACTACACTTTGACTATTTTGTTGGGCTTGAATCCTACAGAGCTCGCTATATTCAGAAAAAAGTTTTGTCCAGGTTCTAAGCACACCTTTGTAATGACTTTCCAGTCACTAGGGTTAAGGTTTCATAAACCAAATTGTGTAGTAACATCTTAACATAATCTGATATAGCCCCAAAGAGAGTGCAAGCTTTTTTCAGCCCTTTAAGGACATCCATATTAAAAGGAGCATATCTTCTACTTTCTTGACCTGCAGAATTATACTGTTGAATCATGGAAAAAATTTGAAGTTTGAAATCATTATCTATTTCTTTTCAATCTTTAATCACTTCAAAAATCCCTTTCTGTAATCTAGTTATAGGGGGTGGTGATGCAGGGGGGAGGTGATGATATCACTGCCCCTCCCACTACTCCTCCTCCCTCTGTCCCTGAAGGTGGAGTTGATGTGGGCTGGTCAATAATCTGCTTTCTAGATGGGGTTGAAGTGTCTTCAGGAGAATCAGAGTCAACACACATTCCCCAACATTCCACATTCAAATCCCCTTACCCTCCAGGAAGGTTTTGAGATTACTTATCTTCTATCTTTTTTTCCTCACACTTCCTCCTCTGTTCATTTTTAAAACTTATCCTTCTCCTATAACTTGCTCAATAGCTTAAGTCTAATTGAACCAAGTTGTATATATAAAAAAACCTCTGCGGAAATTGAATGAGACCCATTTTTTTGGGTAAAATTCTTTCAGTTGAAGTCCCACTAGCTTCCAGTTATCTACAGTTAGTTTTTCTTCCTTTAAGAACCAAGGGGATGTGCATTTCAATGTGTCTAAAAGATTATCAATCTGTAGGCAGGTTACAAGTAAACTTTTCTCCTCAATTATCTTAATTATATCCTCTATAGCACTACTACTAGATGAGGCTGAAACAGAGGCTGGGGTTGGAGCAGGGTCAGCTGAGGATGAGGGAATGTCTATACCTAACACCTGCCCCATCTCAGCTATTAGAGATTGCTGGTTCAGTCCTTAACAAGGTAAGTTCCTTATTTGTCTATTAGGATACTCACCTAATCTCCTGATCACTGAAGGACTTCAGTGGAAATAAGGTGCTGGCCCAACGATGGACACCAAAATGCTGGAATTCTGTCTTCCCAGAAATCAGCCAGAGTCAGGATCACTAAACGTCTTTATTCTTGATCTTTTACAGTCAAGGTCAGGGGATTAGATCTAGCAATCTCCACACACACCTTCCTCCCTCAAACGCAGAGAGAGAGAGAGAGTCTCAATTTCCTCTTCCTCTCCTACCCCCCCCACATCACTTCCCCCTCTTTGTCCCACCAATCAAGTCAGCACAGAATAGCTGGAGAGCGTCAACCTTCAAACAAGTTAATAGAGAACCGTCCAATTGGCAATTAGTCTCATTATCCAAGTGCATTTGCTCAGTTCTAGCCCTTTACAGGAATCTATCCATTTCCCGACCTAACTAGCTAAATTATATTATATATTATATATATGTATATATACCATTATATATAATATTTGATATAATGCATATATCTATGTAATATATATGAGTCATATTAGAATTCCTATAATGTAGGTTATGCTAATTAGAAAAACCAATTACATAATAGTAAGAACATTATAGACATAATATTATACAGGGGAAACATCTTTGAAAGACTTTTGAATTCTATTGAATGCTACAATATACCATGATTTCAAAGAATTTGTGATAAAATATAAACAGTCTCTTGCAAGAAATGTATGGGAATTAAAGAATGAAACATGTTTTTGTGTATATCACTAACGTGGATTTTTTTTTTTTTTGCTAAAAGGAACTTATTTTTCATCTTTTATAAAATAAAGGACATGATAAATACTTGCAGAAATGATTAAACATAAGTTTTAAAAATAAGATATATCACTGGAAAGAAAGGAATGGGAGAAATTTGAGCATTATAAAACTAAAGACAAATATAAATTTATTTTAAAGTTATTTTAGACTATTTTCAAAGTTAATGTTATATTCTAAGTGACATAGACATATAGCATCATGAAGAGAATATACTATGTTAGTTTGAATCTCAATTCGGATAGTTTTTATGTGTGTGTGTGTGTGTGTGTGTATGTGTGCATATATACTTTTGGAATTTTCTCTTTTTTGCTCTCTTTAGTATTCATCATCTTATGAATTACTTTAGGTAGGAACTATCTTTAGCCATTATAAGTCCTCACTTCATGGCATAACTCATAGTAGGAAATCAATAAATGTTTATTAACTAACTAAATATCTCCTTGGATATCAAACTGTATATCTTCCTATTAAACATGATTTCATCTTCTACTGTGTTACATTATCCATATATATATATATATATATATATATACATATATATATATATATATATACACACACAAATATGAGCTGTTTTTCATTTGGGAGTATGGATGAAATGCATTTTATATTTATGTGCTTAGGTTTCTGAAATCATGCATTCTTTGAAGTAGAGTTCATATGTGATCCTCTAATAGAAATTATCTCATTCTTTGCAAAACTCAGTCTCCAAGGTCATGGAGAGAGCAGTGGGAAAGAAGATTCAGAAAGAAACTACTGATTACAAAGCAAAAATCAGTTCACTTTGAGCTGTCTTTCCATATTGCATACAGCTGCCACTTGTTCAGAAGCTCTTCAGAAATGTTTTGACTGATTTGAAGATGGTTTCTTGCTTTCTGTGGACTAAAGAGTAAACGCAGTTAGTTCCTAATTTAACCTTTAAACAGAAATATCAGCTTAAAAAGTGGTGCAGCTGCCTAAATTTCCCAGAAAATAGCAGCAGCTGTATTATAGTGAAGGGTGGTGGCAAAGCAGGAAAGAGAACAATGAACTTTGAGCAAATGCTAGGGAAAAGTAAAAGAGATTCATTAAAATATAGAGAAAAAACATTTCCTGACATTTGCAAATGTGATTAGTTATTTGAAAGGTAATATTTATCATCTTATTGTTGTAGTAAATTCCAACATATTGCTTAATTTTTTTTTTTATTAAAGCTTTTTATTTTCAAAACATATGCTTGGACCAGCAGTGTTACTAATGGGCTTATATCCCAAAGAGATCTTAAAGAAGGGAAAGGGACTTCTATGTGCAAGAATGTTTGTGACAGCCCTCTTTGTAGTGGACAGAAACTGGAAACTAAGTGGATGCCCATCAATTGGAGAATGGCTGAATAAATTGTGGTATATGAATATTTTGGAATATTATTGTTCTGTAAGAAATGACAAACAGGATGATTTCAGAAAGGCCTGGAGAGACTTACATGAACTGATGCTGAGTGAAATGAGCAGAACCAGGAGATCATTGTATACTTCAACAACAATACTATATGATGATCAATTCTGATGGATGTGGTCATTTTCAACAATGAGATGAACCAAATCCATTCTAATAGAGCAGTAATGAAGTGAACCAGTTACACCCAGGGAAAGAATTCTGGGAGATGACTATGAACCACTATATAGAACTCCCAATCCCTCTATTTTTGTCCCCTTACATTTTGGATTTCCTTCACAGGCTAATTGCACACTATTTCAAAGTCTGATTCTTTTTATACAGCAAAACAACTGTCTGGACATGTATACATATATTGTGTTTAATTTATACTTTAACATATTTAGAAGTATTGGTCAACCTGCCATCTAGGGGGTGAGGAGGTGGAAAATTAGAACAAAAGGTTTCTCAATTGTCAATGTTGTGAAATTACTCTTGCATATATCTGGTAAATAAAAATTATTAAATAAAAAAATACATAAGCTTGGATAATTTTTCAACATTAATCTTTACAAAACGTTGATACCAATTTCCCAATGCTTCTCCTACTCCTTCCTCTAGATGGCAAGTAGTCCAATATATGTTAAATACAATATATGCATGCATATTTATACAATTATCTTACTGCACAAGAAAGTCAAATCAAACAGGAAAAATTGAGAAAGAAAATAAAAAGCAATTGCTTAATCCTTAAAAGATTAATGCTTACTGATAGTTTGATTACTCTTTTAACATACACTTCAAGATAGTAAATTTTTCTATTGTTTTTGCCAACTAGTTAATCTCTTAATCCTTCTTCTATGGTTAGAGGACAACTACAAATACATATTTCAGCTTTTTTAAGAAGCAGAATTTTTTTTCTCCTCAAAGGTTCTGACTCCTGAGAAAGCTTATGTTACTAAAATAATACTTGCAATATGCTCAATATGTCTGGTATATAGTAGTTGTCTGAGAAATGCTTTTTCCTTACTTATCTAAAATAAGGCTCTAAGGAGAAAGCTAGTGAACATTTCTTTTTTAGAATCATGCACATATACACTCACAAAATATCTACCACATGATTGAAATCCATGTCATCAGTTAAAATTTGATGGATAAACCTAAATATTTATATTATAGATCATAGAGCTAAAACTACTGAAATTTACTTCTATTAAGTTAATGATAAAACTTTAAACATCTGCATACTGTGTAGCTTTGATGAAGAATGGTTAATCTGGAAATGCTATAAGTTTGATCAAAACAACAGCAATGTTCATTTTAAAAGCAAATGTGTATATCTATATATATTTACTATTTCCCATCAAAGGTTCATGCTAAGTTTTTAAATTAAATCTTTGATAAATTGTAGCTAATAAAGATTTTCTCATTATGTATATTAAATAAAAACCCTAAAATATTTAATAATTGGGACAACAATATTATCTGTTACATATAGCTATATCATTGTTAATTTGGTTAAAGAATGTTAACAAGCATGTTAACAACTTTGACAATGAGGAGCTAAAATATTTGAGATATTTATGTTAAGCAGAGATGCTATTCAGTAGAAAAATAATAAGATAACCATTTTAGTAGGTATTATAAAACATTTCTGAATGGTATATTTTTCATGTGCTATTTTAGTAGCTTCCTAATTTTAGTTTCTTCTGCTATCTTTGCTAAAGAGCTTTTAAAATTATATGACTAAAGCACAAATCTAACCACATCACTCTCATGTTCAAAAATGTTCAGTGACTCTTCAATATTAAGAAAAATGCAAAATAATCTACTTGGTATTTAAAGTCCTTAACAGACTTCTTCTAGTGTACCTGTCCATCTTTATTGCATATTAATCAATTTCACATGCTTTATCTTTGAGCCAAAAACACCTTCTTGCTATTTTCTATATTTCACATCACACAACTTCTTTCTCTACCTTTCCAATGGTACCATTCTTCACAACCTCAACCTAAAATCCTTACCTTTGTCAAAGTTTTAACTCAAGTACAGCATCCTTTAAAAAGCCTTTCTGATTCTTCTAATTTCCCATTTATTCATTAATGTTCTCTGCCTCCTAAACTTCCCCTGTACTTGCTAATTTATGTAAATTTCCTTTAAATTTTGAATGAAAGATTCTTTGGAATAGGATTAATTTATTCACCTTTGTCATCTAAGGGCCTAGATAGTGCCTTGAATATAATAAATACTTGATAAATATTCATTAAACTGTTATGTGACATAGTGGAAGTAATTTAATTTCCCTGTTCCTTAGTTTGATTTTCTTTTTTTTTTTTTAAACTTACACTAATATTTCATCTATTCCTAATTACTTGTTAAAACAATATTAACATTTGGTTTGCTGTTTAAAATTTGAAATTACAAATTTTTTCATTCTCTGTTTCTATTTCTGTGTGACAGTAAGCAATTTTACACAGGATAAATATGCAATTGTGAAAACAAATTTCCATATCAGTTATATTATAAAATAAAACACAGATTAAAAATTACAAGTTGAATTTTCCCATTACTTTTATTTTACTGTTTATTTCCTCCTATAATGAATCTAACTTCTTTCCAAATTTGTATGCAGTATCACTTGTTGCATAGATGTTTAGCATTTGTGGTACAATTTAGCAAAATGTAATTTCCTTCCTTATCTCTTTTAATCTATTAAGGTAATCTTTTAGACCTATTTGTCCTTTTGATTTCTTTTGGATCATAATTACTACTCCTTCACTTTTTTGTCTGTACTTCAGCTAAAGTATTATATATTCCATTTCATCCATTTCGCATTACTTTGTGTCTATCTCTCTGCTTCATATGTGTTTCCCTTACTTATTCTTATAAACAACATATTGTAGGATTCTGGTTTTAATCCACTATGCTATCTGCTTCTATTTAATGTATGAGTTTATCCCATTCATATTCAGTTACAGTTATGAATTGCCTTTCATTCCATCCTATTTTCCTTTGTTTACTAACTCTCTCCTTTTATCCTGTCCCTGCTAATAACTTTTGTTTGTTTGTTTGTTTCAAACTACTTTCCCCAATATGCCTACCTTTTACAAGTCCCTACCTTCTTTTATCCTACTTACTTCCTACTTCTCTATAGAGTGAGAAACCTTTCTAAATCAACCATAGTATGAATTTTATTTTTTATTTGATCCAAGGTTCAAGTTTTTCCTGCTTACCCTCCTATTTCCCTCCAATGTATTGCCTGTTTATATCTCTTTTATGTGAGATAATTTCTCATTCTTCCTTTCCATTATTTTTCCCCAATGCATTCCTCTTTGTCACCCATTATTATTATTATTTTTTGAATACATCCCATCACAGTCAACTCCCAGTCATACTCTCTATGTGTATGCTTTCTAACTTCGCTATTCATGATAAAGTTCTTAAGTGTTACAAATTGTATTTTTTGTGTTAGAAAGTAAACAGTTTAACTTTAAAATTACTTATGTTGTCTCTTCTGTTCATTTTCTTATGCTTTCCTTGAGTTTTTTGCTTGAAAATCAAATTTTCTTTTCAACCCAGTCTTTTTATGAGGAATTATGAAAGTCTTCTAATTTCATATAATGTCCATTTCCCCCCAATAGATTACATCAATTTAATTTCTGGTGGTAATCAAAGCTTTTATCTCCTAGAATAATATGTTCTAAACCTTGTGATACTTTAATTGAAAAGTTCCTGAAACCTGCATAAATCTGACTGTACTTCTATTTTTTTCTAGATACTTGCAACATTTTTTCATTTCTTTTTCAGAGTCATTTAGTATTCTGTTTTCCCCCAGTTACATATAAAAACAATGTGAAACATTTATTTCTTAGCCCTTTGTTTCTATGCCCAGAGGATTACAAAACTATGCATACAATTTGATGTAGTAGTGTCATTTATGGGTATGTATCCTAAAAAGATCATATAAAGGATAAAAGACCTACATTTGGGACAAAAATGCTCATAACAGTTCTTTTTTGTTGTTTCAAGGAATTGGAAATTGAAGGGATGACCATAACTTGGGAAATGGATGAATAAGATATGTTATATTAATGTAATGCAATATTATTGTTCTATAAAAAATGATGAGCAGGATGATTTCAGATAACCCTGGGGAAAAAACCTTCAGGAAGGTAAGGGTCCATTAGAGAGGCCAGGCAAGCACAGTTGGAATGTAAGGCAGGCCAATGGCCTGGAGGTCCCTGGATGTGAGTTATGAGTACATAGGAACTTCCTTTGTGAGTGGGACTTCCAGCCATGGTGGGAATCCTAAACACTCTGAAATCACAGTAAGAACTAGAAGCTATCTCCATCACAGATTGGCTTGTACCTGTGACCTCATGGATTCTATATAAGATCAGTGCAGGAAGGGCTTGACCTCTTTTCAACCTCTCTTTTCCACCTTTTTCACCTGGAGCTCAGCCTTGGGGAGAGATACTCCAAAGAAAGTGCAGGAGGTCATAGAGTGAGATGTAAACCACATGGATAAAGTCTAAGCTTGTAGGCTAAAATTCTCAAATATTCTGTTATGCTTAAACAGCACACATATGAGACAGCAGCCAGAGGATTTCTGAAGGCCTCAGGAAGAGGTAAGATTGATAATATTTGCCAGAGTTTTTCTTATTAGACCTGGGAATTAGGATCAATTAGCAGTAGTTAAATACGATAATAACATTTAACATATGGTGCCTAGATGTGAGGGTGTAATAATAAATTGCTAAGCCTTGAAATATTAATTATTAAATTAATATTCAATAATGCATAACAGTTCCTCATCTGGAAGAAAAAGGTAGAGATACATTATGGGTCTAATTGTGACCAGACCTGAGAGTAGAGTTGTGAATACAGAGCAAACTTATGAGTTAGAAACTAGAACAGGTGATTCTTTTATTATTATTATTATTATTGTAGCTTTTTATTTACAGGATATATGCATGTGTAATTTTTCAGCATTGACAATTACCAAACCTTTTGTTCCAACTTTCCCCTCCTTAACCTTAGCCTTAACCTATGTTGCAATTAAAGTGGAAGATAATCTGTCTCTGTTTTGTACTTAAAAAAAAAAAAACAAAAAAAAAAACTACAGCAACCCATTAAAACATAATAGTAAGGAAATAAAAAGTAAAATGAAATACACTGGGTTTTAATTAGGAGTGTTTTAATAATACAAAATATTAATGTAAGAAAATTATCAATATATTTGTATCATAAGAAAGAAAACATATTCCCATAAAAATAAATTAAATGATTTTAGCTAATTAGTATTACTTAATCAGGGATATGTGAAGGTAAGCATGGAGCATTAGCTTTATTTTATTTATTTATTTATTTACATATTTATTTAGGTTTTTACTGGAGAAAAGTAAACGAAGGTAGTGAATACATAATTCAATATTTAAATAAGTATTGCTCTAGTATTTTATCTGTTAAGGGAAATGAGTCTGGATTACTGATAGCTGTTAGTGGGTCAAAAGCCCTTCAAAACTTGAACCAAGTCTACTGGTACAGTTTCCTTGTCCTTATTTCCTTCCATGTACTCACTCTTATCCAGTAATAGTGTCCAACAGGCTGTTACTTGCATATATTGCTGCTCCCAACTCCATGACTTTGGATTGCCGCAAGCCTAAAGCATATTTTCCTTCTCATCTCACCTCCTGGCTTCCCAAACTTCTTTAGAAATCCCGTAGAAATCATATATTTTCTGCAAGATTTTTTTTCTAGTTCCCCTTTGATTGTTAATGCTTTCTCCACTCAGATTATTTTATATTTACACTCCACTATATTTTATACATATAGATTTTTTATGTTTTTTTTTTTTTTTCATATTGCCTTTCCCATTAATGGGAAAGCAATGATTCTTTTCTTCCTTCTTTTCTCCCTCCTTTCTCTCTCTCCCATATGTTTTCTCTCTCTCTCTCTCTCTCTCTCTCTCTCTCTCTCTCTCTCTCTCTCTCTCTCTCTCTCTCTTTCTCTCTCTCTCTTTCTCTCTCTCTCTCTTTCTTTTTCCTTCTCTCTAATAATAATGTGTTAATTGTCTCAACACAATCCAGAACTTTCTATCAGAAAACTATATTCATATAGAAGTGGTTTTGACCAAGTATTGAAACAGGACAAAAATATCACACTCTATTTATTGAGCTCTTCCTTCAGTAGATACATATTGAATATAGAGGACAAATTTCAACAAGAATTAAACAAGTAACGAGATGAGAATGAGATTACCTATGGGAAATTGTTAATTCTTTTGCTAATTTGAAACTAAGGTCTGTCTTTTAATAATAACATTTTACTTGTGTTGTTCTATGGCTGTAAGTCATGAAATTGCAGTTTCTGAAGGATTAAAAATTATCATTCAAATGATAATTTATGAGTATAACAGGCTACTGTACAAAGTAAAAAGAAAACATACATAAGTGGAATAAAGGATGGCGTCAGAGAGAGACATGATTTAAAAAGATGGACTTGCCCTGTGGAAAGAGTAAACTAATAGACATCACATGAATATATGTTTTCTGTATTCCACAAATATCATTTCTATGTTAAAAAAAATCAGGGAGGAAGTTATCTAGCATGTTGAGCTAGCCTTCTTTTGTGAATTTCTTAGAGAATTTGGAGAAGGATCATAAACCAGAACAAGAGTGGATGAAATTCAACTGGTATTCAAGAATAGAAGATTGAAATCAATGAAAGCATATTAATGTTTGAATATGTGTAAGTATACATATAGTTACACACTTTTCTCATTTTTAGTGGACTAAATGGCAGATATCTGCAAATATATAACTCTGAAAATTATTTGATCTGCAAGGAAGCCCTTTTCATTTTTGAATAGCTTCCTTTTCACATTGTTTTTCTTTTTCTTAAAGTCAATCCAGATATTAACATTAATGTCAGGAAAATACAAAGTGCTCAATAAATGGAATGGTGTAATGATTTTCCTGCTTGCTTTTTCCCCCTTCCAAATATATTAGTCTTCCACCAGTAGGTCTAGGTAACATTTTTATTAAATCTGGAAAGTGTTTATAGGAGAGCAAACAAGATAAGGATAATCCTTGGGTTTATGTTATACAAAGATAGAGTTGGAAAGTAGATCAAGGTGATGAATATATAACTCAATTATGTGAAGTACAATTATAAGGAAAATAGATTAGAGTTATTATTAAATATGACCCCATAGGCAAGGATTAAAAATAATGTCTGGAAATTCCAAAAAGATACATTTAAACTTTATGTTAAGACAAAAAAGGAGGATAACAACTTTCTAAGAATTAGAATTATCTAAATATTGATTACAAATTATTATATCTTGCAAAGTTTGAGTTACCTTTATTAGAGACTTTTTGGAATAATCTGTATAAATACTTTTTCAATTTATTATAATGTATGAAATATTTTTTGTTTTGTTTTGTTTTTGTTTTTAATATGGGTTGGTCCTCTGAGGTCCCTTCCAGTTCTATATTATTACTTCTGAATACATCACTGAATATTAGTGAATATCACTGAATATCAGAATTTGTGAAACTCTCAAAGGTCATTTTGTGCCTCAACCCACCCACCTTTTAAGAATTAAGCTCCTCATAATAATATATATATGCCAAGTATTTATGTTTGGGGTGTGAAATTGTGTTCCCTTTAATCTGTAAAATGATCACTCTGAACTTATGTCCCCTTTTTGATCTGAGAGATCAGAGTCTCCCAGGCTCTGTGGAATCTGTTTCTCAGGATGGCCATTGCTAACTGGATATCCATTCAAATTCAGGCTGAAAAATCCTTCAAAACAATTCCATTTGGGAGATCTTAGTCTCATCACCTCAACTGTCCCCCCCCTACCCCACTGATAGCTGCTCATAAAATAGGCTTCTTTTTACTCACTATTTTGCAGAATATCTAAAGTAGGACCTTGCATGTTGAGAAGGAATTTTCTTCTCAGTGCCACCCTCCATTTCCTTAATAGGACATTGCCACTAAAGAAGTCACTCTCTTAGCAAAACAGGCTTTCTATCCAACAATAAATTTCCATTTTGGCCATTAATATTTAGGGTTCATGAATTCTTTCATGAAGAACCTGCACCTCAGACCAAAAGGGGATTTCCACAATTTTCTGCACTGCCACTAACCTCATCAGTTATTCATGTTTATTTGAAGGTGCCTTGTAAAGGGGCATCCTGGGTTTCCCAAAAAAGATCATTCTAATTTTTGGCACATGTATAATTTTATTTCTTTTTAATTTTTACTTACATCTATTAGCTGTGCTGTTAGAGAATGGAAAAAAAAAAGTTTAATTATCCTATTATTTGACATCCTTCAAAACTTGAAAACATTTATTATCATTTCTCAGAATCTTCACTCACCCAAAAAAATTAAACATACCAAATCATTTTAAGGGATTCAAATGTACATGAAAGAATTTCAAAGCTGTTGGGTAATTTTTTTTTATTAGAAAAGCAAGAATATATTTAAACATGCTTTGCTCTTTTCTTCTATTTCCCCCCTTAATATACAGTTATATGTGAATGATTGTGTTTAGAATATATTGGACTTTTATCAGATTGCTTTCTATCTTAGGGAGAGGGGAGATAAAGGAGGGAGGAAAATATAGAACACAAAGTATGACAAAAATGAATGTTGAAAACTACATGTACTAGAAAAAATAAAATACTATTGGGAAAAACATAAAATAGCCTCATGACAAAATGGCTTATTATCCATATGATAGAATGAATGATGTCACTGCTTCCTTTTGCTGAAATGATTTAGAGTGTTACAGTTATATAGTAAATCAATTCCAATTAAGGCAATCCTTTTGAATATATTCAAGAAGATTATTTCCAAGACACTAAATTATTATTTAGTAAGTTTTCATTTCTAGAACATCTAGTGGAATATAAAAAGGACTTAGACTGCTCCATAAAAGTAATTTTTAAATAAGTGGTTTATTGAAAAGATGCAAATTTGATGTACCCCACTTGCATCTACATTGTTTATATTAATGAAAAAAAATCTAGTTTAACACTTAATTGTCTACACATTATGGAACCATGACAACGGGGCAGAAAATTTAGTAAATTTAATTTATTCCACATAATGCAGTACTCTCCTGCTTCGTAAGGTTTTTAAAAATTCATTTTGTGTTACAAAAAATCATAGTCTCTACTAAAATACATAGTTATAAACATGAAAGCATGAAACCATAGAGCAAGACTACCATTCTTCTGTTTCAACTTCTAAATCACAGATGATCTACTCCAAAAACAGAAAAATTAATTGCATGAATTTTTGTTTTTCTTACTATGTGCAAGGTAAATCAGTCATTCATAGACACATAAAAAGAGCTCTTAATTAATTGTAAAGACAGAATATATACATAGAAAATTAGCATATGGATAAGTATTGTTGCTGCTTGAGGAAAAGTGTCACTTACATAATGTTTTGTGGTTTAACATTTAATATTTGAGAGCCCAGTGAGATAGGCAACATAAGTATCCCATTTTGTAAAAGAGGAAATTGAGTCTTTGAGAGATTAAACTGCTTTTCTTAAGTTTATTCAGTGGCAAAATCAGTACCAGACTCCACAGTAAATATATTTTAGGTAGAAAAAAAATGGAGCATCATTTTTTAAGATACAAAATGGGAGAGAAGATTTCGGGGAAGTAGGCTGGTTAATTTGCAGTGCTATTCATTTCTCCCACAAATAGAAAAATATTGCACCTCAGAACAAATAGAAATTATTGAAAAAGAAGAATTGGGGAAGAACAGCGGACTTGATTCCTAGAAACAGCAAGTGAGCAGCCTTGGGGCTATTTGGGCTGGAGCCTCATTAGGAACCACAGAAACATTCACCTATCAGATTGATTGTGGAATCTGGGTCTCAGTCAGAACAGATTGAGGTAACATTCGCTGTCAAAACCAGATATACTGTGGCATGTGACCCTGGCTGAGAAGGAACTAGCAAACTTGTGAGTTCAGAAGCAATAGGGTAGGAATAGGGGATGCTGCACTTGCTGGGAGGTGGAACTCTTGGTTTGGGGTTCCTGGTCAGAGGTGAGAATTGAAGTGAAGCCAAAGACATTATATTCCTCCAACCCAGGATTAGAAGTGCTTATACTAATACTGCTTATTAAAAAAAAATGAACTGGGAAGGAAGAAAGAACCCTACCACAGACATATACTATGGGAACAGAAAAAGACTGAGGTTTATCTTCAAAAAATGACAATGAAATAATAAATAAATAAATAAATAAATAAATAAATAAATAAATATATATATATATATATATATATATATATATATATATTCTATCCCAAAGATAGGGGGAAAGTAAGAAAGTGAAAAAAAAAAGTCCATGGATCATCACCTCAATGAGATCATAAGTGGAAAATATAAAGAAACTTTATTGCCAAATTTTAAAACTCCAAGACCAAAATGAACATTTTGCAAGAAATAAGAAAAAATCAAATATGCTGAAGTTACAATTAAAATTGTAAAGAATTTATAAGCTGCCACAATAAAAGACTACAAGTCCTGGAATCATATCTATCAATAATCAAAAGCACTAATTTTGTGGCCAAAAATATCATATCCTGCAAAATTATCTATAATACTGGACAAGAAAAAATGGACATTCAACAAATTTGCAGACTTTCAGGACTTTCTATCAACCAAACCTGAACTTAATAGAAAATTTAACATATAATAGCCAATGGCAAAGATCGATTTCAAGGAAAACAATATAGATAAATAGTTTATGGTTGTTTTTATATGGGAAATTTGTAGCATGTTTTTAAGTGACATAAAATATGATGATTCAAAAAAGATTGGGACAGAGTTACATTAAAAATAGTAATTTTGTCCTACAAATGATATGCAGAAAAAAAGGCATTGCAGGGAGGAGGAAGGATCCTAGTTCTGAAAACTTACAACAGGATTGAGTTAAATATACAATACTACATATATACCATGAAGAATATCTCCAAAATCTACTAAAACCAAGGGGGAGTGAAAGAGTGAATAACAAATAGGGAAGCTAGGGTGAGGGAAGGATATAAGGGAGAGATTCATGAGTAAAGGAAGATTAAGTAATAGCATGACAAGGTGGAATCAGAATTAAAACAAAGTCCCATCAGGAATAGGAAAGATATGTGTATGTGTGTGTGTGTATGTATGTGTGTGTCTGTGTGTGTGTGTGTGTGTGTGTGTGTGTGTGTGTGTGTGTGTGTGTGTGTTTGTATATATATCCTTTCTTAACTATAGCCTGCTTGGAGTGGGAGGGGGAAACTAGGGAAAAGAATTGATAAAAACTGGTGTACAACAGAGAAAAAAAAAAAGCAATTTACAAGGAAATTAAAAAAAAAAGATGAACACGCATGAATATAATTTTTATATGTACTTTCTCAAACAGGTATTATATATTTTGAATCCTCTCTGATGTTGTGCTGGGTATATGACAATGTCCTTTTTTCTTTTATTTTGTTTTGTATTCTTTTTCTGTTTTTATTTTTTCTTATTCTGTTTCTTTCAATAATTTTTAATGGAAAAAGATTATACACTTTAAAACTGAAAGGAATCTTCGAATTCATTTAGTTCTACACCTTAAATTTATATATTGGAAATAGATTTTGAGAGAGAAACTGATTTGCTTAAGATCACATATCTAGTAAATGGGAGATGTAAATCTAAGTAATCTGGCCAAAGATTAATCTTTTTTTCCCTAAGGTATATTGGCAATTAGCTGAATTCTCAAGCAGTTATTAATAAAGCACCTTTTTACCTCTATTACTTACATCAATTCTTACAAACTTATAGGAAACTGAGAAATTCATCCACTAAAAATTGATCAAGAAATATCAGGGCCATTCAGAATACATTGAAATAAAATTGGTCCATTGAATTATGGAAAACTGGTGTATTATATAAATAATTAAAAAGTGAAATATCAGGGGCAGCTTGATGGCACAGTGGATAGAGTACCAGCCTAAATTCAGGAGGACCCGAGTTCAAATCTGGTCTCAGACACTTAACACTTCCTAGCTGTGTGACCCTGGGCAAGACACTTAACCCCAGCCTCAGGGGAAAAAAAAAAAGTAAAATATTTTTAATTTAGCCTCTACTGATATGAAAATTAGTAAGGAATAAATCTAAGTTTTTTTTCAAAACTTATTAGCATATGAATTTTTGAGAAGAAAATTAATATTGGCAATAAAAGTACTAGAAATATTTAGCCTTCTTAAGGGAATGAAATTTTCAAGTAGTTTAGACAAATTCAATATGATTTTTAAAAAAATAACCCTTCCTGGTGGTCTAAGTGTACCTGATCTAAAGCTAAATTATATAGCAGCAGTCACCAAAACCATTTGGTATTGGCTAAGAAATAGACCGATAGATCAGTGGAACAGATTAGATACAAAGGTCAAAAAAGGATACATCTATAGCAACCTAATCTTTGACAAACCTAAAGATACCAACATTAGGGATAAAAATTCATTATTTGGAAAAAACTTTAGGGAAAACTGGAAATTAGTATGGCAGAAACTAGATATGGACCACACTTAACACCATATACCAAGATAAGATCAAAATGGGTCCATGATTTAGGCTTAAAGAATGAGATCATAAATAGATTAGAGAAACAGAAAATTGTCTACCTCTCAGACCTGTGGAGGAGGAAGGAATTTATGACCAGAGGAGAACTAGAGATCATTATTGATCACAAAATAGAAGATTTTGATTATATCAAACTAAAAAGGTTTTATACAAACAATACTAATGCAAACAAGATTAGAAGGGAAGTAACAAATTGGGAAAACATTTTTAAAGTTAAAGGTTCTGACAAAGGTCTCATTTCCAAAATATATAGAGAACTGACCTTAATTTATAAGAAATCAAACCATTCTCCAATTGATAAATGGTCAAAGGATATGAACAGACAATTCTCAGATGAAGAAATTGAAATTATATCCACTCATATGAAAGAGTATTCCAAATCACTACTGATCAGAGAAATGCAAATTAAGACAACTCTGAGATACCACTACACACCTGTCAGATTGGCTAAGATGACAGGAACAAATAATGATGAATGTTGGAGGGGATGTGGGAAAACTGGGACACTGATAAATTGTTGGTGGAGTTGTGAAAGAATCCAGCCATTCTGGAGAGCAATTTGGAGCTATGCCCAAGAAGTTGTCAAACTGTGCATACCCTTTGACTCAGCATTGCTGCTTTGGGCTTATATCCCAAAGAAATACTAAAGAGCAGAAAGGGACCTGTATGTGCCAAAATGTTTGTGGCAGCTCTTTTTGTTGTAGCTAGAAACTGGAAGATGAATGGATGTCCATCAATTGGAGAATGGTTGGGTAAATTATGGTATATGAAGGTTATGGAATATTATTGCTCTGTAAGAAATGACCAGCAGGATGAATACAGAGAGGCTTGGAGAGACTTGCATCAACTGATGCTGAGTGAAATGAGTAGAACCAGAAGATTGCTGTACACTTCAATGCTGTATGAAGATATATTCCGATGGAAGTGGATATCTTCAACATAAAGAAGATCCAACTCACTTCCAGTTGATCAATGATGGACAGAAATAACTACACCCAGAGAAGGAACACTGGGAAGTGAATGTAAATTGTTAGCACTACTGTCTATCTACCCAGGTTACTTATACCTTCGGAATCTAATACTTAATGTGCAACAAGAAAATGGTATTTACACACATATATTGTATCTGGTTTATATTGTAACACATGTAAATTTATGGCATTGCCTGTCATCGGGGAGAGGGAGTGGAGGGAGGACGGGATGATTTGGAAAAATGAATACAAGGGATAATATTATAAAAAAAATTCTAAATAAAAAAAATAACCCTTCCTTATTGAACAGTTTACAAAAGGAACTTTAGATACATAAGGTCGTTTAAGTTACTAAAATATTTGAAAATAATTGCTACATATTTGTAAAATATTTCTTTTATACATTTAAACATACCCATGTCTATTTTGTATATATATATATATATATATATATATATATATATATATATATATATATATATATATATATATATATATATAAAGAATTGAATGTAATTACATTAAAAGAAATAAATTGATAGATATTTGCCTTCAGCCCTTACTCATCATTCATATTTTCAACTCTATTATGTCATCAGTGTAACTGGAAGACAACCTTGATGCCCTGCTTCAACAATCATAATCTTATCCATTTTTCAAGAAATAATGCATAAAGGGACAGGTAGGTGGTATAGTGGATAATGCACCATCCTGAAGTCAGGAACACCTGAGTTCAAATGTGGCTTCAGACACTTAATACTTCCTAGCTCTGTGAACCTGGGTGAGTCACTTAACCCCACTTTCCTCAGGAAAAAAGTAAAAAAATAAAATTTTAAAATAATACAATATGACTCCTACTTCAAGGAAGTGTATGCAGAAATAGAGACATGTTCATCCTAAATGTTTATTAGAATATTTATATCTTTATGGAAATTAAGAGGTAAAATGAATTTTAGAAAAGTTAGGTATGATTGATCTTTGGAGAAAATTGAATGAAGAAAGAAAGGTGTGTACTTTTTTTCTTGGCAGTTCATGGAACCTTAAAAAAATTAAGCATATATCAGTGCATAAAAACTTTAAATCAAGTGCAGGCATAATAAAAATAGGCAGAAATAGTAAATGCTTTTTTTTAGATCATGATACAATACAATCACATGTAATACAAGGCTAGAAGAAAACAGAATAACAATTAATTGGAAATTCAACAATCTAATCTAAAGAACAATTTGGTGAAAACAGAAATCACAAATGTAATCAGTAACATCATCCAAGAAAACGATAATAATGAGATAATATATCAAAACTTGTGGGATGCAGTCAAAGAGGTTAAGTAGGAAATTTTATATCTCTAGATGCTTATTTGCATAAAATATAGAATGAGAAGATCAATGAATTGGGCTTACAACTAAAACAGCTAGAAAAAGAACAAATTAAAACCTTTCTATTAAATACCAAATTTGAATTTAGTAAAAAATTGAAATTCTGAAAATGAAATTGGAGATAAATGAAATTGAAAGTAAGAAAGCTATCAAATGAATATATAAAAATAAGAGCTGGTTTTAATAAAAAAAGTAACAAAACAGATAAATATTTAGTTAATTTGATTAGAAAAACAAAAGAAGAAAATCTCAAATTATTAGTCTCAAAAATGAAAAGGGACAACTTTCACCAATAATATTGCCCAACTATATGTCAATAAATTTTACAATCTAAGTGAAATGGAGGAATATTTACAAAAATAGAGATTATCCAGATTAGCAAAAGATGAAATAATTTATTTAAATAGTCACATTTTAGAAACAAAACTAATGCAGACAAAATCAGAAGGGAAGAAGTAAATTTTAGGAAACATTTTTACATTTAAGCATTCTGATAAGGGTTCTAATTTCTAAAATCTATAAGGAATTTACTTCAAATTTATATTAATTCAAGCCATTCTTCAACTGATAAATTGTCAAAGAATATGAAAAGACAATTTTCAGATCAAGAAATTAAAACCATTTTTAGTCATATGAAAAGGTGCTATAAATCACTATTGATCAGAAAAGTGCAAATTAAAATGACTCAGATATCACTACACACCTTTCAAATTGTTTAAGATGAAGGAAAAGATAGTGAGGAATTTTGGAGAGAATGTGGGAAAACTGGGACACTAATACATTGTTAGTGGAATTGTGAACAGATCCAGCCATTGTGGAGAGCAATTAGGAACTATTCTCAAGAAGTTATCCAAGTATGCATACCCTTTGATCCAGAAGTGTTTCTACTATTATATCCCAAAGAGATCTTAAAGGATGAAAAGGAACCCATATGTTCAAAAATGTTTGTAACAACACTTTTTGTACTGGCAAGAAACTGCAAACTGAGTGGATCTCCATCAATTGGAGAATAGCTGAATAAGTTATGGCATATAAATGTTATGAAATATTGTTGTTCTATAAGAAAGGATCAACAGGATTATTTTAGAGAGGCATGGGGAGACTTACATCAACTGATACTAAATGAAATGAGCAGAACCAGGACATCAATGTTCATGGCAACAACAAGATTATATGAGGATCAATTCTGATTGACATGACTCTTTCCAACAGTGAGATAATTCAAATCAATTTTAATAATCTTTTAATGAAGAGAGCTATCTACACCCAGAGAAAGGACTGTTGGAACTGAGTGTGGACCACAATGCAGCATTTTCATTCTTTCTGTTGGTGTTTGATTGCATTTTTTTTTTCTTTCTTGGCTTTTTTTTACTTCTTGAGGCAATTTTTCTTGCACAGCAAGATAATTGTATAAATATGAAGATATATATGTATATATATACATATGTGTGTGTATATATATATATATACATATATACATATATACATATGCATGTATATGTATACACACACATAGATAGATAGATTATGGATTTAACATATATTTAAACTTATTTAATATATATTGAATTCTTGCCACTTAAAGAAGAGGATGGGGGAAAGGAGGGGAAAATTGTTCTAGAAATGTAGGCTTTAGCAGTAATAAAAGAAAAAAAGGAATCAAAGGAATTATAATAGGCAATGAGGAGACAAACCTCTTTCCAGATAAGATGTTATTAGAATATCTTAGAGAATCACCCAAAAACCTGTTGGAAACAATTAACAGCTTAAGCAAAGTTGCAGCATTCAAAATAAATCCAAAGAAATAATCAGTATTTCTACATATTGCTAAAAAGCCCACTGGAAAGATATAAAAAAGAAATTCAGTTTCAAAGAATTATAGATAAAATAAAACTTTGGGGCATCTTCCTGCCAAAACAAAACCAGGAATTATAAAAACACAATTACAAAAAAAAAAAATTTCACAAATAAAGTCAGATTTAAACAATTGAAAAATATAAATTATTCATGGGTGGGCTGCAATAATTTAATAAAAATGACAATTATACACAAATTGGTTTATTTATTCAGTGTCATATCAATCAAACTGACAAAAAATTGTGTTATAACAATGCTTCATTGTGCATTTCATAAAAAAATTCACCTGGAAGAACAAAAGGTCAAGAATATCTAGGAAATTAATGAAAGAAATGCAGTGGATGGTGGCCTAGTAGTACCAGGTGTTAAATTATGTTATTAAACTAGCAGTTATCAAAACTATTTGGTGCTAGCTAAGAAATGGAATACAGAATTAGTGGAATAACTTAGACACACATGACACAATAATCAGTGACTGAAGTAATATCCTAATTGGACACAGTGCATTTTCTTGCTTATAAGTTGTTCTAATCTCTTAGCTAATATTTTATATAAAATTTTTGCATCAATATTTTATGGAGAGTGATCTATAATTTTCTTTCTCTCTTCTGGCTCTTTTTGGTTTAGTTATCAGTAACATATTTTTGTCAAAGAAGGAATTTGGCAAGACTCCTTCTTTCTTTACCTATTTTTCCAAATAGTTTACATGATAATGGAATTAATTTTTCTTAAAAAAAGTTTGGTAGAATTCATCAGTAAAACTATCAGGTCCTGGAGATTTTTTCATAGGGACTTCTTTCATGTTTACTTAAATTTCTTTTTCTAAAAAGAGACAATTTCTTTTGCTGGGTTTAGCTGGTTCAGTTCATTACTGCTCTATTTGAACTGATTTGGTTCATCTCATTATTGAAAATGGCCACATTCATCAGAATTGATCATCATATATTATTGCTTCTGAAGTATACAATGATCTCCTGGTCCTGCTCATTTCACTCAGCATCAGTTCATGTGAGTCTCTCTAGGCCTTTCTGAAATCATTATGTTGGCCATTTCTTACAGAACAATAATATTCCATAATATTCATATACCACAATATATTCAGCCGATCTTCAATTGATGAGAATCCATGTTTCTGGCAATCACAAAGAGGGCTGCCACAAACATTCTTGAACATACAGGTCCCTTTCCTTTCTTTAAGATCTCTTTGGGATATAAGCTCAGGAGTAACATTTCTGGGCCAAAGGGTATGCACAGTTTGATAACTTTTTGAACATAGTTCCAAATTGCTCTACAGAATGGCTAGATATTTTCACAATTCCACCAACAATGTATCAGTGTCCCTGTTTTCCCATATCCCCTTCAACATTCTGCATTATCTTTCCCTGTCATTCTAGCCAATCTGACAGGCATATAGTGGTATCTCAGAGGTGTCTTAATTTTCATTTATCTGATTAAAAATGACTTGGAGCATCTTTTCATATAACTAGAAATAGTTTCAATTTCATCATCTGAGAATTGTCTATTCATATCCTTTGACCATTTATCAATTGGAGATTGGCTTGAATTCTTATAAATTAGAGTCAATTCTCTATATATTTTGGAAATGAGGCCTTTATCAGAACCTTTGACTGCAAAAATGTTTTCCCAGTTTATTGTTTCCCTTCTAATCTTATCTGCATTAGTTTTGTTTGTACAAAAATTTTTCAATTTGATATACTCAAAGTTTTCTACTTTGCGATCAATAATGATCTCTAGTTCTTCTTTGGACATAAATTCATTCCTCTTCCACAGGTCTGAGAGATAAACTGTCCTATGTTCCTCTAATTTATTTATAATTTCATTCTTTATTCCTAGGTCATGAACCCATTTTGACCTGACCTTTGTGTACAGTGTAAAGTGTGGGTCAATGCCTAATTTCTGCAATATTAATTTCCAATTTTCCCAGTAATTTTTGTCAAAAATTGAGTTCTGGGGTCCTTGGGTTTGTCAAACACTAGGTTGTTAGAGTTATTAATTATTTTGCCCTTAGGATTTAACCTAATCCACAGATTAACTACTCTATTTCTTAGCCAATACCAGAATGGTTTTGGTAACCTCTGCTTTATAATATAGTTTTAGATCTAAACCCTAAAGGCAGACCCTGAAGTCTTTAAAAAATGAGTAAAATGAGTAATGAAGAAAATGATTTATAGCTTCTATACAGAAAAAGAGCAGGTTTCTAACCCTAAGGAGACTAACAGCAGACAACCTCCAGACAATACCTCAAATAATGTTCTTCTAGAAGAGACTATTAAAAATCTCAAAAGAGAGTAAGAAGAAAATGGAGAAAGGAAAGAGAAGCTATGCAAGAGAGTATCAACAGCTGGAAATGTGAATTGGAAAAGGTAAACAACTTCCTGAAATGTGAATTGGAAAAGGTAAAGAATTCACAAGAAGTGCAGGGAAACCAAATTAGGGAATTGGAAAAGGTAAAGAAATCACAGGAAAGTAGGATCTGTGAATTGGAAAAATATAAATAATTCCCAAGAAAGTAGGATTTGTAAAGTGGAAAAAGAAAATAACTCACTAAAATATATATATATATATATATATATATATATATATATATATATATATATATATAGTGAAATGGAAAAAAAATTCCATGGAGCAAAACAATCATTTAAAAACTCAGTTGGACATATACAAAAAGAAGTAAAAAAAAAAAAAGCTAATGAAGAAACTAACTCATTAAAAATCAGAACTGAACCAGTAGAAATGAATGATTGATTGAGACACAAAGAATCAGTCAAGGAAAATCAAAAAAATAAAAATCTGGAGAAAAATGTCAACTATTTACTTGCCAAAATGACAGACCTAGAAAATAGATATAGGAGAGATAATCTGAGGATGATTGGACTTCCCGAAAATTATGATGAAAAAATAGAGCCTAGATACTATTTTACAGGAAATCATCAAAGAGAACTGCCCAGATGTAATAGAACCAGAAGGTAAAAAAGGAATTGAAAGAATTCATTGAACACCTTCTGAAAAAGACCCTAAAAAAATTCCACAGAACATTGTGGCCAAACTTCAGAACTATCAGACTAAGAAAAATATATTACAAGCAGCCAGGAAAAAACAATTCAAATACCAAGATACCACAATAAGGGTCACTCAAGATCTGGCTGCCCCTATATTAAAGGATCGAAGGGCCTAGAATCTGATATTCTGAAAGGCAAAAGAACTTGGAATGGAGCCAAAAATAACCTAGCATTTTCTTCAATGGAAGAAGGTAGACATTTAATGAAACAGATGAATTCCATATGTTTCTAAGGAAAAATCAGATCAAAACAAAAAAAAAAATGATTTCCAATCAAAGGACTCAAGAGAAGCAGAAAAAGGGAAAAAGAACTCTTGAGAACTGCATTTCTGTTGTGGATATACATTAAGACTACATGAATTATTTGATTTTAATGATATAACAAATAAAAGGGGGGACTTAGAAATGGAAAGGGGATAGTGTAAAAAAAGGGAAAAGGAGAGATAAAAATAGGGAAACTACATCCCACAAAGCGGCAAAGAAAACCTATCATATCTGAGAGAAGTTAGAGAGAGGGAGGAACATTGTGTGAACCTTCCTCTCATCAGAAATGGCTCAAGGAGAAAATAATTGATGTATTGGTTTTACAGAAAATTCTTTCTCATCTCATTAAAAAGGGGGAGAGGAAAAGGGAACAGGAAAAGAGTAATGAGGAAAGGGATAGCAGACTGGATCAAAAGTCAGAAGCATACAATATGTTGTTTACAGGAAACACATTTAAAACAGGGAGATACATATAGGGTAAAGGTAAAAGGTTGGAGCAGCATCATTATGCTTCAAGTTAAGTAAAAAAGCATCCTTATCTCAGATCAAGCAAAAGCAGAAATTAATCTAATCAAAAGAGATAAGGAAGGAAACTATATCTTGCTAAAGGGTAGCATAGGTAATGAGGCAATTTCAATTTTAAATATATATGCACCAAGTAGTATAGCATCTAACTTCCTAAAGGAAAAGTTGTGAGAGTTGCAAGAAGAAATAGACCACAAAACTATAATAGTGGGAGATCTCAAACTTGCACTCTCATTATTAGATAAATCAAACCACAACACAAATGAGAAAGAAATTAAAGAGGTAAATCAAATATTAGGAAAATTAGATATGATAGATGTTTGGAGAAAACTGAATGGTGAAAGAAAGGAATATACTTTCTTCTCAGCAGTTCATGTCAAAATTAAATGTAGGAAGGCAGAAATAGTAAAGGCTTTCTTTTCAGATCACAATGCAATAAAAACTGCATTCAACAAAAAGTTAGGGGTAAATAGATCAAAAAGTAATTGGAAACTAAATAATCTCATCTTAAAAAATAATTGGGTGAAAAGGCAAATTATAGACACAATTAATAATTTCATTCAAGATAATGACAATGATGAGACATCATACCAAAATTTGTGGGATGTAGCTAAAGTGGTAATAAGGGGAAATTTTATGTCTTTAGAGGCTTACTTGAAGAAAATAAAGAAAGAGAAGATCCATGAATTGGGCTTGCAACTTAAAAAGCTAGAAAAAGACAAAATGAAAAACCCCCAACCAAATACTAAACTTGAAATTCTTAAATTAAAAGGCAAAATTAATAATATTGAAAGTAAAAATAATGGGGCAGAGCCAAGATCGGGGAGAAGATACATGCAAATTTGTAAGCTTCCTTCTTCCCTCAATACCAACTAGTTAAATCAGCCTCAAAAATAACACTGGACTGATAAAAACCACAAGGATTAGAAGCACAACTTACCAACTGAAAAGATTCTGGAATTTCCAGAGAAAAGGTTGTTTCCTAGGGGAGGAAAAAAAAGATGACATATCAGACAGTGTTGGATTGGGGCTAGCACACTGTGCCATACGGGCTGGGGAGAACTCTGGGATCAGAGAAGTCACTGAAATAGGATAATCTGGCATAAGCTGATAGCCCTACTCTGCTTTTAAAAAGCAGATCAGAAGAGAAATCAAAGCCACATTAAAGCAAAAGCCAGATAATATAATCACCCCAAATCAGAAGTGACCTAACAGATCTCAGCACTACTGTGCAACCGCCTGCTGCTGTCGGGGGTTTTCCTTGGGACAGTTAAGAACCTGAACATAGTGGGACACAGCTTGGGCAGCCTCTAATCCAAATAGGTGTGGGGGGGGCTCATCCTGAGGCAATGGTATTCTCCCTGCAGCTAAACTCCAGCAGCAGCGGAACTCCCATAATAGCAGAAACTTTTGCAGCAGGGTCCTTGGTTTCCGGGCAGATACTTCCAGTTTGTGTGCAGGAGCTTTTTGCATCAGCTGATAATATCCATGGCCCAACAGGAGTCTTTGGCTGGGATTTCTGATGCTTTTACTGTTAAACCTCTAGTCTCAGGGCAGTGGCTAGGCCACACAGCAAGGGTCCTTCATTGGGCACTCCTCACAGCCGTGCTGACTATCTCTAGGTCACTTCTGGGGGGTAGGGGAACTCTCTCCCAGAGCTCTCTTTTACTCCATACACAGGATAGCATACCCATCTGGGAGGAAGATGATAAATAAATTTCCTACCCAAAGGGCAGACACAACACAGATTTTTAACAATGAGTAAGAAGCTGAAGAGAATGATTGACACTTTCTATACAGAGAAAGAGAGGGTATCCAAACCCCAGGAGGCTAACAGAAGACAGCCTCCAGATAACACCCTAAAAGGGGATGATACCTGCCTGCCATCACATAACTCTCTCCTAGAAAAGACTATTAAAAAAGTTAAGAGAGTTTGAAGAAAAATGGGGATAAGAAAGAGAAGCTATGATACAGAATAACAACATCCTGAAATTTGAGTTGGAAAAAAATAAAGAATTCACTGGAGGTGCAGGGAAACAAAATGTATGAATAAGAAAAGGTTAAAAAATCACAGGAAATTAGGATTTCTGAATTGGAAAAAGAAAAGTAATTAACTAAAAAAATTAATGAAATTGAATAAAATTCAACAAAGCAAAACAATTCATTTAAAAACTAAATTGGGCATGTACAAAAAGAACTAAAAATGTGAATGAAGAAAATAACTCATTAAAATCAAGACTGAACAAATAGAAATGTATGAATCATTGAGAAACCAAGAATCAGTCAAACAAAATGAAAAGCTGGAGAATAACATCAAATACTTATTGAGAAAATCTATAGACCTGGAAAGTAGATCTAGGAGAATAATGTGAGGATCATTGGACTTCCTGAAAATTATGATAAAAAAAGAGCCTAGATTCTATTTTATAAGAAATCATCAAAGAGAACTTTCCAAAGATCCTAGAAACAGAAGGGAAAATAGGCGTTGAAAGAATTCATCGAACACTTTCTGAAAAAGATCCTAAAAAAAGAACTCCATGGAATATTGTGTCTAAGCTGCAGAATTACCAAACTAAGGAAAAATACTGCAAGCAGCTAGGAAAAACAATTCAAATATCAAGGTGCCACTATAAGTGTCATGCAAGATTTGACTGCCTACACATTAAAAGATAGCAGGGCCTAGAACCTGATATTCCAAAAGGCAAAAGAACAAGGATTGCAACCAAGAATATATTACCCAGCTAAGTTTAGCATTTTCTTCCATGGAAGAAGATGGTCATTTAATGAAACAGAGGAATTCCATTTGTTTCTAAGAAAAAAAAAAAACAGACTTAAACCAAAAATTTGATCTACATCCAAAAGACTGAATAGAAGCAGTAAAAGGTAAAAAGAACTCTTGAAAACTGTATCTCTGTTGTGGATATACAGAAAGTCCACACAGATAATTTGATTTTACTGATATAATATAAAAAATGAAAGTAGTAAAGAGAAGGGGATAGTATCAGAAAAATGGGAAGGAGTGATAAAAAGAGGGAAAGTACATCCCAGGAAGAGGCATAGAAAATCTACCACATGTGAGGGAATTTAGAGAGTGGGAGAAATATTGTGTGAATCTTACTCTCATCAGAATAGGTTCAAAGAGTAAATAATTGGCATATTTGTTTTTCAGAGAATTCTATCTCATATCATTAAAAGGGGGGAGAGGAAAAGGGAAAAGGAAAAGGGGAATAAGGGAAGAGTACAAGAAAGGGGAAGGGACTTAAAAGGAGAGGGGATGGATACTAAAAATGGAGAGCTGCATGTCACAAGTGGGGTGTATAAATTAAATACTGGGGAAGGGGTTCAAAGGGGACAAGGGGGGGAAAGCATAATCAGGGGATAATATGATGGCAGGAAATACAGAATTAATAATTTTAAGTGTAAATGTGAATGGGATGAACTCTCCCATTAAATGGAGGTGGATAACAGATTGGTTCAAAAGTCAGAACCTACAATATGTTGTTTACAAGAAACGTATTTAAAGCAGGGAGATACATACAGAGTAAAGGAAAAAGGTTGGAGCAGAATTTATTATGCTTCAGGTAAAAAACAAAAAAGCAGGGGTTGCCATCCTCATCTCAGATCAAGCAAAAGAAGAAATTGATCCAGTTAAAAGAGTTAAGGAAGGAAATTATACCTGCAAAAAGGTAGCATAGACAATGAAGCCATATCAATACTAAATATATATGCACCAAGTAGTATAGCATGTAACTTCCTAAAGGAAAAATTAAGAGAGTTGCAGGAAGAAATAGACAGCAAAACTGTAATAGTGGGAGATCTCAACCTTGCAATCTCAGAATTAGATTAATGAAACTACAAAACAAATAAGAAAGAAATTAAAGAGATAAATAGAACATTAGAAAAACTAGGTATGATAAAACTTTGGAGAAAACTGAATGGTGATAGAAAGGAATGTACTTTCTTCTCAGTAGTTCATGGACTGATTACAAAAATTGACCATATATTATTGGGACATAAATATCTCAATATTAAATGCAGGAAGGCAGAAATAGTAAATGCCTTCTTCTAAGATTGCAGTGCAATAAAACTACATTCAACAAGAAGTTGGGGGTAAATAGAACAAAAAGTTATTGGAAACTAAATAATCTCATCTTAAAGAATGACTGGGTGAAACAACAAATTATAGAAACAATAATTTCACCCAAGATAATGACAATGAAGAGACATCATACCGAAATTTGTGGGATGCAGCTAAAGCAGAAATAATGGGAAAATTTATATCTTTAGAGGCTTATTTGAATAAAAAAGAGAAAGAGACGATCAATGAATTGGGCCTGCAACTTATAAAGCTAGAAAACGACCAAATTAAAAACCAAAAACTAAACTTGAAATTCTAAAATTAAAGGGAGACATCAATAAAATTGAAATTAAAAAAACAAACAAACAAAAAAAAACTATTGAATTAATAAATAAAATCAAGAGATGGTTTAATGAAAAAGCTAATAAAATATATAAACCCTTGTTAATCTGATCAGAAAAAGGAAAGAGGAAAATGAAATTGTTACTCTTAAAAATGAAAAGAAGGATCTTTCCACCAATGAAGAGGAAACTAGAGAAATAATACGGAGTTACTTTGCCCAACTTTATGCCAATAAATTTGATAATTTAAGTGAAATGGATTATTACCTCCAAAAATATAGCCTTCCTAGATTAAACAGAGGAGAAGTAAACTTTTTTTCAGAAAAAGAAATAGAACAAGCTATTAATTAACTACCTAAGAAAAAATCCCCAGGACCAGATGGATTTACATGTAAATTCTACCAAGCATTTAAAGAACAATTAGCCCCAATGTTATATAAACTATTTGACAAAATAGGGGATGAAGGAGTCCTACCAAACTCCTCTTATGACACAGACATGGTACTGATAGATAAACCGCGTAGATTGAAAACTGAGAAAGAAAATTATAGACCATTCTCCTTAATGAATATTGATGCTAAATCTTAAATAAGAAATTAACAAAAAAACTTTAGAAAATCATCCCCAGGATAATTCACTATGATCAAGTAGGATTTATACCAGAAATGCAGGGCTGGTTTAATATTAAGAAAACTATTAGTATAATTGACAATATTAATAATCAAATTAATAAAAACCATAGATTATCTCAAAAGATGCAGAAAAAAAAATTGATAAAATCCATCATCAATTACTACTAAAAATGCTTGAGACTATAGGAAAAAATGGACTATTCTTTATAATAGTCAGGAGCATATATTTAAGACCGTCAATAAGTATTATATGTAATGGCGGCAAACTGGAACCTTTCCCAGTAAGATCAGGAGTGAAATAAGTTTGCCCACTATCACCATTACTATTCAATATTGTATTAGAAATGCTGGCCTTGGCAATAACAGTTGAGAAAGAGATTAAAGGAATAAGAGTAGGTAAGGAGGAAATCAAACTGATTTATCTTTGTAGATGATATAATGGTATACTTAGAGAACCCCAGAGATTCTAATAAAAAGTTATTACAAATAATTCACAACTTTAGCAAATTTGCTGAATGCAAAATAAATCCACATAAATCCTCAGCATTTATATACATCACCAACAAAATGCAACAGCAAGAGATTAAAAGAGAAATTCCATTCCAAACAAATGTTGAGAGTATAAAATATTTGGGAATCCATCTACTAAAGAAAAGTCAGGAATTATATGGGAGAAATTACAAAACTCTTGCCACAAAAATAAAGTCAGACTTAAATAATTGGAAAGACATCCAGTGCTCATGGATAGGCCGAGCAAATATTATAAAGATGATACTACTCCCTAAACTAATCTATTTATTTAGTGCTATACCAATCAAACTCCCAAGAATCTATTTTAATAACCTAGAAAAAATAACAACAAAATTCATATGGAAGAATGAATGTTCGAGAATTTTAAGGGAATTAATGAAAAAAAAAGTCAGATGAATGTGGTCTAGCTGTGCGTGATCTTAAGCTATATTATAAAGCACCAGTCACCAAAAACATTTGGTATTAGCTAAGAAATAGACTAGTCGATCAGTGGAACAGATTAGGTACAAAGGACAAAAAAGGGTACAACTATAGCAATCTAATGTTTGACAAACACAAAGATACCAACATTTGGGACGAAAATTCACTATTTGAAAAAAACTGTTGGGAAAATTGGAAATTAGTATGGCAGAAATTAGATATGCATCCACACTTAACACCATATACCAAGATAACATCAAAATGGGTCCATGATTTAGGCATAAAGAGTTAGATCATAAATAGATTAGAGGAACAGAGGATATTCTACCTTTCAGACCTGTGGAGAAGGAAGGAACTTATGACCAGAGGAGAACTAGAGATCATTACTGATCACAAAATAGAAGATTTTGATTACATCAAATTAAAAAGCTTCTGTACAAAATGAAACCAAGATTAGAAAAGAAGTAACAAATTGGGAGAATATTTTTAAAGTTAAAGGTTTTGATAAAGTCCTCATTTCCAAAATATATAGGGAACTGACTCTAATTTATAAGAAATCAAACCATTCTCCAATTGACAAATGGTCAAATGACATGAACAGACAATTCTCAGATGATGAAATTGAAACTATAATCCACTCATATGAAAGTGTTCCAAATCACTACTGATCAGAGAAATGCAAATCAAGACAACTCTGAGATACCAATACACACCTGTCAGATTGGCAAAGATGACAGGAACAAATAATGATGAATATTGGAGGGGATGTGGGAAAACTGGGACACTAATGCATTGTTGGTGGAGTTGTGAAAGAATCCGGCCTTTCTGAAGAGCAATTTGGAATTATCCCCAGAAAGTTATCAAACTGTGCATACTCTTTTATCCAGTAGTGCTACTACTGGGCTTATATCCCAAAGAAATACTAAAGAGGGGAAAGAGACATATATGTGCCAAAATGTTTGTGGTAACTCTTTTTGTATTGGCTAGAAACTGGAAAATGAATGGATATCAATCAGTTGAAGAATGGTTGGGTAAATTATGGTATACAAATGTTATGGCATATTGTTGCTCTGTAAAAAATGACCAGCAGGATGAATACAGAGAGGTTTGGAGAGAGTTACATGAACTGATGCTGAGTGAAATGAGCAGAACCAGAAGATCACTATACACTTCAACAACAATACTCTATGAAGATATATTCCGATGGAAATGGATATCTTTAACATAAAGAAGATCCAACTCACTTCCAGTTGATCAATGATGGACAGATACAACTACCCCCAGAGAAGGAACACTGGGAATTGAATGCAAACTGTTTGCACTACTGTTTCTACCCAGGTTACTTAATGTGCAACAAGAAAATTGGATTTACACACATATATTGTATCTAGGTTATACTGTAACACATTTAATATGTATGGGATTGCCTGTCATATAGGAGAGGGAGTTGAGGGAGAGAGGGGAAATTTTTGAAAAATGAATACAAGGGATAATGTTATTTTTTAAAAAAATTACTCATTTATATGTATTGTCAAATAAATTTATAATTATAAAATTAATAAAAAAGAAAAAAAAAGAATGTAAAAATAATATTGAACTAAAACCCAATAAAATAGATAAACCTTTGGTAAATCTGATTAGAAAAAGCAGAGGGGAAAATCAAATTGGTAGTCTTAAAAATGAAAAGGGAGAACTTTCCACCAATGAGGAGGAAATTCGGGAAATAAAGTTTGCCAAACTTTATGCCAATAAATTTGATAACCTAATTGAAATGGATGACTACCTGTAAAAATATAGGCTTTCCAGATTAACAGAGGAGAAAGTAATTTGCTTAAATAATCCCATTTCAGAAAAAAAGACATAGTACAAGCTATTAACTCCCTAAGAAAAAATCTCCAGAACCAGATGAATTTACAGGTGAATTCTGCCAGACATTCAAAGAACAATTATCTCCAATGTTATATAAACTATTTGAAAAAATAGGGAATTAAGGAATGGTACCAAATTCCTTTTATGACACAGACTTGGTACTGATACCCAAACCACATAGATTGAAAACAGAGAAAGAAAACTACACACCAATCTTCCTAATGAATATTGATGCTAAAATCTTAAATAAGATATTAGCAAAAAGACTACAGAAAATCATCCCTAGGATAATACATCATGATCAAGTAGGATTTCTACCAGGCATATAGGGCTGGTTCAATATTATTAAAACAATCAGTATACTTGGCCATATTAATAACCAAATTAACAAAAATCATATGATCATCTAAATAGATTCAGAAAGAGCAGTTGATAAAACTAACATCTATTTCTTTGAAAACATTTGAGAGTATATGAATACATTGACTTTTCCTTAAAATAATCAGTAGCATCTGTTTAAAACCATCAACAAGCATCATATGTAATGGGGAAAGACTGCAAACATTCCTATTAAGATCAGGGGTGAAACAAGGCTGTCCACTATTACCATTACTATTCAACGTTGTATTAGACATGCTAGCTTTGGCAATAAGAGTGTAGAAAGGGAATAAGGAATTAGAGTATGTAATCAGGAAACCAAATTATCACTCTACTGATGATATGATGGTATACTTAGAGAACCCCAAAGATCCTAATAAAAAGCTGTTAGAAATAATCCACACCTTTAGCAAAGTTGCAAGATACAAAATAAACACTCATAAATCATCAGCATTCTTATATGTCACTAACAAAATCCAACAGTTAGAGTTACAAAAAGAAATTCCATTTAAAGTAACTACCAATAGTATATAATATTTATGAATCTATCTGCCAAGGGAAAATTAGAAACTATATGAGCAAAACTACAAAACATTTTTCACACAAGTTAAGTCTCATCTAACCAATTGGAAAACTATCTAATGCTCCTGGATAGGGTGACCAAATATAATAAAGATGACAATACTACCTAAACTAATCTATTTATTTAGTGCTATACCAATCAGACTTCAAAAAGCTATTTTAATGACTTAGAAAAAATAACAACAAAGTTCACATGGAAAAACAAAAGGTCAAGAATTTCAAGGGAATTAATGAAAAAAAATCAAATGAAGGTGGTCTCGCTGTACCAGATCTAAAATTATATTATAAAACAGACGGTACCAACACCATTTGGTATTGGCTAAGAAATAGACTATTTGATCAGTGGAATAGGTTAGTTCCAAAGGGCAAAATAATTAATAACTCTAATAACCTAGTGTTTGACAAAATCAAAGACCCCAGCCTTTGGGATAAGAATTCAATGTTTGACAAAAATTGCTTAAAAACCTGCCATTTGGGGAGGAGGGAGGAGGGGAAAAATTAGAAGAAAAGGTTTGGCAATTGTCAATGTTGTAAAATTACTCATGCATATATCTGGTAAATAAAAACTATGTAAAAATATATATATATATATATGCATATATATATATACACATATATATACATATATATATGTATATATATGTGTATATATATATATGCATATATATATATATATATATATATACATATATATATCTTATTGCATCACAATCCATTCTCAACCACACTCTCTTTTCAACTGGTCACCTCTCTAACTTACCTAATAATAGATATAGTTTTCAAGAATTACAAAAATCATTTGCCCATTTAGGGATGTAAACAATTGAACCTTCAAATAATGCACATGAACACACAGACACACACATGTGCACACACACACATATTTGCCCTGTATACATTTTTGTGCTTCTCTTGAGTAGTGTATTTGAAGAACAAATTTCCTGTTTAAATGTTTTTTTTTTCAATAGAAATTATTGAAAGACTTTACTTCATTGAATATTCATCTTCTCCCTTTAAAGATAAACCTAAAATATCAGCCTAGATAAGTACTTAATTATTAGTTGTATCCCCAGTTCTTTGTCTTACGGAATATGGTATTCCAGGTCCTTTGATTCTTTATTGTAGAAGGTGTCTGTATAATACTGGCTGTTCCTCCTTGAGACTTGAATTGTTTTTGTCTGTCAGATTGTAATATCTTTTTTCTTAGAGATTTTATTTCTGGAGTTTTGTCACAATGTTTGTTGGAATTTTCCTTGTGGGATGTCTTTTCAGAGGTTATTGGCCATTTTTTTAATGACTCTTTCCCCCTCTGTTTCTAGAATACCAGGACTGTTTTCCTTAATTTTTTTCTTGTATAATAGTATACAATCTTTTTTTTTTTTTTTTTTTTTTTTGTCATGGCCATTATGTAGACAGATGATTTTTAAATTGTCTCCCCTTGATCTATTTTTTTTCAGATCAGCTGTTTTTCCCATGAGTAATTTTACATTTTTTTCTTTTTTTATTCTTTTTAGTTTGTTTAACTGATTCTTGATGTCTCATAGAGTCATTAGCTTCCACTTTCCCTGTTCTAATTTTTAATGTGTGGTTTATTCAAGTAATTTTTGTACCTCTTTCCATTTGATTAATTTTACCTGCCAAGGTGTTGTTTCCTTAAGTTGATTTTTTTGGTCCCATTGCAATTTTTAAAAGTCATTACTTTCCTTTTTCAAATTATTGACTCTCTCTTAAATACCTCTCATACCTTTTCTTATTTTCTCTTTTATCTCTCTTATTTGCCTTTTAAAGCCTGTTATGAGTACATTCATGAAGCCTCTTTGGGCTTGAGATCAATTCATACCACTTTTTGAGATTTTCTCTGTAGACATTTTGTCCTTCTCTGACTTGGCATTCTAGTCTTCCCTTTCATCATAGTAGCTTTCTATGGTCCAGGTTCTTTTCTTTTCTTTTCTTTCTTTTATCATTTTCTATCTTTTTTCTAACTTTTTCTTTCTTGTCTTCTTCTTCTTCTTTTTTTTTTTTTTTGCTTTTATGGGATAGCTCTTTTCCTGGGGTAAAGAAAGAGCTATCCCAAGCTTACTGTAAGAGTCTTGGTTTAAAAAACAGGAACCCCTTGTGTTTTCATGGGGCAACCCTGACTGCTCTTTCCAGAAAACTCTGGTTTCCAAAGAATTTGCCTTCAAAGCTCGGACTGGAGACTGTCTCACTACTCTGTGCTACTATTGGGCCAGAACCAAGGTTCTCAGATGTTGATCTTATGTGATTAAAACCCTCTTATTGGCTTTCCCAAACTCCCTCTGAGTTGGGATGACCACCCCTTTTTACCCCAAAGAGACTATTATTGAAGTTTTTCAAAATCAGTTAGAAAGTGACTTCTTTCCATCAGACTCTTTAGTGGTTACTTTTCATGTGTTTTTTGAAGAAAACAGAGTTCAGGCAGCTTCACTTTGCCATGTTGACTCTACCCCTTTTCATTTTGGAGAATATTGTTAGGCCAATATTATCACAATTGGCAGAAAACAGTTATATATCAGCCTCAGAAACTGAATTGAGTACACAATCATCTGTGAACAAAAAGTCCTCCACCAACTATCCTTTAACTTTTGTCTTGATTTTTTCAAGTCAAATAATTTAACCTGAGTGTGGTAGCCAACATTGATGATTTTTTATTCTTCCTGAAGGCATCTAACAACATCACAGAAAATATCAAGTTGAAAAGTGTGGGAACAAGAACCTAATCATACTTAGTTCCATTGGTGTCTAGGAAAATTAAAAAAAAATCATCCAAATTCCAGAAAACATGTCATGCTATACATAACAATATTTATGAGCTTTTCTGGGTAACCAAATTTTGCCATGGTCTTTCACAAATCCTCATGATTGATGATATCGAAGGACTTTCTTAGATAAATGAGTGTTGTATATGGAACTCTGTTATGCCTGGCATTTCTCCTGGAATGGTTGAGCAGTAAACACCATATTGACCATTCCTTAAAAATTTCTGAAGTCACACTGACTCTTGGTGAAACGACTATCTTCCAGGAGAATAATTTTCACATTAATAAGAATCACCTTATTAAGAAAGATTCTGTGAAGAATTTTTTTTTATTTTTTGACATTACATATGCATGAGTAATTTTTTATGACATTATCCCTTGTATTCATTTTTTACCCAAATTTTCCTCTCCCTCCCACTACTCTCTCCCCTAGATGATAGGCAATCCCATACATATTAAATGTATTACAGTATAACCTAGATACAATATATGTGTGTACAACCAATTTTCTTATTGCACGGTAAGAATTGGATTCCAAAGGTATAATTAATCTGGGTTGAAAGAAAGTAGTGCAAACAGTTTACATTCAATTCCCAGTGTTCCTTCTCTGGGTGTAGCTGTTTCTGTCCATCATTGATCAACTGGAAGTGAATTAGATAGTCTTTATGTTGAAGATATCTACTTCAATCAGAATATATCTTCATATGTCTTGTTGAAGTGTATAGTGATCTCCTGGTTCTACTAGTTTCACTCAGCATCAGTTCAAGTAAGTCTCTCCAAACCTCTTTGTATTCATCCTGCTGGTCATTTCTTATAGAGCAATAATATTCCATAACATTCATATTCTGTGAAGAATTTTATTTGTAGTGACTAAGAGAAAAAAAGTTACCTCCTCCTATCAACTCTCCCCTTACCATGATTGTTACAGGTCAATCTATTTGTCTTTCCTTTATAGAGATGGATAATAAAGACATCTTTAAAATTCCAGAAGATAGTATCCTCTTGACATATAATATGGAAGATTTTTGTTAGGGGTATACTTTCCACCACATAAATTTCAGCTGGACTAAAATCAGCACCAGGACATATGAGAAGTTCCCAAATGTATTCAAAATCTCTTTCTTTTGAAGTGTGGCTCCCTAAGGACTGACTTCAAACTGAGTTACAAGGTCTATGTCTTCAGCACTGATTTTTGATGGTCTGTTGAAAGTACTATGTAAGTGCTCAGTATATCTTTCCAGAATAATATTTTTATCACTAACCAATGTGACTAAATCTGCAACAAAAAATTGAAAAGTGTTATAAATGTTTGGTCTACAAATAACCTTTAGGACACAATAAAAACATTTTGATTTTGTTGTTATCAATGTAAAACTCAATGTCAACTGTCTTCTTATTGAGTTAAAAATCCAGACTATTTCTAATTATTTTTCACTTTATTTTTGATGGAGTTAAATGCTATCTCCTTAGAAACAGATGAACTCTACTTCTGGTAAATTCTGTGGAGTTCTAGTTTTTGTTTGTTTGTTTAACATCATCTGCATTTCCCCATTATTTTTGTTAAAACAATCTTGATGTTTGCAAGTATTCTGGCCTAGATGAGTAAGCACAGAACTATACAGCAAATATCTGAAAGCTGCCCCCTTCTTTTCTTCTCCACTGTTGTCAACTGTGTATTGGCTCACCTTTCCTTCTGAGTTAATAGCAACCTTTTTCCCACTCAGAGAAATTATCTAATCATTTGAAATTAAGTCTTCTAATATTTTGGGGAATTACACTTTTATTGAATGCACATATTTAGCTTGCAACAGAATAAGTCTGATTATTTTATCCTTGTGCAACAAAGATCACTTTCATCACTATCACATTCTGTCTGTCTCTACTTACAATCACACAGTCTACTAAATAAAGTTTGTAGAAAGCATGCATTAATAAGGTTTTATTACAGAAGTCTTTTTTTAAATTTTTTATTATATATATATATATATATATAATATTATCCCTTGTATTCATTTTTCCAAATTATACCCTCCTCCCTTTATTCCCTCCCCCCGATGACAGGCAATCCCATACATTTTACATGTGTTACAATATAGTCTAGATACAATACATGTGTGTGAATATCATTTTCTTGTTGCACAATAAACTTTAGATTCCGAAGGTACATGTAACCTGGGCAGACAGATATTAGTGCTAACAATTTACATTCACTTCCCAGTGTTTCTTCTCTGGGTGTAGCTACCTCTGTCCATCATTGATCAACTGGAAGTGAGTTGCTTTTTCTTTATGTTGAAGATTTCCACTTCCATCAGAATACATCCTCATACAGTATTGTTGTTGAAGTATACAGTGATCTTCTGGTTCTGCTCATTTCACTCAGCATCAGTTGATTTAAGTCTCTCCAGGCCTCTCTGTATTCATCCTGCTGGGCATTTCTTACAGAGCAATAATATTCCATAACCTTCATATACCATAATTTACCCAACCATTCTCCAATTGATGGACATCCATTCATCTTCCAGTTTCTAGCTACAACAAAAAGAGCTGCCACAAACATTTTGGCACATATATGTCTCTTTCCGCTCTTTAGAATTTCTTTGGGATATAAGCCCAGTAGTAGCGCTGCTGGGTCAAAGGGTATGCACAGTTTGATAACTTTTTGGGCATAATTCCAGATAGCTCTCCAGAATGGCTGGATTCTTTCGCAACTCCACCAGCAATGTATTAGTGTCCCAGTTTCCCCACATCCCCTCCAATATTCATCATTATTTGTTCCTGTCATCTTAGCCAATCTGACAGGTATGTAGTGGTATCTCAGAGTTGTCTTAATTTGCATTTCTCTGATCAGTAGTGATTTGGAACACTCTTTCATGTGAGTGGATATAGTTTCAATTTCTTCCTCTGAGAATTGTCTGTTCATATACTTTGACCATTTATCAATTGGAGAATGGTTCGGTTTCTTATAAATTAGGGTCAGTTCTCTATATATTTTGGAAATGAGACCTTTGTCAGAACCTTTCCTTTTAAAAATATTTTCCCAATTTGTTACTTCCCTTCTAATCTTGTTTGCATTAGTATTATTTGTACAGAAACTTTTTAGTTTGATGTAATCAAACTTCTCTTTTATGATCAATAATGATCTCTAGTTCTCCTCTGGTCATAAATTCCTTCCTCCTCCACAAGTCTGAGAGGTAGATTATCCTCTGTTCCTCTAATCTATTTATGATCTCATTCTTTATGCCTAAATCATGGACCCATTTTGATCTTATCTTGGTATATGGTGTTAAGTGTGGATCCATATCTAATTTCTGCCATACTAATTTCCAGTTTTTCCAACAGTTTTTTTCCGAATAATGAATTTTTATCCCTAATGTTGGTATCTTTGGGTTTGTCAAAGATTAGGTTGCTATATATGTACCCTTTTTTGTCCTTTGTATCTAATCTGTTCCACTGATCTACCGGTCTATTTCTTAGCCAATACCAAATGGTTTTGGTGACTGCTGCTATATAATATAGCTTTAGATCAGGTACACTTAGACCACCTTCCTCTGAGTTTTTTTTCATTAGTTCCCTTGCAATTCTCGACCTTTTATTCTTCCATATGAATTTTGTTGTTATTTTTTCTAGGTCATTGAAATAGTTTCTTGGGAGTCTGATTGGTATAGCACTAAATAAATAGATTAGTTTGGGGAGTATTGTCATCTTTATTATATTCGCTCGGCCTATCCAAGAGCACTGAATGTCTTTCCAATTATTTAAATCTGATTTTATTTTTGTGACAAGTGTTTTGTAATTTTTCTCATATAATTCCTGACTTTTTTTGGTCATGTCAGTGTAAAACATTGGACGTTTTTCATAGGATCATAGATTTGAAATAGTTTTTATTTGATATCAAATTTATCCTTGTCAATTTTAACGACAATTTTAAATTTAAAATAACTTGATGTCTTAACTTATTAATCCCAAATTTTTACAGTTCTAGAGCAAAGAGAATTTAACATCATACCCAAGCATAATGTCAATTACAATTATTTTCTGTTTCATTTTAATAAATATTATTTGTGAAATTGCATGACATATTCATATTTTTCCCATTTGGACCAATTATTTCATTTGACTGGCCTATGGAGCTAGGGTAAATAAAATTTTAGAGCCAAGATTTCAGTCCTCATGGAAGGCTATTTAACTTCAGACCAAGAATTCTATAAGGAGAAGTGAAGCCAAGATTGTGGAGAGCAGACATGACTTTCTGTGAAATTCTCTCAAACCAACAGTAGATTAAGCCTCAAAACGGGTTGTGGTGTCAAAGAACCCACAAATATTTGGAGTTCAACACATCTCCAGAGGAAGATACTTTGGAAGAACCTCAGAACAGGTCTGTTTCAAATGGGCAGGGGGACAGTCTGCTGAGCCTAGACCACAGCACAGCGAAATTAGGGCAAAGAGCTGGGGTGGGAGTTGAAGCTTCTACATACCTGGGAATCTTCTGTGAGCTTCTTAGGCTACTCTGTCCTGATTGCAAGAAGATAGTTTGGCAGATTTGCTGCAAAAAGCTAATTGTAAGCCACTGATCCCCAGAAGAATGCAGAACCTAGCTGTGATTACCCAGCACCAGTAGTCAATCATCAGAATTACCACAGGGAAAACAGCTGTGATACCTTTTAGTTAGAAGCATACCAAAAGCCTTTAAAAAATGAGCAAAAATCCAAAAAAGAACTTTCACTATAGATAACTTTTATAAAGCTAGAGAAGAACACACCTCAAATCCTGAAGTCCCTAAAGACAAATCAACTCCAAATGAAGCCGCAAAAGGAGATATAAGCTCATCCCCATTTCATATGTCTTGAAAGATTGCATAAAGGATCTTAAAAGAATTTATGTGATGCAGCTAAAGTGGTAATAAGGGGAAATTTTATGTCTCTAGATGCTTCCTTGCATAAAATAGAGAAAGAGAACATCAATGAATTGGGTTTAGCTAGAAAAAGAACAAATTGAAAACCCTCAATTAAATACCAAATTTGAAATTCTGAAAATAAAAGGGGTGATTAATAAAACTGAAAATAAGAAAATTATTGAATTAATAAATAAAATTGAGTTGGTTTTATGAAAAAATAAACAGCAAAATAGATAAACCTTAAGTTAATTTGATTAGCAAAAAGAAAGAAGAAAATCAAATTGTTAGTCCCAAAAATGAAAAGGGAGAACTTTCCACAAATGAAGATGAAATTAGAGCAATAATTAAAAGTTATTTTGCCCAACTATATGGCAATAAATTTGATAATCTAAATGAAATGGAGAAATATCTACTGAAATAAAGATTGCCCCGGTTAACAAAAAATGAAATAAATGAACTAAATAGTCCTATTTTAGAATAAGAAATAGAACAAGCTATTAATTAACTCCTTTAAAAAATCTCCAATGCTAGATGGATTTACATGCAAATTGTACCAAATAATTAAAGAACAACTAATTTCAATACTATATATACTATTTAAAAATTAGGGAAAGAAGGAGTCCATTTTTTTATGACATAGATATGATACTAATAGCTAAATCAGGTAGGGTGAAAACAGAGAAAGAAAATTATAGTCCAATCCCGGGTGAGTATTGATGCAAAAATTTTAAATAAAATATTATCAACAAAATTACAGAAAGTCATTCCCAGGATAATACACTATGACCAAGTAGGATTTATACCAGGAATGCAAGATTGGTTCAGTATTAGGAAAACTATTAGCATAATCAACTATATAAATAACCAACTAATAAAAATCATATTATTATCTCAATAGATGCAGAAAAAAATCATTTGATAAAAATCCAACATTCCTATTAAAACACTGGTGAATATAGGAATAAATTTACTTTTTCTTGAAACAGTCAGTAGCATCTATTTAAAACCATCATCAAGCATCATATGTAATGGAGATAAACTGGAACCATTCCCAATAAGATCAGGGGTGAAACAAAGTTGCCCACTATCACCATTACTATTCAATATTGTATTAGAAATGCTAGATTTGGCAATAAAAGAAGAAAAAGAGATTAAAAGAATTAAAGTAGGTAATGAGGTAATCAAATTATCACTCTTTGCAGATGATATAATGGTACACTTAGAGAACCCTAAACAAACCACTAAAAACTACTAGAAATAATTTACAACTTTACCAAAGTTGTAGAATACAAAATAAATCCACATAAATCATCAGAATTTTTATATATTACCAACAAAGTCCATGAGCAAGAGATACAAAAAGAAATTCCATTCAAAATAACTATCGATACTATAAAATAATTGGGAATTTATCTGCCAAAGGAAAGTCAGGAAATATATGAACACAACTACAAAACACTTTCCACACAAATAAATTCAGATCTAATCAGTTGGAAAAATATCAAATGTTTAAGGATAGGCCGAGCAAATATAATAAAAGTTGTCATATTACCTAAATTAATCTACCTATTTACTGCCATACCAAGCAATCTCCCAAGAAATTATTTTACAGATCTACAACAAATTAATAACAAAATTCATCTGGAAGAACAAAAAGTCAAGAATTTCAGGGAATTAATGAAAACAATTACAATGAAGATGGCCTATCTGTGCCAGACATAAAATTATATTATAAAGCAATGGTCAATCAACACCATTTGGTAACAGCTAAAACATAAAATAGTTGATTAGTGGAATAGGTTAGGATCACACGATAAAATAGTCAATAATTATAGCAATAACAATCTAGTGTTTGACAAATCCAAAGACCCCATCTTTTGGGATAAGTACTAACGGTTTGACAAAAATTGTTGGCAATTTGGAAACTAGTATATAAGTAACTAGGCATTGACACACAACTAACACCACTTAAAAAGATAAGTTCAAAATGGGTTCATGATTTAGACATAAAGAGGGATATTATAAGCAAATTAAAAGAACATATTATAGTTTACCTCTCATAACTGTGGAGAAGGAACGGATTTGTGTTCAAAGAAGAACTGACCTTATAATTGCACACCAGATAGATAATTTTGATTATATTGAGTTGAAAAAAAAATTTTGTACAAACGACACTAATGGAGATAAAATCAAAAGGGCAACAATAAACTGGGAAAACTTTTTTTTTTAAATATTCAAATGTCCTGATAAAAGCCTCATTTCTAAAATATATAGGGAATTGACTCCAATTAATAAAAAATCAAGCCATTCTCTAAATGGTTAAATGATATGAACAGACACTTTTAAGATGAAGAAATTTAAACCATTTCTAATCATATGAAAAGGTTCTCTCAATCACTATTGACTAGAAAAATGCAAATAAAATAAAAACCACTCTGAGATACCACCACACACCTGTCAAATTGGCTAAGATGATGGGAAGATATCATTTTGATTGCTGGAGGCAATGTGGGAAAACTGGATACTAATACATTGCTGGTGTGAATGGATCCAGCCATTCTTGAAAAAATTTGGAACTATGAGCTAAAAGTATCAAACTGTCCATATCCTTTGATCTAGCAGTTTTTATTGGGCCTATCTCCCAACGACATCTTTTTTTTTTTCTTTTTTTATTCATTTTTCCAAATTATCCCCTCCCTCCCTCCACTCCCTCCCTTCCGATGACAGGTACATACATTTTATATGTGCTACAATATAACCTAGATACAATATATGTGTGTAAATACCATTTTCTTGTTGCACATTAATTATTAGCTTCCAAAGGCATAAGTAACCTGGGTAGATAGACAGTAGTGCTAACAATTTACATTCTCTTCCCAGTGTTCCTTCTCTGGGTGTAGTTATTTCTGGCGATCATTGATAAACTGGAAGTGAGTTGGATCTTCTTTATGTTGAAGATTTCCACTTCCATCAGAATAAATCCTCATACAGTATTGTTGTTGAAGTGTATAGTGATCTTCTGGTTCTGCTCATTTCACTCAGCCAACAGTTGATTTAAGTCTCTCCAAGCCTCTCTGTATTCATCCTGCTGGTCATTTCTTACAGAGCAATAATATCCCATAACCTTCATATACCACAATTTACCCAACCATTCTCCAATTGATGGACATCCATTCAACTTCCAGTTTCTAGCTACTACAAAAAGAGCTGCCACAAACATTTTGGCACATACAGGTCCCTTTCTGCTCCTTAGTATTTCTTTGGGATATAATCCCAATAACAGCAATGGTGGGTATGCACAGTTTGATAACTTTTTGGGCATAGTTCCAAAGTGCTCTCCAGAATGGCTGGATTCTTTCACAACTCCACCAGCAATGTATTAGTGTCCCAGACATCCCCTGCAATATTCATCATTATTTGTTCCTGTCATCTTAGCCAATCTGACCCTACTCTAATTCCTTGAATCTCTTTCTAGGCTCTTATTGCCGAGGCTAGCGTTTCTAGTACTATATTGAATAGTAATGGTGATAGTGGGCAACCTTGTTTCACTCCTGATCTTACTGGGAAAGGTTGCAGTTTATTTCTATTGTATATTATGCTTACTGATAGTCTTAAATATATGCTCCTGATTATTCTAAGGAATAATACATTTATTCCTATACTCTCAAGAGTTTTTAGTAGGAATGGAAGTTGGATTTTGTCAAATGCTTTTTCTGCATCTATTGAGATGATCATATGGTTTTTATTAATTTGATTATTAATATGGTCAATTATACTAATAGTTTTCCTAATATTAAACCAGCCCTGCATTCCTGGTAGGAATCCTACTTGATCATAGTGTATTATCCTGGGAATGATTTTCTGAAGTCTTTTTGCTAAATCTTATTTAAGATTTTAGCATCAATATTCATTAAGGAAATTGGTCTATAATTTTCTTTCTCAGTTTTCGATCGACCTGGTGTAGGTATCAGTACCATGTCTGTGTCATAAAAGGAGTTTGGTAGGACTCCTTCATTCCCTATTTTTTCAAATAGTTTATATAGCATTGGGGCTAATTGTTCTTTAAATGTTTGGTAGAATTCACATGTAAATCCATCTGGTCCAGGGGATTTTTTCCTGGTGAGTTGATTAATAGCTTGTTCTATTTCTTTTTTTGAAATGGGACTATTTAAGCAATTTATTTCCTCCTCTGTTAATCTAGGAAGCCTATATTTTTGGAGGAAGTCATCCATTTTACTTAAGTTATTAAATTTATTGGCATAAAGTTGGGCAGAGTAACTCCTTATTATTTCTCTAATTTCCTCTTCATTGGTGGAAAGATCCCCCTTTTCATTTTTAAGACTAACAATTTTATTTTCTTCTTTCTTTTTTCAGATCATATTTACCAAAGGTTTATCTACTTTATTGGCTTTTTCATAAAACAAACTCTCGGTTTTATTTATTAATTCAATAGGTTTTTTTTTACTTCCAATATTATTGATTTCTCCTTTTAATTTTTGTATTTAAAGTTTAATTTTTGGTTGGGGGTTTTTAATTTGGTCTTTTTCTAGCCTTTTAAGTTGCAAGCCCAATTCGTTAATCTTCTCTTTCTCTATTTTCTTCAAATAAGCCTCTAAAGATATAAATTTTCCCCTTATTACTGCTTTAGCTGCATCCCACAGATTTTGGTATGATGTCTCATCATTGTCATTATCTTGGGTGAAATTGTTAATTGTTTCTATAATTTGCTCTTTCACCCAGTCATTCTTTAAGATGAGCTTATTCAGTTTCCAATTACTTTTTGGTCTATTTATCCCTAACTTTTTACTGAATATAGCTTTTATTGCATTGTGGTCTGAGAAGAAGGCATTTATTATTTCTGCCTTCCTACATTTAATTTTGAGATCTTTATGTCCTAATATATGGTCAATTTTTGTATAGGATCCATGAACTGCTGAGAAGAAAGTATATTCCTTTCTATTGTCATTCAGTTTTCTCCAAAGGTCTATCATACCTAGTTTTTCTAATGTTCTATTTACTTTTTTAATTTCTTTCTTGTTTGTTTTGTGGTTTGATTTGTCTAAATCTGAGAGTGCAAGGTTGAGGTCTCCCACTATTATAGTTTTACTGTCTATTTCTTCTTGCAACTCTCTATAATTTTCCTTTAGAAAGTTAGATGCTATACCACTTGGTGCATATATGTTTAGTATCGATATGGCTTCATTATTTATGCTACCTTTCAGCAGGATATAGTTTCCATCCTTATCTCTTTTAATTAGATCAACTTCTGCTTTTGCTTGATCTGAGATAAGGATAGCTACCCCTGCTTTTTTGGCTTTACCTGAAGCATAATAGATTCTTCTCCAACCTTTTACCTTTACTCTATATGTATTTCCCTGCTTTAAGTGTGTTTCCTGTAAACAACATATTGTAGGGTTCTGATTTTTGATCCAGTCTGCTATCCATCTCTGTTTGATGGGAGCATTCATCCCATTCACATTTACAGTTAAAATTACTAATTCTGTATTTCCTGCCATCATATTATCCCCAGATTATGCTTTTTCCCTTGACCCCCCTGAATCCCTTCCCCAATATTTAATTTATAGACTCCCCTTTTGATGTGCAGCCCTCCCTTTTTTTTTGTATCCCTCCCCCCTCCCTCCACGTCCCTTCCCTTATTCTCCTTTTCCTTTTCCCTTTTCCTCTCCCCCCTTTTAATGAGGTGAGAGAGAATTATCTTAAAAACAAATATGACAATTATTTACTCTTTGAGCCTCTTCTGATGAGAGTAAGATTTACAAAATGATTCTCCCCCTCTCTAAATTCCCTCAGATATAGTGTATTTTCTATGCCTCTTCCTGGGATGTAGTTTCTCTCTTTTTATCACACCCTCCCCTTTTTCTGATACTACTCCATTCCCTTTACTACACCCCCTCCTTTTTTTTTCTTTTATATCAGTAAAATCAAATTATCCATGCGTACTTTCTATATACTCACAACAGAGATATAGTTCTCAAGGGTTCTGTGTACCTTTTTCTGTTTCTCTCCAGTCTTGTGGATGTAGATCATATTTTTGGTTTAAGTCTGGTTTTTTTTCTTAGAAACATATGGAATTCCTCTATTTCATTGAATGACTATCTTCTTCCATGGAAAAAGATGCTAAACTTAGCTGGGTAGTTTATTCTTGGTTGCAATCCTTGATCTTTTGCCTTTTGGAATATCAGGTTCCAGGCCCTTCTATCTTTTAATGTGGAGGCAGCCAGATCTTAAGTGACCCTTATTGTGGCACCTTGGTATTTAAATTGTTTTTTTCTAGCTGCTTGCAGGATTTTCTCCTTTGTGTGGTAATTCTGCAACTTATCCACAGTATTCTGTGGTATTCTTTTTTTAGGGTCTATTTCAGAAGGAGTTCGATGAATTCTTTCCAGATCTACTTTCCCCTCTGTTTCTATTATCTCTGGACAGTTCTCTTTGATAATTTCCTGTAAAATAGAATCTAGGCTCTTTTTTTGGTCATAGTTTTCTGGAAGTCCAATGATCCGCAGATTATCTCTCCTAGATCTATTTTCCAGGTCTATAGATTTTCCCAGTAAGTATTTGACATTATTCTCCAATTTTTTAATTTTTTTGTTTTGTTTGACTGATTCTTGGGTTCTCAATGAATCATTCATTTCTATTTGTTCCATCCTGATTTTTAAGGAGTTATTTTCTTCTTTCACAGTTTTTAGTTCTTTTTGTAAATGCCCAATTTCGTTTTTAAATGAGTTATTTTGCTCTATTGAATTTTTTTCCATTTCCCTAATTTTTTTTGAGAATTATTTTCTTTTTCCAATGCAGAAATCCTATTTTCTTGGGACTTTTTTATCTTCTCCAATTCAGAAATCCTACTTTCCTGTGATTTTTTTACCTTTTCTAATTCACAAATTTTGTTTCCCTGCATCTCCCGTGAATTCTTTTTTTTTTTCCAACTCCAATTTCATAGCTTCTCTTTCCTTTCCCCATTTTTCTTCAAACTCTCTTAACTTTTTAATAGTCTCTTCATGGAGAGAGTTATGTGATGGGGGGCAGAAATCATTCCCCTTTAGGTTGTTATCTGCTGACTCTCTGCTTTTATCTTCCTCTGGGTTGGATACCCGCTCTTTCTCTGTGTAGAAGGAATCTATAGTTTTTTTGGGCTTTTTTCTCAAACTTAAAAAATCTTTTGGGGTCTGTCCCTGCGGTAGGAAATTATTTATTTATTTCTTTACCAGCTTCCTCCCAGACCGGATGATGCAGCGGCCCCTGCGCCTGAGCTAAGAGAGAGCTCTGGGAGAGAGTTCCCCACCCCCCTCCCCTCACAGGTGATCAGCACTGCTGTGCTTTGAGGGCTCTGTGTTCTAGCGGCTTGCCTGAGGTTTGAGACTGAACAGTAAAGGCGACTGAAAGCCTAGCCTATGCATCCTGGTGGGGTGTGGATGTCTGCAGCATGTGATGTGAAAAGCCCCTGCACTCAAACTGGAAGTGTCTGCCAGAAACTGTGGTCCCTAGTTCAAAGGTTCTGCTTCTCTGGGACTTCTGTTCCACAGCCTCCAGCCTAGCCAGGCACTATGAGTTACCGCCCTGCCCACTTTTCAATCTCTTAACTACCCCCAGATGAAAGCCTGGATTGCCTATTTTGGCCACACCCACAGTGCAGAGATCTGCCGAGTCACCCCCGGGATCCGGGAAGATCCAATCTGGTTTTAAATTTTAAATTGGCTTAGATTTCTCTTCTGAACTGCTGTATTATAAGCAGAGAAGAGCTAACAGCCTGTGCCAGAGTCTTTTATCTCAGTGGCTTCTCTGATCCCAGAGCCCTCCCCAGCGCTATCAGCACAGTGTGCCACTACCCCACCGTCTGTGCTGGCCTCTCTTCTTCCTCCCCTGGGAGCTGACCTTTCCTGTTGAAACTTCAGATTCTCTTCAGCTGGTAAGTTGTGCTTCCAGTCCTTGCGGATTCTATCAGTCCAGCACTATTTCTGAGGCTGAGTGAATCTAGTTGGTTGTGAGGGAAGAAAGGAGCTTACACAGGCGCGTGTATCTTCTCCGCCATCTTGGCTCCGCCCCCAGATCTATCCCAATGACATCTTAAAGGAAGGAAAGGGACCTGCAAAGTTTGTGGCAGTTCTTTTAATAATGGCATGAAACTAGAAGGTGAGTAGATACACATCAATTTGAGAATGCTGGATAAGTTTTGGTATATGAATGTTGTGGAATATTGTTTTTCTATGAGAAACAATCAGGATGATGATTTTTGAGAGGTCTAGAAAGACTTACATAAATTGATGCTGAGTGAAATGAGTAGAACCAGGAAATCATTGTACAGAGCAACATCAATATTATACAATCATCAATTCTGATACACATGACTCTTTCCAACAATGAGATGACTGATGCCAGTCCCAATGATCTTATGATGAAGAGAACAATCTACACCCAGAGAGATGACTATGGGAACTGAATGTGGATCACAACATAACATTCCCAATCTGTTTGTTGTTGTTCACTTGCATTATGTTTTCTTACTTATTTACTTGCCTTTTTAATCTTATTTTTCTTGTGCTGCAAGAGGATTATATAAATGTTTGCACATATTGGATTTAACATATTTTAACATCTGTAATATATATTGTATTGCTTGCCATCTAGGGGAGGAGGTGGGGGGATGTTAGAATACACGAGAGACATGTGACAGTGACTGCTGGAGATCCAACCCAGGCAAAGCAACAGAATCTCAATCAGAGTGTATAGAGAACAGAAACTACCTCTCCAGCCTCCTTGTATCATCCTCTCACAAAAGGAGATCCATTTTGGCTTAGTTCTCCAGCAGCCACTGTCAGGTAGCTCCTGTGTATTTTAACAGTTCTCATGTATTCCAATAGAGGGAAAAATGGAAACATCTGAAACACAAGTCTTTGCAAGGGTCAGTGTTGAACAATTATCTGTGCATATGTTTTGAAAATAAAAAAAGCTTTAAAAATAAAATAAAATGAAATTTGAAGGTCAAATATATAAATAACTCTTTCCTGAGGCCACACGTTTGCAATTCTGATTCATACTAGTTGTCTCTCAAATGGCTGTTTTTTATCATAATGGAGACTAGGCAAGAACTATGCCTATCTTTGTTTTTGGAAAACCTACATAAAACATGTGTCTGAATAATGGTATGTCATTAGGGTCATCTTTTGAATTGAAGAACAGCACATTTGCAGGCATTAGATAAGGAATTACCTTCCTTTTTATAAATCTGTAGTCTTCTGTTGTCACATTAGATTATTTGGTTGTAAATACATTTGGGGTTAGAATCACAAAATTACTATCCTTTGTCACTTATTGACTTAGCTGGTTCTAAAACAAAGTAATATTTTAAGAATTTATTCTGACATAAATCAGCTATACTGTTATGTCAAATTTAGACTAACACTCTCCTCTATTAATGCAACTTACAAAACCTGAATGTCTTATTTATTTTGTATTTTCAATCATTTTCATGTACTTGTTTTAACCCTCTTTAATTGTTTCACTTAGGATTAATAAAAATATTATGTGAATCATATTGTAAAAAAATTAGTCACAATAGTTTTTGAATAAGGTTAGCCTAAGGTAGATTTCCCATAAGTTGGCTTTTCCATACACAACATGCATGATAAATGATTACAAGTTTTTAGTTTGGATATAATAATTGATAGTTTTCTCAGTGATAAAACTGTAGATTCCTCCTAAGCTATGTTTCCCATGACCTAAGATAGATAGATAGAAAGATAGAAAGATAGATAGATAGATAGATAGATAGATAGATAGATAGATAGATAGATAGATATGTATGTATATCTTTTTATTTTGCAGGGGGAGAACATGAACCCGTGATTTCACTGATGTCAGGACTTCAGATTGGGAATATCCTTTACCAAATCAGATCAACACCTGCTCTGAAATTCTTATTTTTAAAGACTTAGCTCTTTGGGAAGGTCACTTACCCAGGATCACAATATTAGATGCTATACATGAACAAAGGTACTTTTGTCTTCTGTGCTAGTTCTGTTTACTAAATCAAACTACCCATACAAACACATGCAATTTTGTATGTCTGAAATAAAAGTAAAATGGAAGAAAGGAAGAAGAAAGGAGGGGAAGAAGATAGGAAAGTCCCTCTCTCTCTCTCTCTTCTCTCTCTCTCTCTCTCTCTCTCTCTCTCTCTCTCTCTCTCTCTCTCTCTCTCTCTCTCTCTCTCTCTTTCTATATGTGTGACCCTCTCTCCCATTCCATCCCTTTTTTCCTCTCCAATGTAATTGTTTTTCAATTGTATGAGTCATATATGGCTCTTTGTAACCCCTTCTGTGTTTTTTATGGGGGGGCAGAAGTTGCCCCTTTTAGAGCAAAGTTATTGAAATGGTTTGGCATGTCCTTCTCCAGATCATTTTAGAGATGAGGATCTGAGACAAGCAGAGTTAAATGACCTGTCCTGGATCACATAGTAAGTGTGTGAGGCCAGATTTGCACTCAGAGATAAGTCTTCTAAATTCAGAATGCTACCTATATCTTCTATGCCACCTACATCCCAATCTGCTTCTCCCTATCCTGGGATACTTATCCCAAAGACTGAACCAGAATAAAAGTATAACCCCCCCAAAAGCATACCTAAGGGGTGGTATGACCTCTTTTATTAAACCTCAGTATTGGGGAGAGAAGAGTTATACTTACTGTCATTTCTATATAACGTTTTCATCACATTTACAACTAAAAGCATGCTGCTTTTTATGCAGGTAAATCTTGTATCAGTTTTGGCTATGCTAGTTCTAGATTTTCTTTTGAGGTTGACAACATCCAATCTGTTACCCATCTTCAGTTTTGACTCTTGATTTTTCTCTATGGCCATCTCTATTATCCAACCAGTTGCCAAATCTTAATGATTCTACCAACGAAACATCCCTCTCCTTGCCTAATGTCCCTCCTTTCTCTAATTTATCTTCTTCACAACTGTTAGTTATTTTCCTAAAGCTCAGGCTTACCCATGTCATCTCCCTGTTCAAAAAGTTCCTCTGGTTCCTCATTGTCTCTAGCATAAATAACAGGCCTCAAAATAGCATTTAAATTCCTTCATTATTCAATTCTACTCTTTTTTCTTTCTTATTATACATTACTGGCTTTCACTTACTCTGCATTCCAGCCAACTTTGCTTATTAACATTTCACAAATAGGTAACTACACCTTCTGTTTCTGTTCTTTAAATGGATTATCAAACCCTTTTGTCTGAATTGTACTTCTTCCTATCCATTTATCTTTTTTTTTCTTTATGAATCTGCTTTTAATTCTTATGCCAATGCCTCTGCATTTTTCCAATTTTAGCATTTGTTTTTCAGAAATAAGCATTTCATATCTACCTCTTAATTATAGCTTCTGTCAAGCCTATTTTACCTATACTTTCTTTCCCAAATCCCCTAGAAGCTTTTGCCTCACTTGTTAAAATTACCTTGTATTCACTTTTTAAATATAAATTTCATATCTATTAATCATAGACATGGTAATTTGCATACATGTTGTAACTCCACCTGTTTTTTTAATATAATGTCATATGTTTGATAGAAAGAAATGATACATTTTTATATCATACTTCTGAAAGTACCTAATGCAGTATTTGACACATAACAAGAAATGAATGTTTAAAGTCTCAAAGATTGAATGAGTAATCAAATTGATTGTATTTTTTCCTACATTTCCCCAAACAACAATCAATATATGAAAGAAAACAAAATCAATAGGAGCTAAAATAAGTTCCATGGTATGTAGGTTTTCCTTTTTCAAATCCTCATCAAGTTAGGCTGCTTTTCTCAAAACTTATGTTAATTCACTAGCTTTGTCAAAGAACTATCTACCTGAAGACTTTGGTACTATTTTCTACAGTCTTATCATAAAGATATTAACAAAAATATTATTAATGGTGTGCATGTTAGCATTTTTTTTCTAGCCAGCCACAGAAATTTGTGAAATGATTTATTAAGGCAAAAGGAAGGGAATCTCTTTATCAATGAAATCACCAACTTTTGAAATATCAAAGAAATCCTTTGTAAAACTAATGTCGCTTCCCAAATAGAACTATTTGCTATTTTTCACTTATGTGTACTCTGTCTCATTTAAGTTTCTTGCCATCCATGACAGCTTTCTGTCATGTTATTAGGTAGAGCACTTTTTTTTATTAAAAGGCACTTAAGTGAACATAATCAATTTTACTAAAGAATTTCTATAATGTTAAAATGTAAATTGTAATAAGATTGTGCTCTTATTTTGTTTGAAAAAATTGAAACTTAATTTTGAATGTTTCTTTCTTAGAATAAACAAGGACAGAAAAATACTAAAAATAATTTATGTTGTATTTTTATACTCATTTGAAGATGCTGGTTTTGTGTATAAATGAAATGAACAAAATTAGCAAGCATAAATATAAATTGGGCAGAAGAAATATCCTACATAATCCCCATATAAAAGGATTTAACTTTTCTCTTAAAACATTTACTTTGAGGGGGGAATCATTATCTTGAAGATAATTAGGAAAAAGAAAGTTTCTTCTATAACCTAAAATATGTATAATAAATTAATATGCTTCTGAATTTTTTAAAAGCTCTATATAACCATAAAAATGTCATTTCTTTGTATGTGTCAGAACTATTTTAAGTTCCTAATAGGAATGTATAATGTTATGCCTTAGCAGCAAAGAAAGAAATGAATATCATAAGTAAATTTTTACAAAAATATATATCTAGGATGTTTCATGTACAACAATACTTTGCAAAGGAAAAAAAAAGAAAGATAAAAGATTATTATACACTTAGAAACTAAATCTTATTTCTTAGAACATTTCATCCTCAGTACAAGCAAATGTCTTAAAAAGAAAACAAACAAAACACACCCTTATATCTTACAGTTTTACTTGTGATAAGTTTTTCCCGTGCTCAATCATTCCACTAGATGGTGCATACAGCCCTCCAAAGACATTGTTTTAATCACCCCCAACCACAACCTTCATTACAGATTTTCTTTTAAAATAATAATAAGAGTTAGGAAAAAAAGATAGAAGGAAAATCTGGGAAAGTATATAGCTATAATGAAAGGGGGAAATCACTAATTTTTTTCTTATGTAATGAACTATAAACTCTGATTAATTTATTTTTTTTTAATTCCCTATTGAATAATGAAAAAATAATATGATGGTCATCTGGAAAAAAAAAACAGATCTTATAAAACTGAAGATATTTAGAAAGATAGCAAGAAAGAGAGAGGGTGGGAAGAGGAAGGAAGAGAGAATAAGAGGAGAGGAGGAGAAGGAGGGAGGGAGGAAGAGAGGTAGGGCAGAAGAGAAAGATGAAATATACACACTAATAACAAAGAAGCAACAATGCATAATGTTACAACAGCATTACTAAGAGGATAAGATGTATTACAGAGTCCTTTCAGTTCACTGAATAATTAAGCAAATAGAGCAGAGCAGTTGATAATCTTGATGTAAAAACCCACTGCCTTTATCTTCAAACCAATGGCAAGCCACTGATGTGGAAATATTGGATAGTTCAATTCCTTGCTGTTCCATGTGACTCCAAATCTCACATGAACCTCCTTCAGAAATAGGGAAAATTATATTAATAAAATCAATTTCTTGAAAATTGGTTTTTGTCTAGGTTAATTTATGCATCTCCCAACTTATGCTTCACTAACTTAGTAAAACCCATCTTTTAAGTATGTTCCAACTTGCAGCTGTTTAAATGAGCATGGAAGTAATTTTGCCACACAGTGCTGATGTCAGTTAAAAACAAGATATTAGGAAAATGGGAAGGCATCAGTTGAGTTTGCCTGTTGCAGTGATCTCTACTCTCCAATGTCTAATGGATCAGACAGACAAATATGCTAAGATCATCGGTCTGTAAATTCAGTTATACTCCCTTTTATATACATACATGAGTGTAAGAAGAAGCATTTAAAGTAGAGCAAGAATAAGTTTTCTCCTGGGAAAAAAGCCAGGGAAAGACTGAATGAAGACACTTAGGCAAGGCAGGACACCAAACTGCCAAGTGTGAAAATGATTACAAATGGTCACTTCTATGGTGAAGTGCTAACCAGAATGGAATTCTACTTAAAAGCATACTTCCATGACAACATGATTCTATCCAAATAAAAGCATCACTCCAGACAAAATTATTGTAATTGGCTCAAATTAAATTGTTAAGAAGTATTAAAATGACAATTGTAAAAAAAATCTTCCTGATAAAAAGAAGGCTACTTATGTACAATTCTCTACAAAGTTCAAATTGATTCAATTATTTTAAATGTCCTATTTGTGGACATCTGGCAAATAATGACAACATATGAAGATGAAAGTAAGAACTCAGAGAGTTTTCTAGCTGAATGTTGAAACTTCATCACTCTAAGAAAGAGCTTTCTGATCTGTGTCTGGTGAATAAAATCTTGTAATCTATACTATCCTGACTTCATTTATTTATTTATTTATTTGTTTGTTTATTCATATATATATATATATATATATATATATATATATATATATATATGTTTATTTATTTATTTATTTTCTGCTGAGGCAATTGGGGTTATGTGATTTGCCCAGGGTCACATAGTTAAGAAGGATTAAGTGTCTGAGACCATATTTGAACTCAGGTCCTTTTGACTTCAGGGTTAGTGCTCTATCCACTGCCCCACCTAGCTGCCCCAACCTGACTTTATCCTAAGGCTACAATAATCTGTTAAAAAAGAAAAAAAAAAGATGAATTGAAAAAGAGGGAAAAACTGAATTATCTAGTAGCCAGGGTAGTAAACAAAACCTTAAATTTGTATAATGTTCTAACTTACACATTTGTTACAAGATTATCAATTGTTTTGCTATTTTAATAATATGAAGAACCTTGAATAGATATTATCTCTACTTGTTTAAAAATTTACAAACTGAATCTTGCCTGATGATTTTCCTAAAAGAAAAAAAATTGTGAATCAGGTTTTGAATATTACACTTAAAAACTTATTGTGCTTGCCTTCCTCATACAGTCATAAGCCCTTTCTTTTGTCAAAGTATATTGGCAGAGGCCTCATGTTTTATACTGCTGTTCTAGATGTATCCAAACAATAGTACTCTAAGTTCTGAATATAAGCTCTCTTCTTTTATTTTCTATTTACTTATTCTGTATACACACATATGTAAACACACAATATACACTTATACATTATATATGAATACTATATATTTATATATGTGTATATATATATGTATAGATATATATATATATATATATATATATATATATATATGTGTATATATATATATATATATACACACACACACACATATATATATATATATATATATATATATATATATATATATATATATATATATATATATATATATATATATATATATATATATAATGTTGTCTTCACCAATTTAATACAAACTCCTTGAGAATAGGGTTAGTTTTATTTCTATTTTCTGTTTCCCTGTAACCTATCCCAGTGTTTGGTGCTTAATAAATGTTTATCAACAGTGCCTATTTCATGGCTAGTGATTAATTCATGAGTATTGACTGAATAATTTATTCTGATATCAACATCATCACAGATAAAAATCCATTGCTTATGATTGATATAGATTAAAAACAAATATGACATAAGATGCTTTATGAATTTAGCCTTTGTGGTCAATCACTAATATCATTATCTTTACTATTGCTGTGTTGGGTGGTTGTAGTGCTGGTAGTGGTAGCAGTAGTAGTAATAGCAGTAGTAGCATTCTAAAAAACTAAGAGTATGTTACCAAGAAAATTCTGATCCAAAGTGGCAATGGGGATTTCTTAATTAAGAGGTTCCTATAAAAATAATTTTTATATTTATTTCAGGTGCTGATGATAATGATGATAATACTGAATCTTTAAATAGTAATTTTACAAAGCCCTTTTCTCATAAGAATGCTTGATTGATACAAAACAAATAGTAAATCTGACATAACTGTCTGGCTAATTTAGTTTTTCTAGTTAAGCTATCTTAGAATTGTGCTCAAAGAAGGGACAATGATAAGCCTAATACTGAGTTGTAAATCTTTCAAGGTCTAGCATAAGATTATAGTATTTAGAGCTACCACAGAATCTAGAAATTATTTCCCAACTTCCTTATTTGTAGATGGAGTCAGATCTAGAAAGGCAACACGGTCACAAAAGGAGGAAGAGAGAATCCAGGGAACTTTCCACTATAGAATTAAGAAATTCTTCGTTAGCATTATGCTTTACATACACACATGTACAAATATACATAGACACAGATTTACTGCTAAACCAATGCTTTTTAATTTCTGGATTTCTAAAATAATTCCATGCAAATCATCAGCATTTCTATATATTATTGACAAAGCCTATCAACAAAAAGTAGAAATAGAAATTCCAATTAAAATTACTGTAGATAAAATATTTGGGAGTCTATTTGCCAAGACAAGCCCAAGAACTATATGAACATTATTACAAAACACTTCTTACACAAATAAATTCAGATTTCAAACAATTGAAAAAAATATCTATTGCTAATGGATAGGCTGAGCTAATATAATAAAAATGACAATTCTGCCTAAATTGGTCAATTTATTCAGTACCACATCAAACAAATTCCCAAATATAATTTTATTGGACTAGAAAAATAATAATAAAATTCATCTGGAAGAAGAAAATGCCAAGAATAACAAAGAAATTAATGAAAAGAAAATACAAAGGATGGTGGCTTAGGACTACCAAACCTGAAATTGTATTAAAAAACAGCCGTCATCAAAGCCATTTGGTACTGCCTAAGGAATAGAGTGGTGGATCAGTGAAATAGAATAGATACACATGACACAATAATTAAAGCTTATAATAATCTAGTATTTGATAAACCCCAAGCTCCAGCTTCTGGAACAAGAACTCACTGTTTGACAAAAATTGCAGGGAAAAATGGATAATGATGTTGCTTAGATCTACATCTCACAGCCCATATAAGGATAAAATGGGCACATAGTTTGGGTATAAAGAATGATACCATAAAGAAATTAGGAAAACAAAAGATAGTTTGCCTATCAGATTTTTTGGAGAAGGGAGGAATTTATTATCAGAGAAGAATTACAGAGCATTATGAAAGGCAAAATTTATAACTTTTATTAGATTAAATTACAAAGATTTTGCACAAACAAAACTAACAGAAACAAAATCAAAAGGGAAGTATAAACTAGGAAAAAGCTTTTCAGTCAGTGTTTCTGATAAAGGTTCATTTCTAAAATACATAAAACTATGTTAAATTTATATGAACAAGTCATTCCTCTACTAATAAATAGTCAAACGATATGAACAGATCTTTTTCAGATGATGAAATTAAAGCCATCTATAGTCTTATGAAAAAAATGCTCTAAATCACTATTTATTAGGGAAATATAAATTAAAACAACTCTGAGGACCCATCATCTCACACCTCTCAGACTAAGAAAGAAGAAAGGATAAGATCATGATAAATGTTGGAAGAGATGTGGGAAAACTGGAACATTAATGTATTGTTGATCAAGTTATGAAATGATCCAACCATTCTGGAGAACAATTTGGAATTATGCTTAAAGGGCTATAAACTGTGCATATCCTTTGACTCAGCAGTGCCATTACTGGATCTATATCCCAAAGAAATCATAAAAGAGGGAAAAGGACCCATATGTGCAAAAATATTTGTAGCAGATTTTTATGTTGTAGCAAAGAATTTGAAAATGAGGAGAAGCCCATACATCGAGGAATGCCTGAAGAAATTGTGGTATATGAAGGTAATGGAATATTATTGTTCTACAAAAATGGTGAAAACACATTATTAGAAAGGTCTGGAAAGATTTATATGAAGTGATACTGAATGAAACAAGTAGAGCCAGGAATAAATTGTAAGCAGTAACAGCAAAAATGTGTGAAGATCAACTATGATAAACCTGGTTCTCCTCAGTGCTTCAGTAACACAAAGCAATCCCAAGAGTCTTTAGACATAAAATGTCTAAAGGTTAGGTACTTATAACTTACAAGATACTTATACACTGAGTTCACACATTTAAAGGAGTTTATGACTTTAAAGGAGCTCAATCATTGGTTCACACATAAGACTTCACACCTTTAAGAGAGTATACTTTTAAGGAGCTCCCATAAGCCCATTCTCTGAGAATTTCTGGGAGTCTGGGGGAGAACTTCAGGGAAGCTCGAGGAGATGCAGAGCTAGGATTCAGTGGATTCACAAGTCCAGCAGATTCACAAGTCTAAAGGAAAAGCCTGCTCATGGACTTCCAGGAGATTCAAATCTAGGATTGAATTCTGGGAAACTCTCAATCCCACACTCTTGGAGGCAGTCAAGATTTCATTCCCACCTCTACCTTCATGCTGGCTGGAGGCTTTGGATTCAGAGGGAGCTAGAAACTGAAGCTGGCTGGAGACATTCTGACAGGAAAAGATTCAAGAATTTGAAGGACACAGTATAAGAAAAGGACTTTAACTCCTGGCTGCATAAAAGGTTTGATCTTCAAATACAGAACTCAAGAGATTTCTAAAAAAGGTAAAAAGGTAAAAAGGTAAAAGGAACAGGAACTAAAACTAAGACTACCTCCAGAAGCTACCCCAAGAAACCTGCCCTCCAAGAGAATGATGGCGATTTAGAGACAACAGGACTTTACATACATCCAAAAAAAGATCTAAGGAAACTGAATGTGAATCAACACATCCTATATTCACTTCTTTTTTTCTGTTTATTCTTCTCATGATTTTTCCCTTTTACTCTATTTTTTTTCTCCCAACATGATTCACACAGCAATGTGTATTAAAAAAAAGAAAGAAAGAAAAATTATGGATTTCTTTTCTTTTCTCTTCAACCATGCATTTTGCATTGTTTATTTAAATGCAAGGCAGACAAAGGTTAATAAATAAAAAGGGGTGAAAGTAACTTTACAAAAATTGCTGGAGACAATCTTACAATAGACTAAAGAATCTCTGGGAGTTTCAAAATGTGGGTTATTGACTTGATCATACTTGCTTATTTGTAGCTATTACATTCTGTCATGTAAATATATATTTAGGTGGACTTCAAAAACATATTATTGACATAGAAAACAAGGACAGCTCCAAAGGAACTACTGGATATGTACAAAGAAAGAATGCTTTTAAATAAACATCTGAATTAATTATGGTTACTGTTTTTTTATGAACAATTGATTATTTTTCTCATTGCATCAAAGAAAAAAGATGTTTGTATACATTATATTTATTTACATACTTATATATGTATAAATCTATATGCATGTATGTGTATATATGTATTTTCAAAAACACATTTTTAAATGTTTCAAAACAAAAAAGAATGGTGAAATCTAATGAATATGTGTTTTGCTTAAGATAAAATTGGACAGTTATGTTGTGAATTGTCAAGTTTGGAGTCAAGAATACTCATCTTTGTTAGTTTAAAACTTTTCTGAAATACTAATTGTGTAATCCTGAACAAATCACTCTATCCTGTTTGACTCAATTCTGTCATCTGTAAAATGAATTGAACAAGGAAATGATAAATCACGCAAGCATCTTTGCCAAGAAAACTTTAGATGGCTTCATGAAGAGTTAGACATAATTAAAAATGATTGAACAATTGGGATTAAATATTATGAATGTTTTTGTTTACATTAAACTAGAAATGTCTTTGCAACAGTTAATTTTACGTAAGGATAGAGGTATTTTAAAATATTTCTTTTAACAAATAAAGTCATAATTTTAATATTATATTTCTATCCAGAATTAATTTCAAAACTATTTTTACCAAGAATAAAAGAATACATATTATAAAGTTTCTTTTTGATTTTATTGTCCTTCCAAGTGAATACATAAATAAAGTATTTAATGTATCTGGTGCCATTTGGTGAGATTTCTACTCAATATCAACATACATTACAAGTAAAGATAAAGACATAGAGAGGTGTTACATCATACTAACATATCTTTTATTTAGCTATTATTTGTTTCTAGTTAGAAATACTGCATTGATTAGAACCTGGATATGTAGACTGGTTAAATTTGGAGGATAAAAATCATTACTTAGCAAGTGATCATTTTTAAAATTATCATGGAGAAACCAAAATGAAATGGATTTTGATAAGCTAGTCTTAGGGATTTTTAAGAAATATATAGGATATACTACCTTGTTTTCCATTTCCCCCCAATATTTTGGATATAATCTCTACATACCATTGTCATATGTTTGAGAGGGTTTTAAGAAATATACTTTTCATACACAAGATGTTTCAGTGGTATATAGTTTCTTTCTGTTACAAACCTGCCCAAATCTTTCCACATGTACAGCATCCTTCACTTTCTTCCTGTGTTTCTAACAGCAATTGGATTATACCTCTCTCTTCTTTTCATAATAAAATTCTTAAAATGCTTGTTTTACATTGCCTTTATTTTTTTCTGTTTAATTCATTCTTAATTTATTGCAATCTGATTCTGATCTCAAAATTCTAAGTGTCCAGTACTCTCATGTTTGCCAAAGTCAAAATATTCTCTCAATCATCACTTTCTCTTGCCTTCTCAGTTGAATATACCATTGTTGACTAAAACACTGAACTGTGGTTATTCCCTAATTCTGTCCTGAGACTTCTCTTATTTCTGCACTCTTTCTCTTGATAACCTCAACACTTTTCCTAAGCTAGTTTTAAAACTATGAAGGTTATATTCCCAGGTATTTTTTCCCAGTTCAAGACTGACTCCTGAGCTACAATGCTGCATTACTAATGCTCAAATAAATATGTAAAATGAACTGTTGCAAAAACATTTCTAGTTTAATGTAAACAAAAACATTCATAATATTTAATCCCAATTGTCCTTTCAAACATTCCTTTTTTTTTTTGAGGAGATGACAATGCTTATTATCAAATTAATTCTTCTTGGAGTCATCCTCACATTCTCATTTGCACTGACTATATATCCACTTAGTTTCCAAATGCTTTCAATTCTACCTTCAAAACATATCTTGAGTTTGTTTGTTTTTTTTCTTTCCTACCACTTGAACCGTAACCATTTACCTAGAATTTCTTTCCATTAGTAATCATGTTATGAAGTTGTTAAATCATAAGATTATATTTGTTCCTACTTGTGACCTGCAATGATTTTAGATCCCCCTTCGTCTGTGTTTAGAACATAATGAGCCTGGGTTAACAGACTGTAGTTTGAATACTTGATCTTCTCATTGAGTATATCATCGTAACTCACTCAGCTTCTCAAAACCTTAATTTCTTTATCCTTAAAATTAACATATTGCATTAGATGCTTTCTACATTTCATTTAAGCACTAAATCTATCATCTTAAAACAACCATGTTAAAAATACAAATAGTGTCCTAAATAGTCAATGACTATAGTAATCTAGTGTTTGACAAAGTCAATACTTGACAGAAACTGCTGGGAACATTGGAAACTTCTGGCAGAAACTAGGCATTGACCCACACATAACACTGCATACCAAAATAAGGTCTAAATGTGTTCATGATCTAGACATAAAGAAATGTCTTGATGATCTAGACATAAATAAATTAGAAGAACATATAAAAGTTTATCTCTCATATCTGTGGAGAAGGAAGGAATTTGTGACCAAAGAATTAGAAATCATTATTAGTCACAAAAGAGATAATGTTGATTGTATTAATTTTAAAAAGCTTTTATATAAACCAAACTAATTCAGACAAGATAAGAAAGAAAGCAACAAACTGGAAAATAGGTTTCCATTCAAAGGTTCTGATAAAGACATAATTTCTAAAGTACATAGAGGATTAACCCAAATTTATAAGAATTCAAGCCATTTTCTAACTGAAAAATGTTCAAAGGATATGAACAGACAATTTTTAGATGAAGAAATTAAAACTATCTTGTCATATGAAAAGGTGCTCTAAATCACTATTGATCAGAGAAATGCAAATTGAAACAATTCTGAGATACCCCTATATACCTCTCAGATTGACTAAGATGACAGGACAAGACAAGGAAGAATGTTGGAGGGGATGTGGAAAACTAGAACACTGAGATATTGTTGGTGGAACTGTGAAACATTCCAACCATTCTGGAGAGCAAATTGGAAGTATGCTCAAAATGTTTTCGAAATGTGCATACTCTTCAACCCAGCAGTGTTTTTACTGGGATTTTATTGAAAAATAGATTAAAGGAGGGAAAGAGACCCACATATGCAAAAATATTTGTGGCAGCTCTTTATGTAGTGGCCAGAAACTGGAAACTGAGTACCTGCCCACCAGATTGAGAATGACTGAATAAATCATGATAAATTAACATTATAGAATATTATTGTTCTGTAAAAAACAGCCAACAGGATGATTTCAGTGAGGCCTGGAGAGACTTACATGAACTGATGGTAAGTGAAATGAGCAGAACCAGGAGATCATTGTACAGGACAACAAGAAGACTATAATAATGATCGATTCTAATAGATGTGACTCTCTTCAACAATGAGATGATTCAAACCTGGTTCCATTGGTTCAGTAATGAAGTAAGCAATAGGCGCCCAGAGAAAGGCCTGTGGGAACTGAGTGTGGACCACAGCCCAGCATTTTCACCTTTTTGTTAATGTTTTCTTACATTTTCTTTTCCTTCTCAGGTTTTTTTCTAGATGTGATTTTTTGTGCAGCAAGATAAGTATATAAGTACATATACAAATATTGCATTTAACTTATATTTTAACATGTTTAACATGTATTGGACTACCTACCACCTATGGGAGGGGATGAGGGCAGGCAAGAATGGAAAAATTTGGAAGAAAAAAATTTTGCCTGGGTCAATGTTGAAAAATTACCCATGCATAGGTTTTGTAAATAAAAAGCTTTAAAAATGAAACCAATGTCATTATATGATGCTTCCATATACAATTGTTAATTTGTAGCACAAAGACTTTGAAGGTCAATTATACCAATCAATAATACCAATTAATAGTATAGATTGAAATTTTAGGAGATATTAAAAAATTGAGAGCCAGACTAGAAATTTCCCTGATGATAGGATGAGAGTGAAAGTTTGGACCCTTTTTCAACTGGCTATTTTATATATTTTTCTGATATTTAATTTTCTACATGCTTTAGAAGGCCAACTTGCTCACAAATTACCATTCGCAAACTTAGGCCTCTGAGGATCTGATTTTTCAAAGTTTGAGAGATCTTTTTATAAAATAAAAATGGCACTTAAGACATACATTTTCTGTCCTTAACAAAACTAACCTTTAATGTATATAATTATATTGTTAGAGCCTATCAGCACAAAGCAACTGCGAAACAACTTAATGAAAATGTAATAAACATGTCTTTATTTTGAATGTCCTTTAAAAGTCATTACATTTAGCAAATTGCTACGTACGACATGAATTGTTTTTTAATGTTTGGAATTCCATACTTTATTGAGTAGTATAAATTTAGAAAATATTATTTTATTTATTTTTTAATCTTTATATATTTATTAAAGCACTTTATTTTGCAAAACATATGCATGGATAATTATTCAACATTAACTCTACAAAACTTCATGTTCCAATTATTTCCTGCCTTTCCTTGACCCCTCCCCTGGATGGCAAGTAATCCCATATATGTTAAGCATAGTAAAAATATATATGTTAAATACAATATAGGCATACATATTTATACAATTATCTTGCTGCACAATAAAAATCAAATCAAAAAGCTAAAAATGAGAAAAAATACAAACATTAACAAAAAAAATGAAAATGCTATGTTCTGAACCACACTCCATTCCCAAAGTTTTCTCTCTGGGTGTAGATGACACTCATAATCAGAAAATCATCGGAACTGACCTGGATCATCTCATTGTTGAAAAGAGCCACATACATTAGAATTGATTATAATATAATCTTGTTGTTGCTGTGTACAATAATCTCCTAATTCTGCTCATTTCACTTAGCATCAGTTCATGTATGTCTTTCCAGGCCTCTCTGAAATCATCTTGTTGATTGTTTCTTACAGACCAATAATATTCCATACCATTCATAGATCATAACTGATTCTCCAACTGATAGGCATCCACTTAGCTTCCAGTTTCTTGCCACCACAAAGAGGACTGCCACAAACAATTTTACACATGTGAGTCCCTTTCCCTCCTCTAAGATCTCTAGATATAAGTCCAGTAAAAATATTGTTGGATCACAGGATATTCACAGTTTGATAGCCCTTTGAGCATAGTTCCAAATTTCTCAACAATGTTTGGATCACTTCACAACACCACAAACAATGTATTTGTGTCCCAATTTTCCCACATCCCCTCCAACATTCATCATTATCCTTCAGGAATTTATTTTTTAAGAATATGAATTCAATTCTCATCATTAAAAATATACAAATGGGGGGTAGAGCCAAGATGGCAGAGAAAGCACACACAACTCTATAAGCTTCTTTCATGCCCTCACTACCAATCTTTGAATTCAGCCTCAAAAATGGCATTGACTAGTGAAATTAATCAAGATTAAAAGTGCAATGATTTACCAATCAAAGATAATCTGGAAGAGCACCAGAGCAGGTTTGTCCTGAGTAGTGAGAATAGACCAGCAGCAGGAAAGGAGATAGGAAAGTCTGGCATCCTGAATGGACCAGGGACAGGGGTAGCCTCTGTGGCTAGAAGAGTAGTGGAAAGACCTCTGCCATAGGCTGATTGCTTTACGTTGAATGTAAAGTAGTAGACCAGCAGAGAGAGTAGAGCCAGAAGTAGAGAGGGTACTCTAAAAATGCCGGAACCTAATAGGATCTGATTTTACACACCCCCAACCGGATTTTACTGATATAACATAAAAAAGGAAGTAGAACTGGAAAGGGGATAGTGTCAGAAAAAGGGGAAAAGGAAGATAAAAAGAGGGAAGTGGAAAAGAAAACCTATCATATCTGAGGGACTTTAGAGAGGGGAAGGAATATTGTGTGAATCTTAATCTAATTAGAATTGGCTCAAAGAGAAAATAATTGACATATTTGTTTTTCAGAGAATTCTCTCTCACCTCAAAAAGTGGGAGAGAAAAAGGGAAAAGGAAAAGAGTAATAAAGGAAGGGTACAAAAAAGGGTAAGGAATTTAAAGGAAGGAGGAAAGGATACTAAAGAGGGAGGGCTGTGTGATGAAAGTGGGGCCCATAAGTTTAATACTTGGGAAGGGGTTCAGGGAGGCAAGGAAAAAAAGCATAATCTGGGGATAGTATGATGGCAGGAAATACAGACCTAGGAATTTTAACTAAATGTGAATGAGATGAACTCTCCCATTAAGTGGAGATGGATAGCAGGCTGGATCAAAAGTCAGAACCCTACAATATGTTGTTTACAAGAAACACATTTAAAGTAGGGAGATACATACAGAGTAAAAGTAAAAGGTTGGAGAAGAATCCATTATGCTTCAGGTGAAGTAAAAAAAGCAGGGGGTAGCAATCCTTATCTCAGATCAAGCAAAAGCAAAACTTGATCTAATTGAAGAGATAAAGAAGGAAACTATATTCTGCTAAAAGATAGGATAGACAATAAAGCAATATCAATACTAAACATATATGCACCAAATGGGAGAGTATCTAACTTCCTAAAGGAGAAGTTAAGAGAGTTGCAAGAAGAAATAGACAGCAAAACTATAATAGTGGGAGATCTCAAACTTGTACTCTTAAAATTAGATAAATCAAACCACAAAATAAATAAGAAAGAAATTAAAGAGGTAAATAGAATATTAGAAAAATTATATATGATAGATCTTTCGAGAAAACTGAATGGTTCTAGAAAGGAGTATACTTTCTTCTCAGCTGTTCATGGATCCTATACAAAAATTGACCATATATTAGGACATAAAGATCTCAAAATTAAATGCAGGAAGGAAGAAATAGTAAATGATTTCTTTTCAAATCACAATGCAATAAAAACTACATTCAATAAGAAGTTAGGGGTAAATAGACAAAAATTAATTGAAAACAAAATAATCTCATCTTAAAGAATGATTGTTTGAAACAGCAAATTGTAGACCCAAATAATTTCACTCAAAATAATGACAATGATGAGACATCATACCAAAATTTCTGGGATGCAGCTAAAATGATAATAATGGGAAATTTTATATCTTTATAGGCTTACTTGAATAAAATACAGAAAGAGAAGATCAATGAATTGGGCTTGCAACTCAAAAAGCTAGAAAAAGACCAAATTAAAAACCCCACCCCACTCAAATTCTAAACTTGAAATTCTAAAATTAAAAGGACAAATTAATAATATTGAAAGTTAAATAAAAACTAATGAATGAATAAATAAAACTAAGAGTTTGCTTTATAAAAAAAACAATAAAATAGATACATCTTTGGTAAATGTGATCAGAAAAAGGAAAGAGGAAAAGAAAATCGTTAGTCTTAAAAATGAAAAGGGGGAACTTTCCAACAATGAAGAGGAAATTATGATAATAATAAGGAGTTACTTGGCCCAACTTTATAAAAATAAATTTGATAACCTAAGATAAATGGATGACTACTTCCAAAATTATAGGCTTCCCAGATAAACAGAGGAGAAAGTAAATTGCTTAAATAGTCCCATTTTAGAAAAAGAAATAGAACAAGCTATTAATTAACTCCCTAAGAAAAAAATCCATAGGACCAGATGGATTTACATGTGAATTTTACCAAACATTTAAAGAACATTAGCCCTAATGTTATATAAACTATTTTTAAAAATAGGGAATGAAGGAGTCCTACCAAATTCCTTTTATGACACACGCATGATACTGATACCTAAACCACATAGGTTGAAAACAGAGAAAGAAAACTACAGACCAATCTCCTTAATGAATATTGATGCTAAAATCTTAAATAAGATATTAGCAAAAAGACTACAGAATATAATCCCCAGAATATACACACCATAATCAAGTAGGTTTTATACCAGGAATATAGGGCTGGTTTAATATTAGGAAATTATTAATATCATTGATCATATTAATAATAAAATTAACAAAAACCATATGATCATCTCAATGGATGCAGAAAATATATTTCTTAAACATCCATTCCTACTAAAAAACCGTTGAGAGTACAGGAATAAATGAAATATTCCTTAAAATAGTCAGGAGCATATATTTAAAACTGTCAGTAAGCATCATATGTAATGGGGCTAAACTGGAACCATGCCAGTAAGATCAGGAGTGAAACAAAGTTGCCCACTATCACCATTACTATTCAATATTGTATTAGAAACCGTAGCCTCAGCAATAAGAGTCGATAAAGAGAATAAAGCAATTAGAGTAGATAATGAGGAAACTAAAATATCACTCTTTGCAGATGATATGATGGTATACTTACAGAAACCCAGAGATTCAAGTAAAATGCTATTAGAAATAATTCACTACTTTAGCAATGTTGCAGAATACAAAATAAATTCACATAAATCTTATATATTTTTATACATCACCAACAAAATCCAACAGCAAGAGATACAAAGAGAAATTCCATTCAAAATAAGTGTTGATAATATAAAATATCTGGGAATTTATCTACAAAAGGAATTATAAGAGCAAAATTACAGAATACTTTCTACAAGGATAAAGTCCAATTTAAATAATTGGAAAGACATTAATTGCTCTTGGATAGGCTGAGCAAATATAATAAAGATGAGAATACTCTGGAAACTAATCTATTTATTTAGTGCTATACCAATCAGACTCCCAAGAAACTATTTTAATGACCTAGAAAAAATAACAAAAAAATTCATATGGAAGAATAAAAGGTCTAGAACTTCAGGGGAATTAATGGGAAAAAAAATCAACTGAAGGAGGCCTAGCTGTACCTGATCTAAAACTAGATTATAAAGCAGCAGTCACCAACACTATTTGGTATTGGCTAAGAAATAGACAAGTTGATCATTGGAATAGGTTGTGATCACAGGACAAAATAGTGAACAACTATAGCAATCTAGTGTTTGACAAACCCAAAGATCCCAACTTTTGGGATAAAAATTCATTATTTGAAAAAACTGCTGGGAAAACTAGAAATTAGTATGGCAGAAATTAGAGATGGATCTACACTTAACACTATATACCAAGATAAGATCAAATTGTGTCCATGATTTAGGCATAAAGAATGGGATCATAAATAAATTAAAGGAACATGGGATAGTTTACCTCTCAGACTTGTGGAGGAGAAAGGAATTTGTGACCAAAGGAGAACTAGAGATCATTATTCATAACAAAATAGAAAATTTTGATTACATCAAATTAAAAAGCTTTTGTACAAACAAAACTAATGCAAACCAGATTAGAGGGGAAATAGCAAACTGGAAAATATTTTTACAGTTAAAGTTTCTGATAAAGGCCTCATTTCCAAAACATATAGAGAACTCACTCTAATTTATAAGAAATCAAACCATTCTCCAATTGACAAATCGTCAAAGGATATGAAGAGACAATTTTCAGATGATGAAATTGAAACTATTTCCGCTCATATGAAAGAGTGTTCCAAATCATTATTGACCAAAGAAATGCAAATTAAGACAACTCTGAGATTCCACTATACACCTGGCAGATTGGCTAAGATGATAGGAAAAAAATGATGAATGTTGGAGGGGATGTGGGAAAACTGGGACACTGATACATTGTTAGGGATGTTGTGAAAGAATCCAACCATTCTGGAGAGCAATCTGGAAGTATGCCCAAAAAGTTATCAAACTGTTCATACTCTTTGATCCAGCAGTGCTACTACAGGGCTTATATTCCAAAGAAGTACTAATGAAGGGAAAGGGAACTGTATGTGCCAAAATGTTAGTGGCAGCCCTTTTTGCAGTGATTAGAAACTGGAAAATGAATGGATGCCCATCAATTGTAAGATGAGTGGGTAAATTGTGATATATGAATGTTATGCAATGTTATTGTTCTGTAAGAAATGACCAGCAGGACTAAAAAGGGAGGTTTGGAGAGATTTACCTGAACTGGTGCTAAGTGAAATAATCAGAATCAGCAGATCATTATACACTTCAACAACAATACAGTATGAGGATGTATTCTGATGGAAGTGGATGTCTTCAACAAAGAAAAAATCTACTTCAGTTCCAATTGATCAATGATGGACAGAAACAGCTACACCTAGAGAAGGAAGACTGGAAAATGGGTGTAAACTGTTTGCATTTTTGTTTTTCTTCCCAGGTTATTTTTATCTTCTGAATCCAATTCCTCTGTTACAACAAGAAATTCATTTCTACACACATATATTGTATCTAGGATATACTATAACATATTTAACATGTATGGGACTGCCTACCATCTAGGGGAGGGCATGAAGGGAAGAAGGGGAAAATTTGGAACAGAAGTGTGTACAAGGGATGATGTGGTAAAATATTATGCATGCATAGGTAATGTCAAGAAAATTATAATTATAAATATAATAAAAAATAAAGTGGAAAAATTAAAAAGTAGACAACATAGACACACCTCTTTTGTATGAGATGTTGGTATTCACTACATCAACTCAATGGTGAATATGTGTAAAGAATTATAATATTGGTCATCTTATAAAGGTCTGTCTCATTACAGAAAATACCTATATTAATGAGACCACAGATAAATTTTATGCCAAAAGGAGTTATGCACAACTGATAGGAGTTCTAACAATTTTCTTGTCTTAAGTAATTTTTAATCACAACCTTGTCACAAATGCAAAGGTAAATAGCTCAAAAAAGAGTTTTCACACTTATATCTAATCCAGTTTATACAAAATAGTTTATATATATATATATATATATATATATATATATATATATATATATATATATATATATATATATATATATATATATATATATACTTAGCTATATCTATCTATCTATCTTTCTATCTATCTATCTATCTATCTATATTATATATATTGAAGTGATACAGTTAACAGGAGAGGTGATTAAGAAAGGGAAGACACTAGAATAATTGGATAAGGCTTCCTATAAAATATACAGTTTTAGCTGTAACTTGACAGAAGTGAAAAATACATTGGGGTGCACATGGACAAGTGAGAAAATACCCAGAGCTAAGAAATGAAGCAACAGGTTCAGGCCACAGCAAGTTGGTCATTGCCACCAGATCAGAGTAATTAGGGAATTATGCATGTAAGACTAAATAAATAGGAAAGGTAGATGCATAGATATACGAAAAATGTTTCCTTTTATCAATTAATATTTATGTGGATTTTAATATCAGTACATCTTTATACCTTTAGTTGTGATGTCTACACAATCTGTTTATTGTATAAAAATATAATAGTATTATTTTATCTGAAATTTCTGAACAATATCTGGCAAAATGTTATTTTCTGATATATCTGACTTTTTATGATCCCTTTTGGGTGAAAGATACTGAAGTAGTTTGCAATATCCTTTTCCAGCTCATTTACAAATGGAGGAAACTGAGATAAATGGGGTTAAGTGATTTGCTGAGAGTCACATAGTTTAAGTGTCTGATATCATATTTGAACTCAAGTCTTTCTGATTCTGGGTCAGGGACTGTGCCCATTTGAGCCTATTTGAGGTGAAACTCTATTATTACCTTGAGCATCTATGTAAGTTTTACTTTAAACACATCCACACACACACACACACACACACACACACACACACACACACACAAACACACCCATCCAATTACACCCACACCCACACCCACAAACACATACAGAGCCAAATAATGAATATTTTTATTTTAACTAGTTTGATTCTAAACTTTCTTTTTAAATAAAAAAAAGGAAATGAAGTAATAATGCCCTGAGTTTTTACAAGAGAGTAGGGGAATGAACAAATGAATGAAGACTTAATGACTGACATCTTTACTCTTTGAGAGAAAATGTGACTCTTTCAGAAACAGAAAGTCTTAAATATTGAAGTTAGGAGAAATAGAGTAATATGAGAAAACAGACTCTCTGGAAATTAAAAACAAAGAAACAATCCTTTCCCCACCTCCAAATTCTTCCACTGTACCAATCTAGAAAGTATCCGACCTACTATGTTAAGTGCTTTGAGACTATCTAAGAAAAAGAATGTTTTTACCGCTATCTAAAACACTCACTGGAAACATGCCATAAAAAGAGCTTCATATCAAAATATCTGTAGTTAGAGAAAACAGAACACATTTTTTAATATAACACTTTGATTTTCATCAGTTGTTTGTTTTCTACAAATATTTAAGTAATTATCACAAAAATATTTTTTTTTTTTAAATCTGTTTTCATATTCTCTGAATGTGGGACAAAACATTTAATTGGTGAATATGAAAGAACATTGTTTTCTTTTTTTCCATAAACACTAAATATAATAGATTGATGACACTTTATTTTTACACGATAAATATTGCTGTGGATTATTCTTTGTGGCCATTTTCTGGCAAATTTAAGAGAATTCAGAGGACAAACAAAAATTGTCACCATTTTTAACCTTTAGTAGACCTGCACCTAATTCTAAATCCTATTTATGTTGTTCATAGTTTCTTTGGATACACTATATCCCTTTGAATAACATGTATTTTTATTTATTTATTTGGTTGATTATTTATTTATTTATTAAGTTTCTAATTATACATTTTTGACAGTATATATGAATGATTAATTTTTTATAACATTATCCCATGTATTCATTTTTCCAGATTTTCCCATCGCTCCCTCTAATCCCTCCCCTGGATGACAGGCAATCTCATACATTTTACATTTATTACAGTATAACCTAGATATAATATACTTGTGTAAATCCAATTTTCTTGTTGCACATTAAGTATTGGATTCCGAAGGTATAAGTAACCTCAGCAGATAGACAACAGTGCTAATATTTTACATTCAATTCCCAGTGTTCCTTCTCTGTGTGCAGTTATTTCTGTCCATCATTGATCAGCTGGGAGTGAGTTGGATCTTCTTTATATTGAAGATATCCACTTCCATCATAATACATCTTCATACACTATTGTTGTTGAAGTGTATAGTGATCTTCTGGTTCAGCTCATTTCATTCAGCATCAGTTCATTCAAGTCTCTCCAAGCTTTTCTGAATTCATCCTGCTGGTCATTTCTTACAGAGCAATAATATTCCATAGCCATAATTTACCCAACCATTCTCCAATTGATGGACATCCATTCATCTTCCAGTTTCTAGCCACTATGAAAAGAGCTGCTCTAATCATTTTGGCACACACAGGTCCCTTATCCCTCTTTAGTATTTCTTTGGGATATTTTTTTTTGTATTTTTGTATTTATTTATTTTATAATATTATCCCTTGTATTCATTTTTCCAAATACCCATCTCTCCCTTCAGTCCCTCCCCCCGATGACAGGTAATCCCATACATTTTACATGTATTACAATATAACCTAGATACAATATATGTGTGTAAATACCATTTTCTTGTTGCACATTAAGTATTAGATTCTGAAGGTATAAGTAACCTGGGTAGATAGACATTAGTGCTAACGATTTACATTCACTTCCCAGTGTTCCTTCTCTGGGTGTAGTTATTTCTGTATATCATTGATCAACTGGAAGTAAGTTGGATCTTCTTTATATTAAAGATATCCACTTACATCAGAATACCTCTTCATACAGCATGGAAGTGTACAATGATCATCTGGTTCTGCTCATTTCACTCAGCATCAGTTGATGTAAGTTTCTCCAAGCCTCTCTGTATTCCTCCTGCTGGTCATTACTTACAGAACAATACTATTCGATAACCTTCATATACTATAATTTACCCAACCATTCTCCAATTGATGGACATCCATTCATCTTACAGTTTCTAGCTACAACAAAAAGAGCTGCCACAAACTTTTTGGCACATAAAGGTCCCTTTCCGCTCTTTAGTATTTCTTTGGGATATAAGCCCAATAGCAGCACTGCTGGGTAAAAGGGTATGCACAGTTTGATAACTTTTTGGGCATAGTTCCAAATTGTTCTCCAGAATGGCTGGATTCTTTCACAACTCCACCAACAATGTATCAGTGTCCCAGTTTTACGACATCCCCTCCAACATTCATCATTATTTGTTCCTGTCATCTTAGCCAATCTGACAGGTGTGTAGTGGTATCTCAGAGTTGTCTTAATTTGCATTTCTCTGATCAGTAGTGATTTGGAAAACTCTTTCATATGAGTGGAAATAGTTTCAATTTCATCATCTGAGAATTGTCTGTTCATATCCTTTGACCATTTATCAATTGGAGAATGGTTTGATTTCTTATAAATTAGGGTCAGTTCTCAATATATTTTGGAAATGAGACCTTTGTCAGAACCTTTACTTTTAAAACTATTTTCCCAATTTGTTACTTCCCTTCTAATCTTATTTGCATTAGTATTGTTTGTACAGAAACATTTTAGTTTGATGTAATCAAAATCTTCTATTTTGTGATCAATAATGATCTCTAGTTCTCCTCTGGTCATAAATTCCTTCCTCCTCCACAGGTCTGAGAGGTAGACTATTTTCTGTTTCTCTAATCTATTTATGATCTCATTCTTTATGCCTAAATCATGGACCCATTTTGATCTTATCTTGGTATATGGTGTTATGTGTGGATCCATATCAAATTTCTGCCATACTAATTTCCAGTTTTCCCAACAGTTTTTTCCAAATAATGGATTTTTGTCCCTAATGTTGATATCTTTGGCTTTGTCAAAGATTAGATTGCTATAGATGTACCCTTTTTTGTCCTATGTATCTAATCTGTTCCACAGATCTACTAGTCTATTTCTTAGCCAGTACCAAATGGTTTTGGTGACTGCTGCTATATAATATAGCTTTAGATCAGGTACCTTCCTCTGACTTTTTTTTCATTAGTTCCCTTGCAATTCTCGACCCTTTATTCTTCCATATGAATTTTGTTGTTATTTTTTCTAGGTCATTAAAATAGTTTCTTGGGAGTCTGATTGGTATAGCACTAAATAAATAAATTAGTTTAGGGGGTATTGTCATCTTTATTATATTCGCTTGGCCTATCCAAGAGCACCGAATGTCTTTCCAATTATTTAGATCTGACTTTATTTTTGTGGCAAGTGTTTTGTAATTTTTCTCATATAATTCCTGACTATTCTTCGGTAGATGGATTGCCAAATATTTTATACTCTCAACGTATGTTTGGAATGGAATTTCTCTTTGTAACTCTTGCTGTTGCATTTTGTTAGTGATATATAAAAATGCTGAGGATTTATGTTTATTTATTTTGTATCCTGCCACTTTGCTAAAATTTTGAATTATTTCTAATAGCTTTTTAGCAGAGTCTTTGGAGTTCTCTAAGTATACCATCATGTCATCTGCAAAGAGTGATAGTTTGTTTTCCTCATTTCCTACTCTAATTCCTTGAATCTCTTTCTCGGCTCTTATTGTCGAGGCTAGCATTTCTACTATATTGACTAGTAATGGTGATAGTGGGCAACCTTGTTTCACTCCTGATCTTACTGGGAAAGGTTGCAGTTTATTTCTATTGCATATTATGCTTACTGACAGTCATAAATATATGCTCCTGATTATTCTAAGGAATAGTCCATTTATTCCTATACTCTCAAGAGTTTTTAGTAGGAATGGATGTTGGATTTTGTCAAATGCTTTTTCTACATTTATTGAGATGATATAGTTTTTATTAATTTGATTGTTAATATGGTCAATTATACTAATAGTTTTCCTAATATTAAATCAGCCCTGCATTCCTGGTATGAATCCTACTTGATCATAGTGTATTATCCTGGGGATGATTTATTGAAGTCTTTTTGCTAATATCTTATTTAAGATTTTAGCATCAATATTCATTAAGAAAATTGGTCTATAATTTTCTTTCTTAGTTTTCTATCGACCTGGTTTGGGTATCAGTACCATGTCTGTGTCATAAAAGGAGTTTGGTAGGACTCCTTCATCCCCTATTTTTTCAAATAGTTTATATAGCATTGGGGCTAATTGTTCTTTAAATGTTTGGTAGAATTCACATGTAAATCCATCTGGTCCTGGGGATTTTTTCCTGGGGAGTTGATTAATAACTTGTTCTATTTCTTTTTCTGAAATGGGACTATTTAAGCAATTTATTTCCTCCTCTGTTAATCTAGGAAGCCTATATTTTTGGAGGAAGTCATCCATTTCACTTAAGTTATAAAATTTATTGGCATAAAGTTGGGCAAAGTAACTCCTTATTATTTCTCTAATTTCCTCTTCATTGGTGGAAAGATCCCCCTTTTCATTTGTAAGACTATCAATTTGATTTTCCTCATTCTTTTTTCTGATCAGATTTACCAAAAGTTTATCTATTTTATTGGCTTTTTCATAAAACCTCTCGGTTTTATTTATTAATTCAATAGTTTTTTTACTTTCAATATTATTGATTTCTCCTTTTAATTTTTGTATTTCAAATTTAATTTTTGGTTGGGGGTTTTTTATTTGGTCTTTTTTTAGCCTTTTAAATTGCAAGCCCAATTTGTTAATCTTCTCTATCTCTATTTTGTTCAAATAAGCCTCTAAAGATATAACATTTCCCCTTATTACTGCTTTAGCTGCATCCCACAGATTTTGGTATGATGTCTTATCATTGTCATTATCTTGGGTGAAATTATTAATTGTTTCTATAATTTGCTGTTTCACCCAGTCATTCTTTAAGATGAGATTATTCAGTTTCCAATTACTTTTTGGTCTATTTACCCCTAACTTCTTACTGAATGTAGCTTTTATTGCATTGTGATCTGAGAAGAAGGCATTTATTATTTCTGCCTTCCTACATTTAATTTTGAGATCTTTATGTCCTAATACATGGTCAATTTTTGTATAGGTTCCATGAACTGCTGAGAAAAAAGTATATTCCTTTCTTTCACCATTCAGTTTTTTCCAAAGGTCTATCATACCTAGTTTTTCTAATGTTCTATTTACATTTTTAATTTCTTTCTTGTTTGTTTTGTGGTTTGATTTGTCTAAATCTGAGAGTGCAAGGTTGAGATCTCCCACTATTATAGTTTTACTGTCTATTTCTTCTTGCAATTCTCTTAACTTTTTCTTTAGAAAGTTAGATGCTATACCACTTGGTGCATATATGTTTAGAATTGATATGGCTTCATTGTTTATGCTACCTTTTAGCAGGATATAGTTTCCTTCCTTATCTCTTTTAACTAGATCAACTTCTGCTTTTGCTTGATCTGAGATAAGGATAGCTACCCCTGCTTTTTTGGCTTTAAATGAAGCATAATAGATTCTGCTCCAACCTTTAACCTTTACTCTATATGTATCCCCCTGATTTAAGTGTGTTTCCTGTAAACAACATATTGTATGGTTCTGATTTTTGATCTATTCTGTTATCCGTCTCTGTTTGATGGGAGTGTTCATCCCATTCACATTTACAGTTAAAATTACTAATTCTGTATTTTCTGCCATCATATTATCCCCAGTTTATGATTTTTCCCGTGACCCCCCTGATCCCCTTCCCCGATATTTAATTTATAGAACCCCCTTGTGATGTGCAGCCCTCCCTTTTTTTAGTATCCCTCACCCCTCCCTCCACGTCCCTTCCCTTATTCTCCTTTTTCTTTTCCCTTTTTCTCTCCCCCCTTTTAATGAGGTGATAGAGAATTCTCAGAAAAACAAATATGTCAATTATTTACTCTTTGAGCCTCTTCTAATGAGAGTAAGATTTACACAATGATTCTCCCCCTCTCTAAATTCCCTCAGATATGGTGTTTTTTTCTATGCATCTTCCTGGGATGTAGTTTCCCTCTTTTTATCACTCCTTCTCCTTTTTCTGATACTACCCCCTTCCCTTTACTATACCCCCCTTTTTTTCTTTGATATCAGTAAAATCAAATTATCCATGCGTACTTTTTATATACCCACAGCAGACATACAGTTCTCAAGGGTTCTTTGTACCTTTTTCTGTTTCTCTTCAGTCTTGTGGATGTAGATCAAATTTTTTGTTTAAGTATGTTTTTTTTCTTAGAAACATATGGAATTCCTCTATTTCATTGAATGACCATCTTCTTCCATGGAAAAAGATGCTAAACTTAGCTGGGTAGTTTATTTTTGGTTGCAATCCTTGATCTTTTGCTTTTTGGAATATCAGGTTCCAGGCCCTTCTATCTTTTAATGTGGAGGCAGCCAGATCTTGTGTGACCTTTATTGTGGCACCTTGGTTTTTAAATGTTTTTTTTCTAGCTGCTTGCAGGATTTTCTCTTTTGTGTGGTAATTCTGCAGCTTAGCCACAATCTTCCATGGTGTTCTTTTTTTAGGGTCTATTTCAGAAGGAATTTGATGAATTCTTTCCACATCTACTTTCCCTTCTGTTTCTCTTATCTCTGGACAGTTCTCTGATAATTTCCTGTAAAATAGAATCTAGGCTCTTTTTTTTTTTTTTTTTCATAGTTTTCAGGAAGTCCAATGATCCTCAGATTATCTCTCCTAGATCTATTTTCCAGGTCTATAGATTTTCCCAGTAAGTATTTGACGTTATTCTCCAGCTTTTCATTTTTTTTTTTTTTTTTTTTGTTTTGTTTTGTTTTGTTTGACTGATTCTTGGGTTCTCAATGAATCATTCATTTCTATTTGTTCCATCCTGAATTTTAAGGAGTTATTTTCTTCATTCACAGTTTTTAGTTCTTTTTGTAAATGCCCAATTTCGTTTTTAAATGAATTATTTTGCTCTATTGAATTTTTTTCTATTTCCCTAAGTTTTTTCGAGAATTATTTTCTTTTTCCAACTGAGAAATCGTATTTTCTTGAGACTTTTTTACCTTTTGCAATGCAGAAATCCTACTTTCCTGTGATTTTTTTACCTCTTCTAATTCACAAATTTTGTTTCCCTGAATCTCCTGTGAATTCTTTATTTTACCAACTCAAATTTCAGAACGTTGTTATTCTCTATCATAGCTTCTCTTTCCTTTCCCCATTTTTCTTCAAACTCTCTTAACTTTTTAATAATCTCTTCTAGGAGAGAGTTATGTGATGGGGGGCAGGAACCGTTCCCCTTTAGGCTGTTATCTACTGACTCTCTGCTGTTAACTTCCTCGGGGTGGGATACCCGCTCTTTCTCTGTGTAGAATGAGTCAATGTTTTTTTCTTTTTTTTTTTTTTTTTCCTTTTTGCTTTTTACTCATACTTAAAAAATCTTTTGGGGTCTGTCCCTGGGGTAGGAAATTATTTATTATTTCTTCACCAACTTCCTCCCAGACCCGGTGGATGCAGTGGCTCCTGTGCCTGAGCTAAGAGAGAGCTCTGGGAGAGAGTTCCCCACCCCCTCCCTGGAAGTGCCTTAGAGGTAATTAGCAAGATTTTGCTGTGATGGCGCTGTGTCCTAGTGGCTTCCCTGAGGTTTAAGACTGAACAGTAAAGGCGACACAAAGCCCAGCCTAAGCGTCCCGGTGGGGTGTGGATGTCAGCAGCAGGTGAAGTGAAAAGCCCCTGTGCTCAAACTGGAAGTGTCTGCCAGAAACCGCGGTCCCTAGTTCAAAGGTTCTGCTTCTCAGGGACTTCCACGGGCTGAGTTCCACAGCCTCCAGCCCAGCAAGGCACTGTGTGTCTCTTAACTACTCCCAGGTGAAAGCCCAGACCAACAGCCTAAGTCGGCCACACCCACAGTGCCAAGATCTGCTGAGTCACTTCCGGGTGTTGGGGAGGTTCTAATATCTAGTTTATATTTAAAGTGGCTTATTTTCTCTTCTGAACTGCTGTTTCATAAGCAGAGAAGAGCTAACAGCCTGTGCCAGATTCCTCTAGTCGTGCTTGCAGTCCTTGTGGTTTTTATCCGTCCAGCGCTATTTTTGATGCTGAAATTATCTATTTGGTTGTGAGGGAAGAAAGGAGCTTACAGAATTGCGTGTATCTTCTCTGCCATCTTGGCTCTGACCCCCCTTCTTTGGGATATTAACCCCAGTAGTAGCACTGCTGGATCAAAGGGTATGCACAGGTTGATAACTTTTTGCGCATAGTTCCATATTGCTCTCCAAAATGGCTGGATTCTTTCACAACTCCACCAACAATGTATTAGTGTCCCAGTTTTCCCACATCCCCTCCAACATTCATCATTATTTGTTCTTGTCCTCTTGGCCAATCTGACAGGTGTGTAGTGGTATCTCAGAGTTGTCTTAATTTGCATTTCTCTGATCAGTAGTGATTTGGAAAACTCTTTCATATGAGTGAATATAATTTCAATTTCACCATCTGAGAATTGTCTGTTTATATCCTTTGACCATTTATCAATTGGAGAATGGTTTGATTTCTTATAAATTCTTATAAATTTCTTATAAATTCTCTATATATTTTGGAAATATGACCTTTATCAGAACCTTTAACTGTAAAAATGTTTTCCAAATTTGTTACTTCCCTTCTAATCTTGTTTGAATTAGTATTGTTTGAACAGTAACTTTTTATTTTGATGTAATCAAAATCTTCTATTTTGTGATCAAAATGGATCTCTAGTTCTTTTCTAGTTATAAATTCCTTCCTCCTCCACAGGTCTGAGAGGTACACTATTCTCTGTTCTTCTAATCTATTTATGATCTCATTCTTTATGCCTAAATCATGGACCCATTTTGATCCTATCTTGGTATATGGTGTTAAGTTTGGATCCATATCTAATTTCTGGCATACTAATTTCCAGTTTTCACAACAGTTTTTTTCAAATAATGAATTTTTATCCCTAATGTTGGTATCTTTGGGTTTAACAAACACTAGATTGCTATAGTTGTACCCTTTTTTGTCCTTTGTACCTAATCTTTGTCACTGATCGACCGGTCTATTTCTTAGCCAATAGCAAATGGTTTTAGTGACTGCTGCTATACAATATAGCGTTAGATCAGGTATACCTAGACCATTTTCATCTGATTTTTTTTTCATTAATTCCCTTGAAATTCTCAACTTTTTAGTCTTCCATATGACCTTTGTTGTTACTTTTTCTTTTTTTTTTATTTTATAGTTATAAAATTTTTTGACAGTATATATGAATATTTTTTTAAACATTATCCCTTGTATTCATTTAACCAAATTATCCCCTCTATCCCTCTATCCCTCCCCTAGATGACAGGCAATCCCATACATTTTACATGTGTTACAATATAACCTAGATACAATATATGTGTGTAAATCCAATTTTCTTGTTGCACGTTAAGTATTAGATTCCCGAAGGTATAAGTATCCTGGGTAGATAGACAGTAGTGCTAACAATTTCCATTCACTTGCCAGTGTTCCTTCTCTGGGTGTAGTTGTTTCTGTCCATCATTTATCAACTGGAAGTGAGTTGGATATTCTTTATGTTAAAGATATCCACTTCCATCAGAATACATCTTCATACAGCATTGAAGTACACAGCGATCTTCTGGTTCTATTCATTTCACTCAGCATCAGTTGATGTAAGTCTTTCCAAACCTCTCTGTATTTGTCCTGCTGGTCATTTCTTACAGAGCAATAATATTCCATAACCTTAATATACCATAATTTGCCCAACCATTCTCCATTTGATGGACATCCATTCATCTTCCAGTTTCTAGCCACTACAAAAAAGAGCTGACACAAACATTTTGGCACATACAGGTCCCTTTCCCCTCTTTAGTATGTCTTTGGGATATAAACCCAATAGCAGCAATGCTGGATCAAAGAGTATGCACAGGTTGATAACTTTTTGGGTATAGTTCCAAATTGCTCTCCAGAATAGTTGGATTCTTTCATAACTCCACCAACAATCTATTAGTGTCCCAGTTTTCCAACATCCCCTCCAACATCCTTATTATTTGTTCTTGTCATCTTGGCCAATCTGACAGGTGTACAATGGTATCTCAGAGTTGTCTTAATTTGCCTTTCTTTGATCAGTAGTGATTTGGAACACTCTTTCATATAGGTGGATATAATTTCAATTTCATCATCTGAGAATTGTCTGTTAATATCCTTTGACTATTTATCATTTGGAGAATGGTTTGATTTCTTATAAATTAGAGTCAGTTCTTTATATGTTTTGGAAATCTTGTTTGAATTAGTATTGTTTGAACAGTAACTTTTTAGTTTGATGTAATCAAAATCTTCTATTTTGTGATCAAGAAGGATCTATAGTTCTTCTGTAGTTATAAATTCCTTCCAACTCCACAGGTCTGAGAGGTAGATTATTCTCTGTTCCTATAATCTATTTATGATCTCATTCTTTATGCCTAAATCATGGGCCCACTTTGATCTTATCTTGGTATATGTTGTTAAGTGTGTATCCATATCTAATTTCTGGCCTACTAATTTCCATATTTCCCAATAGTTTTTTTTTTTTTTTAAATAATGAATTTTTATCCCTAATGTTGGTATCTTTGGGTTTTTCAAAGAATACACTTTTATAGATGTACCCTTTTTTGTCCTTTGCACCTAATCTGTTCCACTGATCGACTGGTCTATTTCTTAGCCAATACAAAATGGGTAACCTTGTTTCACTCCTGATCTTACTGGGAAAGATTCCAGTTTAATTGTATATTATGCTTACTGATGGTCATAAATAAATGCTCCTGATTATCTAAGGAATAGTCCATTTATTCCTATACTCTCAAGCGTTTTTAGTAGGAATGGATGTTGGATTTTATCAAATGCTTTTTCTGTATCTATTGAGATGATCATATGGTTTTTATTAATTTGATTATTAATATGGTCAATTATACTAATAGTTTTCCTAATATTAAACCAGCCCTGCATTCCTGATATAAATCCTACTTGATCATAGTGTATTACCTGGGGATGATTTTCTGAAGTCTTTTTGCTTATATCTTATTTAAGATTTTAGCATCAATATTCATTAAAAAAATTGTTCTATAGTTTTCTTTCTCAGTTTTTGATCTACCTGGTTTACATATCAGTACCATGTCTGTGTCATAAAAGGAGTTTAGCAGGACTCCTTGATCCCCTATTTTGTCAAATAGTTTATATAACATTGGGGGTAGTTGTTTTTTAAATGTTTGGTAGAATCCACATGTAAATCCATCTGGTCCTGGGGATTTTTTCCTGGGGAGTTGATTAATACCTTGTTCTATTTCTTTTTTCTGAAATGGGACTATTTAAGCCATTTATCTGCTCCTTTGTTAATTTAGGACGCCTATATTTTTGGAGGAAGTCATCCATTTCACTTAAGTTATCAAATTTATTTGCATAAAATTGGGCAAAGTAACTACTTATTATTTCTCTAATTTCTTCTTCATTGGTGGAAAGATCCCCCTTTTCATTTGTAAGACTAACAATTTGATTTTCCTCTTTCCTTTTTTGATCAGATTTACCAAAAGTTTATCTATTTTATTGGCTTTTTCATAAAACCAACTCTTGGTTTTGTTTATTAATTCAATAGTTTTTTTTTTTTTTTTTACTTTCAATATTATTGATTTCTCCTTTTAATTTTTTATTTCAAGTTTGATTTTTGGTTGGGGGTTTTTAATTTGGTCTTTTTCTAGCTTATTAATTTGCAGGCCCAATTCATTAATATTCTATTTCTCTATTTTGCTCATATAAGCCTTTAAAGATATAAAATTTCCCCTTATTACTGCTTTAGCTGCATCCCACAGATTTTGGTATGATATCTCATCATTGTCATTATCTTGGGTCAATTCTTTAATAGTTTCTATAATTTGCTGTTTCACCCAGTCATTATTTAAGATAAGATTATTCAGTTTCCAATTACTTTTTGGTCTATTTACCCCTAACTTCTTACTGAATGTAGCTTTTATTGCATTGTGATCTGAGAAGAAGGCATTTATTATTTCTGCCTTCCTACATTTAATTTTGAGATCTTTATGTCCTAATATATGGTTAATTTTTGTATAGGTTCCATGAACTGCTGAGAAGAAAGTATATTCCTTTCTTTCACCATTCAGTTTTTTCCAAAGGTCTATCATACCTAGTTTTTCTAATGTTCTATTTACTTTTTAAATTTCTTTCTTAATTGTTTTGCGGTTTGATTTATCTAAATCTGAGAGTTCAAGGTTGAGATCTCCCACTATTATAGTTTTACTATCTATTTCTTCTTGCAACTCTCTTAATTTTTCTTTTATAAAGTTAGATGCTACACCACTTGGTGCATATATATTTAGTATTGATATGGCTTCATTGTTTATGCTACCTATCAGGATATAGTTTCCTTCCTTATCTCTTTTAATTAGATCAACATTTCACTGGCTTACAGCAATGAAGTCTACACAATTGGTTTCTAGTCCCTTAGTTTGGCAGGCAGCCTAATGCTTCTTTTCTCCCACACTTTACTACAGAACCTCCCAAATACTGAGCTAGCTCTGGCAATATATGCATAAACCTCATTGTGAATGTGCACATATTCAGAAAATATACTGCCAAAGTAAACAAATTTGTCCACAGCATTCAAAACTTCTCCATTTGGTGTAACTAATGGTTCTACATATGAATGGTGTAGTTCTGGCTGCTGAAGCACCTATGTTTTCTTGATGTTATTAGGCCAAAATTAGAACAAATAGAAGAGGATCAATCAATACTTTATTTGATCTCACTTTCAGTTGCGCCTTTGAGTGCACAATAATCAGAGAAAAAATTGTGCACTATCTCCCCCATCACTTTATTCTTGCTTGTAACTTTTTCAAGCTAAATAATTTATCATCAGCAGGGTAGCTGACTTTGATGCCATGTTCATCCCAATTGAAGGTATTTGAAAACATACCTAAAATACATTAAAAGGCATGAAAGCAAGCACACAACTTTCTTTCACTCCAATTGTGACCGGGAAAACATGAGAGTATCATACATCATCCAGAATCTGGGAATATAATGCAACTGGTAAAATTGAACTGGGAGTCAGGAAGATTTGTTTTCCTAAGTTGAATATCAAATATTTATTAGTTTTGTGAGCTATGATATTACTTAATCCTGGTTGCTTGAATGTTTTATCTGTAAAATGAGCTGCAGCAGGAAAAGGCAAACTACTTTAGTAATTTTGCCAAAATAAATAAATAAATAAATAAACAAAGAAAACACCTTCCAAATGGGGTCACAAAGTGTTGGAGATGACTAAAAATGAAAAAAAAAAAAAACATACTGAACTTAATAAAACAATTAAAGGGAGTTTTATTTGAAAATTGTAGATAGTCTCTTATTTTCAGGGAACAGTGTGGAAATATTTCCTTTCCATTTTATTTTGGCAGAGGAGAGGAAAAAAATGGTCAGCGAAGAAATGGCACTGATTTTGAAAAAAATTATGTTTATTCTTGCCAAAATTGTCTGAAGAAACAAACAATTTTCAAACAGCTTCTGCTCAATAAGCATATTTTAAAATCATTTTGTGACATGGCCCATCAAGTTGAGGCTTCATTTCTCACTACATAATTTTGACAGAACTATTTGGAAAATCAATGCCTCACAGAAGTATTTGAATTTACTGCTGAATCTAATTATTATGTATTATCATAAATATCATCAAAGTGAAAATTATTGATAGTTCTTGTTTAGCCAGCATGCAACTATTAATGCTAAATATAAATATTTTAATGACAGGAAATTTTATTATTCCAAAGCAAGGAGGAATAATTTTTCTAATAGGGTACAACAAAACACTTATATCCCAGTTTAAACAATGACTTTCCGTATACTGCCCTTTAGAGAAAAAAAATGCAACCATTGAAATACCTCAAATTGAAGTGTGCCTAAAGCTATAATCATAACTACTTTTGCCTTGGGCTCCTCAAAAAAAAATCTTTGGTGATACTAATCATAATGTGGCTCCATGAGAATGCTAGTGTAATGTTTTCTTTCCAAAAAAGACTGACATAAACCTTCTTACACATACATATCCCTTTCCCTTCTTTAAAATCTTTTTGGGATATAAGCCCAGTAGAAACACTGCTATATTTAAGAGTATGCGCACTTTGACATTCATTTGGACATATTTCCAAATTACTCTCCAGAATGGTTGAAGTAGTTTACAACTCCACCAAGAATATTTTAGTACCCAGTTTTCCTATATCATCTCCAAAATTTGTCATTATACTTTTCTGTCATCTTAGCCAATCTGAAATGTGTGTAGTGGTATCTCAGAGTTGTGTTAATTTGTATTTCTCTGATAAATAATGATTTAGGGCATCTTTTCATATGACTAGATATGGTTTTAATTTCTTAAAATTGTTCTGATCCTTTAATAACTTATCAATTGGAGAATAGCTTGAATTCTTATAAATTTGAGTCAATTCTCTTAATATTTTAACAATATAGCCTTTATAAAACCAATGAGTATAAATATGGTTTCCCAGTTTATTGCTTCCCTTTTAATCCTGCCTGCATTAGTTTTGTTTGTATAAAAATTAATATAACCAAAATTATCTATTTTGTGTTCAATAATGAGCTCCAGTTCCTCTTTGGTCACAAATTCCTTCCCTCTCCACAGAATTGAGAGATAAACTACCCAGTTATAATATCATAATATCATCCTTTTTGTGTAAATAATGAAGAAGGAACATACTGGGAAGGAGTGAAAGGGGAAAGGTAAAAGGAAAGCATAACTTGGGGAAAATTAGCCAGTAGGAAATGAAGAATTAAGTGATTTTAACTGGCAATGTGAATGGGTGAATTATTCATTATTCCAAAAAACAGAGGCAGAGAGCAGATTGGACTAAACATCAGAATACTACACATTTAAAGCAGAGTAATACATATAGAGTAAAAGTAAAAGGCTGGAGCAGAATTGATTATGTTTCAGTTGTAGTAAAAAAAAAAAAAAAGAAGCAGGTGCAATGATCCTGATCTCAGATTAAGCAAAAATGAAATTAGATTTAATCAAAATAGATAGGGGAGAAAGAAATACTAAAGAAGGGAAAGGGACCTGTATGTGCCAAAATGTTTGTGGCAGCTCTTTTTGTTGTAGCTAGAAACTGTAAGATGAATGGATGTCCATCAATTGGAGAATGGTTGGGTAAATTATGGTATATGAAGGTTATGGAATATTATTGCTCTGTAAGAAATGACCAGCAGGAGGAATACAGAGAGGCTTGGAGAGACTTACATCAACTGATGCTGAGTGAAAAGAACAGAACCAGAAGATGGCTGTACACTTCAATGCTGTATGAGGATTTATTCTGATGGAAGTGGATATCTTCAACATAAAGAAGATCCAACTCACTTCCAGTTGATCAATGATGGACAGAAATAACTACACCCAGAGATGGAACACTTGGAAGTGAATGTAAATTGTTAGCACTACTATCTATCTACCCAGGTTACTTATACCTTCAGAATCTAATGCTTAATGTGCAACAAGAAAGTGGTATTTACACACATATATTGTATCTAGGTTATATTGTAACACATGTAAAATGTATGGGATTACCTGTCATAGGGGGGAGGGAATGGAGGGAGGGGGGGATAATTTGGAAAAATGAATACAAGTGATAATATTATAAAAATTACTCATGCATATATACTGTGAAAAAAATTCTAAATAAAAGAAAAAATAGAAAAAATAGATAGGGGAGGAAATTATATTTTGCTAAATGTTAGCATAGAAAATAAATACCAATTGGTGAAATTTAATACTTATGTTATTAAACATGTATGCACCAATTGGTATAGCATCTAAATTCCTAGAGAAATTAAGAGAGCTGTAAGAAGAATTAGACAGCAAAAATGTACTAGTGGGGGATCTCAGCCTTGCTTTCTTAGAAGTTGATAAATTGAATCACAAAATAAATAATAAAAAAAAGATAAATTAAACCTTTAGTTAATTTGATTTGTTTGATTAGTTAATTTAGTAAATTTAGTTGATTTAGTTAATTTGATCATTCAAAACAACTGTCAAGAGTATAAAATATTTGGGAATCTATCTACTAAAGGAAGGTCAGGAATTATATGAGCAAAATTACAAAACACTTGCCACAAAAATAAAGTCAGATTTAAATAATTAGAAAGATATTAAGTGCTCGTGGTTAGGCCAAGTGAATATAATAAAGATGAAAATACTCCCTAAACTAATCTATTTATTTAGTGCTACACCAATCATACTCCCAAGAAACTATTTTAATGACCTAGAAAAAATAACAACAAAATTTATATGGAAGAATAAAAGGTTGAGAATTTCAAGGGAATTAATGAAAAAAAAGAGTCAGATGAAGGTGGTCTAGCTGTACCTGATCTAAACATATATTATAAAGCAGCAGTAACTAAAACCATTTGGTATTGGCTAAGAAATAGACCAGTCGATCAGTGGAACAGATTAGGTACAAAGGACAAAAAAGGGTACAACTATAGCAATCTAGTGTTTGACAAACCCAACGATACCAACATTTGGGACAAAAATTCATTATTTGAAAAAAACTGTTGGGAAAACTGGAAATTATTAAGGCAGAAATTAGATATGAACCCACATTTAACACCATATATAAAGATAAGATCAAAATGGATCCATGATTTGGGCATAAAGAATGAGATCATAAATAGATTAGAGGAACCTAGGATAGTTTACTTTTCAGACTTGTGGAGGAGGAAGGAATTTGTGACCAAAGGGTAACTATTAACACCATATACCAAGATAAATCAAAATGGATCCATGATTTGGGTATAAAGAATGAGATCATAAATAGATTAGAGGAACCTAGGATAGTTTACTTCTCAGACTTGTGGAGGAGAAAGGAATTTGTGACCAAAGGAGAACTAGAGATCATTATTGATCACAAAATAGAAAATTTTGACATCAAATTACCTTTGTTCAAACAAAATTAGAAAGGAAGCAACAAATGGGGAAAATGTTTTTACAGTTAAATATTCTGATGAAGGCCTTATTTCCAAAATATATAGTTTACTCTAATTTATGAAAAAAAATAAGCCAGTGTCCAATTGATAAAGATGATGAAAATGTTCCAAATCACTATTGATAAGAGAAATGGAAATTAAGACAACTCTGACATACCACTACAATCTGTCAGATTGGTTAAGATGATAGGAAAAAATAATGATGAGTGTTAGAGGAGATATGGGAAAACTGGGACACTGATGAATTGTTGGTGGAGTTGTCAATAAATCCACCCACTTTGGAGAACAATCTGGAATTATGCCCCAAAAATTATCAAACTGTGCATACCCTTTCTTCTAGGAGTGCTACTCCTGGGCTTATATCCCAAAGAAATACTAAAGAAGGGAAAGGGAACGGTATGTTCCAAAATGTTTGTGACAGCCCTTTTTTGTAGTGCCTAGAATATGGAAAATGAGTGGATGCCCATCAATTGGAGAATTGTTGGGTAAATTGTGGTATATGAATGTTATGGAATATTATTCTGTAAGTAATGACCAGCAGGATGAATACAGAGAGGCTTGGAGAGACTTAAATCAACTGATGCTGAGTGAAATGAGCAGAACCAGGAGATCATTATACACTTTAACAAGAATACTATATGAGGATGTATTCTGGTAGAAGTGGATATATTCAACAAAGAGAAAATGTAATCCAGGTCCAATTGAGCAATGATGTACAGAATCAGCTACACCCAGAGAAGGAACACTGGGAAATGAGTGTAAACTGTTTGCATTTTTTTTTCTTCCCAGGTTATTTTTACCTTCTGAATCCAATTCTTCTTGTGCAATGAGAAATTAGGTTCTGCACACATATATTGTATCTAGGATATAGCATAACACATTTAACATGTATAAGACTGCTTGTTATCTAGGGGAGGGAGTGGAAGGAGGAAGGGAAAAATTGGAACAGAAGTGAGCGCAATGCATAATGTTGTAAAAAATTACCCATGCGTATTTATTGTCAAAAAAGTTATAATTATAAAATAATAAAAAATAAAGATACAGTAAAAAAATGACCAGCAGGATGATTTCAGTAAGGCCTGTAGAGACTTACATGAACTGATGCTGACTGAAATGAGCAGGACCAGGAGATCATTGTACACTTCAACAGCAATATTATATGATTATTAGTTCTGATGGATGTGGCTCTCTTCAGCAATGAGATGAAACAAATCAATTCCAATAGAACAGTAATGAATTGAACCAGCTAAACATAGCAAAAGAATTCATTGAAATGAGTGTGAACTACTACATAGAATTCCCAATCCCTTTATTTTTTTCCACCTGCAATTTTTTATTTCTTTCACAGATTAATGACACACTATTTCAAAGTCCGATTCTTCTTCTGCAGCAAAATAATTGAATGGACATGTATACATATATTGTATTTAACATATACCTTAACATATTTAACATGTATTGGTCTACCTGCCATCTGGGGAAAGGAGTTGGGGGGAAGTAGGAGAAAAATTTTAACAAAAGGTTTTGCATCTGTCAATGTTGAAAAATTACCCATGAATATATTTTATAAATAAAAAGCTATAATAAAAAATACATACAAAATAAGTTTTCAGCATTCAGCCCTTTAAAACCTTCAGTTTCAAATTTTTTATTCCTCCTTTCCCCTTTACTCCCTCTCATAAACAGCTAATAATTCAATGTAGTTTGAACACCTGCAATTCTTCTAAACACATTTCTCATTTATCATGCTACAAAAGAAAAATCAGATCAAAAAAGGAAAGAAGAAAAGTGAGAATAAACAAATAAACAAGCAAATAAAAAGGTGAAAAACACCATGTTGTGGTCCACATTCAGTTTCCGTAGTCCTTTTTTTTTTTTTTTTTTGAATCCAGATGGCTCTCTCTCTCCATCAGAAGTCTATGGGAATTGGCCTGAATCTCTTCACTTCTCAAAAAAGCCAAGTTCATCTAAGTTGATCATCACATAGTTTTATGTTGCTATGTACAATATTCTATTGGTTCTACTCACTTCACTTAGCATCAGTTCATGCAAGTCTCTCCAGGTCTTCCTGAATTCATTCTGCTAGCCATTTGTTATAGAAAATAATATTCCATTACATTTATAAACCATATCTTAGCCATTCCCTCACTGATGGATATCCTCACATTTTCTACATCATTGCCACTACAAAAAAAAAAAGGAGTGCTGTAAATATTTTTTCCCATATGGGTCTTTTTTCCCTTTTTTATATCCTTCAATATACAGATTCAGTAAAGATATTGCTGGATCAAAGAGTATTCACAGTTTGATGGCCCTTTGAGCATAGTCCAAATTGCTCTCCAGAATGGATGGGTCATGTTATTTTAATATGCATGTCTCTAATTAGTAATGGCAGAGCATTAGTATATGATTATTGATGATTTTGATATGTTCTTTTGGAAGTCATCTGTTCATATATTTTGGTTATTTGTCAATTGGGAAATGACATTTATTTTTTTTTATAAATACTGATATTTGCCTATATATTTTAGAAATGAGGCTGATAGCCAGAAAGATTTATACAACCTGATGATGAGCAAACAAACAGAACCAGGAATACAGCAGGATTGCATGATGATCAACTATGAAAAGTTTGGTTCTTCTCAGTGTTTCAGATCTATAGTAATCCCACTAGACTCTGCACAGAAGATACCATCTGTGTTTAAAAAATAATATGGATATTGAATATAAATTAACACATGCTATGTTCACTTTTTTTTCTTTTCTTTTGCCCCTCTCTCCCATGTTTCTCCCTTTGATTTATTTCTCTCAACACAATTCATAAAGCAAAGTATTTTAAAAAGAAATATTTTTTTAAAAAAAGAGAAAAAGAGAGAAATACAATCATCAGAGGATGCTGTTTTATTTTCTTTCTTAATACTGTTTTCCTTCTACTTTCTGCTACATTAGCTTGGTTTGTGAATTTTTAGTTTAATGTAATCAAATTATCCATTTTATATCCCATGACTCCATCTTATGTTTGATAATAAATTCTTCCTTTATTCACAGCTTTAACTTCTAGAATTTTTAAGGCTCTGATTTATTTATAATAGAACAAAATCCTTTATGCTTAAATATATTATCCATGTTAATTTTATAATTTGTTGGTCTTTGCCTAATTTCTGTCAAATGGCTTTCATTTTCTTATCACATTTTGTCAAATCATAATTTTTTTTATCCAAAATGCTTGAATTTTTGAGGCATCAAACAATAGATTACCTTTGACTTTCATTACTATGTATTGTGTATCTAATCTATTTCAGTGGTCAACCACTCTATTTCTTAGGTGTTCCTAGATTTTTTTTCTTATTTATTTGTTGATTAAGACACATTGCTTTATGAATTATGTGCAGAGAAAAAATCAGAGCAAAATGGAAAAACCAAGGGAGAAAGAGAGAAAAAAAAAAAAAAACAACAGAAAAAAAGAGTAAATATTAAGCATGTGTTGATTTACATTCAGTTTCTATAGGTCTTTTTCTGTATGCAGGTGTCACTTTCTCTCCAAAATCTATAGAGTTTGCTTTGAATCATGGAACCACTGAGGAAAAAAAATCTTTCATAATTATGCTATTATTGTGTACAATGTATTCCTGGTTCTTCTTGTTGTGCTTAGGACTACTTCAAGTAAATCTTTCCTTGCCTTTCTTCAGTGTGTTCATCATTTGTTATAGAACAATAATATGCCATTACCTTCATATAGCACAACTTATTTAACCATTCCTCAACTGAAGGGCATCTTCTCATTTTCGAATTTTTAGTTGCCACCAAAAAATGCTATTATAAACATTTTAACACATATGAGTTCTTTTCCCTCCTTTATGATTTCCTTGGGATACAGATCCAATAATGGTACTAGATTCTTCTGATGAAAAATACTTTTCAATATAGTGAGAATTCTGGGACTTTTAAACTCTCATTATTCACCTTTATTTTTCATTGACTCCTTTAATACACTTGATCTTTTTGTTCTTCCAGATGAATTTTGTCATATTTTTAGCTCAGTAAAATAATTAATTATTAATATGATTGGTATGGCACAGTATATATATAGGGGAAAATGTAAATTTTACCATATTGATATGGCCTAATAATATGCAATTAATATTTCCTCAATTTCTCATATTTGGATTTATTTGTATAAATTATGTTTTAAAATATTTCTTATAAGCAACATATCATTAAGGTCTGGTTTTTAAAATGCCCTTATTTGCTTCAGTTTTGTGGGTGAGTTCATGCCAATTCACATTCACATTTCCTTTCATTCTATTTTCTTCTGCTTATACCTTTCCACCTCTTTTTGTCTTATTTTTTTCTCAAAATTCTGTTATAGTGCTGGCCACAATCTATTTTTTAATCTGTGATACTTGTATGACTTTCTGTTTCTTTTATCTCTTTCCCCTAATATTTTACCTGATAGGTATGATAAGATTCCTATTATCAATTGATATATGTATATAAGTATATGTATATATGTGTATTCATGCATATGTGTGTATATACACACACATGCACACATATCCCCTTTGATTCAGTTAGATGACTTAAATGGGAGAGAGATTCAAGTATTACATCTTAAATTATTTTTATTTATATAATAAAAACACCTCTTGATTAAGCTTGATTAGTGTAATGATAGTTCATTCAACTTTTTGTCTCCATCTCTGGCTATTTCTGTTTTTCTTCTTTATAGCAATCTATCTATATGCATATATACATATATATATATATATACATATATATATATATACATATATATATACACACACACATATATATATACACACACACACACACATATATATATATATATATATATATATATATGATTCTATAATTATATATGACTCTAACATAATTATATAATATTACAAAGGAATTAACAGGTACCATTTTTTAATTATCTGAAATGCAGTGACTGAAAGGATAAAATGATTGGTTAAAAACAAATTATTGACAAAAAGAGGATCAAATTTTTAGGTAGTGTTTTCCTTTTGGGGGAGAGTTGGATTTCTTCTATGAACACTTCTATTCATTAAAAAGAATAAATCATATACATTTTTCTCCCTTTTGTACTTTTTATCCTTCTATGTGTAACTTTTATTGATTTCATCTACTTCCTCTAAATTTTTTCCATCATCATGGCCTCCCATTCTATAATATTTATTCTTTCCCTAACGAATAACGTGTCCTTTCTTCCTACAAGCAAATCCATATTTTTTTAATTCTAAAACAAAAGAAAAATAATAATTCCTCACTTGAGTCCAGCATCCTCTCTAGATATCATCTTGGATCTCTTCTTTTTTATAATCTTTGAGAAAAAAAAATACACTCTTTGCTTCTAAATCCTCTCCTACCTCATTTCTTAACTTGAAATCTGGCTTTAAATCTCATCACTAAACAGATACTAACTCTTTTGTTTTCAAAATTAGCAGTAATCCCTTAAGTGTCTTCAATGGTTTCTAATCATTATTTATCCTTCTTGGAGTCTCTACAAAACTTAGCACTGTTGACCACCTTGCTTTCTCTAAAATGTTCTCCCATTTCTGTATTGTTTTGCCTCCAAACTGTCTGATAATTCCCCTGCTTCCTTTGATGGATTATCACATATACATGTTTTCTGTTTGTGGCTATATCAAAGGCTCAGTATTGGGTTCTCTTTTCTCCTCCCCCTTTTTTTTTTATTATTTTCATCAACAGTTTCCATGATTTCAGTTTTGCTCTCTATGATAGTAACCAAGAATTTGGTTACTAGCTCCAATCCTAGATCACTTATTCTCTACTAGATGTTTACTGTGACCCATAGGCTTTTCAAATTTAACATGTTCCCCCAAAATAATTATCATTCTCTCTACTTTCATATCTTTTCTTAACATCTTTGTTTCAATTGGAGGAATCATCACCCTTTGAATAAAACAGCTTTGTAACCAGTCATTTTAATTTTTTTTGGTGAGATTCTCATACCAATATACAACCAATGTACAAATATTATCCACTCTATGTCCATAATATCTCTAGAATCCACAATATTTTCTTCAATTATATAATCATCAAATCAGTTTTTTATTCTCTCTTTCACCCTATATATTTCATGTTCATTCTCCTGGTGTTTATATAACTTGTGTTAACCATTCAGCCTTTTAAAAAGCATATGTGACTCAAAAAGAATGTTCAAATGTCACCATAACCTGCATGATATCTTTTTTTTTTTTCTGACCCATAGCCAAATAATGTATCTCCCCTTAAATTTATACTATACTTATTTTCTAATTCCTTATATGTGTACATATTTTTGTTTGTTTTCCCAACAGGAGATAACATGGATAAGAATATGATCTGTTTTACTTTTATGTATGTATCCATATTCTTGAATAATGCCAGAAACATAGTAAGAACTAAAATTAGTAGCATTAGATGAGGATTGAGTTAGTGTTTTAATTCTCTCTTCTGAATTATAATTTTCAGTGATTCCCTATGTTATTTAAATTATATTTATCTATAAGGAAGCCATCATTAAAAGTAGTGTGTAAGCTTGTAGTGATTACATTATATATTAATTAGTATTCAAAATATATCGATATATATATATATATATATATATATATATACACACATATAATATCAGTTTATATATTTATATAGTTGCATATACATATAACTGTATATATCCATATACACATATAAGTGTAAAGTGATCTACTTATATATTTATCCATGTAAAGTCAGAAAAAAAAAAGTATAGTTTCTAACTTTGTAAAATTAAATACTGGGATGTGCTATAGTCTCTGATTCATTAGAATGCTAAACTTATTCATATTCTGTTATGTAGAGAATTATTTGACTAGAACCAAAAGCTTAGAGGCAGAAAGCTTGTATTTAACTTCCAGGATTCTATTTCCATATTACTGTGTAATTACCTATGACTATATGTCTGGTATTATATATTACTACTGCTGAGTCACAATCACCTTAAAAAAATAAAATCTTGTTTGAAACACATGGCTGCAAATAGACTTCTTCTTCACTTGCCCTCACTCTATTTTAACCTTTTAGGTTTTTAATAGAATTCTGAAGTACAATTTTAAATGAGATTCCCCATGTTCATCACCTCTGCTTTCATGAAGTATGAGGAAAAGTCATGAAGTGTGAGGAAAATACTTTATTTTATTTCACACTGGCAAGTTAAGTTGCAGAGCTTCCAATGCAGCATAAAGGCACAATTTAAAATCACTCTTCTCCCTTTCAATAGTTCCATTAAATATTCTCAACATCTCTTGCTCTCAATATGGACAAGAACATTTTTACAGTGGTGAGTGAAAGAGAATTCTCATACATGGCACTATATCAAAGATAAATAGTTTAATGGATTAAAAAGAAAATGAAATTAAATGAAATAAACAATTAGATTCAGTATCCATTTCAAAATGCATACTATATAAGTGGGAGAGAAAAGATGGCAGAGTAGAGAAAGAATTCAACTGAGCTCTCCCAACAAAATCCTTAAAACAATTTAAAATTAACACATCAAATAAAATTCTGCAGTGATAGAGGCCTGAAAAGGCCAAAATAAGATATCTGTCCACCTCAAGATAATACAGAAGATCAGAAGGAGAGATCTATGTCATGGGCATGGAGTCTTGGTCCAGAGTCAAAATGTATGAAACAGCAATGGTAGCAGCAGGCTATGGAAAAAAAGAAGCAGATGTAACTTCAAATCCAAACAAATCAGAAATAGTAAGGGGATTAGGTAAACAGCTGGAAAGAAATTACAGGGGACTAGTGAGTCATTAAAAAAACAATGTAGCAGAGTCTATTTGGTAACACTATTGCTTATATCCATTTCAATGTCATAATTCAAGGGCAAAGAAAAGCACTTTATGTTAAGAGGCATTGAGAACCCTGAGAAATAGTATCATCTGCAGTCACAAAAAAGCCATGGATCTGAGGATTAATATTTATTTTAATCCTAAGAGATCAAGAAACCTTTTCCTATACAAAGACAGTAGTAAAAACTATTTTTAAAAAGGTGACACCATACTATAAGCAACTAAAATTTATAAACCCATAGAACTATTTATAAAAACAGCACTGAGAGAAAGGGTGAACTAGAGATCCAATTTCTCTCATTCATGTCAGGCACAAAGTCCAAATGTAAAATAATCATCAAAGTAAAAAAAACTATTTTGGAAAATAAGGGGGAAAACAAAACTAACAAATGTAATTATGAAAATATGGCAGCAAAATTCAAGACATAAACAAGGAGGACAATGGAATCAAAATATCTACAAGCAAAGACTCAAAGAAAAAATATTAATTATGCAAAAGCAAAAAGAATTCCTAGAAAAAAATGATTTTTTGAATCAATAAAATAATAGAGGGGAAAAACCTAGTAAATAAATGAGATTTAAGGAAGAAAATGGAAACCCAGTGATCAGCTTGGTAAAAAGAGTCACACAAAAAGATGAAAGAAATTATCAACTTTAGAAGCAAAAGCTTCTAAAAAAAGCAAATAGAAGGACACAAAAATTCATTGAAAAATAATTCCTTACAAAATATAATTGGTGTAAAGGTAGAGGATTGTTTGAGGAAAGTGATGGCCAGAAGCAAAATACTGGGGAAGAGGGAAAGGGGAAAAGGAAAAAAAAAGCATAATTTAAGGTAAATAAAGTAGCAGGAAATACAGAGCAAGTCATTTTAACTATGAATGTGAATGTGATGAACTCTACTATAAAATGGAAGTGGATTGCAAACTGTATAAAAAGCCAGGATTCTACAATATGTTGTTTACAAGAAACACATTTAAATCAGGATGCATTTATAGAAAAGACAAAAGATTAGTGCAGAATCTACTATGCTACAGGTGAAGGACAAAAATCAGGTGTGCTGATCCTGACTTCAAATCAAACAAAAGCAAAAATAGTTTTAATTAAAAGACATAAGCAAAGAAACTATATCTTGCTGAAACATAACATAGATAATGAAGTAATATCAATACTAATATATATATATACACATATACACACATACATATATATTTATATATATGTATATATATATATACATATATGTGTATATATATGTATATATACATACATATATATATACAGACTTACACATACATACACATACACATACACACACATATATGCACCAAATGGTATAGCATGTAATTTCCTAGAAGAGAAGTTGAGAGATGCAAGAAGAAATAGACAGAAAATCTATATAAGTAGGAGATCTCAAACTTGTCTTCTCAGACTTAGATAAATTGAATCACAAAATAAATAAGAAGTTAAAGAAGTAAACAGAATCTTAGAAAAGGTAGATATAATATATCTTCCGGGAAAACTGAAGGGGAGAAGAAAGGAGTACACATTTTTCTCAGCATTTCATGTAACCTATACAAAAAGTGGGCAGATATTAGGACAAAAAAGCCTAGTAATCAAATGCAGGAATGCAGAAATAATAAATGCATTTTTCAGACCACAAAACATAAAAATTACATTCAATAAAAGGCCAGAGGAAAATAGATCAAAAGTTAATTGGAAACTAAATAATCTAATCCTAAAGAATGAATGGCTGAATCAACAAATCATAGACATAATCAATAACTTCAGCCAAGAGAATGACAATAATAAGGGAACATACCAAAATGGGTGGGATACAGCCAAAGCTGTATTAGGGGAAATTTCCTATCTTTAGATACTTACTTGCATAAAACTGGGAAAGAGAAGATTAATGAATTGGGCTTGCAAGTTAGGAAAAAAAAAAAAAAAGTAAAAACAATTAAATACGAAATTTGAAATTCTGAAAATGAAAATGGAGATTAGTAAAATTGAAAATAAGAAAACTATTCAATAATAAACAAAACTAAGAATTGGTTTTATGAAAAAAATCTAAATAGATAAACATTTACTTAATTGGGTAAGAAAAAGGAAAAAAGAAAATCAAATTGTTGGTATCAAAAATGAAAAGGGCTATCTTTCCACCAATGAAGAGGAAATTAGGGTAATAATTAGGAGTTATTTTGCCCAACTATATATCAATAAATTTCACAATCTAAGTGAAATGGAAGAATACCCACAAAAATATAGATTGCCCAGGTTAACAAAACAGAAAATAAATTATTAAAAAGTCTCATTTTAGAAAAAAGAAATATAACAAGCTATTAATCAATTCCCTAAGAAAAAGTGCCCATGGTCAGATGGATTTACATGTGAAATCTACCAAACATTTAAAGAACAATTAATTCCAATACTATGCAAATTGTTTGAAAAAATAGAGAAAAAAAGGAATCCTACCAAATTATTTTTATGATACAGATATGGTGCTGATACCTAAAATAGGTAGGGTTAAAATAGAGAAAGAATCTTATAGACTATTTCCCCCAATGAACATTGGTGCAAAAAATTTAAATAAAATATTAGCAAAGAGATTTCAGAAAGTCATTACAGAAGGTCATCCCCAGGATAATACACTATGACCAAGTAGGATTTATATTAAGAATGCAGGGATGGTTGAATATTAGGAAAATCATTAGCATAATGGACTATATCAATAACCAAATTAACAACAATCATATGATTGCCATAATAGATGCAGAAAAAGCACATGATAAATCTAACACCCATTTGTTTAAAAAAAAAAAAACATACTAGTATATGGACTTTCCCTTAAGATAATCAGTAACATCTATTTAAAACCATCAATACCTATCATATGTAATGGGGACAAAAGTAACCTTTCCCATAAGATTAAGAGTGAAACAAGTTTGCCCAGTATCACCATTACTGATCAATATAAAACTAGAAATTTGGCAATAAGATTTTTAAAAAGTGACTAAAGGAATTAGAATATGTGATGAGATAACCAAATAGTCACTCTTTGCAGGTGCATGATATTCTTAGAAAACCCTAAAGAATCAAATTAAAAAAAAAATTAGTAGAAACAATTCACAACTTTAGCAAAGTTGCAGGATACAAAATAAATCCATAGAAATCATCAGCATGTTTTTATATTACAACAAAACTCAATAGCAAGAGATAGAAAGAGAAATTCCATTTAAAATAACAGTTTATAGTATAAAGTATTTGGGAATAAAGTATTTGCCAATGGAAAGTCAAGAAGTATATAAACACAACTACAAAACACTTTCTACACAAATAAAATCAGATCTAATCAGTTGGGAAAATATCAAATACTCATGGATGGCTGAACAATTATAATAAAAAAGAAAAAAAAAAACATTACCTAAATTAAATTATTTATTTAATGTCATACCAATCAAACTCCCAAGAAATTACTTTACAAATCTAGAAAAAATAATAAAGTTCTTCCAGAAGAATGAAAGATAAATCATTTCAAGGGAATTTTTCTATTTTTAAAGTGCCAAAGGAATCATTGTGTTCTCTGAGGCATCATAAGACTATTGTAGGACTGAAAGTCCTCAGGAATCATTGGATTCTCTGAGGCATCATAAGATTATTGTCTCTAATAAGGCCCTTCAACCCAGAAACCCGCTAGCAAATCCCCACTTTTGAACTCCTGTCTTCCAGATTCTGGGTCCAGCTGTACCACCTAGCTGCTTTGTTTTTGGTAGATGCTTCATACACATCAGTTGGAATGAAGAAAAGAAGGGATTATAGATGATGATGAAGAAGAAGAGGAAGAAGAAGAAGAAGAAGAAGAAGAAGAAGAAGAAGAAGAAGAAGAAGAAGAAGAAGAAGAAGAAGAAGAAGAAGAAGAAGAAGAAGAAGAAGAAGAAGAAGAAGAAGAAGAAGAAGAAGAAGAAGAAGAAAAGAAGAAGAGAAAGAAGAAGTGAAATATAGAGGCAGGATTCCCCCTGGAAGAATATTGACACTAGAGCAAGAGGATCAGGTTTGTGACTAGGACAGGTTTCTTTAGGCCTCAGTTTTCTCATTTGTAAAATTACAAGATTGGATTAGGTGGCCTCTGACATCCCTCTCAGCTGTATAACTGTGATCCTGTGTATAAATGTAAAACTTCTGGCTGGTCTTATTGCTTGATATTGTTTTTTATTTGTTTTTTAAGGCTTTTTATTTTCAAAACACATGCACGGATAATTTTTCAACATTGATCCTTGAATAGCATTGAGTTCCAAATTTTCCCCTTTTCCTTTGCTGTACCAAATCTAAGTTATGTTATAAAGCAGTGATCATCAAAACCATTTGGTACTGGCTAAGAAATAAGAGTAGTTGATCTGTGGAATAGGTTAGGTTCACAGGACAAAACAGACAATGACTATATTAATCTAGTATTTGACAAATCCAAAGATCCCAGCTTTTGAGAAGGGAACTCAAATTTTGAAAAAAAAAAAAAAAAAAACTGCTGGGAAAATTGGAAACTATTATGGCAGGAACTAAGCAGTAACCCACACCTAACATCATATATCAAGATAAAGTGAAAATGGGTCTTATGATTTAGAAATAAAGAGTGATACGATAAGCAATTTAGAAGAACATAGGATAGTTTACCTCTCAGATCTGTGGTGACTAAAGAACTGGTACTCATTACTGAATACATGGACATTTTTGTGTAGGTTCTAAGAACTGCTGAGAAGAAAGTGTACTCCTTTATGTCTCCATTTAGTTTTCTCCAAAGATCTATAATATCTAACTTTTCTAGTATTGTATTACCTCTTTGATGTTTTTCTTATTTATTTTGTGGTTTGATTTATCTAATTCTGACTGTGCAAGGTTGAGATCCCCTACTATTATAGTTTTGATGTCTATTTCTTCTTACAGCTCTCTTAATTTCTCTTTTAAGAATATAGATGCTGGGGTGGCGGAGCCAAGATGGCAGAGAAGATACACGCGGATTTGTAAGCTCCCTTCTTCCCTCATTACAAATTAGTTAAATCAGCCTCAAAAATAACGCTGGACTGATAGAAACCACAAGGATTGGAAGCACAACGTAGCAGCTGAAGAGAATCTGGAGTTTCAACAGAAAAGGTCAGTTCCAGGGGGCGGAGCCAAGATGGCGGAGAGGAAACACACGACTCAGTGAACGTCCTCACTCCCTCACAACCAATTAGATAAATTAAGTCTCAGAATTAGCTCAGGATTGATAGATACCACAAGGACTGGAAGCACGACTTACCAGCTGAAGAGAATCTGGAGTTTCAACAGGAAAGGTCAGTTCTCAGGGGAGGAATAAGAAAGACCAGCACAGACGGTGGGGTAGGGGCACACTGCGCCCATTGCGCTGGGAAGGGCTCTGGGATCAGAGAAACCACTGAGGTAAAGGAATCTGGCACAGGCTGTTAGCTCTTCTCTGCTAATTATTTAGCAGTTCAGAAGAGAAAGCCAAAATATTTTAAAACTCAGATTAGATTATCCCCGGAACCTGGGGGTGACTCAGGCACCAGGGGGTGTGGCCTCAGCTACCTCCTGAGAATAGTTAAGAGACTGACAAGTGGGTGGATACGGCCCAAGGCAACACACACTGCCTAACTTAGCTGGAGGGAGTCCCAGAGAAGCGGAACCTTTGAACTAGGGACCGCGGTTTCTGGCAGACACTTCCAGTTTGAGCTCAGGGGCTTCTTACGTCACCTGCTGCAGACACCCACTCCCCACCCGGACACATAGCCTGGGCTTCCTACAGTCTTCACTATTCTACGCCCTCGAAGCACAGCAGTGCTAATCACTTCTGAGGCACTCCCAGGGAGAGGGTGGGGAACTCTCTCCCAGAGCTCTCTCTTAGCTCAGGCTCAGGAGCCGCTGCATCCATCCGGTCTGGGAGGAAGCTGGTAAAGAAGTAAATAATTTCCTACCCCAGAGACAGACCCCAAAAGATTTTTTTTAAGTATGAGCAAAAAAGCTAGAAAAACCATAGATTCCTTCTATACAGAGAAAGAGCGGGTACCCAACCCCGAGGAAGTTGACAGCAGAGAATCAGATAACAACCTAAAGGGGAACGATTCCTGCCCCCCATCACATAACTCTCTCCTAGAAGAAGCTCTTAAGAAATTGAGGGAGATCGAAGAAAAATGGGGCAAGGAAAGAGAAGTTATGATAGAGAATAACAATGTCCTGAAATTGGAGTTGGAAAAAATAAAGAATTCACAGGAGATGCAGGGAAACAAAATTAGTGAATTAGAAAAGGTTAAAAAAACACAGGAAAGTAGGATATCTGAATTGGAAAAGATAAAAAAGTCTCAAGAAAATAGAATTTCTGAATTGGAAAAAGAAAATAATTCTCAAAAAAAAAAAATTAGGGAAATGGAAAAAAACTCAATAGAGCAAAATAATTCATTTAAAAACGAAATTGGGCATTTACAAAAAGAACTAAAAACTGTGAAAGAAGAAAATAACTCCTTAAAAGTCAGGATGGAACAAATAGAAATGAATGATTCACAGAGAACCCAAGAATCAGTCAAACAAAACAAAAAAAATGAGAAGCTGGAGAACAACGTCAAATACTTACTGGGAAAATCTATAGACCTGGAAAATAGATCTAGGAGAGATAATCTGCGGATTATTGGACTTCCAGAAAACTATGACCAAAAAAAGAGCCTAGATTCTATTTTACAGGAAATTATCAAAGAGAACTGTCCAGAGATAATAGAAACAGAAGGGAAAGTAGATGTGGAAAGAATTCATCGAACTCCTTCTGAAATAGACCCTAAAAAAAGAACACCACGGAATATTGTGGCTAAGCTGCAGAATTACCACACAAAGGAGAAAATCCTGCAAGCAGCTAGAAAAAAACAATTTAAATACCAAGGTGCCACAATAAGGGTCACCCAAGATCTGGCTGCCTCCACATTAAAAGATAGAAGGGCCTGGAACCTGATATTCCGAAAGGCAAAAGATCAAGGACTGCAACCAAGAATGAACTACCCAGCTAAGTTTAGCATCTTTTTCCATGGAAGAAGATGGTCATTCAATGAAACAGAGGAATTCTATATGTTTCTAAGAAAAAAACCAGACTTAAACAAAAAATTTGATCTACATCCACAAGACTGAAGAGAAACAGAAAAAGGTACACAGAACCCTTGAGAACTGTAACTTTGTTGTGAGTATATAAAAAATACTCAAGGATAATTTGATTTTACTGATATAAAAGAAAAAAAGGGGGGTGTGGTAAAGGGAAGGAGGTCGGTTCAGAAAAAGGGGAAGGAGTGATAAAAAGAGGGAAACTACATCCCAGGAAGAGACATAGAAAATACACCATATCTGAGGGAACTTAGTGAGGGGGAGAATCATTGTGTGAATCTTACTCTCATCAGAAGAGGCTCAAAGAGTAAATAATTAACATATTTGTTTTTCAGAGAATTTTCTCTCACCTCATTAAAAGGGGGGAGAGGAAAAGGGGAAAGGAAAAGGAGAATAAGTGAAGGGACTTGGAGGGAGGGGGGAGGGATCCTAAAAAAAAAAAAAAAAGAGGGAGGGTTGCGCGTCACAAGGGGGGTCTGTAAATTAAATATCGGGGAGGGGGATCAGGGGGGTCAAGGGAAAAAAGTATAATCTGGGGATAATACGATGGCAGGAAATACAGAATTAGTAATTTTAACTGTAAATGTAAATGGGATGAACGATCCCATCAAACGGAGACGGATAGCAGATTGGATCAAAAAGCAGAACCCTACAATATGTTGTCTACAGGAAACACACTTAAAGCAGGGAGATACATACAGAGTAAAGGTAAAAGGTTGGAACAGAGCTTATTATGCTTCAGGTAAAGCCAAAAAAGCAGGGGTAGCTATCCTTATCTCAGATCAAGCAAAAGCAGAAGTAGATCTCGTTAAAAAAGATAAGGAAGGAAACTATATCCTGCTGAAAGGTAGCATAAATAATGAAGCCATATCAATACTAAACATATATGCACCAAGTGGTATAGCATCTAACTTTCTAAAGGAAAAGTTAAGAGAACTGCAAGAAGAAATAGACAGTAAAACTATAATAGTGGGAGATCTCAACCTTGCACTCTCAGATTTAGACAAATCAAACCACAAAACAAACAAGAAAGAAATTTAAAAAGTAAATAGAACATTAGAAAAACTAGGTATGATAGACCTTTGGAGAAAACTGAATGGCAATAGGAAGGAATATACTTTCTTCTCAGCAGTTCATGGATCCTATACAAAAATTGACCATATATTAGGACATAAAGATCTCAAAATTAAATGTAGGAAGGCAGAAATAATAAATGCCTTCTTCTCAGATCACAATGCAATAAAAGCTACATTCAGTAAAAAGTTAGGGGTAAATAGACCAAAAAGTAATTGGAAACTGAATAATCTCATCTTAAAGAATGACTGGGTGAAAGAGCAAATTATAGAAACAATTAACAATTTCACCCAAGATAATGATAATGATGAGACATCATATCAAAATCTTTGGGATGCAGCTAAAGCAGTAATAAGGGGAAATTTTATATCTTTAGAGGCTTATTTGAAGAAAATTGAGAAAGAGAAGATTAACGAATTGGGCTTACAACTTAAAAGGCTAGAAAAAGACCAAATTATAAACCCCCAACCAAAAATTAAACTCGAAATACAAAAATTAAAAGGAGAAATCAATAAAATTGAAAGTAAAAAAACTATTGAATTAATAAATAAAACCAAGAGTTGGTTTTATGAAAAAGCCAATAAAATAGATAAACCTTTGGTAAATTTGATCAAAAAAAAGAAAGAGGAAAATCAAATTGATAGTCTTACAAATGAAAAGGGGGATCTTTCCACCAATGAAGAGGAAATTAGAGAAATAATAAGGAGTTACTTTGCCCAACTTTATGCCAATAAATTTGATAACTTAAGTGAAATGGATGACTTTCTCCAAAAATATAGGCTCCCTAGATTAACAGAGGAGGAGATAAATTGCTTAAATAGTCCCATTTCAGAAAAAGAAATAGAACAAGCTATTAATCAACTCCCCAGGAAAAAATCCCCAGGGCCAGATGGATTCACATGTGAATTCTACCAAACATTTAAAGAACAATTAGCCCCAATGTTATATAAATTATTTGAAAAAATAGGGGATGAAGGAGTCCTACCAAACTCCTTTTATGACACAGACATGGTACTGATACCTAAACCTGGTAGATCGAAAACTGAGAAAGAAAATTATAGACCAATCTCCTTAATGAATATTGATGCTAAAATCTTAAATAAGATATTAGCAAAAAGACTTCAGAAAATCATCTCCAAGATAATACACTATGATCAAGTAGGATTTATTCCAGGAATGCAGGGCTGGTTTAATATTAGGAAAACTATTAATATAATTGACCATATTAATAATCAAATTAATAAGAACCATATGATCATCTCAATAGATGCAGAAAAAGCATTTGACAAAATCCAACATCCATTCCTACTAAAAACTCTTGAGAGTATAGGAATAAATGGATTATTCCTTAGAATAATCAGGAGTATATATTTAAGACCGTCAGTAAGCATAATATGCAATAGAAATAAACTGCAACCTTTCCCAGTAAGATCAGGAGTGAAACAAGGTTGCCCACTATCACCATTACTATTCAATATAGTACTAGAAACGCTAGCCTCGGCAATAAGAGCCGAGAAAGAGATTCAAGGAATTAGAGTAGGAAATGAGGAAATCAAACTATCACTTTTTGCAGATGACATGATGGTATACTTAGAGAACCCCAAAGACTCTGCTAAAAAGCTACTAGAAATAATTCAAAATTTCAGCAAAGTGGCAGGATACAAAATAAATCCACATAAATCCTCGGCATTTTTATATATCACTAACAAAATGCAACAGCAAGAGATACAAAGAGAAATTCCATTCCAAACAAATGTTGAGAGTATAAAATATTTGGGAATCCATCTACCAAAGAAAAGTCAGGAATTATATGAGAAAAATTACAAAACACTTGCCACAAAAATAAAGTCAGATTTAAATAATTGGAAAGACATTCAGTGCTCTTGGATAGGCCGAGCGAATATAATAAAGATGACAATACTCCCCAAACTAATCTATTTATTTAGTGCTATACCAATCAGACTCCCAAGAAACTATTTTAATGACCTAGAAAAAATAACAACAAAATTCATATGGAAGAATAAAAGGTCAAGAATTGCAAGGGAACTAATGAAAAAAAACTCAGAGGAAGGTGGTCTAAGTGTACCTGATCTAAAGCTATATTATATAGCAGCAGTCACCAAAACCATTTGGTATTGGCTACGAAATAGACCGGTAGATCAGTGGAACAGATTAGATACAAAGGACAAAAAAGGATACATCTATAGCAATCTAATCTTTGACAAACCCAAAGATTCCAACATTAGGGATAAAAATTCATTATTCGGAAAAAACTGTTGGGAAAACTGGAAATTAGTATGGCAGAAATTAGATATGGATCCACACTTAACACCATATACCAAGATAAGATCAAAATGGGTCCATGATTTAGGCATAAAGAGGGAGATAATAAATAGATTAGAGGAACAGAGGATAATCTACCTCTCAGACTTGTGGAGGAGGAAGGAATTTATGACCAGAGGAGAACTAGAGATCATTATTGATCACAAAATAGAAGATTTTGATTACATCAAACTAAAAAGTTTCTGTACAAATAATACTAATGCAAACAAGATTAGAAGGGAAGTAACAAATTGGGAAAATATTTTTAAAAACAAAGGTTCTGACAAAGGTCTCATTTCCAAAATATATAGAGAACTGACCCAAATTTATAAGAAACCGAACCATTCTCCAATTGATAAATGGTCAAAGGATATGAACAGACAATTCTCAGAGGAAGAAATTGAAACTATATCCACTCACATGAAAGAGTGTTCCAAATCACTACTGATCAGAGAAATGCAAATTAAGACCACTCTGAGATACCACTACACACCTGTCAGATTGGCTAAGATGACAGGAACAAATAATGACAAATGTTGGAGGGGATGTGGGAAAACTGGGACACTAATACATTGCTGGTGGAGTTGTGAAAGAATCCAGCCATTCTGGAGAGCAATCTGGAATTATGCCCAAAAAGTTATCAAACTGTGCATACCCTTTGACCCAGCAGCGCTACTACTGGGATTATATCCCAAAGAAATACTAAAGAGCGGAAAGAGACATATATGTGCCAAAATGTTTGTGGCAGCTCTTTTTGTTGTAGCTAGAAACTGGAGGATGAATGGATGTCCATCAGTTGGAGAATGGTTGGGTAAATTGTGGTATATGAAGGTTATGGAATATTATTGCTCGGTAAGAAATGACCAGCAGGAGGAATATAGAGAGGCCTGGAGAGACTTAAATCAACTGATGCTGAGTGAAATGAGCAGAACCAGAAGATCACTGTACACTTCAACAACAATACTGTATGAGGATGTATTCTGATGGAAGTGGAAATCTTCAACATAAAGAAGATCCAACTCACTTCCAGTTGATCAATGATGGACAGAGGTAGCTGCACCCAGAGAAGAAACACTGGGAGGGGAATGAAAATTGTTAGCACTAATATCTGTCTGCCCAGGTTGCATGTACCTTCGGATTCTAATGTTTATTGTGCAACAAGAAAGTGATATTCGCACACATGTATTGTACCTAGACTATATTGTAACACATGTAAAATGTATGGTATTGCCTGTCGTCGGGGGGAGGGAATAGAGGGAGGGGGGGTAAATTGGAAAAATGAATACAAGGGATAATATTATAAAATATATATATATATATATATAATAAAAAAAAAAAAAATTCCTGCATTCTCCAAAGATCTGATAGTTAACTAATTTGCTTATGCTATCACTCTATGCAAAAATCATGTACCTATTTTGACCTTATGGGCTGCAAAATATAAGTCTATGTCAAGTTTCTGACATCTTAAAAAAAAAAAAAAAAAAAAAGAAAAGAAAAGGTCAGTTCCAAAGGGAGGAAGGAAAAAGGCCAACACAGACGGTTAGGTGCTAGCATACTATTGCCAATCAGGCTGGGGAGATCAGAGAAGCCACAGAGATAGAGGAAGCTGGCACAGGCTGTTAGCTCTTCTATGCTTGTAAAACAGCAGTTCAGAAGAGAAATCAAGCCACTTTAAAATATAAAGCCAGATACTAGAACCACCCCAATCTGGAAGTGAATTAAAAGATCTTGGCAAGGCTGTGCAGCCACTTTCCGCTGTCTTGGCTTCACCTTGGGGTAGTTAAGAGCCTAAACAGTGGGGACACAGCCCGAGGCAACATCTAATCCACATAGTGCTGGGCTTGGCCAGAGGCTGTGGAACTCAACCTCAGAAGTCCCAGAGAAGCAGAACCTTTGAAATAGGGGACTGCGGTTTCTGGTGAGACACTTCCAGTTTGAGCGCAGGGCCTTTTCAGGTCAGCTGCTGATATCCGTGCCCTACAGGACGCATTGGCTGGGCTTTGTGTCGCCTTTACTGTTCAGTCTTAAACCTCAGGGAAGTCACTAGGACACACAGTGGGGTCCTTCACTGGGCAACCCTCACAGCACAGCCATACTAATCACCTCTGAGGCACTTCCAGGGAGGGGGAGGGGAATTCTCTCCCAGAGCTATCTCTTAGCTCAGGCACAAGATCTGCTGCATCTATCCAGTCTGGGAGGAAGCTGGCAAAGAAATAAATAAATAAACTTTTTACCCCAAGAGCAGACTGCAAAAGATTTTTAACGATGAGTAAAAAGATGAAGAGAACCATTGATTCCTTCTAAACAGAGAAAGAATGGGTATCCCACCCCAAGGAAGTTAATAGCAGAGAGTCAGCAGATAGCATCCTAAAGGGGAATGTTACCTGCTCCCTGGCACATAACTCTCTCCTAGAAGAGATTATTAAAAAGTTAAGAGAGTTTGAAGAAAAATGGAAGAAGGAAAGAGAAGCTATGATACAGAATAACAACGTTCTGAAATTTGAGTTGGAAAAAATAAAGAATTCACAGGAGATGCAGGGAAACAAAATTTGTGAATTAGAAAAGGTTAAAAAATCACAGGAAAGTAGGATTTCTGAATTGGAAAAAGAAAATAGTTCTCTAAAAAAATTAGGGAAATGGAAAAAAATTCAATAGAGCAAAATAATTCATTTAAAAGCTCAATTGGGCATATACAAAAAGAACTAAAAAAAGGTGAATGAAGAAAATAACTCAGAATAAATCAGGATGGAACAAATAGAAATGAACGATTCATTGAGAATCCAAGAATCAGTCAAACAAAACAAAACAAAACAAAACAAAACAAAAAAACAAAAACAAAAACAAATGAAAAGCTGGAGAATAACGTCAAATACTTATTGGGAAAATCTATAGATCTGGAAAATAGATCTAGGAGAGATAATCTGAGGATCATTGGACTTCCTGAAAACTATGACCAAAAAAAAAAAAAAAGAGCCTAGATTCTATTTTACAGGAAATCATCAAAGAGAACTGTCCAGAGATAATAGAAACAGAATGGAAAATAGGCAATGAAAGAATTCATTGAACACCTTCTGAAAAAGACCCCCAAAAAAGAACTCCACGGAATATTTTGGCTAAGCTGCAGAAATAGCAAAAAAGGAAAAAAATATTGCAAGCAGCTAGAAAAAAGTAATTCAAATATCAAGGGGCCACAATAAGGGTCACTCAAGATCTGGCTGCCTGCACATTAAAAAATTGAAGGGCCTGGGAGCTGATATTCCAAAAGGCAAAAGATCAAGGATTGCAACCAAGAAGAAACTATCCAGCTAAGTTTAGCATTTTCTTCCATGGAAGAAGATGGTCATTTAATGAAACAGAGCAATTACATTTGTTTCTAAGGAAAAAAAAAAACAGATTTAAACAAAAAATTTTGATTTACATCCACAAGACTGAAGAGAAACAGAAAAAAAGTAAGAATAACTCTTGAGAACTGTATCTTTGTTGTGGATATAAAGAAAATCCACATGGATAATTTGATTTAACTGATATAAAAAAAAGGAGAGTAGTAAATGGAAGGGGGTAGTATCAAAAAAAAAAAAAAAAAAGGTAAGGAGTGATAAAAAGAGGGAAACTACATCCCAGGAAGAGGCATAGAAAAATATACCACATCTGAGGGAATTTAGAGAGGGAGTAGGCTCAAAGAGAAAATAATTGACATATTTGTTTTCAGAGAATTCCCACTCACCTCATTAAAAGGGGGGAGAGGAAAAGGAAAAAGGAAAAGGGGAACAAGGGAAGGTTACAAGAAAAGGAAAAGGATTTGGAAGGAGGGGGGAGGGACACTAAAAAGGAGGGTTGCATGTCACAAGTGCAGTTTATAAATTAAATATTTGGGAAGGGGTTCAGGGAGGGCAAGGGAAAAAAGCATAATCTGGGGGTAATATGATGGCAGGAAATACAGAATTAGTAATGTTAACTGTAAATGTGAATGGGACGAACTTTCTGATCAAATGGAGATGGATAGCAGACTAGATCAAAAGTCAGAACCTACAATATGTAGTTTACAGGAAACACATTTAAAGCATGGAGATACATACAGAGCAAAGGTAAATGGTTGGAGTAGAATCTATTATGCTTCAGGTAAAGCCAAAAAAGCAGGGGTTGCCATTCTTATCTCAGATTAAGCAAAAGCAGAAGTTGATCTAATTAAAAGAGATAAGGAAGGAAATTATATCCTGCTAAAAGTAGCATAAACAATGAAGCCATATCAATTCTAAACATATATGCACCAAGTGGTATAGCATCTAACATTCTAAAGGAAAAGTTAAGAGACTTGCAAGAAGAAATAGACAGGAAAACTATAATAGTGTGAGATCTCAACCTTGCACTCTCAGATTTTGACAAATCAAACCACAAAATAAACAAGAAATAAATTAAAAAATTAAATAGAACATTAGAAAAACTAGGTATGATAGACGTCTGGAGAAAACTGAATGGCGATAGAAAGGAATATACTTTATTCTCAGCAGTTCATGGATCCTATACAAAAAATGACCATATATTGGGATATAAAGATCTCAAAATTAAATGCAAGAAGCCAGAAATAATAAATGCCTTCTTCTCAGATCACAATGCAATAAAAAACTACATTCAATAAGAAGTTAGGGGTAAATAGACCAAAAAGTAATTGGAAACTGAGTAATCTAATCTTTAAGAATGACTGGGTGAAAGAGCAAATTATAGAAACAATTAATAATTTCACCCAAGATAATAACAATGATGAGACATCATACCAAAATCTGTGGGATGCAGCTAAAGCAGTAATAAGGGGAAATTTTATATCTTTAGAAGCTTATTTGAACAAAATAGAGAAACAGAAGATTAATGAATTGGGCCTGCAACTTAAAACGCTAGAAAAAGAAAAAACTAACAACTCCCAACCAAAAATCAAACTTGAAATACAAAAATTAAAAGGAGAAATCAATAATATTGAAAGTAAAAAACTATTGAATTAATAAATAAAACCAAGAGTTGGTTTTATGAAAAAGCCAATAAAATAGAAAAACCTTTGGTAAATCTGATCAGAAAAAGGAAAGAGGAAAATGAAATTGTTAGTCTTACAAATGAAAAGGGGGATCTTATCATCAATGAAGAGGAAATTAGAAAAGTAATAAGGATATACTTTGCCCAACTTTATGCTAATAAATTTGATAACTTAAGTAAAATGGATGACTTCCTCCAAAAATGTAGGCTTCCTAGATTAACAGAAGAGGAGATAAATTGCTTAAATAGTCCCATTTTAGAAAAAGAAATAGAACAAGCTATTAATCAACTCCCCAGGAAAAAATCCCCAGGAACAGATAGATATACATGTGAATTCTACCAAACATTTAAAGAACAATTAGCCCCAATGTTATATAAAAAAGCATTTGATAAAATCCAACATCCATTCCTACTAAAAACTCTTGAGAGTATGGGAATAAATGGACTATTCCTTAGAATAATCAGGAGCATATATTTACAACTGTCAGTAAGCATAATATGCAATGGAGATAAACTGGAACTTTTCCCTGTAAGATAAGATCAAAATGGGTCCATGATTTAGTCATAAAGAATGAGATCCTAAATAGATTAGAGGAACAGAGAATAGTCTACCTCTCAGACCTGTGGAGGGGAAAGGAATTTATGACCAGACGAGAACTAGAGATCATTATAGAAGATTTTAATTACATCGAACTAAAAAGTTTCTGTACAAACAATACTAATGCAAACAAGATTAGAAGGGAAGTAACAAATTGGGAAAATATTTTACAGTTAATTGTTCTGATAAAGTTCTAATTCCCAAAATATATAGAGAACTGACCCTAATTTATAAGAAATCAAACCATTCTCCAATTGATAAATGGTCAAAGGTTATGAACAGACAATTCTCAGATGATGAAATTGAGATTATATCCACTCATATGAAAGAGTGTTCCGAATCACTACTGATCAGAGAAATGCACATTAAGACAACTCTGAGATACCACTACACACCTGTCAGATTGACTAAGATGACAGGAACAAATAATGATGAATGTTGGAGGGAATGTGGGAAAACTGGGACACTAATACATTGTTGATGCAGTTGTGAAAGAATCCAACCATTCTGGAGAGCAATTTGGAACTATGCCCAAAAAGTTATCAACCTGTGCATACCCTTTGATCCTGCATTGCTGCTCTTGGGCTTATATCCCAAAGAAATACTGAAGAGGGGAAAGGGACCTGTATGTGCCAAAATGTTTGTGGCCCCTCTTTTTGTAGTGGCTAGAAACTGGAAGATGAATGGATGTCCATCCATTGGAGAATGGTTGGGTAAATTATGGTATATGAAGGTTATGGAATATTATTGCTCTGTAAGAAATGACTAGCAGGACAAAGACAGAGAGATTTGGAAAAACTTACATCAACTGATGCTGAGTGAAATGAGCAGAACCAGAAGATTGCTGTACCCTTCAATGCTGTATGAAGATGTATTCTGATGGATGTGGATATCTTCAACATAAAGAAGATCCAACTCACTTCCAGTTGATCAATGATGGTCAGAAACAACTACAACCAGAGAAGGAACACTGGGAAGTGAATGTAAATTGTTAGCACTACTATCTATCTACCCAGGTTACTTATACCTTCGGAATCTAATTCTTAACGTGCAACAAGAAAATTAGATTTACACACATATATTGCATCTAGTTTATACTGTAACACATGTAAAATGTATGGGATTGCCTGTCATCTAGGGGAGGGAGTAGAGGGAAGGAAGGGATAATTTGAAAAAATGAGTACAAGGGATAATGATATAAAAAATTACTCATGCATATATACCGTCAAAAATTATAATTATAAATTAAAAAAAAAGAATTTAGATGCTGCACCACTTGGTGCATATATGTTTAATATTGATATTGTTTCATTATCTATGCTACCCTTTAGCAAGTTATAGTGCCCTTTCTTATCTCTTTTATTTAGACCAATTTTTGCTTTTTCTTGATCTGAAATCAGGATGGCTATCCCTATTTTTTTTTTTTTTTTTTTTTTTTTTTTTTTTTTTTTTTACTTTACCTGAAGCATATACTGCTCCAGCATTTTAACTTTATTCATTGTGTATTGCCCTACTTCAAGTGTGTTTCCTGTAAACAGCGTATTGTAGGATTCTGGTTTTTAATGTAGTCTGCTATCCACTTTTTCTTTATGGGCAGTTTACCCCATTAACATTTATGGTTAATATTATTAATTCTGTATTTCTTGCCATCTTGTTAACCCCTGCTTATCCTTTTCTCCTTTTCTTTCCCCTTACCCCCCTTCCCAGTATTAAATTTGTGAGAACTACTTGCCTCTCACAGCCATCCCTTTTTAGGATAGTCCCTCACCTTAGAGTTTCTTAGCTTTTCTTACCCCTTTTCCTCTGAATTTCTGTATTCCGTTCTACTTAGCTTACTCTTTCCCTTTTCACTTTTCCCCACTTTTCAATGAAGTGGAAGGAGTTTCTCCAAAAATCAAATGTCTATATTTTTCACTTTATGCTAATTCTGATGAGAGTAAGATACACACTATGTTCATCCCCCTCCATTCTTTCTCTCAGATACAATAGGTTACCTTTGCATCTTTGTGATATGTAGTACCCACACTTTACCCTTTTTCTGGTATCTTTTCTTTTCCACCTCTAGTTTCTAGAACAAATTACACATGTGGGCTTTATATATCTTTACAGCAGAAATATGGTTCCCAACATTTATTTTTACCTTTTTTATGAATCTCTGGGTTTCTATATTTGAGAGATCAAACTTTTTGTTTACATTAGGTTTTTTCATCAAAAATAGATGAAATTCACTTATTTCTTTGAATGTTCATTTTCTTCCCTGGAAGAAAATGAACAATTTGGCTGGTAAATTATTTTTGGCTGCATACCAAGTTCTTTAGCTTTTCAGAATGTCAGATTCCAGGCCCTTCAATCCTTTAATGTGGATGCTGTTGGATCCTTGATAATCCTTATTGAGGCTCCTCTATATTTGAATTGATTGTTTCTAGTAGCTTGCAATATTTTTTCTTTGGTTTGATAGGTCTGGAATTTAGCTATTATATTTCTTGGAGTTTTGATTTTAGGATTGCTTTCAGTAGGTGATCGATGAAGTCTTTCAATGTCTATTTTACCCTCTGTTTCTATAAGTTGTGGGCAGTTGTCTTTGATAATATCTTGGAAAATAGTGTCCAGGTTCTTTTTTCATCATATTTTTCAGGGAGTCCAATAATTTTCAGATTGTCTCTCATAGATCTATTTTCCAGGCCTGTTGTTTTCCCAAGAAGGTATTTGAGAGTTTTTCCATTGTTTCTTTTCTTTTCTTTTCTTTTTCTTTTTCTTTTTCTTTTTTTTTTTTTTTTTGAAAGGGTTTGCTTGACTGATTCTTGGTGTCTGCTCCAGTTTCAATTCCATTTGTTCAATTCTTATTTTCAATGAATTATTTTTTTCACTCACTTTTTTTATATCTTTTTCTAATTGTCCAACTGAGTTTTAAAGTGAATTGTTTTGTTCTATGGAATATTTTTCCATTTCACCAATTTTATTTTTTAAAGAGCTATTTTCTTTTTCCAACTCACTAATTCTGTTTGTCAAGTATTTGATTTCTTTATCCACTCTATCTTTAAATGAGTGGGATGACTTATCCAGACTCCCTTGACAATCATCTCTTTCCTTTTCCCATTTTTCTTCTAGTTCTCTTGTGAGAGCTTTTTAAATTTCTTCTATGAGAGTTTTGTGTGTTGAGGACCAGATCATTTCCCCCTTTGGGATTCATCTGGAGACAGTCTGTTTTTATTCTCCTCAGGGTTTAAAGTCTGCTCTCTATCCATATAGAACCTATCAGTGGTTAAAATCCTTTTTAATATTTTGCTCATTTTGTCAGAGAAGAACCAACGAAAACAAACTAACAAGAAAAACAAATGCAGTCTGCTTTTTTTTTTGGATGGGGGCTGGATGGTGTTGCTGGCCTTCCTCTACAGACTTCGGGGGACAGCATGGAGACACTAACAGGACAGCAATGACTTTGGGTTGGAGTGCCCAGGTCCCAAGAGACACCTTAGCTTTTCAGGTTCATGTTCTTTACCTCCTGTGTTTACAGTTTCTCTGGTGATAGGATTTAGGATTAATTACTTAATTTCTATTCCTCTTTAATCTATATTTCCACTATCCTTTGTTGAATGCAATTTTATTGCATTATGATACTAAAAGAATGCATTTAATATTGTTGCTTTTTTACATTTGATTTTGAGAGTTGTTTTTTTTTTTTTTTTCTCTATTGTGTGGTCAGTTTTTGTATAGGTGCCAAAGTACATCTAAATAGTGTAATCCCTTCTTTTCCCATTCATTTTCTGCAAATGTTTATAATATGTTCTCTCCAGTATTCTATTTTCCTCTTCAGTTGCTTTTTATTTATTGTTTTCTTGAGTTTTGAGAGGGAAAGTTGAGGTCCCCAAATAATATGGTTTTGCTAACTATTTCTTCCTGGAAAACTCTTAACTTCTTTAAATATTTAAATTCTATACCATTTGTGCATATAAGTTTTGCACTTGCAATGCCACATTTGTCTATGGTACCTGTTAGCAACATGCATTTTCCATTGTTATTCCTTTAAAGTATATATATATATAATATATATATATATATATATATATATTTTTTTTTTTTTTTTTTTTTTTTTTTTTTTTTGCTTTGTGATGAGGATTGCTATTTGTGTGTTTATGTTTTTACTTCAGCTGAAACATGATCTTTTCTTCTCCATCATTTTACCTTTACTCTATGTGCCTCTTTCTACTTAAAGTGTGTTTTGTTTTGTTTTGTTTTGTAAATGACATAGTGTGAGATTTTAGTTTTTGATCCATTGTGCTGGTTACTTCTGTTGCTATTGGTGAATTTATTTCATTCACATTCAACTTTTATGATTAGTACATGTATACTTACTTCCTTGCCATTTTCACTTCCTCACTAGTATTTTGCTTCTGTTTACTATCTCTCCTGACTTTACCTCCCTTTTGTAATACCTTTCCCCCAACCTGCTTCCTCTAATACTTCATCTCCTCACCTCTAATTTCCCTGTCAGGCAAGACATTTTTATATTGTAATAGTGTTAATTATTCCCTCTTTGAACTAATATTGATGAGAGTAAAGTTCAAGCAATATCAATTCCCACTTTTCCACATTCCTTTCTATACTAATCATTTTTATGACTATTCATGTGAAATAATTTAGCATGTTCCCTTCTTTCTATATTCAGGGTACATCTCTTTCTCTGCCTTTATCTTTTTCTGTCATTCCCACAAGTTAATTTTATACCCATACAGGCATGTAAAAAGTTATAAAGACATATAAAAGTTTAGGAATATTGAATCCCTTTTTTATATTTCAAATCTAGTATTCCACTTGGGTTTCAATATTGAGTATTAAATTTTTTATTTCAATATAGTTTTCCATTATGAATACTTGATTTTTATTTAATTGAATGACCATTTTTCCCCTTGATGTATTATGCTTAAATTTACTGGGTAAGTGGTTCTTAATTGTAGTCCTACCTAATTTTCCTTCTTAAATATGCTCTATGACCTTAAATCTTTTAATATAGCTATAAGATCCTATGTAATTTTTATTGTGACTTCCCAATATATGATTTATTTTTCTTTCTGTTCACTTATAGTATTTTCCCTTGGAACTGATATTTCTGGAATTTGGCTATTGTTTCTTGGAGTTTTTTGTTTGTTCATTTTAATTATTGGATTTTTTTTTTTCCTAAGGTGATTGATGAATTCTTTCAATGCACATATTTTCTTTGATTCTTAGTTTTCTTTGACAATTTCTTGGAAGGGATTCTCCAAGTCTATGTTTTGATTATGATATTTAGGTTGTCCAGTGATTCTCATATTGTCTCTCCTAGATTTATTTTCTACGTTAATTGTTTTTTGTTTTTGTTTTTGTTTTTGTTTTTGTTTTTGTTTTTTTAATTAAGTATTTTACATTTTCTCCCACCCGCAGAATAGGGGTAATTCTTTTTTTATTTGTTTGATTGGTTATTATTCTATCTTTGAATATGTGGTTTCTAATTGCCCAATTCTAATTGTGGGGATATTGTTTTATTCAGGTAGCTTCAGTGTTTTCTTTACCATCTGGCCAAATGTACTTTTTAAGGAATTTTTTTTTCATTTTCCATATTTTTGACTATTTTTTCCTTAATTCTTTTGCATTTCTTTTATTTCTTTTCCCAATTTTTCTTCAACCTCTCATATGTTTGTTTTTAGTTCCTTTTTATCTCTTCCATAAATCTTTCAAGACTTGAAAATACTACTTATTTATCTTTGAGGTTCTGACCACAAATGTTTTAGTATCTCTGTCCTCTTCTGTGTCTGTGTCTTAATCTTCCATGTCACTATAATTTTCTATGGTCAGAATAATTTTATTGTTTTTTCACTCAAATTTTTTGCTCTCTTCCCTTTCTTTTAAATTTTAGCTTAGTTCCTAGTTTCTATTATATTTCTATACCTTAACTTTTTTTTTGCTGTTACTCAATCTCCCTTACCCATGGTTCTCTCCCTTATCTTTTCTGCCACCCTTTCCCATTGTTCCACTCTCATAAAACTACACAAATTTATAAATCCCATATTATTTTATTTTCTTCTTATTTATGTCTTAATTTCTTGATTTATTTTAGATGGCGCTATATTCTTGATATGAAAGAGAAAGAAAGAGAAAAAGAGCGAGGGGGGGCAGAAAGAGAGAGAGAGAGATCATAGACAAGCAATCGTAGATAAACTTAGATATATGTTTCTGTGAAAATGTATGTACATATGTATATTTGTATGTATGTATGGAATTTATCACTGTTGGAGAAAAGAAATATAAAGTGATTTCAATCATCAATAAGTTCCATATTTATTGAAGAAGGGAGGAATGCCTAGTGATACATTAATTATTTTTTGTGAATGTAACAAGGGAATAACCAGGTTTAAATAGACAATTTTCTAAAGTAAACATTTTACTAACTATATAATTGAAGCTGGGTGGATTCCTTGTTAATTAAAGAAACATGTATAAAATCTAGAGAAATGGTAAAGAAAGAAAAAGGAATAAGTATGTATATAGTTATAGCTGTCTACAATGTATAATGTATCCCCATCTCTGCATATGCAGACACACACACAGACACAGACACATACGCATATTTGTGTGTATAGATACATGTATAGATGAATATATATGTGTATATATAATCTCTTTTTGTATGTTTATTTGCATAAAATCAGAAACAAGCATGTTTATATGTATAAAACACACATAGGCATCACACACATGGATGTTTATGTTTGTGTGTATATACATACACACATGCAAAAGTAATTTATATGAGATTATATTACCAAATAATTTTATCTGGTGATTTAGTGATTCACTTAGTATTATCCCTAAGCTAGGAAATAAACATGTAGGTTATTTTTTCAGGCTTTCTTTTAATTGAGGTGGATTTTTCTTTCTATCATCTATAAATATTATCCCTGTTGATGAATAGTAAACATTATCTAGAAATTAATAAAATAAAGAGATGAACTTTTTACTTCTTTTATTTTTTTAATTTTATTTATAAAGTTTTTTGACAGTATATATGCATGAGTAATATTTTTTGATAACATTATCCATTGTATTCATTTTTCCAATGTATCCCATCCCTCCCGCTATTCCCTCCCCTTGATGACAGGTAATCCCATTAATTTTACATGTGTTACAATATATCCTAGATACAATATATGTGTGTAAATACCATTTTCTTGTTGCACATTAAGTATTAGATTCCGAAGGTATAAGTAACCTGGGTAGATAGACAGTAGTGATAACAATTTACATTCACTTCCCAGTGTTCCTTCAAACATTTTGGCACATACAGGTCCCTTTCCGCTCTTTAGTATTTCTTTGGGATATAAGCCCAATAACAGCAATGCTGGGTCAAAGGGTATGCACAGTTTGATAACTTTTTGGACATAGTTCCAAATTGCTCTCTAGAATGGCTGGATTCTTTCACAACTCCACCAACAATATAACAGTGTTTGGGTGAAATTATTAATGGTTTCTCTAATTTCACTCAGTCATTCTTTAAGATTATATTACTCAGTTTCCAATTACTTTTTGGTCTATTTACCCCTGACTTCTTACTGAATGTAGCTTTTATTTCATTGTGATCTGAGATGAAGGCATTTATTATTTCTGGCTTCCTGCATTTAATTTTGAGATCTTTATGTCCTAATATATGATCAATTTTTGTATAGGATCCATGAACTGCTGAGAAGAAAGTATATTCCTTTCTATCGCCATTCAGTTTTCTCCAAAGGTCTATCATACCTAGTTTTTCTAATGTTCTATTTAATTTTTTAAATTTCTTTCTTGTTTGTTTTGTGGTTTGATTTGTCTAAATCTGAGAGTGCAAGGTTGAGATCTCCCACTATTATACTTTTACTGTCTATTTCTTCTTGCAATTCTCTTAATGTAGCGAGCTGTGGTCTCCAGAAGCTGCTGGATCGCTCTCTGGGAAGAGATCTGCTGTGTCTACTCAAATCTCTCAGACAGATTCTTCTTCCTGTAGTGAACCGTTGTCTCCAGGCAGTTGCTGTTAACTCTTGTCCTTAGAAGTGACTTCCCTTCCTGCAGAAAGCCCCGTCAAGCCTGATGCAATGCAGAGTCTTTCTTCTTGAATCCTGGCTCTGAATCTCCTCCAGCTCTTATCCTTCTCCAGGCCGATCTGCTCTCTGCGCCCAGTGCTGTCTCTTTTATCCTCCCAGAGAATGGGCGTGGGATAATGCAAGGGCTTCTGGGAAGAACCACCCCAGCCAATGAGCTTGCCCCCTCTATCAAGTCAACCTGAGTTCTCACCTTGTAACTATCCAGACAACCTCAGTTCTCACTTAGTAATCCTAACATCTTAACTTTTTCTTTAGAAAGTTAGATGCTATACCACTTAGTGCATATATGTTTAGTATTGATATGGCTTCATTGTTTATGCTACCTTTTAGCAGGATATAGTTTCCTTCCTTATCTATTTTAATAAGATCAACTTCTGCTTTTGCTTTATCTGAGATAAGGATAGCTACCCCTGCTTTTTTGGCTTTACCTGAAGCATAATAGATTCTGCTCCAACCTTTACTCTGTATGTATTTCCCTGTTTTAACTGTGTTCATTGTAAACAACACATTGTAGGGTTCAAATTTTTGATCCAGTCTGCTATCCATCTCTGTTTGTTGGGACAGTTCATCCCATTCACATTTACAGTTAAAATTACTAATTCTGTATTTCCTGCCATCATATTATCCCCAGATTATGCTTTTTCCCTTGATCCCCCTGAATCCCTTCCCCAATATTTAATTTATAGACCCCGCTTGTGATGTGCAGCCCTCCCTTTTTAGTATCCCTCCCCCATCCTTCCAAATCCCTTCCCTTATTCCCTTTTTCTTTTTCCCTTTTCCTCTCTCCCCCTTTAATGAGGTGAGAAAGAATTCTCTGAAAATCAAATATGTCAATTATTTACTCTTTGAGCCTCTTCTGATGAGAGTAAGATTCACACAATGTTTCTCCCCCTCTTTAAATTCCCTCAGATATGATATATTTTCTATTCCTCTTCCTGGGATGTAGTTTCCCTCTTTTTATCACTCCTTCCCCTTTTTCTGATACTACCCCCTTCCCTTTACTACTCCCCCCTTTTTATATCAGTAAAATCAAATTATCCATGTGGACTTTCTATATATCCACAACAGAGATACAGTTCTCAAGAATTCTGTTTACCTTTTTTTGTTTCTCTTCAGTCTTGTGCATGTAGATCAAGGTTTTTGTTTGTCTGGATTTTTTCTTAGAAAGAAATGGAATTCCTCTGTTTCATTGAATGACCATCTTCTTCCATGGAAGAAAATGCTAAACATAGCTGGGTAGTTTATTCTTGGTTGCAATACTTGATCTTTTGCCTTTCGCAATATAACGTTCCAGGCCCTTTGATATTTTAATGTGGAGGCAGCCAGATCTTGAGTGACCCTTATTGTTGCCCCTTGATATTTGACTTGCTTTTTTCTAGCTGCATGCAATATTTTTTCTTTTCTGTGGTAATTCTGCAGCTTAGCCACAATGTTCCATGGAGTTCTTTTTTTGGGGTCTTTTTCAGAAGGTGTTCAATGAATTCTTTCAATGCCTATTTTCCCTTCTGTTTCTATTATCTTTGGACAGTTCTCTTGATTATTTCCTGTAAAATAGAATCTAGGCTCTTTTTTTGGCCATAGTTTTCAGGCAGTCCAATGATCCTCAGATTATCTCTCCTAGATCTATTTTCCATGTCTATACATTTTCCCAGTAAGTATTTGACATTATTCTCCAGCTTTTCTTTTTTTTTTTTTTTTTTTTTTTTTTTTTTTGTTTGTTTGTTTGTTTGACTGATTCTTGGATTCTCAATGAATCATTCATTTCTATTTGTTCCATCCTGATTTATACTGAGTTATTTTCTTCATTCACATTTTTTAGTTCTTTTTGTATATCCCAATTGAGTTTTTAAATGAATTATTTTGCTCTATTGAATTTTTTTCCATTTCCCTAATTTTTTTAGAGAATTATCTTCTTTTTCCAATTCAGAAATCCTACTTTCTTGAGAATTTTTTATCTTTTCCAATTCAGAAAAACTACTTTCCTTTTATTTTTAACCTTTTCTAATTCACAAATTTTGTTTCCCTGCATCTCCTGCAAATTCTTTATTTTTTCCAATTCAAATTTCAGAACTTTGTTACTCTCTTTCATAGCTTCTCTTTCCTTTCTCCATTTTTCTTCAAACTCTCTTAACTTTTTAATAGTCTCTTCTAGGAGAGAGTTATGTGATGGGGGGCAGGTATCATTCCCCTTTAGGCTTTTATCTGCTCACTCTCTGCTATTAACTTCCTGGGGATTGGATACCCGCTCTTTCTCTGTGTAGAAGGAATCAATGGTTCTCTTTAGCTTTTAACTCATAGTTAAAAATATTTTGGGGCATGCCCTTGGGGTAAGAAGTTTATTTATTTATTTCTTTACCAGCTTCCTCTCAGACTGGATGGATGCAGCGGCCCCTGTGCCTGATCTAAGAGATAGCTCTGGGAGAGAGTTCCCCTCCCCCTCCCTGGAAGTGCCTCAGAGGTGATTAGTATGGCTGTGCTGTGAGGATTGCCCAGTGAAGGACCCCGCTGTGTGTCCTAGAGACTTCCCTGAGGTTTAACACTGAACAATAAAAGCGACACAAAGCCCAGCCAAGGCGTCCTGTGGGGGCGTGCCTATTAGCAGCTGACCTGAAAAGCCACTGTGCTCAGATTGGAAGTGTCTGCCCAGAAACCGTGGTCCCTACTTCAAAGGTTCTGCTTCTCTGGGACTTCTAAGGCTGAGTTCCATAACCTCAGGTCAAGCCAGGCACTATGTGGATTAGATATTGACTAGATTAGTTCTTAACTACCCCAAGGTGAAGCCCGGACAGCTGAAAGCGGCTGCACAGCCTTGCCAAGATCTTTTAGGTCACTTCCGGATTGGGTTGGTTCTAGTATCTGGCTTTATATTTTAAAGTGGCTTGATTTCTCTTCTGAACTTCTGTTTTATAAGCAGAAAAGATCTAACAGCCTGTGCCAGATTCTTCTATGTCAGTGGCTTCTCTAATCCAAGAATTCTCCCCAGCTTGATTTGGCGCAGTGTTCTAGCACTTAACCCTGTCTGTGCTGGCCTTTTTTTCTTCCTCCCCTGGGAACCGATCTTTTCTGTTGAAACTCCAGATTCTTTTCAGCTAGTAAGTCATGTTTCCAGTCCTTGTTATTTCTATCAGTCCAGCGTTATTTTTGAGGCTGATTTAACTAATTGGTAATAAGCAAAGAATGGAACTTATGAAATAATGTGTTATCTTCTCCACCATCTTGATTCCACCCCCCCAGAAGTAATTTTAATGATCCATGAGTACTCCAAGCCAAAAATGATTAAAATACTTCAGTGAAAACAATAATTCCTTAAAAATAAGAATTGGGCACATGGAAGCCAAAGAGTCTACAGGACATCAAAAAACAATAAAACAAAGTCAAAGGAAGGAGAAAAAGAGAAGATAAAGAAAACATCTTTTTGAAAAAAAAAATTGTTCTGGCAAATTGATCAAGGAGAGATAATTTAAGAATCATTGAATTACCTGAAAGTTGAGATTGAAGAAAAAAACATAGACTAAAAGTTATATATATATATATATATATATATATATATATATATATATATATATATATATATATATATATATATATATATATATATATAACTACCTTTCTAAGCTAAACCTAGTTATTTAAATAAAAAGAATGAATACTTTTAAAATATTGAAAAGATATAATATTAATACATTTAATATTTAAAAACATTGAGATACTACTGGAATAAAATAGTTACATTCAAAACACCAACTAATTTCCATGGTAAAATATGGAGAATAATAATAAATAAATGTAGATGCTTATACAGAATGAAAACATTGACCTATCAAATAATAATGTGAGAATTAGCTGACACTAGATATGTAGTTAAATATAATGTCTTATTTTGTCAGCATAGTAAAAGTTTAGTGAGCAAGATCTCTGAAGTAATCCAGATATTACTACCCACAAACAGATAAATACACATAGAGTACATACAACAAAAATCTCAGAGGGAAGATTTTTAAGATTATAAAGAACTTCAATATTTTTCTTATAAAAACTAGGACAATATTTGGAGAAATCCAAAGAAACTGAGAGTTGGATGTGAGGGAAATGACAGTTCCATAGCTGGGGCAAAAGCAAAGGAATCCCTCAGAGTTAGGAGACAAAATGCTAAGCATGAGAAGAAAGCAAATTTCAAATAATTATTGAGTACATGGGGTTGTGGAATTTGTTTAAAGGGGAAGAAGACTAGAAATTAGAAAAAGCATGAGATATAGAGAGCTTTAAAAGCCAAATAGAGGATTTTATATTTGATTTTAGAAGTGATGGGGAGCCACTGTGGTTGTTTGAATCGAGGTGTTTATATATATATATATATATATATATATATATATATATATATATATATATATATATATATATATATATATATATATATATATATATATATATATATATATATATATATATATATATATATATATATATATATATATATATATATATGTATATATATATATATATGCATATGTATGTATGTATTATCTATATGAATTTAAACATATGAGTTCCTGATTTCAAATTCAGTGATCAATTCACTGTTACATTTTCTTTTTAAAAACATTCAAGTTTTTTCTCACAATGCCTAGAATAAGTTTAATTCTTTTTATATATTGAAAATACTTCTGAAAATGCAAAGAATGGTAGCTTAAAATTAGTGGATTCATTACATCAAAAAAGATATATATTTGAGATATTATTGGTGAAGGGATCAGTCAAAGAAGAAAATTTTTGTCAACAATGCAGATGACCATATTATCTTAAATTATGTAATCTTATAAAATTGATTAGAACAACAAAAAGTGAATTGAATTGGACATTATGTAATATACTTTATAACTTATTGGCCAATTCTCAGTCTTCATCATCCTTGAAATTTTTGAATCATTTGACACAGTTAATCCATACAGTTTCATGAAAATTCTCTCTTCACTGGTTTATGATAGTATTATTAGATGTTCTTTTTCTGTATGCCTCGCTATTCTGTTTCTGTCTCATTTACTACATAATGATCTAGTTCCTATGCTTTACAAATGACTTTATCCTTGACTTTCTCCTATTTCTTTTGAAGATACCACCATCCTGACAGCCAGTTATAAATCCTTCTCTATAACTTCAACATGTTTGATTTTTTTTATCCTTGTTCTCCATTATCTGATCAGTTTTTGAATCTTGTCAATTATTGTTTCATGCATTTCTCTCATTTACCCAATACACATCATTTACATAGCCAGGATTATAATTTAAAATATTATTGCTTCAACTTGAAGTATAGTAACACTATTTTATTCTAGCAAATTTATTTCAATAAACATTTTATGTTTATAATAATATGTATAGAATGTACATTTAATATGATGTTATAATAATAAACAATACAATTTTATGAATACAATTGGAAGAGGAAAATCAGATCAAAATGAGAAAAAGCCATTGGAGAGAAAAAAAATACAGGAAAAAGAAGTGAACATAGCATGTGTTGATTTATGTTTAATCTCCTTAGTTCTTTTACTGATTGAAGATGGCATTTTATGTCCAAAGTCTATTGGGTTTGCTTTGGAACACTGATGGTTCAAAGACTTGGAAAAAACCAAAATTTTCTTTGATCATCAGTCATTCTTACTGTTATTATGTGCAACGTATCCTGGTTCTTCTTGTTTCTTTCTATCGATTCATATAAATCTTTTTAGGTTTTTAAATAATTAATTTGTTCATCATTTTTTATAAGAATAATATTCCATCTCCTTCACATACCATACCTTGTTCAGCAATTCCCCAATTTATGGGTCTCTACTCATTTTTCAATACTTTAGTATCACAAAAGTGTTACTAAAAACATTTTTTGCACATGTGGATCCTTTTCCCTCAATTATTTCCTTAGGATACAGAATAAACTGCTAAATCAAAGGTCATACACAGTTTTGTTGCCCTTTAGGCATAGTGCCAAATTGTTCTCCAAATGATTGGATCATTTCACAATTCCACCAACAATGTCCCAACAACTCATTTCCCAGTTTTCCCACATCCTCGCCAACATTTATCACTGTCCTTTGCTGTCATCTTAGCCAATCTGAGAGGTATGGTATAATACATCAGAGTTTTTTTTTTTTTTTCATTTGTAATACTTTAATCAATAATGATTTAAACTATTTTCCATATAAATATAGATGACTTTTATTTTATTATTGGAAAATTATGTGTTCATACAATTTAACTATTCATCAACTGTCAATGTCTTGTATTTTAAAGTGTGACACCGTTCCTTATATAATTTTGAAAGTGAGACCTTAATCAGGAATACTGGATATAAAGATTACTTTCCCAGTTTTGTACTTCCCTTTTAATCTTGTTTCTGTTATTTTTATTTGTGAAAAATGTTTTAATTTAATGTAATCTAAGTTGTTTATTTTGTTTTATTATGTACTCTAATTCTTCTTTGATCATAAATTCTTTCCTTCTTCAAAGTTCTGATAGGTAAGTTATTTATTCTCCTAATTGTGTTTATAGTATCAGCCATTATTCCCACATCATGTAATTTTTTTGAATTTATTTTGGTATGGGATATAATATGTAAGTCTATATCTAATTTCTGACATATTATTTTTCCGTTTTCCCAACAATTTTTATCAAAAACTGAGTTCTTATTCCAGAACTTGCATTCTGGTGGTTTATAAAATTCTAAATCATTATAGGTTTTGATTATTGTGTCATGACATATGAAACATGACATAATCTAATCTATTCCACTGATCCCCCACTCTATTTTTTTTCTTTTCTTTTTGCACTGAGGCAATTGCAGTTAAGTAACTTGCATAGGGTCACATAGAGCTAAGAAGACCAGATTTGAATTCAGGTGTTCCTGATGTAAGGGCTAGTGTTCTATTCACTATACCACCTACCTGCCTTGACTACTCTGTTTCTTAGCCGGTATTAAATAGTTTTTGATGATTGTTGCTTTATAACATAGTTTTAGGTATAGTTCTGCTAAGCCACCATCATTTGTAGTTTTTTTTTTTTTTTTTTTTTTTTCAAACTCCCTTGATATACTTGTCTTTTGGTATTTGCAGATGAATTGTGTCACTATTTTTTCTAGCTTTGTAAAATAGTTTTTGGAAATTTGATGGGTATGACACTGAACAAGTAGACCAATTTAGGCAGAATTGAATTTTTATTATATTAACTCAGCTTAGTAATGAAAGATTGATTTTTTGTTGTTGTTGTTGTTGATTTTATTTGTGTGAGAAGTGTATTGTAATTTTGTTCATATAGTTCTTTGGTTCCTCTTGGAACACTACCCAAGTATTTTATTTTGTCTACAGTAATTGTAAATGGAATTTCTCTTCCTTTGTCTTGCTGATCAGTTTGCCAGTAATTTATATAAATGCTGATGATTTATGTGGGTTTATTTTCTATCCTGAAACTTTGCTAAATATGTAAATGGTTTCCAGTATTTTTTTTTTTTATTTTTAGGATTTTCTAAGTATATCATCATATCTGCAAAAAGTGATAGTTTTTTTTTCCTCATTGCCTATTCCAATTACTTTCTTTTTCTTTTTCTTTTCTTTTCTTTTCTTTTTAATTGCTTAAGCCAGTATTTGTACTACAATGCTGAATAATAGTGGTGACAATGGGCATATGCTTTTCACCCCTAATCTAATTGGGAATGCTTCCAACACCTCTCCATTACAAACAATTCTTGGAATACAGAATAGCCAGGCTGAAGTCCAAATTCTTTATTGTTTCCTTTAAAATCTGTCTCCTTGCCTGGGGCTCGGCTAGTTTTCCAGAGGCCCTTTAGATGGCCTTGGTCTCAATGGGGGAAGCAAGAAGACGGGACAGCCTCCAGTCCTCTGTCTTCTCTGAGTCTTTTCTAGTTCCCCTCTACGTTTGACTTTGAAATCTCAAATACTTTATTACAATTAAATACATTCATCATACTGAGTATACGCCAATCGTTATAACACTAGGGAACCATTATTTGTTGTAAGATTAATTCAATCATACCATACTAGAGAACTAATAATCACCATGCTACACTAGATAACCATTATAGTATCTATTCTACTGAGTTAACACCTTGTAAGAATTTCTCCAGAATTCTGGCCCATTACATTTCCTGATTTCTTTTATTTTAGAACATAGGTGGTCATGCCCTCCCTGACATGTCAGGAAGGGACATGAAAGGGAAATGTGGATCAAATTGGATTAACTGGTTTCTATAGAGTCTCACTTGAGTCAGATATACATAAATCCATTAACATGGGAGGTATTACATAAGCACATGGTAACACAGGCTAGTAGTGTTGTAACAAATTACACATATCAACATGAGGAATTATACATGACCATAAGTACTAGAAATAGTCCAGAACCATTCTATTGTTCATTACTTCATGTGTATAGAGAATCTAAAGGTTTCTGCAAGTTTTGAAGTCCTGCAATAGCCTCATCGTGTGTTAGGGAATCCAATGATTCCTGCAGATTTTGAAGTCCTGTATCAGCCTTATCTTGTCTCAATGAATCCAGTGATTGATGCTGGTATTCAAGTTCTGTCTTATCAACAATTTCATCTCAAAGGATTCAATGATCCCTGCTGCTTTTAAAGTCCTACAATAGTCTCATTATCAGCCATGTTCTTTCAGTATCATATGTTTCTTAGGTCTTGTCCTTTGTTTCAAGGTTTTTCTCTTTTTTTTGTCTCTCTCCAGTTGCTGATTGGCACTCATCTGATTCCTTCTCCATCTATAAAAATACAAGCAAAATCTTTCTCCCAGGCAGTTAACCTATCTAGTGCCTTCTATTTACCACATTCGAAATCTCTCCTCATCACCTGGCAATGATACTGGAGCTGCTCACAATGAACACTGCCCTTCTGTCCCCAATTGTAATCCCTTTCTCTCATTGGATTGCTTCCCTATGGACTGAACGTATCAGAGTCCTGAACTTCTTTTTTTTTTAAGCACTGATTTTTTAATTTTAATATTTTTATTAATTTTTATAATTATAACATTTTCTTTGACAGTACATATGCATAGGTATTATTTTTTATAACATTATCCCTTGTACTCCCTTTTGTTCTGAATTTTTCCCCTCCTTCCCTCCACCCCCTCCCCTAGATGGCAGGCATTCCCATACATATTAAATATCTTATAGTATATCCTAGGTACAATATATATGTGCAGAACCAAATTTTGTTGTTGTTGTTGTTGTTGTTGCTGTTGTTGTTGTTGCAAAGGAAGGATTGGATTCACAAGGTAAAAATAACCTGGGAAGAAAAACAAAACAAAACAAAACAAAACAAAACAAAAAAACAAAACAAAACAAAACAAAAAAAAAAAACAATGTGCACAGTTTACACTCATTTCCCAGTGCTCCTTTTCTGGATGTAGCTGATTTTGTCCAACATTGATCAATTGGAATAGTATTAGCTCTTCTCTATGTTGAAGATATCTACTTCCATCAGAATACATCCTCATACAGTATCATTGTTGAAGTATATAATGATCCCCTAGTTCTGCTCATTTCACTCAGCATCAGTTGATGTAAGTCTCTCCAAGCCTCTCTGTATTCCTCCTGTTGGTCATTTCTTACAGAACAATAATATTCCATAATATTCATATATCATAATTTACCCAACCATTTTCCAATTGATGGACATCCATTCATTTTCCAGCTTCTAGCCACTATGAAAAGGGTTGCCACAAACATTTTGGCACATACAGGTCCCTGTACCTTTTATAGTATTTCCTTGGGATATAAGCCCAGTAGTAGCACTGTTGGGTCAAAGAGTATACACATTTTGATAACTTTTTGGGCATAATTCCAGATTGGTCTCCAGAATGGTTGGATTCTTTCACAATTCCACCAACAGTGCATCAGTGTCCCAGTTTTCCCACAGCCCCTCCAACATTCATCATTATTTGTTCTTGTCATCTTAGGCAAACTGACAGGTGTGTAATGATATCTCAGAGTTGTTTTAATTTGCATTTCTCTGATCAATAGTGATTTGGACACTCTTTCATATAAGTGGAAATAGTTTTAATTTCATCATCTGAAAATTGTCTGTTCCTATCCTTTGAACATTTATCAATTGGATAATGGTTTGATTTCTCATAAATTAAAATCATTTCTCTGTATATTTTGGAGATGATGCCTTATCATAAACTTTAACTGTAAAAATGTTTTCCCAATTTGTTACTTCCTTTCTAATCTTGTTTGCATTAGTTTTGTTTGTGCAGAAACTTTTTAATTTGGTGTAATCAAAATTTTCTATTTTGTGATCAATAATGGTCTCTAGTTCTCCCTTGGACACAAAATCCTTCCTCCTCCACAAGTCTGAGAGGTATACCATCCCATGTTCCTCCAATTTATTTATGATTTCATTTTTTATGCCTAAATCTTGGACCCATTTTGATCTTATCTTAGTATGTGGGAACAGAAGAAAACAAATTGACAAGAGAAACAATAGGTCTGTTTTGGGGGGGATGGGGCTGGATGGTGTTAATGGGCTTCCTCTACAAACTGGGGTGGGGGAGGGCAGCTGTGAGCCACTAACAGGACAGAGATGGCTGTGCTGCATCTGTGCTCTGAGGCTCTAAGAATGTGCTGAATCACTCAAGTTGGTGGTTGGGGGTGGCCGAGCTCCAAGAGAAGCTAGCTTTCCGGGGTTTTATTCTTCACCTCCAGTATTTACATCCTCTCTGCTGCTCCTGGCTTGCTGCTAAGACGGAATATCCACTTTGGGGTTAAAGTCTTTTCGTAGAAATGGCAGAGATCTTACCCTTCCCCTCTCGGGTTTGAGCTGTGTGAGCTGTCTGTCTCACTCTGGCTTGCCTGCCCTCGGTCTGCACCCAGTCTGTTTGACCCTCCCCTGAGCAAACACAGACCTTCTCTGGATGTCTTCTCTGGGTGATTATTTGTGGGTTTCTTTTCTGGTCAAGCATTAACTCCAAGGCTTGTCATGAAGTAAGTCCTGAGAGAAAACACAGAGCTCAAGCAGCTGTCTACCTCTGGCATCTTGGCCGGAAGTCCCCAGAGTCCTGAACTTCTAAGGACACCCTGGGTGTAACCTTTGCTGCCATCATGCTCCACCTGTTTTTTTGCTTGAGTCCCTGGAACTGGGCCACACCTCTCATTTTCCCTGAGTCATTCTACATTCTGAGGCCAAATGGAAGCCTCTCTTGCATTTTGGACATGAGCTTTTGGGTCTTCTCTTCTGTCTTCTCACTCTGTCTCTATGCCTACATTTAGCTTTGAGATGCCCTATGTTACCACATTGAAAGAATTGAAGAGTCTCTCTGGAAGTCCCTTGCAAGAAGGATACTATCTTCCCACGTTCTTCATCATACCCTGGATATAAAAGGTATTTATGCCCATTGTGGCACAGCATCTTATGATCTCTTCTAAAGAAGCATCATTGTGTAGTCCTAGTAATTCTTCTACAAACTTCACTGCATTTTCCCTAGCAAATTGTTTTATCATTATTGCTGTTGATGCATTTTCACCAACAATTCGTATGACTGTATTCCCCAGACATCCTACAAAATCAGCAAAGGATTTATTTGGACCTTGCTCTATTTTCATGAAGTCTTCCCTTCTATCTTGTCTTCCTGTCTCTGATGTACAAGGTGAATATGGCTCATTGGTACCCATCTGATTTTTTCTCCATTTGTAGAGATACAAGACAACATGTTTCTAATATTTGTTCCTCAGGTGCACATCCCAATATATCATCCATGTAATGGAATAGCATTACTTTTGAAAATGCTTTTCTTACTGAAATATGAGCAACAGCAATATACATTTGACATATAGTAGAGCTATTTTTCATTCCCTATGGCAAAACTGTCCACTCATGTCTTTTATAAGGCTAAGCTAAGTTAACTCTGGGCATTGAATATGCAAATCTTTTCATACTCTCCTTATTCAGAGGGATAGACTACAAACAATTCTTGATGTCTGTAACACAAAGAGGCCATTCTTTAGGCAATTGAGTTAGAGATAGAAGTCCAACCTGAAGAGCTCCCATAGTTTTGCTCTGTTCATTTATTTTTCTTAAAACAGTCAACAACCTCAATTTTCCAAATTTCTTTCTGATAAGAAATACAGGGGTTTTCAAAGGAGTTAACGAAGGTTGTATGTGTCCTTGCTCAAGTTGCTACTGTACTATATCTAATAAGCCCTGAATTGTATCACTCCTTAAGGGCCACTGTTCTATCCACACTGGTGTTATCAGTTTTCATTGAATAGGAATAGGTGAGAGTGTTAGCAGGACTTCAACAGCAGCCCTGCCTAAAAAAACTGAGGTACTCATTTGTAATCCTAACTTTTGTTATGATGTCTCTTCTCACAGATTGATGGGGATTTTTCTTTTTTTTTTTTTAATGTTAATCACTTTACTGGTATTATTTCATTTAATTCCTCACAAAAATGACACATAATCTTGTATTTAATGTAAGAGTCTCTTAGAAAGTGTGCTTGCTCTAAACATAGAGTATCTGAATTTGATGATTAGACCTGTGAAATATTAGCTAGGGTAAAAGATTGAGGTGCCTTCTAACTTCACATTCTGTGATCCTTAAGATTATAAATAGCATAATTTCTTTTTTTATGGCTTTTTATTAACCAGATATATGCATGTAATTTTACAGCATTGACAATTGCCAAACCTTTTGTTCCAATTTTTCCCCTCCTTCTCCCCCACCCACTTCCCTCAGATGACATATTGACCAATACATGTTAAATATATTAAGTATAAATTAAAAACCTTATATGCATACATGTCCAAACAGTTATTTTTCTGTACAAAAATAATCAGACTTTGAAATAGTGTACCATTAGCCTATGATGGAAATCAAAAATGCAGGTGGACAAAAATAGAGAAATTGGGAATTCAATGTAATGATACATAATCGTCTCCCAGAGTTCTTTCTCTGGGTGTATTTCATTAAATTCATTAATATTCTATTGGAACTGATTTTGTTCATGTCATTGTTGAAGATGGCCATGTCTATCAGAATTGATCATCATATAGCATTGTTGTTGAAGTATATAATAATCTCCTGGTCCTGCTCATTTCACTCAGCATCAGTTCATGTAAGTCTCTCCAGGCCTTTCTGAAAGCATCCTATTGGTCATTTCTTACATAATATTCACATACCACAATTTTTTCAGCCATTCTCCAATTAAATGGCATCCACTCAGTTTCCAGTTTCTGGCCACTACAAAGAGGGCTGCCACAAATAATTTTTTGCATTTTTTCCCTTCTTTAAAATCTTTGGGATATAAGCCCAGTAGTAAAACTGCTGGATCAAAGGGTATGCACAGTTTGATAACTTTTTGAGCATATTTCCAAATTGCTCTCCAGAATAGCTGGATGTATTCACAACTCCACCAACAATGTACCAGTTTCTCTGTTTTCCCATACCCCTTCCTATTAGGATTACCAGGTGAGAACTCAGGTTGTCACTGTCCAGACAACCTCAGTTCTCACCTGGTAATCCTAACATCCAATATTGTGCATGATCTTTCACTGTCATTCTCGCCAATCAGACAGGTGTATAGTTGTATCTCAGAATTGTCTTAATTTGCATTTCTCTGATTAATAATGAATTGAAGCATATTTTCATATGGCTAGAAATAATTTCAATTTCTTCATCTGAGAATTGTCTGTTCACATCCTTTGATCATTTTTCAATTGGAGAATGGCTTCCTTTCTTATAAATTAGAGTCAATTCTCTATATAGTTTGGAAATGAGGCCTATATCAGAATCTTTGACTATAAAAATGTTTTCCCACTTTATTACTTCCCTTCTAATCTTCTCCACATTAGTTTTGTTTGTGCAAAAACTTTTCAATTTGATATAATCAAAGTTTTGTACTTTGTGATCAATAATGATCTCTAGTTATTCTTTGGTCATAAATTCGTTCCATTTCCACAGGTCTGAGAGTCAAATTATCCTATGTTTTGACCTTATTGTGGTGTATGGTATTAAGTGTGGGTCAATGCCTAGTTTCTAACATACTAATTTCCAATTTTTCCAGCAATTTTTTGTCAAACAGTGAGTTCTTATTCAAAAAGCTGGGGTTTTGGGGTTTGTCAAACATTATATTATTAAAATAATTGAATATTTTGTTCTTTGAACATAAACTATTCCACTGATCAACTAATCTTTTTTTAGACAATACCAAATGATTTTGGTAACTGCTGCTTTATAATATAATTTTAGATCTGGTACAACTAGGCCACCTTCATTTGATTTTTTTTTCATTAATTCCCATGAGATTCTAGATGTTTTGTTTTTCCATATGAACTTTGTTGTTATTTTTCTACATCATTAAAATGGTTTTTTGGGAGTCTGGTATAGTGCTAAATAAATAGATTAGTTTAGGTAGTATTTTCATCTTTATTATTTTTTGCTCACCATATCCAAGAGCACTTAATATTTTTCAAATTTGTTATATTAGACTTAATTTGTGTGGAAAGTGTTTTGAAATTTTTCTCATATACTTTCTGATTTTCCCTTGGCAGTTAAAGAGAGAATTATTATATGAGTAAGGAAAGGTCAAGTAAGGAAAAGGCATCATTACAAAAGAAATTGTATTAAATAATCTCATTTAATGACATTTTTTTCTAATAAGAGTCTAAGTACTAGATAATTGAATAAAAAAAAGTAAATTGGATCATGCCCTCAGAGAGTTCATAATCTATTGAAATAAGACAGCATATTAAAAAATTTTTCAGTGATAGGGAAAATGTGCATGTCTTATTGTCTGGAAGGCATAACAGTGTAGTAGATGCTAAGACTTGGTGAATTACAAAAAAACAAAAAATGCAACAGTGAGAATAGTTGTCAAAATTCCCAGGGTAAAGGAAAAGGTTGCAAACAAAAAGAAAAAAAAATAAACATTGTGAGAAAACAATCAGGATCTCACAAGACCTGAGCAGCTTATAAATGAAAAGACTATACATCTTGGGACATTATATTTCAAAGAACAAAGGAGCTGGGGTTGTATCCAAGTATAATTATTCCAGCAAAGTTGGAAATAATCTTGAATGGAGAAAAATAACGTTTGATGAACTGAAAAACTTTTGTGTATTTGTAACAAAAAGACCAGAACCCAATGGAAAATTTGATATAAAAGATCAAGAAGAAATATGAGGAAATCATTTAAGATTAATTATAAGGCACCGATTGAAGACAAACTGTTATGTTTTATATAATACTTGATATTTGGTAATATTATTCATATAAATAATGAAACTTATATTATTAGTAATGGTATTTGAAATATTATTATTACTAATGTAGTTTAAAAAAAAAGTTTGCAGCTGAGTTTTGTATGATGAGGTGATCTAAAATAAAATAAAACTAATTAGAAAATGGTTAAAAGGAGAAATTATCTGATAAAAACAGGGTGTGGAAGGAAGAACTAATAAGGAGGAAGCCAAAGGGGTTAGAAGGCTGGTGGTATGGGAACCTTACTCATCTGGTTGAACTGGGGAATAGAATAGGAGAGAGACTTTTAGATGAGGGTATTTATATCTCACCTCAGGAACTTAACAATTAGCTGTGTGATCCTATGCAAGTCATTTAACCGCAATTATCTAATAAAAGAAAAAAAAAAAAAAAGATCAAACTAATAGAAAATGGAAAGACTTTTGGAGGAGAAGGTAAATTAAGGAATAAAGGAGTAAGGGGAACTGTGTGGCCTTAAGCAAGTCACTTAACCCCAGCCTCAGTGAAAAAAAAAAAAAAAAAAGAAAGAAAAGAGTAAAGGGAAAATAATAGAGACAGGATGAAAGGAAATTCTAAGAATGAAATAAATGAGTAAATAAAAGATGGAGGAGAATACACAAAAAATAATAATAACTTTGAATGTTGTTAGGTTCTTACTAAGTGCTAATGAGATAATGAGATATTAGGTTTTTACTAAGTGCTAAGTGCTAACAATTTTCTAGTTCCGGCCTTTCCTGGGAGTTTGACTTGTGAATTCCTGGGGAAAAGCTTGCATGCTTAGGAGGAGCAAGTTCATTGGTTGAAGTACTTCTTCCCAGAAGCCCTTGCATTATCCCACACCCATTCTCTGGGAGGATAAAGAGGGCAGCTCTGGAAGAAAAAGTCAGTCTCTGTTCTAGACAGACTTGAGACAACTCTCTGCAGGAAGGGAAGTCAGCTCTCTACAGGAAGAAGAATCTGTCCGAGAGATTTGAGTTGACACAGCAGTTCTCCTCCCAGAGAGCAATCGGCAGCTTCTGGAGACAACAGCACGTTACAGAGTGTGAATTGGATAAACTGACAATTTCCTATTAAATTTGGCCCTGCTTGAAAGCATTACTTTTTACCTATTTATTTTAATCCCCAGAACTTACCACAGTGGTTAGTACATTATAACCATGTACACACATATGTATACATATATACATATTAATATTTATTAGAGTCAATACTTTTTTCTTAATTCTTGCTAATGAGGCTGGCTGTGAAACATTCAATCATATGTGCTTGCATGGGTTTAGAAATGTGTATATAAATATAAATAAATATTATACACACACACACATACACACACAGTGTTGAAGTCCAAGTCTTCCACTTATTAGCTGTATGATCTTAGATGCATTGCTCAATTTTTATGTGACCTAGTTTGTCTCTAAATAAAACAAACCAACTAATATTATTTTAATATTATTATGTGAAACAAATAAGAATGTGCATGAGAGCAATGTGAACACATAAAGAAAAATAGAAAATTGCCTTTCAACATTTTTCTCCATGAGGGTTATAAAAAGTATTTATTAAGGCAAGAATCTATTTTGATGTCATATTATCCTTTAATAAACTCTAAACTACCTGTTTTTTTCTACAATTCATCATTTTCATTTTGCCAAATCCTTTTTGTTTCAGTGACAGAAATCTGGCAAAATCTCTCAAGAGTGGTGCAGCTAAAGTGCATCTCAATGAATGAAAACAAGGCTACCACAACTTAAGCTCTATGCAACTCTATTTAAAGACAAAACAATAATTGGCAAGTACATAGATATCTCTTGTTAAATGCTCATACATCTATTTTATCTCCTCCCTTTGCAGATAACAATTTCCTTGAAAGCAATGACTTCTCATAATCTTTTCCATTCTCTATTATACCAAATTCGGTGTGAAATTTGACTTTCAACCAATAAAATGAGTTTATAGAACATGGGGAATATTTAGCACTCAAGCTTTTGTAGGCTAAAATATCAAAAATTATCCTGTCACCAGCTTTTAATTTTTTCTTCCCATCTATTTTTTTTTTTTTTTTTTTGCCATTTGATAGGTAGGACACTATAAGATTAAATTGGTTAATGTATATGAATTCAATTATTAACATAAATGTTTACAAAAGTTTTTTTTGTGAATTTTCATTTGTAAAAAATATGAGAAACATTTAACATTGTATATGTATTGCGGGATTTTTTCAATCTTAAACTTTCTCTTCAAATTTTTAATTATTATGTTAGAGGAATAATTGATACACATTGAAATGTTCTAGATTTTTCTCTTTCCTTCCATCCCTTTTTCTAGACAGCAAGTAATGCAATATATTAAACTTCTACAATTTTTCTATATGCATTTTCACATTTATTGTGTTACACTAGAAAAATCAGATCAAAAAAAAAAAAAAAAACATTGAGAAAGAAAACAAAAAAGGACAAAATACTATGTTGTGATCCACATTTAGTCCCCACAGTCCTCCTTCCTGATGCAGATGGCTCTCCCCATCACAAGATCATTAAAATTGGTCTTAACCTTCTCCTTGTTGAAAAGAGCCATGTTTATGAGAATTGACCATCACATAATCTTGTTGTTGCTGTGTACATTTTTCTGTTGGTTCTATTCACTTCACTTAGTATCAGTTCATATAAGAGTCTCCCAACTTTTCTAAAGTCATCCAACTAATCATTTCTTATAGAATAATAATATTCCATACCATTCATATACTATAATTTATTCAGCCATTCCCCAAGTGATGAGCATCCACTCAGTTTCCAGTTTCTTAACACTACAAAAAAGGTCTGCTACAAACATTTTTGCACATGTGGATCCTCTTCCCTCTTTTAACATATCTTTGGAATACAGGCCCAATAGAGATATTGTGGCATAAAAGGGAATGCCCAATTTGATATTTGGACATAATTCCAAAATGATTTCTAGAATAGTTGGATCAGTTTACAAATTCCCAAATGTATCAGTGTTGCAGGTTTCCTAAATCCCCTCCAACATTTATCATTATCTGTTCTGTCAGCTTAGCGAATCTGAGAGGTGTGTAGTGGAACCACAGAGTTGTCTTAATTTTCATTTCTTTGATCAATAGTGATTTAGAGCACCTTTTCATGTGAGTAGAAATGGTTCTAATTTCTTCATCTGAAAATTTTCTGCTCATATTCTTTCACCATTTATCAATTGGAGAATGTCTTGCATTCTTATAAATTTGAGACAATTTTCTAAGTATTTAAAAAATAAGTCCTTTAGAAATAAGTCCTTTATCATAACTCTTGGATGTAATTTTTTTCACAGTTTTCTCCTTCTCTTCTAATCTTGTTTGCATTTTTTTGAGAAAAATTTTAAAACCTAATATAATCAAGTTATATGGGGTAATTTTGCAGCAATGACATTTGCAAAACCTTTGGTTACAATTTTCCCCACCTTCCCCCCATCCCCTCCCTGAGATGGCAGATTGACTAATACATGTCATATATGTTAAATACAATAGATGTATAAATGTCCATATAATTATTTTGCTGAATAAGAAGAATTGGATTTTGAAATAGTGAACAATTAACCTGTGAAGAAAATAAAAAATGCAGAGGGACAAAAACAGAGGGATGGGGAATTATACGGAGTGTTTCACACTGATTTCCCAGAGTTTTTTCATTGGGTATAGCTGGCACAATCCATGACTGCTTTGTTAGAACTGATTTAGTTCATCTCATTGTTGAAGAGAGCCATGTTCATCAGAATTGATCATAATATAATATTGTTGTTGAAGTATATAATGATTTCCTGGTCCTGCTCATTTCATTCAGCATCAGTTTTGGACAGGACAATAATATTCCATAACATTCATATATCACAGTTTATTCAGCCATTCTCCAGCTGATGGGCATTCACTCAGTTTCCAGTTTCTGGCCACTATAAAGAGGGCTGCCACAAACATAATTTCACATACAGGTCCCTTTCCCTTCTTTAAGATCACATTGGGATATAAACCTAGTCGTAGAACTATTTGATCAAAGGGTATGCACAGTTTCATAACTTTTTTAAGCATAGTTCAAAATTGCTCTCCAGAATAGCTGGATGAATTCACAATTCCACCCACAATGTATCAATGTCCCAGTTTTCCCAAATCCCCTCCAACATTCAGCATTTTCTTTTCCTGTCATTCTAGACAATCTGGCAGGTATGTAGTGGTATCTCAGAGTTGTTTTAATTTATATTTCTCTAATAAATAATGCCTTAGAGTATCTTTATATATGGCTAGGAATAGTTTCAATTTCTTTGTCTGAGAATTGTCTATTCATAACTTTTGACCATTTATTAACTGGACAATGGCTTGGTTTCTTATAAATTAGAGTCAATTCTCTATATATTTTGGAAATGAGGACTTTATCAGAAACTTTGACTATAAAAATATTTTCCCAGTTTATTGCTTACCTTCTAATCATGTCTGCATTAATTATATTTGTAGGAAAATTTTTTCCATTTCATATAATAAAATGTTTCTATTTTGTTTTTTTTTCCCTTTTTTAAATTTTATTTTTATTTTATTTTATAGTTTTAACATTTTTTTGACAGTACATATGCATGGGTAATTTTTTACAACATTATCCCTTGCACTTACTTCTATTCAGATTTTTTCCCTTCCTCCCCCAACCCCCTCCCCCAGATGGCAAGCAGTCTTATATATGTTAACTATATTACAGTATATTCTAGATACAATATATGTGTGTAGAACCGAATTTTTTGTTGCACAGGAAGAATTGGATTCAGAAGGTAAAAATAACAGTTTACATTCATTTCCCAGTGTTCCTTTTCTGGATGTAGCTGGTTCTGTCCATCATTAATCAATTGGAATTGGATTAGCTCTTCTCTATGCTGAAGAAATCCACTTCCATCAGCATACATCCTCGTACAGTATCATTGTTGAAGTGTATAATGATCTTCTGGTTCTGCTCATTTCACTCAGCATCAGTTGATGTAAGTCTCTCCAAGCCTCTCTGTATTTCTCCTTTTGGTCATTTCTTATAGAACAATAATATTCCATAACATTCATATACCATAGTTTACGCAACCATTCTCCAATTGATGGACATCCATTCATCTTCCAGCTTCTAGCCATTATGAAAAGGGCTGCCACAAATATTTTGGCACATACAGGTCCCTTTCCCTTCTTTAGTAGTTCCTTGGGGTATAAGCCCAGTAGTAGTATGGCTGGGTCAAAGGGTATGCACATTTTGATAACTTTTTGGGCATTATTCCAGATTGCCCAAATGTCTTTCCAATTATTTAAATATGACTTTATGTTTGTGGCAAGTGTTTTGTAATTTTGCTCATATAATTCCTGACTCTCCTTTGGTAGATATATTCCCAAATATTTTATACTATCGACTGTTATTTTGAATGGTATTTCTCTTTGTATCTCTTGCTGTTGGATTGTGTTGGTAATGTATAAAAATCCTGAGGATTTATGTGGATTTATTTTGTATCCTGCAACTTTGCTAAAATTCTGAATTATTTCTAATAGCTTTTTAGCAGAGTCTTTGGGGTTCTCTAAGTATACCATCATGTCATCTGCGAAAAGTGACAATTTGATTTCTTCATTTCCTACTCTAATTCTTTGGATCTCTTTCTCGGCTCTTATTGCCAAGGCTAGAGTTTCTAGTACTATATTGAATAGTAATGGTGATAGTGGGCAACCTTGTTTCACTCCTGATCTTACAGGGAAAGGTTCTAATTTATCACCATTACATATGATGTTTACTGAAGGTTTTAAATATATGCTCCTTATTATTTTAAGGAATAGTCCATTTATTCCTATACTCTCAAGCGTTTTTAGTAGGAATGGATGTTGGATTTTATCAAATGCCTTTTCTGCATCTATTGAGATGATCATATGGTTTTTATTAATTTGATTATTAATATGGTCAATTATACTAATAGTTTTCCTAATATTAAACCAGCCCTGCATTCCTGGTATAAATCCCACTTGGTCATAGTGTATTATCCTGGGGATGATTTTCTGAAGTCTATTTGCTAATATCTTATTTAAGATTTTAGCATCAATATTCATTAAGGAAATTGGTCTATAGTTTTCTTTCTCAGTTTTCGATCTACCTGGTTTAGGTATCAGTACCATGTCTGTGTCATAGAAGGAAGTTGGTAGGACTCCTTCAATCCCTATTTTTTCAGATAGTTTATATAACATTGGGGCTAATTGTTCTTTAAATGTTTGGTAGAATTCACCTGTAAATCCATCTGGTCCTGGGGAATTTTTCTTAGGAAGTTGGTTAATAGCTTGGTCTATTTCTTTTTCTGAGATGGGACTAGTTAGACTACTTACTTCTTCCTCTGTTATTCTGGGCAAGCTATATTTTTGAAGGTATTCTTCCATTTCATTTAAGTTATCGAATTTATCGGCATAAAGTTGAGCAAAGTAGCTCCTTACTATTGTTCTAATTTCCTCTTCATTAGTGGTGAGTTCACCCTTTTCATTTTCAAGACTATCAATTTGCTTTTTCTCTTTCCTTTTTTTAATCAGGTTTACTAAGGGTTTGTCTATTTTGTTGGTTTTTTCATGAAACCAACTCTTAGTTTTATTAATTAATTCAATAGTTTTTTTTTTTACTTTCAATTTTATTAATCTCACCTTTTATTTTTTGAATTTCAAGTTTTGTGTTTGTCTGGGGGTTTTTAATTTGTTCCTTTTCTAGCAATTTTAGTTGTAAGCCCAATTCGTTGGCCCTCTCTTTCTCTATTTTTTGCAAGTAGGCCTGTAGAGATATAAAACTTCCCCTTATTACTGCTTTGGTTGTATCCCACACATTTTGGTATGATGTCTCATTATTGTCATTTTCTTGGGTGAAGTTATTAGTTATGTCTATGATTTGCTGTTTTACCCAATCATTCTTTAGTATAAGATTATTTAGTTTCCAATTATTTTTTGGTCTATTTTCCCCTAGCTTTTTATTAAATGTTATTTTGATTGTGTTATGGTCTGAAAAGGATGCATTTACTATTTCTGCCTTACTGCATTTGATTTTGAGGTTTTTATGTCCTAGTATATGATCAATTTTTGTATAGGTTCCATGAACTGCTGAGAAGAAAGTATATTCCTTTCTGTATCTATTTAGCTTTCGCCAAAGATCTATCATATCAAACTTTTCTAGTATTCTATTTACCTCTTTGACTTCTTTCTTATTTATTTTGTGGTTTGATTTATCTAATTCTGAGAGTGCAAGGTTGAGATCTCCTGCTATTATAGTTTTGCTATCTATTTCCTCTTGCAGCTCTCTTAATTTCTCTTTTAAGAATTTAGATGCTGCACCACTTGGTGCATACATGTTTAATATTGATACTGCTTCACTATTGATGCTTGCCTTTAGCAGGATATAATGCCCTTCCTTATCTCTTTTAATTAGATCAATTTTTGTTTTTGCTTGATCTGAGATGAGGATGGCTACTCCTGCTTTTTTGGTTTTGCCTGAAGCATAATAGATTCTGCTCCACCCTTTTACTTTTAGTTTTAATGTCTCACCCTGTTTCAGGTGTGTTTCCTGTAAACAACATATAGTAGGATTCTGACTTTTAATCCAGTCTGCTAACTGCTTCCTCTTTATGAGGCAGTTTGCTCCATTCACATTTAGGGTTAGAAGGACTAATTCTATATTGCTTGCCATCCTATTAACCCCTGCTTATGCTTTTCCCCTTTCCTTCCCTTTTACCCTCCTATCCAGTATTAAACTGGTGAACACCACTTGCTTTTCACAGCCCTCCCTTTTTAGGATCCCTCCCCCACCTTAAAGATCCTCCCCTTATTTTACCCCTTTTCCTCGAAATTACTGTATTCCCTTCCCCTTAGCTTACTCCTTCCCTTTCACTTTTCAATGAAGTGGAAGAAGTTTCACCATAAATCGAATATGTCTATTGATACACGCTATGTTCATCTCCCTCCTTTCTTTCTCTCAGATATAATAGGTTACCTTTGCCTCTTCATGAGATGTAGTACCACCACTTTACACTTTTTTATGATATAATCTCCTTTCCACCTCTAGTTTTTAAGACAAATTGTACATATGTTCTTTACATATTTTTTTGACAGAAGTATAGTTCTCAATATTTCTTTTTACCTTTTTAGAAATCTCTTGAGTTCTGTATTTGAAGATCAAACCTTTTATGTAGGTCTGGTTTTTTCATCAAAAATAGATGGAATTCATTTATTTCGTTAAATGTCCATCTTCTTCCCTGGAAAATGATGCTCATTCTTGCTGGGTAAGTTATAGCATAGACAATGAAGCAATATCAACTAAATATATATGCACCAAAAGGTATACCATCTAACTTCCTAAAGTAGAAGTTAAGAGAGTTGCAAGAAGAAATCAACAACAAAAATATTATAGTGGGAGATCTCAACCATGCACTCTCAAAATTAGATAAATCAAATCACAAAACAAATAAGAATGAAATTAAAGAGGTAAATCGAATATTAGGAAAATTAGGTATGATAGATCTTTGAAGAAAACTGAATAGTATATACCAAGATAAGATCAAAATGGGTCCATAATTTAGGCATAAATAATGAGATCATAAATAGATTAGAGGAACAGAGGATAGTCTACCTCTCAGACTTGTGGAGGAGGAAGTAATTTATGACCAAAGGAGAATTAGAGATCGTTATTGATCACAAAATAGAAGATTTTGATTACATCAAATTAAATAGCTTTTGTATAAACAAAACTAATGCAAACAAATTTAGAAGGGAAATAACAAATTGGGAAAATATTTTTACAGTTAAAGGTTCTGATAAAGGCCTCATTTCCAAAATATATAGAGAATTGACTCTAATTTATAAGAAATCAAACCATTCCCCAATTGATAAATGAGCAAAGGATATGAACAATTTTCAGATGATGAAATTGAAACTATATCCACTCATATGAAAGAGTGTTCCAAATCACTACTGATCAGAAAAAATGCAAATTAAGATAACTCTGAGATACCACTACACACCTGTCAGATAGGCTAAGATGACAGGAAAAGATAATGATGAATGTTGGAGGGGATGTGGGAAAACTGGGACACTGATGCATTGTCGGTGGATTTATGAGAGAATCCAGCCATTCTGGAGAGCAATTTGGAACTATGTCCAAAAAGTTATCAAATTTTACATGCCCTTTGATCCAGCAGTATTACTACTGGGATTATATCCCAAAGAAATACTAAAGAAGGAAAAGGGACCAGTATGTGCCAATATGTTTGTGGCACCTCTTTTTGTAGTGGCTAGAAACTAGAAAATGAATGGATGCCCATCAATTGGAGAATGTTTGGGTAAATTATGGTATATTAATGTTATGGAATATTATTGCTCTGTAAGAAATGACCAGCAGGATGAATACAGAGAGGCTTGGAGAGACTTACATGATCTAATGCTGAGGGAAAAGAGCAGAACCAGGAGATCACTATCCACTTCAACAATGATATTGTATATTCTAATTGAAGTGGATATCTTCAACCTAGAGAAGATCCAATTCAGTTCCAGTAGATCAATGATGGACAGAAACAGCTACACCCAGAGAAGGAACACTGGGAAAGGAGTGTAAAATGTTTGTACTATTGTCTTTCTACCCAGGTTACTTATAACTTCGGAATCCAATTCTTACTGTGCAAAAAGAAATTTGGTTTTACACACATATATTATATGTAGGATATACTGTAACACATTTAATATATATGGGATTGCCTGGCATCTAGGGGAGGGAGTAGAGGGAAGGAGGGGAAAATTGGAAAAGTGAATACAAGGGATAATATTGTAAAAAATTACCCATGCTTATGTACTGTCTAAAATTATAATTATAAATTAATAAATTATCAAAAAAGAAAAAAAAAGAAAAAGAAAACTGAATGGTGACAGAAAATAATATACATTCTTCTCAGCAGTTCATGAAGCCTATACTAAAATTGACTATATATTAGGACATAAAGACCTCAAAATTAAATGCAAGAAGAAAAAATAGAGCATGCATTCTTTTTAGATCACGATTCAATAAATACTAAATTCAACAAAAAGCTAGGAGTAAATAGACAAAAAATTAATTGGAAACTAAATAATCTCATTTTAAAGAATCATTCAGTGAAACAGCAAATTACAGATATGATTAATAATTTCACCCAAGATAATGATAATGATGAGACATCTAGCAAAATCTGTAGAATGCACTCAAAATAGTAATAAGGGGAAATTTTATATCTCTTGAGGCTTACTTGAATAAAATATAGAAAGAGAAGCTCAATCAATTGGACTTGTAACTTAAAAAGCTAGAAAAAAACCAAATTAAAACTCCACAATTAAATACTAAATTTGAAATTCTAAAATTAAAAGGAGAAATTAATTATATAAAAAGAAAAAAAATCTATTGAATTAATAAACAAAACTAAGACGTGGTTTTATGAAAAAATCAATAAAATAGATAAACCTATTGTAAATCTGATTAGAAAAAATAAAGAAGAAATTCAAATTGTTAGTCTTAAAAATGAAAATGTAGAACTTTACACCAATGAAGAAGAAATAATAGCAATAACATGGAGTTACTTTGCCCAAATTTATGCCAATATATTGGAGAACCTAAGTGAAATGGATAAGGACTTCCAAAATTATAGGCTTCTAGATTTATAGAGGAGGAAGTAAATTCCTTAAATAGTCCCATTTCAGAAAACAGACAAACAAACAAACAAAAACAAAAACAAAAACAAAAACAAAACAAAAAAAAAGAACAATAGAACAAGCTATTAATAAACTCCCTAAGAAAACATTCCCAGGACCAAATGGATTTATATGTGAATTCTACCCAACATTTAAAGAACAATTAAACCCAATTCTATATAAACTATTAGAAAAAATAGGGAATGAAGGAGTCTTACCAAATTCCTTTTATGACATATACATGTTACTGATACCAAACCAGGTAGGTTGAAAACAGAGAAGGAAAATTACAAACCAATCTCCCTAATGAATATTTATGCTAAAATCTTAAATAAAATATTAGCAAAAATTATGGAAAATCATCCCCAGGATAGTACAACATGACCAAGTAGGATTTATACCAGGAATGAAGGGCTGATTCAATATTAGACCAACTAATAGTATAATTGATCATATTAATAACCACATTAAAAAAAAACACTATGATCATCTCAATAAATGCAGAAAAAGCATTTGATAAAATACAACATTTATTCCTATTAAAAACACTTGAGAATATGGGAATAAATGGAATTTTCGTTAAAATAATTGGTAGCATTTATTTAAAACCATCAGAAAGCATCATATGTAATGGGGATGAACTGGGACCATTCCCAAAAAGATAAGGAGTGAAACAAATTTGCCCATTATCATTATTCAATATTGTATTAGTAATGCTAGCTTTGGCAATGAGTTGAGAAAGAGATTAAAGGAATTAGAGTAGGTAATTAGGAAACCAAATTATCATTCTTTGCAGATGATATGTTGGTATAATTTGAGAACCCCAGAGATTCTACTAAAAAGATATTAGAAATAATCCACACCTTTAGCCAAGTTACAGTTGATGAATTATGTGGATTTATTTTGTATCCTGTAACTTGGCTAAAGATTAATGCATAATGGGCAAATTTGTTAATTTGGAGGGGATGTGCGAAAACTGGGACACTGATAAATTGTTGCTGGAATTGTGATCCAGCAGTGTTACTTGTATGTGCAAGAATGTTTGTGGTAGCCCTCTTTATGTTGGCCAGAAATTGGAAACTGAGTGGATGCCCATCAATTAAAGAATGGCTTAATAAATTGTGGCATATGAATATTATGTTGTATTATTGTTATGCAAGAAATGACCAGCAGTATGATTTCAGAAAGGCCTGTTGAGACTTACATGAAGTAATACTGAATGAAATGACGAGGACCAGGGCATCATTATATACTTCAACAACAATACTATATGATGATCAATTCTGATGGACATGGCCCTCTTCAACAATGAGATGAACCAAATAAGTTCCAATAGACCAGTAATGAATTGAACCAGCCACACTGAAAGAATTCTGGGAAATGAGTGTGAACCATTACATAGAATTCTCAGTCCCTCTATTTTTGTCTGCCTGTGTTTTTTATTTCTTTCACAGGTTAATTGCACACTATTTCAAAGACTGATTCTTCTTGTACAGCATAATAACTATATGGACATGTGTACATATATTGTATTTAACATATGTTTTAACATGTATTGGTTAACCTGCCATCTGAAGGAGGAGTTGGAGGGAAGGAGGGGAAAAATTGGAACAAAAGGTTTTGCAATTGTCAATGCTGAAAAATTACCCACGCATATATCTTGTAAATAAAAATCTATCATAAAAAAAAGTAATTGCTGTCAAATTTTGTCACATTCTTTTTCTGTGTTTATTAACATAATCATGTAATTTCTTTTAATTTGCTTATTGATAAACTTCATTATGCTAATACCATCCCTTCACTCCTGGTATAAACCCAATTGGTCATGATATATTATTCTGGTGATAATTTCCTATAATCTCTTTGCTTACATTTTATTTATAATTTTCACATTAATATTCATCAGGGAAAGTGGTCTATAATTTTCTTTCTCTGTTTTTACTCTACATTCTTTAAGCATAAACACCATATGAAATTAAACTCTCTTTTAGCTTTCTTTTACACAATTGGATCAAATAACTATTAAAGATTAGTTGCTAAAAATAAAATGTTGAATCATAAATTATTTATTTTTTATTATATCTTTTTATTTACAAGATATATACAGGGGTAATTTTTCAGCATTGAGAAGTGAAAACCTTTTGTTACAATTTTCTCATCTACCCTTCCCCACTTCTACAGATAGCAAGTTGACCAATATATGTTATATATGTTCAAGTATATGTTAAATAGAATATAATGTATACATGTACATATAAGTATTTTGCTATATAGAAAGATTCAGACTTTGAAATAGTGTACAATTAATCTGTGAAGGAAATCAAAAATGCATACAGATAAAAATAGAGGGATTGGGAATTCTATGTAGTGGTTCATACTCATTCTCCACAGTTCTTTCACTGGTGTAGCTTGTTCAATTCATTACTGCTCTATTGGAACTGATTTGGTTCATCTCATTGTTGAAGAGGACCATGTCCATCAGAATTGATCATCATATAATGATGAGACATCATATCAAAATCTTTGGGATGCAACTAAAGCGGTAATAAGGGGAAATTTTATATCTTTAGAGGCTTATTTGAAGAAAATTGAGAAAGAGAAGATTAACGAATTGGGCTTACAACTTAAAAGGCTAGAAAAAGACCAAATTATAAACCCCCAACCAAAAATTAAACTCGAAATACAAAAATTAAAAGGAGAAATCAATAAAATTGAAAGTAAAAAAACTATTGAATTAATAAATAAAACCAAGAGTTGGTTTTATGAAAAAGCCAATAAAATAGATAAACCTTTGGTAAATTTGATCAAAAAAAAGAAAGAGGAAAATCAAATTGATAGTCTTACAAATGAAAAGGGGGATCTTTCCACCAATGAAGAGGAAATTAGAGAAATAATAAGGAGTTACTTTGCCCAACTTTATGCCAATAAATTTGATAACTTTAGTGAAATGGATGACTTCCTCCAAAAATATAGGCTCCCTAGATTAACAGAGGAGGAGATAAATTGCTTAAATAGTCCCATTTCAGAAAAAGAAATAGAACAAGCTATTAATCAACTCCCCAGGAAAAAAATCCCCAGGGCCAGATGGATTCACATGTGAATTCTACCAAACATTTAAAGAACAATTAGCCCCAATGTTATATAAATTATTTGAAAAAATAGGGGATGAAGGAGTCCTACCAAATTCCTTTTATGACACAGACATGGTACTGATACCTAAACCTGGTAGATCGAAAACTGAGAAAGAAAACTATAGACCAATCTCCTTAATGAATATTGATGCTAAAATCTTAAATAAGATATTAGCAAAAAGACTTCAGAAAATCATCTCCAAGATAATACACTATGATCAAGTAGGATTTATTCCAGGAATGCAGGGCTGGTTTAATATTAGGAAAACTATTAATATAATTGACCATATTAATAATCAAATTAATAAGAACCATATGATCATCTCAATAGATGCAGAAAAAGCATTTGACAAAATCCAACATCCATTCCTACTAAAAACTCTTGAGAGTATAGGAATAAATGGATTATTCCTTAGAATAATCAGGAGTATATATTTAAGACCGTCAGTAAGCATAATATGCAATAGAAATAAACTGCAACCTTTCCCAGTAAGATCAGGAGTGAAACAAGGCTGCCCACTATCACCATTACTATTCAATATAGTACTAGAAACGCTAGCCTCGGCAATAAGAGCCGAGAAAGAGATTCAAGGAATTAGAGTAGGAAATGAGGAAATTAAACTATCACTTTTTGCAGATGACATGATGGTATACTTAGAGAACCCCAAAGACTCTGCTAAAAAGCTACTAGAAATAATTCAAAATTTCAGCAAAGTGGCAGGATACAAAATAAATCCACATAAATCCTCGGCATTTTTATATATCACTAACAAAATGCAACAGCAAGAGATACAAAGAGAAATTCCATTCCAAACAAATGTTGAGAGTATAAAATATTTGGGAATCCATCTACCAAAGAAAAGTCAGGAATTATATGAGAAAAATTACAAAACACTTGCCACAAAAATAAAATCAGATTTAAATAATTGGAAAGACATTCAGTGCTCTTGGATAGGCCGAGCGAATATAATAAAGATGACAATACTCCCCAAACTAATCTATTTATTTAGTGCTATACCAATCAGACTCCCAAGAAACTATTTTAATGACCTAGAAAAAATAACAACAAAATTCATATGGAAGAATAAAAGGTCAAGAATTGCAAGGGAACTAATGAAAAAAAACTCAGAGGAAGGTGGTCTAAGTGTACCTGATCTAAAGCTATATTATATAGCAGCAGTCACCAAAACCATTTGGTATTGGCTAAGAAATAGACCAGTAGATCAGTGGAACAGATTAGATACAAAGGACAAAAAAGGGTGCATCTATAGCAATCTAATCTTTGACAAACCCAAAGATTCCAACATTAGGGATAAAAATTCATTATTCGGAAAAAACTGTTGGGAAAACTGGAAATTAGTATGGCAGAAATTAGATATGGATCCACACTTAACACCATATACCAAGATAAGATCAAAATGGGTCCATGATTTAGGCATAAAGAGGGAGATAATCAATAGATTAGAGGAACAGAGGATAATCTACCTCTCAGACCTGTGGAGGAGGAAGGAATTTATGACCAGAGGAGAACTAGAGATCATTATTGATCACAAAATAGAAGATTTTGATTACATCAAACTAAAAAGTTTCTGTACAAATAATACTAATGCAAACAAGATTAGAAGGGAAGTAACAAATTGGGAAAATATTTTTAAAAACAAAGGTTCTGACAAAGGTCTCATTTCCAAAATATATAGAGAACTGACCATGATTTATAAGAAACCGAACCATTCTCCAATTGATAAATGGTCAAAGGATATGAACAGACAATTCTCAGAGGAAGAAATTGAAACTATATCCACTCACATGAAAGAGTGTTCCAAATCACTACTGATCAGAGAAATGCAAATTAAGACCACTCTGAGATACCACTACACACCTGTCAGATTGGCTAAGATGACAGGAACAAATAATGACAAATGTTGGAGGGGATGTGGGGAAATTGGGACACTAATACATTGCTGGTGGAGTTGTGAAAGAATCCAGCCATTCTGGAGAGCAATCTGGAATTATGCCCAAAAAGTTATCAAACTGTGCATACCCTTTGACCCAGCAGCGCTACTACTGGGATTATATCCCAAAGAAATACTAAAGAGCGGAAAGAGACATATATGTGCCAAAATGTTTGTGGCAGCTCTTTTTGTTGTAGCTAGAAACTGGAAGATGAATGGATGTCCATCAGTTGGAGAATGGTTGGGTAAATTGTGGTATATGAAAGTTATCGAATATTATTGCTCGGTAAGAAATGACCAGCAGGAGGAATACAGAGAGGGTTGGAGAGACTTAAATCAACTGATGCTGAGTGAAATGAGCAGAACCAGAAGATCACTGTACACTTCAACAACAATACTGTATGAGGATGTATTCTGATGGAGGTGGAAATCTTCAACATAAAGAAGATCCAACTCACTTCCAGTTGATCAATGATGGACAGAGGTAGATACACCCAGAGAAGAAACACTGGGAGGGGAATGTAAATTGTTAGCACTAATATCTGTCTGCCCAGGTTGCATGTACCTTCGGATTCTAATGTTTATTGTGCAACAAGAAAATGATACTCACACACATGTATTGTACTTAGACTATATTGTAACACATGTAAAATGTATGGTATTGCCTGTCATCGGGGGGAGGGAATAGAGGGAGGGGGGGGTAATTTGGAAAAATGAATACAAGGGATAATATTATAAAATATATATATATATATATATATAATAAAAAAAAATTAAAAAAAAAAAAAAAAAAGAATTGATCATCATATAGTATTGTTGTTGAAGTATATAATGATCTCCTGGCTCAGAAATTATTAATAGTAATGATACATTTGAATAAACAACTTTTCTTGTTTTTCTCCAACATCAGTAAATATCATTACTTGATATGAATTATAAGACAGGAGCATATCCAAGTGTGTCAAGATGATTCATATTCTATTAAAGCATGTAGTAAAAAATTACCTTAGCAATTAATGGATTTTAGGGAGATGGATATCTAGAAAAGCTTCAGTTGTATAGTACCCTTTTACTGTGCAAAATTGCTTCTGTAGCAGCTCCATTCTTTATTTTCTTGAGTACAGATCAATGTAAATATCAATTTTCCCTTTTAATGGGAAAATATGGAAACAAATACTTGCTTTATAATAGCGTCTGATGCTTAAAGTATAATTAAATGCATAAAGTTAAATGTTTATATTTATATATTTGTCATTTATTACTTTACCTTATCTGATTCTTGATTTTACTTGTAACTTCAGAGAAAAAACTCTTTATCTTATGTATATTAACAACTGGTAGTTCTGGAAAATTGTTTAATTTATTTTCCAATATATTTGAAAATATTTAATTAAAGGTAATTCATTATGTCTTTATGAAGATCATCTCTTTTTTTGTCCTTCTGGGGAGAATCAACATTGTATAATGGATAGCAGACCAGTGATGGGATAATACAAATTTACATTCAGGTTTCATATTTTACACATGATTGCTTTCCAACCATAGCCAAGCCACCTAGACCCTCAATTTCACAAACAATTCCACTGAATAGCTTGGACATGATTTTCTAATCTCTACATGAATCAAATAGAAGATGCAGATAACGAAACATTCTATTACTCATTTTTCTTAATATTTAGCAGAACAAGTCAATTTGTTCATGCCTTTCACTGAGTGAATTCCACTAATCTTCATTACTTTTTTTCTTCTAAGCCTTCTTTGTCATTATTATAAGAACTTCATCATCTCAAATGCTCTAAACTTCTCTGTGTTCTTCTTTATGTAATAAATATCTGAACTTGTGATTGAAGGCCTGATCTGCAATTCATATTCAATATTCTTTATATTTTGCAATCTATGTGATGACTTTATAAGACTCCTTAAAGTCTAGTTTATCTCAACTCTGGAGAACACATAAGAGATTAACTAATTGTTTCTTTTCAACTTAGTATGTGAAATCAAATAATTTTGTAATTGGCTTCAGAGTTAAACAGACTGTGATGGAACTAATTATGAATTCATAATACACAACTCATACCTGTTCCTTCCAAATTAAGTATGTTTGTGATATGTCAGATATGCTATTATCTCCCCTATAAAGCTGTTATGTTTCATGGAATGCTTAGAATCTCACCTCTGATATTTGTTTGTTTGTTTGTTTTGCTTTCTGTTTATTGTTTTTTAATTTTATGTGAATGATTCTCTGAAGAAAAAGTACAACTTAAAATTTTTCCAGCAACAACATTTTAACATGTTCAAAAATCTATCAGAAGTGAAATAACTGGTTTTAATATCAGTGGTTGTCATTTGATGGGTCCTATTAGCAACCATTTCTGGGAAGAAAGTTTCCTGATCTGGTCCAAAAAGTATTTAGTTCTTTGTAAGAAACTATAAGCAGGATGATTTCAGAGAGGTCTGGAGAGACTTACATGAACTGATGCTAAGTGAAATGAACAGAAGTAGGGAATCATTGTACACAGCGAGAAGATTATATGATGGCTCTCTTTAACAATGAAATGATTCAGACCAGTTACGATGGTCTTGTGATAAAAAAAAAGTCATCTACATCCAGAGAAAGGAATGTGGAAACTGAGTGTGGCGTAGCATTTTCACTCTTTTTGTTGTTGATTGCTTTCACTTTATTTTCCTTCTCATTTTTTGTGCATATATTGTATTTAATATATTTCTATCATATTTAACATATTTGGCACCTAAAGCAGAGGGTAATAGAAGGGGGAGAAAAATTAGAACACAAGTTTTTGCAAGGGTTAATGCTGAAGGATTATTCATGCTTTGTGTTTTGAAAAATAAAAATATTTAATAAAAAAAAGGATCTAGTTATTCGAGTAAAGAAAAAAATGTACCACATACTGAAATAAGGGAATCCTAAGAGAGATAAAGGACACCTAGGGTCAGAAAAAAACACTTATCATCCTTTTGCTTCCTACATTTATGTTTCTGTTGCTCCAAGTTTGGACCCATTCTTCCCAAAGATATTGTTTATGTACAGGAGGGAGAGGGACATGTATGTTGGTGGGGGAGTATTATATATAAACTACTTTAATTCTGAGTCCATTTTGTTCAGTGTTTGAGTGAGTGTGTAGAGGCAAAAGATTTGAACAATTTTGCAGGGGTAAATGTATTCTATTTAAATCTCTCCTTACATTAATTGATAAATGCAATATATCAATTGGCTAATTTATATTGGAAAATACATTGGTGATGCTTCATGACCAAAACAATGTAGTATAACACTCACATTCTTATCTTATCCATAAGAATACTGAATAGAAAAAGAATAATTATGCTAGGAAGACCAGAAGTGCTTTAGTAGAAGAAAAGTCCAAAACCTGTATGACAATAAAATGCTAAAGACAGAATTTATTTTAATACTTCAATGTAAATTCTGACTAAGAAATAAGAGAGGGAAATATATATTGCTCTGTTTTTGGATGTATTTTTCTTCTTTATGACACATAAAATAGTCCATTTTCATGGTCATTTCATATTACTGATTCTGATTGTAGTATTCTCATATAATAAGTTTGCTTACTTACTGATTTTAGCACAATTGATCCTTCTCATATAAAACTTTTGATAAATATAGGGAGCATGGAAATAGTTGTTTGGGAATAATAATTAAGTTTGGATAGCTTTAACATGCAGATTTGGATCATTTATGTAGATTCAGTCAGACATACTAGGAGAAATTTAGTTACATGAATTTCAATGCGGGAACAATCAAATTAATTTAGAACAGAATTTAAACTGATTACTTCATCCTTACTGAACTTTTTGTGCCAGTCTCTCACTTGAACAAAATGAAATAGGCTTATACAATCTCACCATGAATTCCATAGGAATGAAGTAATTTTGCTGGCCTCTTCATATTACCCAATCATATCACTGAAATGAGTAATAAAGTCCTTTGACTTATTAGAATATCCTATACAGCATATCAGATTTTTATGGATACTTAAATTAATTAGCTAATTTGATATGTTTTAAATATTTTAAAATTTACATTATATCTAATTTGAATTCTTTTAGATAGCATATAAACATTCTTATTTATTGAAATAAATTTTATTTTTGTTTCTTGTGGGTTAATCATTTTAAGTCATGAATCATTACCAATTATGATAACTTCAGAAAAATTTAAGGGATTATATTTCTAGGCAGCAAAGTCTTTTTTACTCAAATTCGATTTCATATCTCAATTTGTGTGTGCCACATCCATGACTGTGTTCTATATTGACAGGACTATGTGTCTGAAGTATAATATGATGAAAAGTTCAAGGGCTATTTTTAAAAAATAGATTAGACTTCTGGGCGAGGAAGTGCATAGCTGCTTGAGTTCCACATTTTCTCTCAGAATTTACTTCATGACAGGCCTCAGAAGTAATGCTTGACCAGAAACACACACACACACACACACAAAATTACCAATAGAAGACGTCCTTGAAATTCGCCAGAGAATGTCTGTGTTTGCTCGGGGGAGGGGATGAACAGACTGGGTGCAAGCTGAAGACAGGAGCGAGAGCAAGACAGGCAGCTCACACTGCACAGACCCGAGGAGAGAGGGGTGCAATCTCTTCTGTTTATATGAAACGATCTTTAACCCAGTGTGGATAGTCCATCTTGGCAGCAAGCCAGGAGCAGCAGAGAAGGTGTAAACAATGGAGGTAAAGAATAAAACCCTGGAAAGCTAGCATCTTTCCAAATTTGACTACCCCCACCCTCACCCAGAGTGACTCAGCACATTTTTAGAGCATTAGATCTCAGATGCAGCATGAAGCCATCACTCTCCTGCTAGTGCCTCACTGCTGTCTCCCACAGTCTGTACAGAAAGCCCCGGAACCCCATCCAGCCCCATCCCCCCCCCCCCCCCCGAAACAGATCAATTGTTTCTCTTGTCAATGTGTTTTCTTCAATTCCACTCTAACAAAATGAACAAAAAATTTAAAAGGGCTCTAAGCATTGACAGCTTCTGTATGGATAGAGAGCAGACTTCAAACCCTGAGGAGACTAAAAATAAACTTTTTCCAGAGGAATCCCCTAAGGGGGATATGATCTGCTCCTCAATACACAAAACTCTCATAGAGGAAATCAAAAAGGCTCCCTGAAAAATGTGAGGAAAAAAAGAGTCAAGACACTATTTTCCAGGAAATTATCAAAGAAAACTACCCAGACATTTTGGAAACAGGGTAAAATAGACACTGAAAAAATCAACCACATACTGAAAGGGACCCTAAAATCAAAATGCCAAGATATATAGTGGCCAAGTTCAAAACCATCAGACGAAGGAAAAAATATTGGAATCTGCTAGAAAACAGCAATTCAGATATGGAGGAGCCAAAATAAGGATAACCCAGGATCTAGCAGCAACCACATTAAAAGAACAAAGGGCCTGGAAAATGATATTCTGAAAGGCTAAGGAACTTGGTATGCAGCCAAGAATAACTTACCCAGTAAAAATGAGCATGCTTTTCCAGGGAAGAAGATGGACTTTTAACAAAATAAATGAGTTCCATCTATTCTTGATGAAAAAAACAGATCTACACAAAATGTTTTATCTTCAAATACAGAATTTAAGAGATTTCTAGAAAGGTAAAAATATATCTTGAGAACTGTATTTCTGCCATAAAGATATGTAAAGAACACATGTATAATTTATCCTAGAAACTAGAGGTGGAAAGGAAATTATATCATAAAAAAGGGTAAAATGGTGGTATGACATCTCATGAAGAGGCAAAGGTAACCTATTATATCTGAAAGAAGTAAAGGAGGGGGATGAACATAGTGTGCATCACTAGACATATTCGATTTATGGTGAAACTTCTTCCACTTCATTGAAAAGTGGGAGGGAAGGAGTAAGCTAAGGGGAAGGGAATACAGAAATTGTGAGGAAAAGGGGTAAAATAGGGGGAGGAACATTAAGGTGGGGGAAGGATACTAAAAAGGAAGGGCTGTGAAAAGCAAGTAGTGCTCACAAGTTTAATACGGGGCAGGGGGTTAAGAGGGAAGGAAAGGAGAAAAGCATAAGCAGGGGTTAACAGGATGGCAAGAAATATAGAATTAGTCATTCTAACCATAAGTGTGAATGGGGTAAACTCCCCCATAAAGAGGAAGCAGTTAGCAGACTGGATTAAAGCCAGAATCCTACTATATGTTGTTTAAAGGAACTACACCTGAAACCAGGTGATACATTCAGAATAAAAGTAAAAGGGTAGAGCAGAATCTACTATGCTTTAGGTGAAGCAAAAAGGCAGGGGTAGCCATCCTCATCTCGGATCAAGCAAAAACAAAAATTGATCTCATTAAATAGATAAGGAAGGGAATTATATCTTGCTAAAGGGTAGCATAGATAATGAAGCAGTATCAATATTAAACATATAAACACCAAGTGATACAGCATCTAAATTCTTAAAAGAGAAAATAAGAGAGCTGCAATAAGAAATAGATAGCAAAATTATAATAGGGGGAGATCTCAACCTTGGACTCTCAGAATTAGATAAATCAAACCACAAAATAAATAAGAAAGAAGTCAAAGAGGTAAATAGAATATTAGAAAAAATTGATATGATAGATTTCTGGCGAAAGCTAAATGGAGACAGAAAGGAGTACACGTTCTCCTCAGCAGTTCATGGAACCTATACAAAAATTGATCATATACTAGGACATAAAAACCTCAAAATCAAATGCAGTAAGGCAGAAATAATAAATGCAACCTTTTCAGACCACAATGCAATTAAAATTACATTGAATAAAAAGCCAGGGGAAAATAGAACAAAAAATAATTGGAAACTAAATAATCTCATACTAAAGAATGATTGGGTGAAATAGCAAATCATAGACATAATAACTTCACCCAAGAAAATGACAATAATGAGACATCATACCAAAATGTGTGGGATACAGCCAAAGCAGTAATAAGGGGAAGTTTTATATCTCTACAGGCCTACTTGCATAAAATAGAGAAAGAGAAACTCAACATATTGGGCTTACAACTAAAAATGCTAGAAGAGGAACAAATTAAAAACCCCCAAACAAACACAAAACTTGAAATTCTAAAAATAAAAGGTGAGATTAATAAAATTGAAAGTAAAATATATTATTGAATGAATTAATAAAACTAAGAGTTGGTTCTATGACAATACGCGCTAAACTAAACTATTTATTTAGTGCTATACCAATCAGACTCCCAAGAAACTATTTTAATGGCCTTGAAAAAAATAACAACAAAATCCATATGGAAGAACAAAAGGACTAGAATTTCAAGGGAAGTAATTAAAAAAAAATCAAATGAAGGTGGTTTAGTTGTACCTGATCTAGAACTATATTATAAAGCAACAGTCACCAAAACCATTTGGTATTGGCTAAGAAATAGACTAGTTGATCAGTGGAATAGGTTAGGTTCACAGGGCAAGACAGTGAATAAAAATAGCAATCTAGTGTTTGACAAACCCAAAGATTCCAAATTTTTGGATAAGAATTCATTATTTGACAAGATTTAGGCATAAAGAACAAGATCATAAATAAATTTGAAGAACATAGAATAGTTTACCTCTCAGACTTGTGAAGGAGGTAAGAATGTGTGACCAAAGGAGAACTAGAGATTATCATTGATCACAAAATAGAAAATTTTGATTACATCAAATTGAAAAGCTTTTGTACAAACAAAACTAATGCAAACAAGATTAGAAAGGAAGCAACAAATTGGGAAAACTGTTTTACAGTTAAATGTTCTGATAAAGGCGTCGTCTCCAAAATATAAAGAGAATAGACTCTAATTTATAAGAAATCAAGCCATTCTCCAATGAATAAATGGTCAAAGGATATGAACAGACAATTTTCAGATGATGAAATTGAAACTATTTCTACTCATATGAAAGAGTGTTCCAAATCACTATTGATTAGCGAAATACAAATTAAGACAACCACTACACACCTGTCAGATTGGCTAAGATGACAGGAATAAATAATGGTCAATGTTGGAGGCAATGTGGGAAAACTTTGATACTGATGCATTGTTGGTGGAATTGTGAAAGAACCCAACCATTCTGGAAAGCAATCTGGAATTAAGCCCCCAAAGTTATCAAACTGTGCATACCCTTTGATCCAGCAGTGCTACTACTGGTCTTATATCCTAAGGAAATACTAAAGAAGGGAAAGGGACCTGTATGTACCAAAATTTTTGTGGCAGCCCTTTTTGTAGTGGCTAGAAACCAGAAAATTAATGGATGCCCATCAATTGTAAAATGGTTGGGTAAATTATGGTATATTAATGTTATGGAATATTATTGTTGTGTAAGAAATGACCAGCAGGATGAATACAGAGAGGCTTGGAGAGATTTACATCAACTAATGCTGAGTGAAATGAGCAGAACTAGGAGATCATTGTACACTTCAACAAAGATACTGTATGATGATGTATTCTGAAGGAAGTGTATATCTTCAATATAGAGAAAAGCTAATCCAATTCCAATTGATCAATGATGTGCAGAATCAGCTACACCCAGAAAAGAAACACTGGGAAATGAGTGTAACTGTTAGCATTTTTTGTTTTTCTCCCCAGGTCCTTTTTACCTTTTGAATCCAATTCTTCCTTTGTAACAACAACCACAACAAACTTCCGTTCTGTACATATATATTGTACCTAGGATATAATGTAACATATTTAATATGTATTGGAATGAATGCCTGCCATCTAGGGGAAGGAGTGGAGGGAAGGAGGGGAAAAATTCGGAACAGAAGGGTATACAAGGGATAATATTGTAAAAAAATTGCCTATGTATATGTACTGTCAAAAATGTTATAATTATAAAATCAATAAAATATATTAGATTTAAATATTTATATGAATTATCCCCAGCAACACTACTATATTTTTAAAAGCTGAATTAACAAAAGCATTTTCTTGTATCTCTTTTATATTCCTTTTCAAATATGTGCTTTTATTCTATAAAATTAAAGCTACTAGCTATCATTACTGAGAGTTCTAAAAGATATTTCTATTATATGTACACAGATATATTACATGGCATAATCAAAAATAATGTAAATACTATGATAACAGGACTTTTCGTTTTTATCTTTATATTCCCATCATTAGTACATAGTCAGAAGTTTATAAATGCTTAATAATTAGCTGACTAATTAGTTATGATTTTACTGAAGCATTATTTTAAATCTTTTCTAGTTCTTTTTTTACTCATTTTCATGGGGTCTGCAAAGAAAGAAATGATTTCTTGAAAAACTATGTACAGTAAAATAAAAATAATAATCAGTGCAGTATTTCTACATTTACATTATCACAGTCTTAAAATCTTCTTTATTGTACTTTAAAATGAAATATTCAGATTCAAAGATTCTGTCCAAAATAGATAAATAAATTATTTGTAGAACTAAAAAAAAAAAAAGTGATGGCATGACTTTTTTGAAATTGAGTATTTCTTTGAAACAATAGCATATATTAACAAGAACAAATTCTTGGATTTTATTTGTGTAATTAATTGTTTATAGAACAGTTAAATTGCCTTAGTACTTGTACCAGATTTGATGAATAATGTATATAACTTCCTTAATGGCATATCCTTAAACCAATTAATTCCTTCCCATTGATTGATTTCAGAATCCAAAGCATGGTTCAAGTTATTCTGATTACCAAATATGTAAAGGACATAACTTTTCTGAAATTACTTTTCCTTAACTACTTGGCTATTCTGCCCAAAAATCCATTTGCAAAACAGAGTTAATCAGGGATTTCATTAGTTCATGATTCAATTTCAATTTGATACCATTTCAATAAATGAGTAATAAATCTGGAGGCAGTGCAGTGAAGTGGACAGGGATACTTGGAGTATGAAATTATTGAATTGAAAAAAATTTTTCATTAATTCCCCACTATGTGCTGAATAGTATGCTTAGTATTAAAGGTATAAGGACAAAAGTCTATCATTACTAAGTATCCTAAATTCTAACAGGGAGACAATATGAACAAAGTTAAGAATTTACTAATGTACCCAAATTTGTATTGGGGAGAGTAAATAGTGCTTGGGAAAGAACAATATTTGAAATGGCTTAAAAAAGATTCAATTTGATGTGACTCTTGAAAATAATAGTTACTAGCAGTAGAAGTTAAGTGAGTTGTATTCTAGGTAAGCATAATGAAATGATTGGAAAGTTAGGATGAGGCCAGTTTGAGAAAGATTTGGGTTTAAATTATTCCTTGGAAATTATGTATGTGACCATGGGTTAGCCATTTAAATTTTTGAGCCTCAGTTTCTTCACCTGTAAAATGGTGAAAATGATACTTGTCATGATTTATTTGCTGTGAATCTTTAATAATACAGTTGATTTATATCATTTCACAAATTGCAAATTGGTATGTTAGGCCTGAAGGAATTATTCATTCTTTACCTTCTTTATTTGCAGATCTTAGAGATATAAAGTTCTCATGAAACTTTTGAAAGGCATTTATTACTCTTCTGATCATCATAGCAATGACACATTATTGCAGAAAACACATTATTGCAGAAGCCATCTAAATACAAAAAAACAGATATTTTAGCTGTAGAATTTAGCAATAAAGTGGTGAAAGGATAGAGAGTTTGGGGCCTAATGAACCCTTCTGCTAGGAGGTGAAGAACTTCAAAGCTAAGATCCCAAGAAACAAACACAGAAATCTCTTGTTAATGAGACTTCTCTTTCCAAAAATACATAGTATTTTCATAGGCTCCATTCCAACTGAGTCAGAAGCTAAAGATAAGTGAGATCATAGTCATTTCACCAGACAAACAAAAAGCCTCAAGTGTTTCACTGAAGGGATGAATCATGAGGGACAGTGAACTTCTAATGTTGTACTAAAAGGGACATTTGTACATCAGAGTTATTATCACATTCCTATGTGTAAAATGGAACTGCTGTAGTGGTTAAAAATGTAGAGACAGAAAAAAATTTTTTGTCATATGGGATTTCTTTTCTGTGGTGGACTGTTTATGGGAGGACTTGGACAAGTACAGCTGGAAGGAACTCTGAAAAAGTATACTTGAATCACAGTATGGTGCTTATGGCTGCATATGCTCAATGTGATGTAGTGAGGTAATTGTCCTGAAGGATATAAGGGCTGGGGGAAGGACACAAAGGTCTCTCTGCTACAGAGATCTCAGCCAAAGAAGACTTCAGGCTTGAGGCTCCAAAGTACTGACTCCATCTTTAACCAGCCTCATGGCAGCTCTCCTGCCTCCTTCACTTCTCCACCTAAAGACCAAGGATTCTGGCTGATCCCGAGGTCCTCCAGAACGTTACAGAACCTTACAGACAAGAAATGTGTGGATAAGTTCTACAAAGCATCATTGGAGTAGGAAGATGTGTGACGATATAGACCCATAAGAGTAATGAAGAGGGGAAATAATAATTATGTTAATGCTAATAATTATTAATAGTAAATATCAACAGATAGTAAATTTGTTTTACCAGTTAATTAGTAAACATGTTAAAAACCTATTATCTTTCAGTCAATATGTCATGTGCTGGCAATTTAAATACAAAAGTGAATGAGTCTTTGCCAGAAGAGAAATGACTTTCTACTGGGGGAGATAAAGGAAGAGCTCATATTCACAAGGAAACACGTATACCATACATACACAGTAAATTCAAAGTGGTTGTTGGTGGTACAGTTAGGAGTTAAGCTCAAAGTCAATATCTACATGGAAATACACTGAAACAAATAAAATGTCCAAAAACAATTGGTAATGTTTGCAATTTTGATTAGTCTGAAATCTTGCCATAGGCTAGTTTGGATCTCCATTCCTTTTATTATCAGTGATTTGGAAAAAAATTTCCATAAGATTACTAATAATGAACTCCTGAGTACTATAATTTTATAGTATTTTCCTGCATCTCTTTAGGTAAGGCTTTCAGGCTTATTATATCTATTGTATAATTTTATCTTAGATATATTTAATACCAAATTTTCTCTAATTTGATATTTTTTCCAGTTTTCTTAATTTTAGTTAAACAAAAATGTTCATTTTCATAAAATCAACTTTTCAAATGTTTAAATTTAATATATCTCTTATTTGGTGTAGTATTTATCCTTTACTCATAACTGTGAAAGATAAGATTCGCTTCTCCACTCTTTTAAAATATGTTAAGGTATTTAATATTGATCTTATGTGAAAATAACTCCTTCTGGAATATAATATGAGATGTTGGTCTAAGCCTAGTATAAGTTTTCTGAGTTTTCTAAGTAATAATTATCAAAGAGAGAATTATTTAATTATTTAATTTTTTGAGAATTTGTGGGATACTCAATAAATTGATATATTCATTAAACATATTCAACATCTTCACTAAACAATTTTCAAAACCCTGTCCTATCTTAGCCAAATCATTTTTTCAAGGTCTAATTCAGTTCACTATCTTTTACCAGAGGTTTCATGTTATTTTTAATATGAACTGGAATTCTTAAGAACATAAATATTTAAATATATTTGGTAAGTTCATTATTATCTAGACCTGATGTTTTATGAGGATACATTTATAGTTTGTAACTTCGCTAAAGTTAGATTCAATTAGCCTATTTGTGGATTCAAAAGGATTTTATAAATAAACCATCAGGCAGGTGAGAGTTGTTTATTTCCTCATTATCTACTTTTATACTGTTTTCCTTATTTAATATAACCTCTACCACTAAGACAGATAAACGGAAATATCCTGAAGAAATTCAAACATCTTTGTCATATTCACAAATATTTAGATACAGCTTCTATTTTTTTTTGCTTATTGTTTATAATTTGACTTTTGGATTTAGCAAATTTTAACTATATGAAGAAAATATTTTTCTAAAATTATTCCTTTTGTTTCTTCTTAGTGTAATATGTCTTGTGTTTTGTTGAAGACATCTGTTGCCATAGTCTTTTTTTTTCTCCTAGCCCTTCACTGAGACATTTGAAGCAGAAATAAAATATTTATTTTATTTTCCTATTCTAGCTTAGATGAAGAACCTGTATTCATTTCATAATATTATCTTTTTTATTATCTAGGTGGCAGGATATATCTATGACAGGAGGATCCTATGTCATATTCCCAATATTAATACAGCTAGAATGTTATAAACTACAAACAGAAATCTTTGGAAGGACTCATACAAGGAAACCTAACTTTGATTATATATCGGAGGTCCACCATTGAAAATGACAAGAACTTTTGACAAACATATCACTTCTTATATTACATCTATCCTGACATCATATGGTGATATGGATTATATTTTAATGAAATATTGAATTAATATTTGATATATAAATGTGACGCATTGGAAAGACTTTAAAGAAGCATTTTGGATTTCCATATCACAAAGATTTATTATCAGGAAATAAAAAAGCACAAGGGATATCATCATATGTACATTTTTATCAATTTTAATAGTAAATTGTAAAGAACTGCTTGAATCAGACAACCCAGCACTTAAGGGTAATTGCTTATTGGATATGAGACAATTACTTTATTAGCATAAGTTTGGATAAATGGCTCTTTTCACAGTTGATGTGGGATGAATGTTTGGTGTTAAGATAATCATAGGCAAGAATTAGGGGGGGAGTGACAGAGGCCAGAGTCAAAATTTCTGCAGGACTAGGAGGAGAGAAGTTGGTCACTTTGGACTAGAGAATTCAGTACCTCTTGGCAGTTTGTCTGTCTTCTTCACTACTCCCCCTAAAGACCAAGGACTTAAGTTTATCCTGACTCTGGCTGACCCTGAGGCCCTGCAGGAACAGAGCCTGTATTTTCCAGTAAATATTGGTTTCCTGGTTCATAATAAATATGTAGTTTACATTGGTGAAGTCCTCATTGTTTCTTCATTTATTTATTAGACTGTAACGATTTTTCATGTTCACTCACTTAAACCACAAGATCTCATTTCTCTCTCTCTTTTTAAAAAAGGCATTTGGGTTAAGTGACTTGCCCAGGGTCACACAAATAATAAATGTCTAAAATCAAATTGAATTTGAATCAAATTTGAATTCTCATCCTCCTTACTCTAAGATAAAAATCTACCTGCCTCATCCCAATTTTCCTTAAAATATCAAATAGATACTTTATTACATATTTATATTTCTAGGTTCAAAATCAGCTCACTGAATAGAAATCCGAAAAACCTCATCAATGAAATGATGAAAAAAATACTAATTAATACAATTAACTTAGACCTCAGAGGAAATGAAGCAAATTTATTTTTTTCACCTGCTAACTCTACTTTTTATCAGAAACTCTGAGTTTATAATAGAATACATTTTAATCATAATAAGTAGTATAGAAACAAGAATGAATACCCAGAATATGGATTAAGAAGTACAATAGAATTTGGATTTAAGGCTATCTGACTGATGGTAATGAAGCATGTTTTTATCAGTGGCTAACTATTGATCACTATCCAATCAGTTTCAGTTAAATCCTGACATATACTTATTTGGACACAAATTATAAACTTGTGTCTTACACTCCATATCTCTTAAATATATGCCAAAATGCTTATGACATTTCCTTCCTCAAAAAACATTAGAATCACAAAAATAAACTAAGCTCTTCTCAGAGATTGCCAACTACCCATATATTCTCAGAACTAATCATTCAATGATTTTACCACAGAATCTCATTTTACTTATTTGCCCATCAATTGGAGAATGGCTGAGTATGCTGTGGTATATGAATGTTATGAAATATTATTGTTCTATAAGAAATGACAAGCAGGATAAATACAGAGAGGCTTAGAGAGACTTACATGAACTGAGACTAAGTGAAATGAGCAGAACCAGGAGATCATCATGCATTTCAACAACAATACTATATGAGGATCAATTCTGAGGGAAGTGGTTTTCTTCAACAATGAGAGGATCCAAATCAGTTCCAATTGATCAGTAATGAACAGAAACAACTACACCCAGCAAAAAAAAAAAAAAAAAAAACACTGGGAAATGAGCGTGAACCACAACACAGGATTTGAACTATTTCTATTATTGTTTGCTTGCATTTTTGTTTTTCTTTCCAGGTTATTTTTATCTTCTTTTGATATTCAATTTTTCTTGTGTAGCAAGACAACTGTATAAATATGTATACATATACTGTATTTAACATATACTTTAACATATTTAACATGCATTGAACTACCTGCTATCTGGGGAGGGGGTGGAGGGAAGGAGAGGAAAAATAGTAACAGAAGTTTTTGCAAGGGTTAAAGTTGAGAAATTACCCGTGCATATGTTTTGTCAATAAAAAGCTATAAATAAATGAATTCCATTGTTTGGTGAATAGCCTTGAAGTATGGCAGAACTCAGTATAAGTATCTTCATTATTTTATACCTAGGCCTCATAAACTTGTTTTTTTGTTTTTGTTTTTGTTTTGTTTTGTTTTTAATGTCATAACTGTATTTCATCATGGTTGGCTTCATCTGTAATTTTATGTTTTATTTTGTCCATTTCAAATATTATTCTGAGAAGTAGTTTGCAGGTTTCACTCAACTGCCAAGGGTTTTATGATACTTTTTTAAAGAGTAAAGAATCATAACTTAAATGATGGATAAGAATCAGTTTGAGAAGAGAATGGTGTCCCCACATCTGTTGAGCAAAAACCAGGGTGTCATTTTTTTCAAATGAGAATACCACAATCATGAAAATTAAATGATCATGGACTTCCAAAATGTTTTACAAGACTTCAATATGTTTCATTTTCTTCCTGGATAAAAGCAAGTTGGAGAATGAGGAAAGATGACATGTGGAATACACATACACATATATGTATGTGTATGTATACATACATATGCCTTGTAACCAAAATATTTCTATATTTCTGTGAATCTCAATTTCTTAGAATCTTGTAGGTATAGAATGAGAAAGAACCTTAGAGATCACAATCCTTTCTTTTTACTCAATACTTCATCTCAATTTAATATGAAGAGTTTGGATAAAGACTATAGAAATATGAAAAGGATATTAAATATATATTAAACTATATTAATTATTAATTACTAATTATTAACGCAATGCATTTAAAACTTTAAACCAAATTATTATTTTAATTGGAAATTGAAATATTTTTTCATATAGTTATTTCAATTTCATTTGGCCTTCTTTTAGTTTCATTTTACTTTATAATGTTCAGGCATTATAATTGTGTATAAATATGCATAATAATGTTTTAATTAATAAAATTTTTTATTATTTGGGGAGAAGTTAAATTATTGTTTCTGATTTCTAAAATGCCTACCCTTTTTTGACACAACTAGGATAGAAGCAAGTAAGCATTATATGAAATCTTCATTACTTCAGAGTGGTTACTTACAATTGCTATCACAAACTTTATATCATTAAGTCTACTTTAAAGAATGATGACTTCCTAATTCTTCCCCTTCTAAAAATGAAACAAACAAACAAACAAAAAGAACAACAACAACAACAACAAATACCCTTGAAATTCAATTGCACAAGGTAGTTGTACATCAAATCAGGTAGAAAGAAATTACAATCTTGGGGTGGAGAAATGGCAGATAGAAATCTGCACATTGCTTGAGCTTTCTCTTCCTTCCTTAAGAATAAATTCCAGATCAAATCTCAAGATGGATTTTGAAGTGACACAACTCATAAACATTTGGAGTGAAACAATTTTTCATTGTAAGATATCTTGGAAGGACTGCAGCAAACATCTCTTTCACTTGGGGGTATGTAGGGAATCTCTGCTCAGGACAAGCCTCAAGAATACAATAGAGAAGGCTGTTAACCAAAGTATAGCAATGTTGGCTACTGTGTCCTTGTGTGAGCAAACCATAGTAAAAAAAATAAAAAATAAAAATAAATAAATAAATAAAAAGCTGGTAGCATTGAGGGCCCCACTGTGGAAAGTCAGTGAGAGATATCTCCCAAGTCTCCCTGTGGGCAGGGCTGGGAGCTTAGGTCATTTTTCCCTCTGATCTGGGACTAAAGCTCAATTTTTAAAAATAAATTAAAAAAAATATATATCTGACCATACAAAGCTACTGTGGTGACAGAGAAAATAAGAACACAAACCCATAAGAGAACAACAATGCTGAAATACCGATATCTAAAGTCTCAAAGGGCATATGGACAGCTTTCAAGCCAAAAAGATTCTATATAAACAGCTCAAAGAGGATTTTATAAATCAAATAAGAGGGATAAAAAAAATGGGGGGGCAAATTAGAGCAATGCAAAAGAAATATTAGAGTGTGATGCTGGTGAAAGAAGCCAATCGTTTTGAAAAGGAAGAACATAAATTGAAGAAAAAAATTGAAATAGATTTAGGAAATGGAACCTATACATATTGAAAAAAAAGCAAATCCAAAAAATATAATTGGCACATCAAAAAAGAAAACAAGTCCTTCAAAATAGAGTTGGTAAAATGGAAAAATAAAATGCACTGACCAATAGAATTCCTTTAAAGTAGACTAAAACAAATACAACATGAGGAAAAAAGCCAATCAAAAAAGTAATTCATGAAAATAAAATTATATAAATAGAAATGAATTACCACATCACGAATTATCAAAAAATGAAAAGAAAAAATGAAAAAATAGAAGAAAATGTAAAATACCTCTGCAAAAGTAACTGACTTGAAAAATACATTGAAGAAAGATAATCTAAAAATTATTAGACAATTTGAAAGCCATGATAAAAAAAAAAAAAAGAAAGAAACCTTGGCAACATCTTTCTTTTTTCTTTTCTTTTCTTTTTTATTAAAGCTTTTTTTATTTACAAAACATATGCATGGGCAATTTTTCAACATTGACCCTTGCAAAACTTTCTATCCTCCATGTATTTCCCTCCCTTCTCTCACCGCTCTCCCTAGATGGCAAGTAGTCCAATACACATTAAATATTTTTTTTTAAATTTTATTTTTCATTAATTTTTAAAATTATAACATTTTCTTTGACAGTACATATGCATAGGTAATTTTTTTTTTTACAATATTATCCCTTGTACTCCCTTCTGTTCCTAGTTTTTCCCCTCCTGATAATGATATCTCAGAGTTGTCTTAATTTGCATTTCTCTGATCAATAGTGATTTGGAACACTCTTTCGTATGAGTGGAAATAGTTTCAATTTGATCATCTGAAAATTGTCTGTTCATATCGTTTGACCATTTATAAATTGGAGAATGGCTTTATTTCTTATAAATTAAAGTCAATTCTCTGTATATTTTGGAGATGATGCCTTTATCAGAACCTTTAATTGTAAAAAATGTTTTCCCAATTTGTTACTTCCCTTCTAATCTTGTTTGCATTAGTTTTCTTTGTGATGAAACTTTTTAATTTGCTGTAATCAAAATTTTCTATTTTGTGATCAATAATGGTCTCTAGTTCTCCTTTGGATACCAACTCCTTCCTCCTCCACAAGTCTGAGAGGCAAACCATCCCATGTTCCTCCAATTTATTTATCTTGGACCCATTTTGATCTTATCTTAGTATGTGGTGTTAAATGTGGGTCCATGCCTAGTTTCTGCCATACTAATTTCCAGTTTTCCCAGCAGTTTTTGTTAAATAATGGATTCTTATCCCAAAATTTGGGATCTTTGGGTGTGTCAAACACTAGATTGCTATTTTTATTCACTATCTTACCCTGGGAATCTAACCTATTCCACTGATCACCTAGTCTATTTCTTAGCCAATACTGTTGCTTTATAATATAGTTAGGTACAGCTAAACCACCTTCATTTATTTTTTTTTCATTACTTCCCTTGAAATTCTTGTTCTTCCATATGATTTCTGTTATTATTTTTTCTAGTTCATTAAAATAGTGTCTTGGGAGTTTGATTGGTATAGCACTAAATAAATAGATTAGTTTAGGGAGTATTGTCATCTTTATTATATTTGCTCGGCCTATCCAAGAGTACTGAATGTCTTTCCAATTATTTAAATCTGACTTTATTTTTGTGGCAAGTGTTTTGTAATTTTGCTCATATAATTCCTGACTTTCCTTTGGTAGATGGATTCCCAAATACTTTATACTCTCAACATTTGTTTAGAATGGAATTTCTCTTTGTATCTCTTGCTGTTGGATTGTGTTGGTAATGTATAAAAATGCTGAGGATTTATGTGGATTTATTTTGTATCCTGCAACTTTGCTAAAATTCTGAATTATTTCTAATAGCTTTTTAGCAGAGTCTTTGGGTTTCTCTAAGTATACCATCATGTCATCCACGTTAAATATGTTAAAATATAGGTTAAATCCAAAAGATATATATATATATATATATATATATATATATATATATATATATATATATATATATATATATATATATATATATATATATATATATATATATATATTCTACTAAAAAGCTATTAGAAATAATCCACACATTTAGTAAATTTGTAGGATAAAAAATAAACTCACATAAATCATCAGCATTCTTACATATCACTAAGAAAATCTAACAGGTAGAGTTACAAAGACATTCCATTTAAAGTAACTACCTATAGTATAAAATATTTAGGAATCTGTTTGCCAAGGGAAAATCAGAAATTATTTTTTAAAGCAAAAAAGAGAAGTAGAAGAAAAAAAATGAGGAAAGTAACGAGAAGTTTGCAAGAAAAGGTAAATTTCCTGGTGAAAGAAGGCAATTAAAATAAAAATAGAAAATAAATAAAAAAGTAAAATGAAATTTAATTGGCCAAAGGAAAAAAAAATCCACTGAAGAAAAAAAACACCTTGAAAAGTAGAATTAATCAAATGGAAAAAAAGAGATACAAAAACTAGCTGAAGAAAATCAAACATTAAAAAGTAGAATGGGGCAGATGGAAGCTAATGACTCTTTGAAATATCAAAAATCAGTGAAACAAATGTAAAAAGTACAAAAATGGAAGGGAATGCAACATATCTTATTGAAAAAACATCCAACATTGAAAATAGGAGACACGATTTACCTGAAGGCCATGACAAAAATCAAATAAATAAATAAATAAATAAATGAACAAACAAATAAACAAATAAATAAATAAATAAACAAACAAACAAACAGATAAATAAACAAACAAACAAACAAACAAACAAACAAATAAATAAATAAATAAATAAATAAATGAATAAATGAATAAATAAATGAATGAATGAATGAATAAATGAATAAATAAATAAAAGAAGCCTGAAAAATACTCTTCAAGAGATCATTAAGGAAGATATGAGAATTTAGGAAGGGGACTTCTGGCCAAGATGGCAGTGTGGAAGCAGACAGCGTCTTGAGCTCTGCGTTTTCTCTCAAGACTTACTTCATGACAAGCCCCAGAATAAACGCTTGACTGGAAAAGAAACCCACAAATAATCACCAAAGAAGAATTCATTGAAATTTGCCAGAGAAGGTCTCTGTTTGCTCAGGGAGGGATCAGAAAGACTGGGCACAGACTGAGCACAGGCAGTTAAGAGAGAGGCAAGCAGCTCACACAGCTGAGACCTGAAGGGTTAGGGAAGCAATCTCTTCCTTTTCTGCAAAAAGACTTTACCCCAGTGTGGATGTTCCATCTTGGCAGCAAGCCAGGAGCAGCAGAGAGGGAGTAAACACATGAGGTGAAGAATAAAACCCTGGAAAGCTAGTGTCTCTTGGGAACCGGCCACCCCTCCACACACCTAGAATGACTCAGCTTGTTCTTAAAGACTCAGAGCTAGGGCACAGTACAGCTATCACTGTCCTGTTAGTGCCTCACTGCTGTCTCCTGCAGTCAGTAGAGGGAGCCCAGTAACACCATCCAGCCCCATCCCCACCACCAAAACAGACCAATTTTTTCTTTTATCAATTCCTTTTCTGCTTTTCCCTCTCTGACAAAATGAACAAAAAATTTAAAAGGGCTCTAACCAATGACAGCTTCTGTATGGAGAGAGAGCAGACTTCAAACACTGAGAAGATTAAAAGCAGATTGTCTCCAGAGGAATCCCCTAAGGGAGATATGATCTGCTCCTCAATACATAAGACTCTCATAGAGGAAATCAAAAAGGCTCTCACAAGAGAGGTTGAAGAGAAATGGGATATGTAAAGAAAAGCTTGGCAAGAGAGTCTGGAGAAGTCATCCCATGCATTTACAGACAGAGTGGATAAAGAAATCAAATCATTGAAAAACAAAATTAGTGAATTAGAAAAGGTAAACAACTCCAGGGAAAACAAGATTAATGAGCTGGAGAAAGAAAACAGCACTCTAAAAAAATAAAATGCATGAAATGGAAAAAATTCCATAGAAGAAAAAAACTCACTTAAAAACTCAATTGGACAATTACAAAAAGATATAAAAAATTTGAGTGAAGAAAATGCATCATTGAAAATCAGACTCGAAAAAGTAGAAATGAATGACTCAAGGAGAAACCAAGAAGTAGTCAAGCAAAACCAGAAAAAAAAAAAAAAATTGAAAAGAATGTCAAGTATCTTATTGGAAAGACAACAGACCTGGAAAAGAGATCCAGCAGAGACAATTTGAGAATAATGGAACTCCCTGAAAAATGCGAGGAAAAAAAGAGCCTGGACACTATTTTGCAGGAAATTATCAAAGAGAACTGCCCAGACGTTTTGGAAGCAGAGGGTAAAATATTCATTGAAAAAATTCATCGATCACCTGCTGAAAGGGACCCTAAAATCAAAACGTCAAGAAATATAGTGCCCAAGTTAAAGGACCATCAGACAAAGGAAAAATACTGGAACCTGCTGGAAAAAAGGCAATTCAAATATGGAGGAGCCAAAATAAGGAAAACCCAGGATCTAGCAGCGTCTACATTAACAGAAGGAAGGGCCTGGAATATGATCTTCTGAAAGGCTAAGAAACTTGGTATGCAGCCAAGAATAACTTACCCAGCAAAAATGAGCATCCTTTTCCAGGAAAGAAATGGACATTTAACAAAATAAATGAGTTCCATCTATTCTTGATGAAAAAAACAGATCTACACAAAATGTTTGATCTTCAAATACAGAACTCAAGAGATTTCTAAAAAGAAATCTTGAGAACTATATTTCTGCCATAAAGATATATAAAAAACACATGTTATAATTTGTCCTAGAAATGGAAAGGAAATTGTATCATAAAAAAGGATAAAGTGGTGGTACTACATCTCATGAAGAGGCAAAGGTAACCTATTATATCTGAGAGAAAGAAAGGAGAGGGATGAATATAGTGTGTATCAATACACATATTCGATTTATGGTGAAACTTCTTCCACTTCATGGAAAAGTGAGAGGGAAGGAGTAAACTAAGGGGAGGGGAACACAGAATTTGTGAGGAAAAGGGGTAAAATAGGAAGAGGAACTTTAAGATGGGAGAGGGATACTAAAAAGGGAAGCCTATGAAAAGAAAGTGGTGTTCACAAGTTTAATACTGGGTAGGGGGGTAAGAGGGAAGGAAAGGAGAAAAGCATAAGCAGGGATTTACAGGATGGCAACCAATATAGAATTAGTCATTCTAACCATAAATAGGAATGGGGTAAACTCCCTCATAAAGAGGAAGCAGTTAGCAGACTGGATTAAAAGCCAGAATCCTACTATAGGTTGTTTACAGGAACTACACCTGAAACCAGGTGATACATTCAGAATAAAAGTAAAAGGGTGGAGCAGAATCTATTATGCTTCAGGCAAAACCAAAAAAGCAGGGTTAGCCATCCTCATCTCAGATCAAGCAAAAACAAAAATTGATCTAATTAAAAGAGATAAGGAAAGGCATTATATCCTGCTGAAGGGTAGCAAAGATAATGAAGTAGTTTCAACATCAAACATATACACACCAAGTGGTGCAGCATCTAAATTCTTAAAAGAGAAATTAAGAGAGCTGCATGAAGAAATAGACAGCAAAACTATAATAGTGGGAGATCTCAACCTTGCACTCTCAGAATTAGATAAATCAAACCACAAAATAAATAAGAAAGAAGCCAAAGAGGTAAATGGAATACTAGAAAAGTTTGATATGATAGATCTCTGGAGAAAGCTAAATGGAGACAGAAAGGGGTACACTTTCCTCTCAGCAGTTCATGGAACCTATACAAAAATTGATCATATACTAGGACATAAAAACCTCAAAATCAAATGCAGTAAGGAAGAAAAAGTAAATGCATCCTTTTCAAACCACAACACAATGAAAATTACATTTACTAAAAAGCCATGGAAAAATAGATCAGGAAATAATTGGAAAGTAAATAATCTTATACTAAAGAATGATTGGGTAAAACAGCAAATCATAGAAATAATTAATAACTTCACCCAAGAAAATGAAAATAATAAAATATCATACCAAAATGTGTGGGATACAGCCAAAGCAGTAATTTGGGAAGTTTTACATCTCTAGAGACCTACTAGAATAAAATAGAGAAAGAGAGGGTCAACGAATTGGGCTTACAACTAAAAATGCTAGAAAAGGAACAAATTAAACCCCCCAGACAAACATGAAACTTGAAATTCAAAAAATAAAAGGTGAGATTCATAAAATGGAAAGTAAAAAATATTATTGAATTAATTAATAAAACCAAGAGTTGGTTCTATAAAAACCCAATAAAATAGATAAATCCTTGTTAAATCTGATTAAAAAAGGAAAGAGGAAAATCAAATTCTTAGTCTTGAAACTGAAAAGGGAGAACTCATCACTAATGAAGAGGAAGTTAGAACAATAATCAGGAGCTACTTTGCTCAACTTTATGACAATAAATTCAATAATTTAATTGAAATGGAAGAATACCTTCAAAAATATAGCTTGCCCAGATTAAGAGAGGAAGAAGTAAATAGTCTAAATAATCCCATTTCAGAAAAAAGAAATAGAACAAGTTATTAACCAACTCCCTAAGAAAAAAATCCCCAGGATCAGATGGATTTACATGTGAATTTTACCAACATTTAAAGAACAACTAACTCAAATGCTATACAAACTATTTGAAAAAATAGGGATGGAATGAATCCTACCAAATTCCTTTTATGACACAGACATGGTACTGATACCTAAACTAGGTAGGCTGAAACAAATTGGGAAAACGTTTACAGTTAAAGGTTCTGATAAATGCTTCATCTCCAAAATATACATTAATTTGACTGTAATTTATAAGAAATCAAGCCATTCTTCAATTGATAAATGGTCATAGGATATGAACAATTTTCAGATGATGAAATTGAAACTATTTCCCCTCGTATGAAAGAGTGTTCCAAATCAGTATTGATCAGAGAAATGCAAATTAAGACAACTCTGAGATACCACTGCACACTTCTCAAATTGGCTAAGATGAGAGGAACAAATAATGATGAATGTTGGAGGCGATGTGGAAAAACTGTGACAATGATGCATTGTTGGTGGAGCTGTGAAAAAATCCATCCATTCTGGAGAGCAATCTGGAATTATGTGTAAAAAATTTATCAAACTGTGCATACCCTTTGATCCATCAGTGCTTCTACTGGACTTATATACCAAGTAAATACTAAAGAAGGGAAAAGGTCCTGTATGTACCAAAATGTTTGTGTTAGCCATTATTGTAGTGGCTAGAAACTGGAAAATGAACAGATGCTCATCAATTGGAGAATGGTTGGGTAAATTATGGTAAATGAATGTTATCAAGATTTTTGTTCTGTAAGAAATGACCAGGGGCGGAGCCAAGATGGCAGAGAAGATACACGCAATTCTCTCCCTTCTTCCCTCAGTACCAATTAGTTAAATCAGCCTCAAAAATAACGCTGTACTGATAGAAACCACAAAGACTGGAAGCAAGACTTACCAGCTGAATAGAATCTGGAGTTTCAACAGAAAAGATTGGTTCACAGGGGAGGAAAAAAAAGAGGCCAGCACAGACAGTTGGGTGGTGGCACACTGTGCTGATCACACTGGGGAGGGCTCTGGGGTCAGAGAAGCCACTGAGATAGAAGAATCTGGCACAGGCTATTAGCTCTTCTCTGCTTATAAAACAGCAGTTCAGAAGAGAAATCTAGCCACTTAAAATAAAAAGCCAGATACTAAAATCATCCCAATGGGGAAGTGACCTAACAGATCTGGGCACTGTGGGTGTGGCCGACTTAGGCTGTAAAGGCTTTCACCTGGGGGTAGGTAAGAGATTGAAAAGTGGGCGGACATGGCCCAAGGTAAAAGATAGTGCCTGGCTGGGCTGGAGGCTGTGGAACTTAGTCAGGGAAGTCCCAGAGAAGCAGAATCTTTGAAATAAGGACCGCAGTTTCAGGGCAGACACTTCTAGTTTGAGCAAAGCGGCTTTTCACATCAGCTGTTGACATCCACGCCCCACTGGGACACATTGGCTGGGCGCGTATTAACTGTTCAGTCTTAAACCTCAGGAAAGTTGCTAGGACACACAGCGCCCTCAAAGGGCAGTCCTGCTAATCACCTCTGAGGCATTTCCAGAGAGGGGGTGGGAAACTCTCTCCCAGAGCTCTCTCATACCTCAGGGGCAGGAGCCACTGCATCCATCCGGTCTGGGAGGAAGCTGATAAAGAAATAAATAAATTATTTCCTACCCCAGGGACAGACCCCAAAAGATTTTTTATATCTCCTAGATAATAAATAAGAGCTAGCATAATTGCATAATCATTCTGCTGAGTGGACTGAAAAAGAGTTCTAACTACTCTCTTTATAGTTAAGTCACAAGAATATACAGCGCAAATATTATGTGTGGATGCATCTATAAAGATAGTTGGTCCTTTAAGAGGACTTTTAGAAACCTTTTCTTCAAGAATACATTGTCAATTATGTAATAGTATGGTTATCTTTAATGGAGACCCCCGTGTAAAATTTGGAGCTATGGCTAATAAAATTTGCCACTCTGGGATGGTTTCACAGCACACATTAACTTGTTCATTAATATAAAAGGTGTATATCTTGTCAAGTCTTATCCCAGATAATTGTACTGCTCCCTTAATGGCCTTTAATAAAATTGTAGCCACAAGCACTGGGTATGGAGTAAGGCTTTGTCCTGGTTGTGCTGGAAGGTTCACCCATTCTATCACAGTCTCCTTGATGAAGGACTCCTATGGGTGCCTCTTTTGTAGCAAAAACTGATATTTCCAAGAGTTTTTGAATGACTTAACCACATTGGATAAAGCCAGGTCAACTTCTCTCAAAGCCACTTGAGCTTCTTTTGTAAGCTGGTGTGGCAAGTTTAAAGCATTGTCTTTCCTTAAAATGTCATATAATGGTTGCATTTGATAGGTAGTCAAGCCTAATACTACACAGAGAAAGAGCAGGTATCCAACCCCAAGGAAATTAACAGCAGAGAGTCAGCAGATAACAGCCTAAAGGGGAACAATTCCTGCCCCCCATCACATAACACTCTCCTTGAAGAGACTATTAAAAAATTAAGAGAATTTGAAGAAAAATGGGGAAAGGAAAGAGAAGCTATGATAGAGAATAAAAACGTTCTGAAATTGAAGTTGGAAAAAATAAAGAATTCACAGGAGATTGAGGGAAAAAAAAATTTGTGAATTAGAAAAGGTTAAAAAAATCAGGGGAAAGTAGGATTTCTGAATTGGAAAAGATAAAAAAGTCTCAAGAAAATAGGATTTCTGAATGGGAAAAAGAAAATAATTCTCTAAAAAAATTAGGGAAATGGAAAAAATTCAATAGAGCAAAATAATTCATTTAAAAACGAAATTGGGCATATACAAAGAGAACTAAAAACTGTGAATGAAGAAAATAACTCCTTAAAAATCAGGATGGAACAAATAGAAATGAATGATTCATTGAAAACCCAAGAATAAGTCAAACAAAACAAAAAACAAAATGAAAAGCTGGAGCCCCAAAGCTATATAAACTATATGAAAAAATAGGAGATGAAGGAATCCTACCAAACTCCTTTTATGACACAGACATGGTACTGATACCTAAACGAGGTTGATCGAAAACTGAGAAAGAAAATTATAGACCAATTTCCTTAATGAATATTGATGCTAAAATCTTAAATAATGTTAAATACTTATTGGGAAAATATATTTGGGAAAATATTTTGGGAAAATCTATACTTGGAAAATAGATCTAGGAGAGGTAATCTGAGGATCATTGGACTTCCCGAAAACTATGACCAAAAAAAGAGCCTAGATTCTATTTTACAGGAAATCATCAAAGATAACTGTCCAGAGATAATAGAAACAGAAGGGAAAATAGGCGTGGAAAGATTTCATCAAACATCTTCTGAAAAAGACCCTAAAAAAGAACTCCATGGAATATTGTGTCTAAGCTGCAGAATTAACACACAAAGGAGAAAATCTTGCAAGCAGCTAGAAAAAAAAAAAAAAAAAAAAAAAAAAACAATTTAAATACCAAGGTGCCACAATAAAGGACACACAAGATCTGGCTGCCTCCACATTAAAAGATAGAAGGGCCTGGAACCAGATATTCCGAAAGGCCAAAGATCAAGGATTGCAACCAAGAATAAACTACCCAGCTAAGTTTAGCATCATTTTCCATGGAAGAAGATGGTCATTCAATGAAATAGAGGAATTCCATATGTTTCTAAGAAAAAACCCAGACTTAAACAAAAAATTTGATCTACATCCACAATACTGAAGAAAAACAGAAAAAGGTACACAGAACCCTTGAGAACTGTATCTCTGTTGAGGATATATAGAAAGTACGCATGGATAATTTGATTTTACTGATATAAAAAAGGGGAGTGTAGTAAAGGGAAGGGGATAGTATCAAAAAAAGGGGAAGGAGTGATAAAAAGAGAGAAACTACATCCCAAGAAGAGGCATAGAAAATACATCATAACTGAGGGAATTTATAGAGGGGGAGAAACATTGTGTGAATCTTACTCTCATCAGAAGAGGCTCAAAGAGTAAATAATTGACATATTTGTTTTTCAGAGAATTCTCTCTCACCTCATTAAAAGGGGGGAGAAGAAAATGGAAAAGGAAAAGGAGAATAAGGGAAGGGACTTGGAGGGAGGGGGGAGGGATACTAAAAAAAGGGAGGGCTGCACGTCACAAGTGGGGTCTATAAATTAAATATCGGGGAAGGGGTTCAGGTGGGTCAAGGGAAAAAGCATAATCTGGGGATAATGCGATGGCAAGAAATATAGAATTAGTAAGATTAATTGTAAATGTGAATGGGAAGAACACTCCCACCAAATGGAGACGGATAGCAGACTGGATCAAAAATCAGAACTCTACAATATGTTATTTACAGGAAACACACTTAAAGCAGGGAGATACATACAGAGGAAAGGTAAAAGGTTGGAGCAGAATCTATATACTTCAGTTAAAGCCAAAAAAGCAGGGGTAGTTATACTTATCTCAGATCAAGCAAAAGCAGAAGTTGATCTAATTAAAAGAGATAAGGAAGGAAACTATACCCTGCTGAAAGTCAGCATAAATAATGAAGCCATATCAATACTAAATAAATATGCACCAAGTGGTATAGCATCTAACTTTCTAAAGGAAAATTTAAGAGAATTGCAAGAAGAAATAGACAGCAAAACTATAATAGTGGGAGATCTCAACCTTGCACTCTCAGATTTAGATAAATCAAACCAGAAAACAAATAAGAAAGAAATTTAAAAAGTCAATAGAACATTAGAAAAACTAGGTATGATAGACCTTTGGAGAAAACTGAATGGCAATAGAAAGGAATATACTTTCTTCTCAGCAGTTCATGGATCCTATACAAAAATTGACCATATATTAGGACATAAAGAGTTGAAAATTAAATGTAGGAAGGTAGAAATAATAAATGCCTTCTTCTCAGATCAAAATGCAATAAAAGCTACATCCAGTAAGAAATTAGGGTAAATAGACCAAAAAATAATTGGAAACTGAATAATCTCAGTTTAAAGAATGACTGGGTGAAAGAGCAAATTATAGAAACAATTAATAATTTCACCCAAGATAATGACAATGGTGAGACATCATACCAAAATCTGTGGGATACAGCTAAAGTGGTAATAAGGGGAAATTTTATATCTTTAGAGGTTTAATTGAAGAAAATAGAGAAAGAGATGATTAAAGAATTGGGCCTGCAACTTAAAAGATAGAAAAAGACCAAATTAAAAACCCCCAACCAAAAATTAAACTTGAAATACAAAAATTAAAAGGAGAAATCAATAATATTGAAAGTAAAAAAAAACAAACTATTGAATTAATAAATAAAACCAAGAGTTGGTTTTATGAAAAAGCCAATAAAATAGAAAAACCTTTGGTAAATCGGATCAGAAAAAGGAAAGAGGAAAATCAAATTGTTAGTCTTACAAATGAAAAGGAAGATCTTTCCACCAATGAAGAGGAAATTAGAGAAATAATAAGGAGTTACTTTGGCCAACTTTATGCCAATAAATTTGATAACTTAAGGGAAATGGATGACTTCCTCCAAAAATATAGGCTTCCTAGATTAACAGAGGAGGAGATATTTTGCTTAAATAGTCCCATTTCAGTAAAAGAAATAGAATCTATTAATCAACTCCTTAGGAAAAAATCCCCAGGACCAGATGGATTTACATGTGAATTCTACAAAACATTTAAAGAACAATTAGCCCCAAAGCTATACAAACTATATGAAAAAATAGGGGATGAAGGAGTCCTACCAAACACCTTTTATGACACAGACATGGTACTGATACCTAAACCGGGTTGATCGAAAACTGAGAAAGAAAATTATAGACCAATTTCCTTAATGAATACTGATGCTAAAATCTTAAATAAGATATTAGCAAAAAGACTTCAGAAAATCATCCCCAGGACAATACACTATGATCAAGTAGGATTTATACCAGGAATCCAGGGTTTGTTTAATATTAGGAAAACTATTAGTATAATTGACCATATTAATAAACAAATTAATAAAAACCATATGATCATCTCAATAGATGCAGAAAAAGCATTTGACAAAATCCAACATCCATTCCTACTAAAATCTCTTTAGAGTATAGGAATAAATGGACTATTCCTTAGAATAATCAGCAGCATATATTTATGACTGTCAGTGAGCATAATGTGCAATAGAAATAAACTGCAACCTTTCCCAGTAAGAACAGGAGTGAAACAAAGTTGCCCACTATCACCATTATTATTCAATATAGTACTAGAAATGCTAGCCTCGGCAATAAGAGCTGAGAAAGAGATTCAAGGAATTAGAGTAGGAAATGAGTGAATCAAACTATCACTCTTTGCAGATGACATGATGGTATACTTAGAGAAACCCAAAGACTCTGTTAAAAATCTATTAGAAATAATTCAGAATTTTAGCAAAGTTGCAGGATACAAAATACATCCACAGAAATCCTCAGCATTTTTATACATTACCAACAAAATGCAACAAAGAGAAATTCCATTCCAAACAAATGTTGAGAGTATAAAGTATTTGGGAATCCATCTACCAAAGAATAGTCAGGAATTATATGAGAAAAATTAGAAAATACTTGCCACAAAAATAAAGTCAGATTTAAATAATTGGAAAGACATTCAGTGCTCTTAGATAGGCCGAGCGAAAATAATAAAGATGACAATACTCCCCAAACTAATCTATTTATTTAGTGCTACACCAATCAGACTCCCAAGAAACTATTTTAATGACCTAGAAAAAATAACAACAAAATTCATATGGAAGAATAAAATGTTGAGAATTGCAAGGGAACTAATGAAAAAAAAAGTCAGAGGAAGGTGGTCTAAGTGTACCTGATCTAAAGCTATATTATATAGCAGCAGTCACCAAAACCATTTGGTATTGGCTAAGAAATAGACCAGTAGATCAGTGGAACAGATTAGATACAAAGGACAAAAAAGGGTACATCTATAGCAATCTAATCTTTGACAAACCCAAAGATACCATCATTAGGTATAAAAATTCATTATTTGGAAAAAAAAAACTGTTGGGAAAACTGGAATTTAGTATGGCAGAAACTAGATATGGATCCACCCTTAACACCATATACCAAGATAAGATCAAAATGGGTCCATGATTTAGGCATAAAGAATGAGATCATAAATGGATTAGAGGAACAGAGAATAGTCTACCTCTCAGACCTGTGGAGGAGGAAGGAATTTATGACCAGAGGAGAATTAGAGATCATTATTGATCACAAAATAGAACGTTTTGATTACATCAAACTAAAAAGTTTCTGTACAAACAATACTAATGCAAACAAGATTAGAAGGGAAGTAACAAATTGGGAAAATATTTTTACACTTAAAGGTTCTGACAAAGGTCTCATTTCCAAAATATATAGAGAACTGACCCTAATTTATAAGAAATCAAACCATTCTCCAATTGATAAATGGTCAAAGGATATGAACAGTCAATTCTCAGATGATGAAATTGAAACTATTTCCACTCATATGAAAGAGTGTTCCAAATCACTACTGATCAGAGACATGCAAATTAAGACAACTTTGAGATACCACTGCACACCTGTCAGATTGGCTAAGATGACAGGAACAAATAATGATGAATGTTGGAGGGGATGTGGGAAAACTGGAACACTGATACATTGTTGGTGGAGTTGTGAAAGAATCCAGCCATTCTGGAGAGCAATTTGGAACTATGCCCAAAAAGTTATCAAACTGTGCATACCCTTTGACCCAACATTGTGGTTATTGGGCTCATATCCCAAAGAAATACTAAAGAGCAGAAAGGGACCTGTATGTGCCAAAATGTTTGTGGCAGCTCTTTTTGTTGTAGCTAGAAACTGGAAGATGAATGGATGTCCATCAATTGGAGAATGGTTGGGTAAATTATGGCATATGAAGGTTATGGAATATTATTGCTCTGTAAGAAATGACCAGCAGGAGGAATACAGAGAGGCTTGGAGAGACTTACATCAACTGATCCTGAGTGAAATGAACAGAACCAGAAGATTCCTGTACACTTCAATGGTGTATGAAGATATATTCTGATGGAAGTGGATATCTTCAACATAAAGAAGATCCAACTCACTTCCAGTTGATCCATGATGGACAGAAATAACTACACCCAGAGAAGGAACACTGCGAAGTGAATGTAAATTTTTAGTACTACTGTCTATCTACCCAGGTTACTTATACCTTTGGAATCTAATACTTAATGTGCAACAAGAAAATGGTATTTACACACATATATTGTATCTAGGTTATATTGTAACACATGTAAAATGTATGGGATTGCCCGTCATTGGCGGGAGGAAGTGGAGGGAGAAGGGGATAATTTGGAAAAAATGAATACAAGGAATAATGTTATAAAAAAATTACTCATTCATATATATTGTGGGAAAAAAATCTAAATAAATAAAAAAAAGAAAAATGGAAAAGATGGGTGAAAAAAAGAAGAAATGACCAACAGGATGAATACAGAGAGGCTTGTAGAGTCTTACATGAACTGATGCTTAGTGAAACGAGGAGAACTAGGAGATCATTATACACTTCGACAACTGTATGAGGATGTATTCTGATCGAAGTGGATATCTTCAAATTAGGGAAGAGCTAATGCAATTCCAATTGATCAATGATGTACAGAATCAGCTACACCCAGAAAAGGAACACTGGGAAATGAGTGTAAACTGTGAGTATTTTTTGTTTTTCTCTCCAGATTATTATTACCTTCTGAATCCAATTCTTCCTTTGCAATAATAACAACCACGAAATTTGGTTCTTCATATATATATATATTGAACCTAGGATATACTATAAGATATTTAATATGTATGGGAATGCCTGCCATCTGGGGGGGGGAGGGAAGGAGGGGAAAAATTTGGAACAGAGGGGAGTGCAACGCATAATGTTGTAAAAAATTACCTATGCATATGTACTGTCAAAAAAAGTTATAATTATAAAATTAACAAGAAAAAAAATTTTCTTCTAAAAAAACTAAATAAATAAACTAACAACCCAGGGGAAAAAAATAAAGAGAGAGAGAATTGGGGAGGGGAGGTGATATTCATTGACAGAATCCATTGATCACTTCCAGAAGGAGATCCCACAAGGAAAACCCTATGGAACATTGCTGCAAAATTCTAGAATTATTATCTCAAGATAAAATACTTCAAACTGCCAGACAAAAACAATTAAATTATCATGTATCAATAGTTAGGTTTATTCAGAATTTGGTGGCATCTAAATAAATGATCAGAAGGCCTGTTATACTATCTTCTAGAAGGCAAAGGACTTAGTGTTACAATTAAAAATTAAATACCCATGTAAACTGAGCTTCATCTTTCATTGGAAGTGATGAATGTTCAATGAATTAAGAAACTTTCAAAAATTTCTATTGAAAAAAACTAAAGAGAAAATTTGTTCTTCATACAAGGGATTCAAGAGAAGCACAGAAAGATAAATTAGGAAATATTATTTTGAAGTAAAACTTTTTATATATCTTGATGGGAAAATATTATCTGTAAGTCTTGAGCACAATATGTGTTATTGGGACACTTGGATAAGTTATCACATAGATAGAGGGATTGGTTTTGAAAGTGATGATATTAAAGGTAAATACATTAATTGTTGGAAAAATAACTGCCCTGCCAGAAAAGTCAAGGGGAGGTACAATTGAACTAATTAGACCACAGGAAGAGGCAAATGGAAATACAAACTGGTAATCATGAGTGTGAATGTGAATGGAATGAACTTTTTCACAAAATGGAAGCAAATACAAGAGTTTATTAAAAAAAAACAATAACAACAACAACAACAACAGAATCCTAAAATATGTTGTTTAAAAGTAATACATTTGAAACATAGAGATACATACAGAGTAAGGCAATAGGGTGGAGCAGAACTGATGAAGCAAAAAAAAAAAATTGAGGAGGAGTAATTGTGATCTCAGATAAACCAAAAATTAAAATGTATATCAATTAAATAGATAAGGAAGAAAACTACCTCTTGTTAAAGGGAACCATAAATGATGAAGTAGTAAGGATATTAAATATATATATATATATATATACACCAAGTGATAGAGCATCCAAATTGTTAGAGGAGTTATTAAGCTAGTTATAGGAAGCAAAAGACAGCATGACACCTCTCCTCCTCTTCTTCTCTTAGAATTAGACAATTTTATCTACAAAACAAACAAGAAAGAAACTAGGGAGATTAATAGAACCTTAGAAATCTAGATACACTAAATCTCTGGAAAAAATTGAATAAGATTTAAAAAGAATATAGCTTTTTTCTTGGCAGTACATGGTACCTAAAACAAAACAAAACAAACAAACAAAAAGCATAAAATCCTCACAATCAAATGCAGAAAAATAGAAATAATAAATGCTTCCTTTTTCATATTATGATACCATAAAAATTATATTCCATAAAAGAACAGGGAAAGATAGAGGAAAAAGAAAACAATTAGAAATCGAATAATCTAATATGAAATAATGAGAAGGTTAGAAAACAAATCATAGAAGCAATCAATTATTTCATTCAAGAGAATGACAATGATGAGACAATATACCAAAACCTAAGGGACGTAGGCAAAGTAGAAGTTTGGGGAAATTTAATATGTTTAAATAATTACATGAATAAAGTAGAGAAAGAGAAGTTCAATGAATTGGGCAAGCAAATATAAATCTAGAAAAAAACAACAAATTAAAAAATTCCAATTAAATACCAGCTTAGAAATTTTGAAATTCCAAGGCGTTTAATAAAATTGAAACTAAGAAACATATTTAGCTAATTCATAAAAGTAAGAGTTGTTTTTATGAAAAAAAATAGAAAAAAACCTTTGGTTAATTTGAATAGAAAAAAGAAAGAAAACACCAAATTACCAGCAACAAAAATAAAAAGGGTGAACTTTTTACTAACAAAGAAGAAATTAAAGAAATAATCAAGAGCCTTTTTGCCCAACTGTATGCCAAAAAGTCTGACAATCTAAACAAAATGGATAAATATTTACAAAAAATATAAATTGCCCAGTAAATGAAATGGTACTTAATTAGTCCTATTTTAAGAAAATGAAATTTAACTAGCCATCAATGAGCTTCCTGAGGCGGAAAAAAAAATTTCAAGGCTTTATTCCTTTACAAATCAGTTCTACCAAACATTTAAAGAAAAATGTATTCTTTAAAGTATTTGGAAAAATAAGTAAAGAAGTCCTCTCAAATTCCTTCTGACACAAATATGGTAATAATCTAGGAAGAGCCAAAATAGAGAAAGAAAATTAGAGACTAATCTCCCTAATGAATATTGATGTAAAAATGTCAAATAAAAATATTAGGAAGAGATTACTATTTCTTGCAGGATAATATAATATGATGAGAAATGTAGAGCTGATTCAGAATCAGGATAAGTATTACCTAATCAACCATGTTGATAAGAAAACCAACAAAAATCGTATGATAATCTCTGTAAATACAAAACAAATCTTTGACAAAATACAGTACCTATTTGTACTAAAATATTATAGTCTATATATAGCATAATGACAAAGGAAATTTTTCTTAAAATAATAAGCATAATGTATCTAAAACTATCAGGAAGTATTATTTATAATGTAGAGAAGCTATATGCATTCCCACTAAAATGAGGGGTGAGACAAGGATGGCCATAATCATCATTATTATTCAATATTATAATAGAAATTTTGGCTTTAGCAATAAGAAAAAAAAGAAATTGAAGCTGTATTATTATTCTCTAAAATGTAATCTTCTCTTGTTGGGGTTTTCTTGGGGTCTTGGGAGGCAGCCTTTGTTTCAATTAAGTAATTATCCTAAATGCAGCCAGGTATTAAAGTCCAAATCCTTTATTGTTTCTTTCCAAATCTTGTCTTCTTTCCTGTGGCCCAGTTAGCTTTCTCAGAGACTTTCTGTAGTCTTGGTTCCAAGAGATTGAGTACTGGCTATTGAATCTCCTTGACTACCTAATCTGGCTTCTGAATCTCCCAAGTGAATCCTGGTTGAGGCTCCTAGTTTATATATTCTCTCTTAAAGGTGTGAATCTTGCAGAATTATAGTAAGTACTAAGTACATGTACTGAAGTAGAGAACTGTTAAATACCATGCTAAATAATCATTGTCTAAATCAATTCCATTGACTTAGCACTTTGTTTCCAGTTCTGGCCCATAACATGAAACAAACTGGGATAGGCAATGAGGAAATGATAGGATCACTCTTTGCAGATGATATGATGTTATACTTAAATAATTCTAGAAAATCCTCCAAAAACCAACTCAAAACAAGTCATAGATTCAGCAAAGTTGAAGGACATAAAATAACCCCTAACAAATGATCAGCATTCCTATATATTACTGACAAAGCCTTCAGTGACTGAAAAATGCATTCTAATTAAAGTAAATGTGGGGGCAGAGCCAAGATGGTGGAGAAGATATATGCGAATTTGTAAGCTCCTTTCTTCCCTCAAAACCAATTAGTTAAATCAACCTCAAAAATAATGCTGGACTGATAAAAACCACAAGAATTAGAAGCACAACTTACCAGCTGAAGAGACCCTGGAATTTCAACAGAAAAGGTCGGTTCTGATGGGAGGTTAAAAAAAAAAAAAGACCATCACAGACAGGGTTAGGTGCTAGCACACTGTGCCTATCAGGCTGGGGAGAACTCTGGGATTAGAGAAGTCACTGAGATAGAGGAATCTGACACAGGCTGTTAGCTCTTCGCTGCTTATAAAACAGCAGTTCAGGAGACAAATCAGGCCACTTTAAAATATAAAGCCAGATCCTAAATCCACCCCTATCTGGAAATGACCTAACAGATCTCGGCTGTGCAGCCGCCTTCTGCTGTCCGGGATTCACCTTTGACCCAGCATTGCTGTTATTGGGATTATATCCCAAAGAAATACTAAAGAGAGGAAAGGGACCTGTATGTGCCAAAATGTTTGTGGCAGCTCTTTTTGTTATAGCTAGAAACTGGAAGTTGAATGGATGTCCATCAATTGGAGAATGGTTGGGTAAATTGTGGTATATGAAGGTTATGGAATATTATTGCTCTGTAAGAAACAACCAGCAGGAGGAATACAGAGAGTCTTGGAGAGACTTAAATCAACTGTTGCTGAGTGAAATGAGCAGAACCAGAAGATTACTATACACTTCAACAACAATACTGTATGAGGATGTATTCTGATGGAAGTGGAAATCTTCAACATAAAGAAGATCCAACTCACTTCTAGTTGATCAATGATGGACAGAAATAACTATACCCAGAGAAGGAACACTGGGAAGCAAATGTAAATTGTTAGCACTACTCTCTATCTACCCAGGTTACTTATACCTTCAGAAGCTAATAATTAAGGTGCAACAAGAAAATGGTATTTACACACATATATTGTATCTAGGTTATATTGTAGCACATATAAAATGTATGGGATTACCTGTCAAGGGGGGCAGGGAGTGGAGGGAGGGAGGGGATAATTTGGAAAAATGAATTAAAAAAAAAAAAATCATCCCCAAGATAATACACTATGATCAAGTAGGATTTATACCAGGAATGCAGGTCTTGTTTAATATTAAGAAATTATTAGTATAATTGACCCTATTAATAATCAAATTAAGAAAAAAACATATGATAATCTCAACAGATGAAGAAAAAGCATTTTATAAAATACAACATGCATTCCTACTAAAAATGCTTGAGAGTATAGGAATAAATGGACTATTCCTTAAAGTAGTCAGGAGCATATATTTAAGACCTTCAGTAAGCATAATATGTAATGGAGATAAACTGGAACCTTTCCCAGTAAGATCACAGTGAAACAAGGTTGCCCACTATCATCATTACTATTCAATATTGTATTAGAAATGCTAGTCTCTGCAATAAGAGTTGAGAAAGAGATTAAAGGAAAAAAGTGGTAGGTAATGAGGAAATCAAACTGTCACTCTTTGCAGATGATATGATGCTATACTTAGAAAACCCCAGATATTCTAATAAAACATTTTTAGAAATAATTCATAACTTTAGCAAAGTTGCTGGATACAAAATAAATCCAAATAAATCCTCAGCCTCTTTATACATCACCAACAAAATGCATCTGCAAGAGATACAAAGAGAAATTCCATTCCAAATAAATGTTGAGAGTATAAAATATTTGGGAATCCATCTACCAAAGAAAAGTCATGAATTATATGAGCAAAATTACAAAACACTTGCCACAAAAATAAAGTCAGATTTAAATAATTGGAAAGACATTCAGTGCTTTTGGATAGACCGAGTGAATATAACAAAGATGACAATACTTCCCAAACTAATCTATTTATTTAGTGCTATACCCATCAAACTCCCAAGAACCTATTTTAATGACCTAGAAAAAATAACAACAAAATTCATATGGAAGAATAAAAGGTCTATAATTTAAAGGGAATTAATGAAAGAAAAAAGTCAGATGAAGATGATCTTGGTGTACCTGATCTAAAGCTATATTATATAGCAGTCGTCACCAAAACCATTTGGTATTGGCTAAGAAATATACTAGTCAATCAGTGGAACAGATTAGGTAAACAGGACAAAATAGGGTACAAATATAACAATCTAGTGTTTGACAAACCCAAAGATACCAACATTTGGGACAAAAATTCATTATTTGAAAAAAAAACTTTTGGGAAAATTGGAAATTAGTATGGCAGAAATTGGATATGGACCCACACTTAACACCATATACTAAGACAAGATCAAAATGGGTCCATGATTTAGGCATAAAGAATGAGATCCTAAATAGATTAGAAGAAGAGAGGATAGTTTACCTTTCAGACCTGTGGAGGAGGAAAGAATTTATGACCTTGGAGAACTAGAGATCATTATTGATCACAAAATAGAAGATTTTGATTACATCAAATTAAAAAGCTTCTGTACAAACAAAACTAATTCAAACAAGATTAGAAGGGAAGTAACAAATAGGTAAAATATTTTTTCATTTAAAGGTTCCGATAAAGGTCACATTTCCAAAATATATAGAGAACTGCCCCTAATTTATAAGAAATCAAACCATTCTCCAGTTGATACATGGTCAAAGGATATGAACAGACAATTCTCAGATGATGAAATTGAAACTATATCCACTCAAATGAAAGAGTGTTCCAAATCACTATTGATGAGAGAATTGCAAATTAAGACAACTCTGAGATACCACTACACACCTGTCAGATTGGCTAAGATGACAGGAACAAATAATGATGAATGTTGCAGGGGATGTGGGAAAACTGGGACACTGATACATTGTTGGTGGAGTTGTGAAATAATCCAGCCATTCTGAAGAGCAATCTGGAACTATGCCCAAAAAGTTATCAAACTGTGCATACTCTTTGATCCAGCTGTGCTACTACTGGGCTTATAGCCCAAAGAAATACTAAAGAGGGGAAAGGGACCGATATGTGACAAATTGTTTGTGGCAGCTCTTTTTGTAGTGGTAGAAACTGGAAAATGAATGGATGTCCATCAACTGGAGAATGGTTGGGTAAATTATGGTATATGAAAGTTTTGGAATATTATTGCTCTGTAAGAAATGACCAGCAGGATGAATTCAGAAAGGTTTGCAGAGACTTACATGAACTGATGCTGAGTGAAATGAGCAGAACCAGAAGATCACTATACACTTCAACAACAATACTGTGTGAAGATATTTTCTGGTGGAAGTGGATATTTTCAACATAAAGAAGATCCAACTCACTTCCAGTTGATCAATAGTGGACAGAAACAACTACACCCAGAGAAAGATCACTAGAAATTGAAAGTAAACTGTTAGCACTACTGTCTATCTACCCAGGTTACTTATACCTTCAGAATCCAATACTTAATGTGCAACAAGAAAATGGTATTTACACACATATATCTAGGTTATACTGTAACACATGTAAAATGTATGGGATTGCCTATCATCTAGGGGAAGGAGTAGAAGGAGGGAAGGGAAAATTTGGAAAAATGAATACAAGGGATAATAGTATAAAAATTATTCATGCATATATACTGTCAAAATTTTTTATAATTATAAAATTATTAAAAAGTAACTGTGGACAAAATTAAATATTTTGGTGTCTACCTATTAAGACAAGTCCAGAGACTATATGACCAGAATTATATAACATTCCTCAGACAAATAAAATCAGATCTAATTTGGAAAAGTATCAGTTGCTCACGATTAGGTCAAGCTACTATAATAAAAATGAACATTCTGCCCAAATTGGTCTACACTTTCAGTGCCATATCAATCATATTGTTGGAAAATTATTTTATAGATCTAGAAAAAGTAGTAAAAATCATCTGGAAGAACAAATTCTAGTTGTTTTTGGATGGGAGGAGGTAACAAAGGGAGAGAAAAATTTGGTACACTAAGGCTTACAAAACTTAACATTGAAAATTATTTTAAATATATTTGGAAAAATGAAATGTTATTGACTAAAATAAAATATGTACATACATATATGAACGGAAATAAAATTACAATCTATAATCACATGAACTGTATTAAAAGAAAAAAAAAATTGCTTGGGTCACTAATAGACAATAATTGTACCCTCCATTGATATTTCAAAGTGATAGAATACTTTTCCATTTATGTATCATTTAAGTTTTACAGATGACTTATTTATGTGATTTCATTTTATCTAGTTACCACATTATTTTTTGTCAAATTATTCAACTTTTCTGGTTGTGAATTTGTTTTTCACTGAGGATATTGGATGAATAATGAATCAGACAAAAAGTGTTTTAACTCTAACTCTTGTGTTCTTATTGCAATTAAGGAAGCAGTCCTTATTCTTAGCCCTGCTTAAAAAGCCAAATCATTCATGTTCATCAAATTCAAATACAAATTAGCAATTCCCTCTCCAGTTCTTTTAACTCAAGAATTTATCCTCTCCTCTGTTTCTTGTTTCTGAGTAGTTCGGCAAATAACTGCTAGTTTAAAAAATCTTATTGTGATTTTGAAGGCAATATCATGAAAGAGTGGTAAAGTCTTGAAATCAGGAAGATCTGAATATATATCCTGCCTCTGACATACGATATGATTATGGACAAGTCAATTAAATTGGGAATTTGAGACAGTCAGGTTGCCATTTTGCATCTGAGGAAGAGCAATCATATACAAAATCTGTCAGTACAAAATCATAAGACAAGTTGCAAAACAAACAAAAATTAGTATGTCTTCCTTGAAGATTTCTGATGTTTTATTAATTCATATTTCATGAATTTCTTATTTCCATGCTCTCCAATATCATGTTTCCTAACAATGTCATATCTCATTGTTATTGGGATTCAACATCTAAAGTCAGTTATTCTTGACTATATTTAATCCCCTTTCTCTTGGAAGTTAACGTTATTATTTGCTTAAAAATATTTTTCTATTACGATTACTTTTTGTTGTCTTTCCCTCTACAATTATATTCCAATAATAGATTCAATTGTATTTAATCTTATTAATAACAGTGAAATCAAATGTGCTTGCTTTCTTGCCTAAAACTGTTAAGTCTTTCAAGTTCTTAACATTTCTCTGCTATTTTCTATCTGTATTTAATGGTGACTTTTTTTTTAGCAGATTCGGTTTCCTGCATATTATTGGGGATTATCAAATGTTATTGATTTTTTATATATTAAAATTTAGATGCACTGTGATATATAGATATAGATATAGATATATAAGTATCTAAGTGATTTTCCAGCTCAACTATAATATGAATCACAGGGGAAAAAAAGAGAAGAAAGAGATGAAGAAATGGATAGACAGAGAGACAGAGGCAAAGACAAAGAGACAGAGTGCAGATTTTGTGTGTGTGTATGTGTGAATGTGTGTGTGTGTGTGTGTGTGTGTGTGTGTGTGTATGAGAGAGAGAGAGAGAGAAAGAGACAGAGAGAGAGAGAGAGAGAGAGAGAGAGAGAGAGACAGAGAGACAGAGAGAGAGAGAGAATTAATTTGAGATTCTGATAGAATAGTCTTAGGGAGGGAAATTTCTTTTTGAATCTTAATTATGTTATTTAGTGTTCATTAGTATTTGTCTTTGAAATGAAACATAAATTTATTAGTTCTAATTATAAAAATTTTGTGCAAAGCATATTTTATATTTAATTTTTAATGGAGTATAAAAAGAAGCAAATCACATATTATAATAGCATTAATATTTGAAATGGTTATTAATATATGTTTTGTAATTAAATGTAAAAGAAGAAATGGTTTAATGATAATATGATTTTATAAATATTTCAGTATATTTATAAAGGTATATATTGGTTTTTATTATGCAGAACAAAATTTTGTTGTGTTGAACTATGAAATATAGTATTAAAATGAAATCTATATAGTTTTCATTGCATTTTTCATATTTAAAATATCTTAATTTATTCTAAAATATGGATTTCATTTTTCAAATAAATTAAATACTTTTAAAAACTAAGTATTACCTGAATAGATTAATTTATATTAAATTTGTAGATGTTATATTAATTTAATTCATATTTTGTTATTAACATAATTTTTCATATATACATGTATGTACAAGACATATGAATGTGCATAGAATAAAGCAAATATCTGAGTCAAGAATTCTTGACTCAGAATGTATATATATGTATACATATATAGATAGATAGATAGATAGATATCCCTTTTTAATGTTATGCAAGTGCTAATTAAACAAAATATGAAATTACTGACTATAGTTTTTGTTGTATGATATTAGTCTTTAAATTGTTAATGTGATCAGTACATTTCTCTTCCTTTAATATGTTATTTGGTTAAAATTTGGAAACCTATTTAAACAACAATATGGTAATACAATTTTTTTGGGGGGGGGGTTATTCAATGATTATGTGCTCCAATCAGTATTTCTTTTCCATTCAGTTGTCTAGAACCATGCTTCTACTTCCTGGATGCTTGATGTCTTTGAATACATTTATCACAAAGCATTCATTTAATGTCCTGGGAGATATCTTTGTATTTTCTTTACTTCACACAGATAGAAAAAAATAGCTTTTCTTTATTTGCCATATGACCAGTTTATTTTATCTCTGTATAATTTTTTTTCTTATAGCTTTTACCTAAGTATAGGTTTCAGCCGCTTATGTGATTATAGATTTTATAAGAATCTTGGACATCATCTAGTATGAATTCATCATTTTGAATGTATCACAATTAAATCTCTGATATAATACCTGACTTTCCCACTGTCTTTCAGGCAATAGTAGAATTTCTTAGATTTGAATTCATATACTCTGATATTACATTCATGATTTTTTTTTTGTTTTTATTTTTTCCTACTAAATGGCACATTGCTTTTCCTTTATAATCTCAATGTTTTGATGAATTATTACCTATTCCTGTATTATGCATGTTTACTGCTATTTTGGAAATCTTCAACTTCTTTGCCTTTCATAATATATCATATCATCATATATCATCACAATAATAATTATGATTGAAAATATTGAGTCAGGGGGGATCTTTTGATTTTTAAAAGCTATTTAGAATTACCCAAAAGCAATCAAATCCATTTCCTTTTATATATTTATTTTTGAGCCCATCTCATAATCTATTTAAATTGTTCATATATATGGATATATTGATATACACATACACATATATATGTATACATATGTATCTTTATATTTGTGCATATGTTTATATATTTATGTTCACATTGCATACATATATAAGGAAATTATGTGCATTTATATGCATGTGTGTATGTGATAAACAATTCAAATAGATAATGAAATATATTTGTACATGTATATATGTGAATATAAATGTATAAGTGTATATATGTGTATATTTATATTTGTTGTTTAGTTATTTCAGTCATGTACAACTCTTTCTAATCCCATTTGGGATATTCTTGGCAAAGAAATTTAAGTGCATTAAGTATGCCATTTCCTTCTCCACTCATTTTAAAGATGAGGAACTGAAGGAAACAGAGTTATAAATTACTTGTCATAGGTGATGTTTCATGGAAAACCAATTCAATAAAAAACAAACAAAAAACTTGCAGCTCTTTCTCCATCTTTTGCCTATTCATTATCCTTCTTCCACTTTCATTATTAAATACATTCCATATGATTATTTGGTTATGCTTACTTGCAATTTTTATTATTTTCTTTTTGTTTCCTACTACTTTTTTTCTATATTTAGGCAATTATGGTAATGATTTTCCACTGTATTTACTCTTTTCAGTGAGTTTTTTAAGAGAAATACTTAAACATGTGACTGTGCATGTTTGTAGTCACGTAAATTAAAACATTTTATTTCTCAAATTTTTTTCATGCATTTTTTACTTAATTATTAACACATTAAAATTGTTAACAACAGATTAAATATGAGATATGCACATTAAATTTTTAAACCCCTTCTCCCCTTCTGTACAGAAATCATAAAATAAAGGCAGTATTAACCAGGTTTATTCTTTAAAACATTTAAAAACACAATAAAAAGCTCACCAGGGCAAGCTCAGATGATGTTAATTTTTAAAGTTCAGAATCATTGCTGTGAGGCTTACGAATTTGACTGGCTGTGGCTGTCCTGTGACTGTCTCTTTGGTAATATCTCAAGATGCAAGTAGCCCAATATCTCCATGGCAAACTGCCGAGTTCAAAGACAAGATGGAAAAGGACAACAAGTTCCAGGACACATTGTGGCATTTTGAAAAGTCTTTGTGCTCTTTTTTCATCAGTCTCTGGAATACCGGAGTCCAAGGGGTGGAGCCAGTAAAACTAGCCACATTCTCAAGGCACTTTTTCTTTTGTTTTCTGGAGGTGGTAGAATAGTACTATACTCCTCTGAATCATCTGAATTTAGATCCCTGAGCACTTTGCAGGACTAGGGGAAGTCATGTGTATCATGAACAAAAATAGAATATAATGAGATATAATGGAGGTCCATTTTATAAATCACATCCATTTCAAAAGCCTAGCTGTCATTCAAGCCAAGGCAGGCAAACTAAAAGGCACAATACTCCTAATTACAGAAAGGATTTCATTGTATTAAATCTTAGAGGCTACTGAGCTAAACACAAAATGGAAATATTGATTTTTTTGTGACATTTGATGCTCAAGTCCATTTTCTTTGTGTTGTTTTCTTGAAGAGTATAGTTGTTATTTCTGCATGATAGGCCTACAAAATGTTTATAAACATTTCCCCACTAAAATGTCCATTTTCTAGTCACTGGACAAGGATTTCATATTTTTGCTATGTACTATTAATAGCTAAGTTTGGATATGTATAACATTACAAAAACTTGATTGTCACCTCTGCCACCCATACAGTAACCAGCCATTATATTATAGAAACTACCACATGAAGTGAGATTTTTTTTTCTTTTTAAAAACTGTGTTGTTATAAGAAAAACAAAACAAAACAAAACAAAAAAAAAACAACTAATCATTAAAAAAAAATCAGAAATTCAATTCTATTTCTTCACCACACAACAACCAAAATCTATAGAAGAGATTCTGGGATCAAATTAAAGTTCTCATGTTCATATTTACATGTATATATGTATCTCTATATTCATCTCCATTGACATTAATTTCAACATCAATATTTATTTCTGTATTTATCTATTTCATCTATATTACATAATATTACATATTAGATCGATAACTAAGGCCATTCTTAAAGATTGTTAAGTGAAAGTACAGATGGATAGTTTCCTTACCAGTGAAAATAATAAAAACACTGAGCATATTAGATTAGAAGTAATATATTAAACTTTCTTTATGACAGGATCTAGGCTAACCACAGAGGATAAAAATAGAAAATGTAAGTAACAGTCCTTCCCTCCAGCACCTTCTATTTTAAGTCAGAGACAACACAGGGAATGAATGGTCATAGAAGGATAGTCATACAGAGAGTAAATGAAGTGACCCAACAGTTAAATGGCATCTCATTTTTTAAAAAATGGATTAATTTGATTACTGCTCTAAGAATACATAAAAAGGGAAAACTTGCGTTTTTCTGGGATAAGTGCATTTTGAATGAAATGACAATAGCAAATGCATTGTTTTAGTTATTGATTTAGCTATCCATTTAGTTCTATAAAACACTTTCTTGTTTTCTTTATGATTTATATCAATTATATTAAACCCAAATGGAAATGAGGCCATTGATCTGTGTTCATCTCTGTGGATTGCATATTTATTCATTTAAATGTCATATTATCTATGCTTTATTTTATTTTGCTTATTTTCTTATATATTTTTCAATTTTTTAAAAATATGCTTCTAGCAGCATTGAGAACGTGTTAACAGCTATATTTGTGATATGCATGCTTTAAACTACTGTTTATGTCCATAAAAAAAAATTTCTAGAACTTTAATTTGTCTTGCACAGGAAATTATGACATCTCTCTTGTACAAATTCTATATTTTAAGTGGGAGGAAAGGGACTTCTGAAACATTCACTCACTAATAATGACAGCAGCAATAATTTTAAAAATGTTTAGTCAGAAATTAACCTTAAAATGTATAAAGATGAGTATACATCAAAAGTGATCAATTTGCCATTAAAAAAAAAAAAGTTTGTCCTTGAAGGGAAGAAAAGACATGTAATGTTATCTAATCAAAATTCTCCATTTGAGGACATTCTCCATTACAATGATACATTTTTATGTGCCTTTGCTTTTGTCCATGCAATTGGTACCTGAATAAAATTCACAGCAAATTCAATATGACTTACTAATTTTGAAATTAAGGGTTTAATATTCCTTAACTTGAATTTAAGATATTTAAACACATACTTTATATAAAATATAATATGAAATTGCACATATATAGAAGAGCAGAGTCCACATAATGGAACAAAAGCAGGGAATCACTGAGCTCTACTTCAAAACTCACCAAATTCCTTTAAATAATAACTCTAAACAAATTTTAGAGCATCAGAATATCCCCACAGATGCAGTGGAACAATTTTCCAGCTGAAAAATTATGAAGATCAATAAAAAAGTTCTATGCATCAGGGTGGGAGTCCAGCGTTTAGTCTTAACACAGGCTGTGCAAGCACATCCTTTGTCCTTGGAACCTCTGAATCAACTGTAGTACTGGCAGTTTCCATATCTTTCAGGCCAGAGACACCAAAGACTACTTGGAAAGTCAGCAGGGAAGGTTTATCTCAACTAGAATGAAAAGTCTAGGGAAACAAGCCAACCAGGAGAGGGCAGTAGCTTGTAGAGGCTTCTAGAGGATGCAGATCTCTTGACTAGGATTGGCTAAGGACTCCATTGTTTCAGTTCATTAGAAATTACTGACAAAATGGAGCAGAGTTCCTCCTCAGAATCTGATGGCAGAAAAGTGCTTCTGTTCAGGGCCCTAAAAGTGTCTCTGAAAATAGTTGCACAAATATGATGAACCTTGAGACATTATGACCTCAATCCTAAAAATATAAAACAGACCTAAAAAGTTAAAACCTGAGTAATAAACTGGGAAAATTTATCAAACAGAACAAGATTCTGACAATAAAAAGCTAATGTGGTGACAAGAAACCTCAAAACACACACTCAGAGGAAGATAATAAAGTCAAAGCTCCTACATCCTACATTTAGAGGCTCCAATAAAAATAAGAATTAAGGGTTTAGGGATTTAGAAATTTAGAAATTAAAGTAAAAGATGTAGACAAAAATTAGTAAGAATAATGAGACTAATCCAAAGGAAAATATTAAAAGATGATGATGAGAAGAATGACTTAAAAAGCAAAACTGGCCAAATAGAAAAGGAGATACAAAAGGTCACTTAAGAATAAAAATGTCTGAAAATAAGAATTGAGCAATTGGAAGCAAATGCCTTTATGAGCAATCAATAAACAATAACACCAAACCAAAATGAAAAAGGTGGGGGGGGGGGGGAAGTGAAATATCTCTTTGGAAAAACACTGGGCATGGAAAAGAGATCCAGGAGAAATAATGTCAAAGTTATTGGTCAACCTGGAAGATGTAATCAAAGAAAAAAAAAAAAAAGAAAAAAAAGAAAAGAAAATCCTGGAAGCTGTGATCAAAATAATGAAATTATCAAGGAATAGTATTCTCATATTTTAGAACCAGAAGATAAATAGAAATTGAAAGGATCTATTAATCATTTCATAAAAGAGATGCCAAGATGAAAACTTCTAGGAATATTATGTCCAAACTCCTAAACTCTCAGATTCAAGGAGAAAATATTGCAAGTATCCAGAAAGAAAAAAGAAATCAAATGTACTGGAGCCATAGTCAGGATAATACAAGATTTAGCAGCTTCTACATTTTTAGATAGGCTTTCCAGATTAACAGAGGAGGAAGTAAATTGCTTAAATAGTCCCATTTCAGAAAAAGAAATAGAAAAAAGCTCCTTTCACCCTTCTTGAGTACTAAACTTAAGGACATAACTTGCCTTATGCAGCTCTCCCTTATACTGTTGGGATTAATAGTTGCCCTGGGGAGATCCCCACACCTGGCTGAAAGTTTATCTGCCCTGGGGAGTGCATTAGCAATGCAGAAGTTCTATTGCCCAGCCTGAGCCCCTCCCCCCCCATGCAGATTTGTGACTACCTTGGGCAAAAACCTTGGGCTACAGAATGTGGCTGCACAGCTGTCCTAAAGTCTGTGCTGAGTCACTCACTTCTGGTTTTGGGGGGGTGTAGCCAGATCCTGTTAAATTCTGGCATTTTTTGGCAGTACATTCTACCTTTGGCTTTAATTTTTCTACTGGGCTACTACTTTGCAACCAATGAAGAGCATTCAACCTGTGGTAGAGTCCTCCTTGTAAATATTCTAGTCACAGAGACCACCACCTCCCTGGTTTGCTCAATATGGTAGCCTCTCCTTCTGTTTCCCTTCTTGTATTGGTCTGCTCATGCCACTCAAGACAAACCTTTTCTGGTGTTCTTCCAGGTTAGCTTTGGTTGGTAAGTTGTTATACTTCCAACCTTTGTGAATTTTACCACTCAAGTACTACTTTTGAGGCTAAATTTGGTAATTAGTACTGAGGGTATGAGAGGAGTTTACAATGCCACATGTGTCTTTTCTGCCATCTTGGCTCTGCCCTCAATTTTATTTTTTGAGAAGAAAAGATGTTATAACTTTAATAACTCTTTTAAGAAAATAGTTTGTTTAGAAACTAAAATTCAGCCTCATAATACTTAACATCTTATTCTTTGGGAAGAGAATTTTGGAGCTATTTACATGGACCTATAGTGTCTCTTTAGTATAAAAGTTGTCATTGTGGTTTGCAGGGAAATGAAGGGATGAAAATTATGCATGTGGAAAATGAGATAAAATACAAGAAACTATACAAAATGCTTTAATGTGAACTTGTTGTAACACATTTTCATTTGTTTCAGTTTGCCTGGCCATCCATCCATAAAATGTACTAGGTTTTGATCTTGTACAAATCTCCATAAATGTGAAACCATGAAAGTTTAGTCAACAGGTTATTCAAATGAATTTTGTCATGTTAAGTTGTGAGGATTATGATTTTAAGTAAAATCTAAATCAGAGCCATCTTTTCATTTCTACTGAATAATATCCTTTACATAATCAAGAATGAAACCCATTAAACTTATTTCATTACATGGGTGACTAACTGAATTGAAAACAGTATTTTATGAATTATCCTTTTACAAAAGCCAAGAAAATTCTAATGAACAAATAGGAGGAGGAGGAACACAGGAGAAACCTTTAGAGATTGTGATATCATCAAGTTAGTGAGAAAAAAATGTCAATGATAATTTTAAGTTTTTCATATCTTGAATAGGTTGGAACCATTTTAAAAACTGTTCTGTAGAACATCAAAGGATGGGGGTGGAGCCAAGATGGTAGAGAAAGGTGATTTTCTAAGCTTCTCTCATAGCCCCACAATCAATTATTAAATTTGTCCTCAAAAATAGTGCTTAATTGGTAAAATTCATGAAGAATAGAAGTACAACTCACCAACGGAAGATAATCTGGAAGTTTGTCAGAAAAGGTTTGTCCTGAGGGGCTGGAGAAGATCAGCAATACCAAGGAAATATGAGAGGCTAGCAAACTCTGCAGATAGGGGGAAGGGTGGCCTCTGTGGTTTGAAAACTTACAGAGATAACTCTGGCAAAGGCTGATAGCTCTGCCTGAGTTGCAAAACAGCAGACCAGAAGAGAAATTAAAGCCAAAGGCAGAGGGTACTCTAAAAAAGCAGAAACTAACAGGACCTGGTTATACCCACCCAAAACCGGAAGTGAAACAGCACAGACCACAACACAGCTATGCCACCCCATTCTGTAGTACATGGCTTTTCCTTGGGACAGCTACAAATGTACACGGCAGGGGGGCACAGCCCGGGGCAGCCTCTAATCTTCACAGTGGAGACCTCAGCCTGGAGCAATGTAACTTCCACAGCATGACTGTGCTTCCTTGGGCAGAGACAATTCCATTCCATGCAGGGCTATTAGCTGGTCACCTAATGACCACAGCCCCATGGCCAGCTTTGACTTAGGGCAATGACACATTCATTGCTTAACCTCTAGACTTAGGGCAGTTGCTAACCTGCACAGCAGGGTTCAACACTGGGCACTTCCACAACTCTGCCCTTGCTAATCAGGTCTGAATCACTTTCCATGGGAAAACTCTTTCCCAGAGCACTACTGTAACTGACTGGTCTTTGCAGCCTGTTGGTACTTACCTTGCTTTACAGAGGAAGCTGGTAACATCCTTGCCTTGAAGGCAAACCCTACAGGCTTTTAAAAAAATGAATAAAAAAAAAAAAATCACAAGAACCATAGACAGATAGCTTCTGTACAGAAAAATAGCACGTTTTCAAACCGAGGAGACTAATAGCAAACAGCCTCCAGACAATACCCTAAATAACACTCTCCTAGAAGAGACTATTTAAAATCTCAAAAGAGAGTTAGAAGAAAAATGAAGAAAAGAAAGAGAAACTATGCAAGAGAGTAACAACTTCCTGAAATGTGAATTGGAAAAGGTAATGAATTCCTAGGAAGTGCAGGGAAACAAAATTTGTGAATTGATAAAGCTAAAGAAATCACAGGAATTTAAGATTTGTGAATTGGAAAAGATAAAGAATTCCAAAGAAAGTAGGGTTTGTGAATTGGAAAAAAAAAAATAGCTCACTAAAAAAATAAATGAATAACTTTAGTAAAATGGGAAAAAAATCCATAGAGCAAAAGAACTCATTTAAAAAATGAATTGGACATCTACAAAAAGAAGTAAAATAAGCTAATGAAGAAAATAACTCATTAAAAATTATAAGTGAACAAATAGAAATGAATGATTCATTGAGACATCAAGAATCAGTCAAGCAAAAACCAAAAAAATGAAAAATTACAAAAAAAATGTACTTGGATAAATGACAGACATGGAAAAATAGGTTTAGGAGAGATAATATGAGGATTATAGGACTTCCAAAAATTATGATGAAAAAAAGAACCTAGACACTATTTTACATGAAATTATGAAAGAGAACTGCCCAGATGTAATAGAATGAAAAGGTAAAATAGGCATTGGAATAATTCATCGAACACCTTCTGAAAAAAGTCCTAAAATAAAAACTCCAAAGAATATTATAGTCAAATTCCAGAACTAGCAGACTAAGCAAAAAAATATTACAAGCAGCCAGAAAAAAAAAATAATAATTCAAATACTGAGGTGACAAAATAAGTATCACTCAAGATCTGGCTGCCTCCACATGAAAGGATCGAAGGTCCTGGAATCTTATAGTCTGAAAGACAAAAGAACTTGGAATGCAGCCAATAATGAAGTACCCAGCTAAGCTGAGCATTTTCTTCCTTGAAAAAAGATGGACATTTATTGAAACAGATGAATTCCAATTGAAGAAAACAACAACAACAACAACAACAAATCTAAAAACAAAATTTGATCACCAACCATAAGACTCAAGAGAAGGAGAAAAAGGTAAAAAGAACTCTTGAGAACTGTTGTGGATATACATAAAAACTACATGTATAATTTGGTTTTACTGATATAACATTTAAAAAATGGAAGTATAAATGGAAAAGGAATAGAGTCAGAAAAATGTGAATGGGGGATAAAAAGAAGGAAACTAAATCCCACAAAGAGGCAAACAAAACCCATCATATATGAGTTATTTAGACAGGGCAAGAAACAATGAATGAATCTTACTCTCATTAGAGTTGGCCCAAAGAGAAAATAATAGACATATTTGTATTACAGAGAATTTTCTCTAACCTCGCTAAAAAGGGGGAGAAGAAAAGGGTAAAGGAATAAACTAATAAGGGAAGGGTACCTAAAAGGGAAGAAATACAAAAGGGGTAGAGAGAGATCCTAAAGAGAATAAGAGGCTTGATACAAGTGGGGCCCATAAGTTTAATACTAGGAAAGAGGTTTGGGGGGCAAGAAAAAGAAAAGCATAATCTGTTGATAATAAGATGCCAGGAAATACAGAATTAGTCATTTTAACCATAAATGTGAAATGGATGAACTCTCCCATTAACAGGAGTTGGACAGCAGACTAGATCAAAAGTCAGAACCCTACAATATGTTGTGTACAGGAAACATATTTAAAGCAGGGAAATATATTTATAGTAAAGGTAAAAGGCTAGAGCAGAATCTCTTATGCTTCAGGAGAAGTCAAAAAAGCAGGGGTAGTCATCCTTATCTCAGATCAAGCAAGAGCAAAAATTGAAGTAATTAAAATAAAAAAGGACTGAAACTTTATCTTGCTAAAGTAGCATAGATAATGAAGCCACATCAATACTAAACATATATGCACCAGATAGTATAGCATCTAACTTCCTCAAAAAGAAGTTAAGAGAGTTGAAAGAAGAAATATACAACAAAACTATAATAGTGGGAGATCTCAACCTTGCACTCTCAGATTTAGACAAATCAAACCACAAAACAAATAAGAAAGAAATTTGAAAAGTCAATAGAACATTAGAAAAACTAGGTACGATAGACCTTTGGAGAAAACTGAATGGCAATAGAAAGGAATATAATTTCTTCTCAGCAGTTCTTGGATCCTATACAAAAATTGATCATATATTAGGACATAAAGATCTCAAAATTAAAAGTAGGAAGGCAGAAATAATAAATGCCTTCTTCTCAGACCACAATGCAATAAAAACTACATTCAGCAAAAAGTTAGGGGTAAATAGACCAAAAAGTAATTGGAAACTAAATAATCTAATCTTAAAGGATTGGGTGAAAATGGCAAATTATACTCAAAATTAATAATTTCACTCAAGATAAAGACAATAAATACCAAAATTTGTGGGATGCAGCCAAAGTGGTTATAAGGGTAAATTTTATATATTTAGAGGTCTACTTTAATAAAGAAGAGAAAGAGAAGATCAATGAATTGGGCTTGGAACTTAAAAAGATAGAAAAAGACCAAATTAAAACCCCCAGTCAAATACTAAACTTTAAATTCTAAAATTGAAAAGAGAAATTAATAATATGGAAAGTAAAAAAAAAACAAAAAGCAACAACAAAAAAATCTATTTAATTAATAAATAAAATTAAGAGTTGGTTTTATGAAAAAAAAAACAATAAAATAGATAAAACTTTGGTAAATCTGATTAGAAAAAAAGAGAGGAAAATCAAATTATTAGTCTTAAAAATGAGAAGGGAGAAATTTTCAACAAAAAACAGGAAATTAGAGAAATAATAAGGAGTTACTTTGCCCAACTTTATGCAAGTAAATTTGATAATCTCAGTGAAATGGATGACTAACTCCAAAAATATAGGCTTTCCAGATTAAAAGAGGAGGAAGTAAATTACTTAAATAATCCCATTTCATAAAAAGAAATAGAACAAGCTCTTAACCAATTCCCTAAGAAAAAATGCCCAGGACCAGGTGGATTCACATGTGAATTCTACCAAACATTTAAAAAACAATTAGCTCAAATGCTCTATAAACTATTTGGACAAATAGGGGATGAAGGACTCCTACCAAATTCCATTTTATGACATATACATGGTAATTGTAGCTAAACCAGGTAAGTTGAAAACAGAGAAAGAAAATTATAGACCAATCTTCCCAACGAATATTGATAGTAAAATCTTAAATAAGGTATTAGCAAAAAGACTACAGAAAATCATTTCCAGGATAATACAACATGCTCAAGTAGGATTTATGCCAGAAATGCATGGCTGGTTCAATATTAGGAAAATTATTGGTATAATTGGACATGTTAATAACCAAATTAACAAAAAAACATATGATCATCTCATAAGATGCAGAAAAAGCATTTGATAAAATGCAACATCCATTTCTATTAAAAACATTTGAGAGCATAGGAATAAATGGACTTTTCCTTAAGATAATCAGTAGCATCTATTTAAAACCATTAGTAAGCATCACAACTAATTGGGATAATCTGGAAGCATTCCTAATAAAATCAGGAGTGAAAAAAGGTTGCACACTATCACCATTACTATTCAATATTGTAGTAGAAATGCTAGCATTGGCAATAAGAGTTGAAAAAAATGATTAAAGGAATTAGAGTATGTAATGAGGAAACCAAATTATCACTCTTTGCTGATGACATGATGGTATTCTTAGAAAACTCCAGAGATTCTACTAAAAAGCTATTAGAAATAATCCGCACTTTTAGAAAAGTTGCAGGATATAAAATAACCCCACATAATTCATCAGCATTCTTATATATCACTAATATAATCCAGCAGTTAAAGATACAAAGAAAAATTCCTTTTAAAGTAAGTACCAATAGTGTAAAACTTTTAGCAATGTCTCTGCCCAGGGAAAATCAAAAACTATATGAGCAAAACTACAAAACATTATCCACACAAATTAAGTCTAATATAAACAATTGAAAAAAAATATTAAATGCTCTAGGATAATACAAGCAAATATAATAAAGATGACAATACTACCTAAACTAATCTATTTATTTAGCACTATACCAATCAGAGTCCCAAAAAACTATTTTAGTGAACTAGAAAAAATAACAACAAAGTTCATATGTAAAGACAAAAGGTCAAGAATTTCAAGGGAACTAATGAAAAAAAACAAAACAAAACAAAACAAAACAATGAAGGAGTCCTAGCTGTACTAGATCTAAAATTATTTTATAAAGCAGTAGTTACCAAAACCATTTGGTATTGGCTAAGAAATAGACAAGTTGATCAGTGGAATAGGTTAGCCTCAAAGGAGAGAATAATCAATAACTTTAATAATAATATAGTGTTTGACAAACTCAAAGATCCAAGCTTTTGGGATAAGAACTCAATGTTTGACAAAAATTGCTGGGAAAATTGGAAATTATTATGGAAAAAAACTCAGCATTTACCCACACTTAACACTGTACAACAAGATAAGGTCAAAATGGGTTCATGACCTAGGCATAGAGAAAGAGATTATAAATAAATTATTTGAACATAGGATAGTTTACCTCTCAGACCTGTGGAAAAGGAATGAATTTGTGAGCAAAGATGAACTAGAGATCATTATTGATCACAAAATAGAAAATCTTGATTATATTAAATTGAAAAGCTTTTGTACAAACAAAACTAATGCAATTAAGATTAGAAGGGACACTGTCTTAGGTCAAGAACCATTTTGATCTTATCATGGTGTAAGATGTTAAGCGTAGGTTAATGCATAGTTTCTACCATATTAATTTCCAATTAAAATTGTTGAAATTCTAAAATAAAATTAATAATATTGAAAGTAAAAAAAATATTGAATTAATAAAACTAAGAGTTGGTTTTATGAAAAAAAAACAATTAAATAGATAAAACTTTCATAAATCTGATTAGAAAAAGGAAAGAGGAAAATCAAATTGTTAATCTTAAAAATTAAAAGGGAGAACTTTCCCCAAATGAAGAGGAAATTAGAGCAATAATAAAGAGTTACTTTGCCCAACTTTATGCAATAAATTTGATAACCTAAGTGAAACAGATGGCTACCTCCAAATATATACATTTCTCAGATTAACAGAGGAGGAAGTAAATTGGTTAAATTGTCTCATTTCAGAAAAAGAAATAGAACATGCTATTAATCAAATCCCTAAGAAAAAATCCATAGGACCAGATGGACTTTCATGTGAATTTTACCAAAAATTTAAAGAACAATTAGCCACAATGATATATAAACTATTTGAAAAAAATAGGGAATGAAGGAGTCCTACCAAATTCCTTATGTGCCACAAACATGGTACTGATACCTAAACCAGGTAGGTTTAAAACAGAAAAAGAAAATTATAGACCACTCTCCCTAACGAATATTGATGCTAAAATCTTAAGTAAGATATTTGCAAAAAAAGACTAAGAAAGTCATCCCTATGGCAATTCACCATGATCAAGTAGAATTTATACTTGGAATGTAGGAATGGTTCAATCTAGGAAAATTATTAATATAATTGACCATATTAATACCTAAATTAACAAAAACACTATGATTGTTTCAATAGACACAGAAAAATCATTTGATAAAATCTAACATCTATTCTTATTAAAAACACTTGAGAATATAGGAATAAATGAACTTTTCCTTAAAACAATCAGTTAAATCCACTTAAAACTATCAGTAAGTGTCATATGTAATGGGGATAAACTGGAACCATTTCCAATAAGATCAGGAGTAAAATAAGGTTGACCACTATCACCATTATTATTCAATATTATATTAGAAATTATTGCCAAAACTATAAGAATCAAGAAAGAGATTAAAAGAATTAGAATAATTAATGAAGAAACCAAAGTATCACTTTTTGCTGATGATATGATGGTATACTTAGAGAACCCCAGAGATTTTACTAAAAATCTATTGGAAATAATCAATGCCTTTAGCAAAGTTTTAGGATACAAAATAAACCCACATATGTCATCATCATTCTTATATCTCACTAACAAAATCCAACAGTTAAGAGTTACAAAGTGAAATTCCATTTAATGTAACTATCAATAGTATAAAACTTTTAGCAATCTATCTGCCAATAGAAAATCAGAACCTATATGAGCAAAACTACAAAATACTTTCCACACAAATAAAGTCAGATGTAACCAATTGGGAAAATATTAAATATTCTTGGATTGGGTGAGCGAATATAATAAAGATGACAATACTACCTAAATTAATCTATTTATTTAGTGCTATACCAATCAGATTCCCCCCCCCAAAAAAAAAAAAAACAAAACTATTTTACTGAACTAGAAAAAAATAACAATAAAGTTCATATGGAAAAACAAAAGGTGAAGATTTCAAGGGAATTAATGAAAAAAAAAATCAAATGAAGGTGCCCTAGTTGTACCAGAACTAAAATTATATTATAAAGCAGTGGTTACCAAAATCATTTAGTACTGGATAAGAAATAGACTAGATAATTAATGGAACAGGTTCAAAGGAAAAAACAGCCAATAATTTAAATAATCTAGTTTTTGACAAACCCAAAGACCCCAGCTTTTGGGAGAAGAAATCAATGTTTGACAAAAATTGGTGGAATAATTGGAAATTATTATGGCAGAAACTCAGCATAGACCCTCACTTAATACTTCATTCAAAGATAACAGCAAAATAACAGCATGATTTAGGCATAAAGGCCTAAATAAAATTTAGGCATATCTCATCATGCATATCATCATAGAGGTTTAGGAAAAAAATAAAAAAATGCATTTCAAAGAATGGTGTTTTACAGATAGCTTTTATATCTAATAGAAAGCCAAAAAACAGGTTAGTTAAGTTTTTCTTATAAGAATTAAATAATAGCAATTATTTAAAATAGCAATAATTTAAAACAAATTTGTTCCTTTTAATTTGTCATTTTATTGAATTATATAATCTCATAAGTTTACCTATTGTATTATTAATTTTGCTATTTCAAATGGAGTTGAAAATGTAAATTTGGTAGTAGAAAAGTTCCAAAGTATTTAAGTTTAAATATTCTTTTCTATCTACAAATATTTTTATGGCAAATATCAATATTGCCAGTATTACATAATAATATAATTAGGAAAAATGTTATCAGGTCAAATCTTCCATAAATGTGAACAAAATGAATAAAGATTTTCTCTCTTTTCACATTAAGCTTGAATATTATTAAATTATAAAGTCCATTTTCAAATTTGCTCATAGAACCACATGGGAAAATCTTGAGTGAAAGAAGGAAATTAGGTGGGGAAATAAAAAGCATAATGAGTTAATGGAGTTATTTTAAGTGAAGTAAAACATATTGAATATAAAAAAAAAAGTTATGTTTTGGTTAGCAAGATTAATATAAGAAATATATGAAATTTCTTATTAACAGAAAGAAAAATATGGAATGCAAATGTAAATTTATCATGAATGTTTAAACCCATATATTAAATTTAGTAACAGAAGATGGTGGCGTGGAGGCAGACAGCTGCTTAAGCTCCGTGTTTTCTCGCAGGACTTACTTCATGACAATCCTCGGAGTTAATGTTTGGCTGGAAAAAGAAACCCACAAATAATCACCAACAGAAGACATCCTTGAAATTCACCAGAGAAGGTCTGGGTTTGCTGTGGGGAGGGTAGAACAGACTGGGTGCAGACTGAGGGCAGGCAGCCAGAACAAGACAGGCAGCTCACACAACCCAGAACTGAGTGGAAAGGGGTACAATCTCTTCCGTTTCTGCAAAAAGACTTTTACCCAAATGTGGATACTCCATCTTGGCAGCAAGCCAGGAACAGTGGAGAGGGTGTAAACACCGGAGGTAAAGAATAAAACCCCAGAAAGCCAGCATCCCTTGGAATTTGGCCACCCCAAGCCCCACCCAGAGTGACTCAGCTCATTCTCAGAGCCTCAGAGCATACATACAGCACAGTCATCTCTGTCCTGATGGTAGCTCAATGCTGCCCTCCCCCCCCCCCCAGTTTGTAGAGAAAGCCCATTAACACCATCCAGCCCCATCCTCCACTCAAAACAGACCATTTGTTTTTCTTATTAATTTGTTTTCTTTGATTCTGCTCTGATCAAAATGAACAAAAAATTCATAAGGGCTCTAACCATTAACAGCTTCTATATGGAGAGAGAGCAGACTTCAAACACTGAACAGACTAAAAGCACACTATCTCCAGAGGAATCTCCTAAGGGGGGGTATGAGCTGCTGCTCAAGCCATAAGACTCTGATAGAGGAAATCACAAAGGCTCTCACAAGAAAGCTAAAAGAAAAATGGGAAAAGGAAAGGGGAGCTTGGCAAGAGAGCCTGGAGAAGTCATTCCACGCATTTAAAGACAGAGTGGATAAAGAACACAAATCATTGAGAAAAAAAATTAGTGAGCTGGAAAAAGAAAACAGCTCTCTAAAAAATGGATGAAAAAGAAAAAAAAATCCATAGGAGCAAAAAAATCACTTAAAAACACAATTGGAAAATTACAAAAAGATATTTAAAAAGTGAGTGAAGAAAATACACCATTGGAAATTAGACTCAAACAAGTAGAAATGAATGACTCAAGGAGAAAACAAGAAGTAGTCAAGCAAAATCAGAAAAAATGAAACAATTGAAACCAATGTCAAGTACCTTATTAGAAAGATAAAAGACCTGGAAAAGAGATCCAGGAGAGGAAATTTGAGACTAATTGGACTCCCTGAAAAATGTGAGGAAAAAAAGAGCTTGGACACTATTTTCCAGGAAATTATCAAAGAGAACTGCCCAGATGTTTTGGAAACAGAGGGTCAAATAGACATTGAAAAAATTCATCGATCACCTGCTGAAAGGGACCATAAAATCAAAACTCCAAGAAATATATTGGCCAAGTTCAAGAACCATCAGACAAAGGAAAAAAATATTGTAAGCTGCTATAAAAAAGCAATTCAGATATGGAGGAACCACAATAAGGATAACCCAGGATCTAGCAGCTTCCACATTAAAACAATGAAGGGTCTGGAATATGATATTCCAAAAGGCTAAGGAATTTCATAAGCAGCCAAGAATAACTTACCCAGCAAAAATGAGCATCTTTTTTCCAGGAAAGAAGAGGACATTTAATGAAATAAATGAATTGCATCTATTCTTGATGAAAAACGAGACCTATACAAAATGTTTGATCTTCAAATACAGAACTCAAGAGATTTATAAAAAGGTAAAAAGAAATCTTAAGAATTATATTTCTGCCATAAAGATATGTAAAGAACACATGAATAATTTGTCCTAGAAATGGAAAGGAAATTGTATTATAAAAAAGGGTAAAGTGGTGGTACTGCATCTCATGAATAGGAAAAGGTAACCTATTATATCTGAGAGAAAGAAAGGAGGGAGATGAACATAGTGTGTATCAATAGATATATTGATATTTATGGTGAAACTTCTTTCACTTCATTGAAAAGTGAGAGGGAAGGAGTAAGCTAAGAAGAAGGGAATACAGAAATTGTGAGAAAAAGGGGTAAAATAGGAAGAGGAACTTTAAGGTGGGAGAGAGATACTAAAAAGGGAGGGATGTGAAAAGCAAGTGCTATTCACAACATTAATACTGGGTAGGGGGGTAAGATGGAAGGGAAAGGAAAAAGCATAAGCAGGGGATAACAGGATGGAAAGCAATATAGAATTAGTCACTCTAACCATAAATGTGAATGGGGTAAACTGCCTCATAAAGAGGAAGCAGTTAGAAGACTGGATTAAAAGTCAGAATACTACTATATGTTGTTTACAGGAAACACACCTGAAAAAGGGTGATATATTCAAAATAAAAGTAAAAGGATGGAGCAGAATCTATTATGCTTCAGCTAAAGCCAAAAAAGCAGGGGTAGCCATACTCATCTCAGATCAAGCAAAAACAAAATTTGATCTAATTAAGGGCATTATATCCTGCTAATGGGTAGCATCAATAATGAAGCAGTATCAATATTAAACATAAACACATCAAGTGGTGCAGCATCTAAATTCTTGAAAGGGGAATTAAGAGAGCTGCATGAAGAAATAGACAGCAAAACTATAATAGTGGGAGATCTCAAACTTGTCTCTCAGAATTAGATAGATCAAACCACAAAATCAATAAGAAAGAAGTCAAAGAGGTAAATAGAATACTAGAAAAGTTTGATATGATAGATCTTTGGAGAAAGCTAAATGGAGACAAAATGGAGTATACTTTCTTCTCAGCAGTTCATGGAAAAAATTGATCATATACTAGGGCATAAAAACCTCAAAATCAAATGCAGTAAGGCAGAAATAGTAAATGCATCCTTTTCAGACCACAATGCAATTAAAATTACATTGAATAAAAAGCCAGGGGAAAATAGACAAAAAATGATTGGAAACTAAATAATCTTATATGAAAGAATGATTGGGTAATACAGCAAATCATAGACATCATTAATAACTTCACCCAAGAAAATGACAATAATGAGACATCATACCAAAATGTGTGGGATACAGCCTACTTGCATAAAATAGAGAAAGAGAGGGTCAAGGAATTGGGCTTACAACAAAAATTGCTAGAAAAAGAACAAATTAAAACCCCCAGACACACACGAAACTTGAAATTCTAAAAAATAAAGGTGAGATTAATAAAATTGAAAGTAAAAAAAAATGAATCAATTAATAAAACCAAGATTTGGTTCTATGATAAAGCCAACAAAATGGACAAACTCTTCATAAATATGATTTAAAAAAGAAAAGAGGAAAAGCAAATTGTTAGTCTTGAAATTGAAAAAGGAGAACTCACCACTAATGAAGAGGAAATTAAAACAATAGTTCAGAGCTACTTTGCCCAACTTTATCCCAATAAATTCAATAACTTAAATGAAATGGAAGAATACCTTCAAAAATATAGCTTGCCCAGATTAACAGAGGAAGAAGTAAGTAGTGTAAATATTCCCATCTAAGAAAAAGAAATAGAGCAAGCTATTAAACAACTATCTAAGAAAAAATCCCCAGGACCAGATGGATTTACATGTGAATTCTGCCAAACATTTAAAGAACAACTAATTCCAATGCTATATAAATTATTTGAAAAAAGAGGGATTGAAGGAATCCTGCCAAATTCCTTTTATAACAGAGACATGGTACTGATACGTAAAACAAGTGCACTGAAAACTGAGAAAGAATACTATAGACCAATCTCCTTAATGAATATTGATTCTAAAATCTTAATTGCGATGTTAGCAAAAGGACTTCAGAAAATTATCCCCAGGATAATACACTATGATCAAGTAGGATTTATACCAGGAATGCAGGGCTGGTTAAATGTTAGGATAACTATTATTATAATTGACCATATTAATAATCAAATTAATAAAAACCATATGATCATCTCAATAGATGCAGAAAAAGTATTTGATAAAATCCAACATCCATTGCTACTAAAAATGCTTGGGAGTATAGGAATAAATGGACTATTCCTTAGAATAATCAGGAGCATATATTTACGACCATTAGTAAGCATAATATGCAATGTAGATAAAATGGAACCTTTCCCAGTAAGATCAGGAGTGAAACAAAGTTGCCCACTATCCCCATTACTGTTCAATATAGTACTAGAAATGCTAGCCTCGGCAATAAGAGCCGAGAAAGAGATTCAAGGAATTAGAGTAGGAAATGAGGAAATCAAACTATCACTCTTTCCAGATGACATGATGGTATACTTAGAGAACCCCAAAGACTCTGCTAAAAAGCTATTAGAAATAATTCAGAATTTTAGCAAAGTGCCAGGTTACAAAATAAATCCATATAAATCCTCAGCATTTTTATACATTACTAACACAATCCAACAGCCAGAGATACAAAGATAAATTCCATTCAAAATAATGGTCGATAGTATAAAATATTTGGGAATATATCTACCAAAGGAGAGTCAGGAATTATATGAGCAAAATTATGAAACACTTGCCAGAAAAATAAAGTCAGATTTAAATAATTGGAAAGACATTCAGTGCTCTTGGATAGGCCGAGCAAATATAATTAATATGACAATACTCCCTAAGCCAATCGATTTATTTAGTTCTATACAAATCAGACTCCAAAGAAACTATTTTAATGACATAGGAAAAAAATAACAGAATTCATATGGAATAATAAGAGGTCAAGAATTTCAATGGAATTAATGAAAAAAAATTAAATAAAGGTGGTCTAGCTGTACCTGATCTAGAACTGTATTATAAAGCAGCAGTCACCAAAACTATTTGGTACTGGCTAAGAAATAGACTTATTGATCAGTGGAATAGGTCAGGTTCACAGGGCAAGATAGTGAATAAAAATGGCAATCTAGTGTTTGACAAACCCAAAGATCCCAACTTTTAGGATAAGAATTCATTATTTGACAAAAACTGCTGGGAAAACAGGAAATTAGTATGGCAGAAACTAGGCATGGACCCACATTTAACACCACATACTAAGATAAGATCAAAATGGGTCCAAGATTTAGGGATAAAGAACGAAATCATAAATAAATTAGAGGAACATAGGATAGTCTACCTCTCATACTTGTGGAGGAGGAAGGAATTTGTGTCCAAAGGAGAATTAGAGACCATTATTGATCACAAAATAGAAGATTTTGATTACATCAAATTCAAAAGCTTTTGTACAAACAAAACTAATGCAAATAAGATTAGAAGGGAAGTAACAAATTGGGAAAACATTTTTAAAGTTAAAGGTTCTGATAAAGGCCTCATCTCCAAAATATACAGAGAATTGACTCTAATTTATAAGAAATCACGCCATTCTCCAATTGATAAATGATCAAAGGATATGAACGGACAATTTTCAGATGATGAAATTGAAACTATTTCCACTCATATGAAAGAATTTTCCAAATCACTATTGATCAGAGAAATGCAAATTAAGACCACTCTGAGATATCATTACACACCTGTCAGTTTGGCTAAGATGACAGGAACAAATAACGATGAATGTTGGAGGGACTATGGGAAAACTGGGACACTGATGCACTGTTGGTGGAGTTGTGAAAGAATCCAACCATTCTGGATACCAATCTGGAATTATGCCCAAAAAGTTATCAAAATTTGCATACCTTTTGACCCAACAGTGCTACTACTGGGCTTATAGCTCAAGGAAATACTAAAGAAGGGAAAGGGACCTCTATATGCCAAAATGTTTGTGGCAGCCCTTTTTCTAGTGCATAGAAAGTGGAAAATGAATGGATGTCCATTAATTAGAGAATGGTTGGGTAAATTATGGTACATGAAAGTTATAGAATATTATTGTTCTATAATACATGACCAACAGGAAGAATACAGAGAAACTTTGAGAGACTTTCATCAACTGATGCTGAGTGAAATGAGCAGAACTAAGAGATCATTATACACTTCAACAATGATACTGTATGAGGATGTATTCTGATGGAAGTGGATATCATCAATGTAGAGAAGAGCTAATCCAATTCCAATTGATCAATGATGGACAGAATCACCTCCATCCAGAAAAGGAATACTGCAAAATGAGTGTAAAGTGTGAGAATTTTTTTTTTGTTTTTGTTTTTCTTCCCAGATTATTTTTACCTTCGGAATACAATTTTTCCTTTGCAAAAACAACAACAACAAAATTAAGTTCTGTACATGTATATTGTACCTAGGATATACTATAAAATATTTAATATGTATGGGAATGCCTGCCATCTAAAGAAGGGGTGGAGGGAAGGAGGGGAAAATTTTGGAACAGAAGGGAGTACAAGGGATAATGTTGTAAAAAAAAAAATTACCCATGCATATGTATTGTCAAAAAATTTTTATAATTATAAATATTAATAAAAAAAAGAAAAAAATTTGTAACAGGAGGGATCTTCAAGAGAGCATAAATGTCATTTCAGAAGAAAAGAAAATTGAGAATAAGTTTACAAAAATAATTTTTTCTAAAGGTGTTAAATAATCAAGACCATAAAATGTTCCCAGAGAAACAAGGGAATCTTGGGTGGATTAATCTTTAAATATAAAGAAAACTATCCTTATGCAAATATTATTCCTTTTAAATTATCTTTTAAAATAATGCACTCAGCTTCATAATTTTGATGGTTAAAAATGAATAGACTCAAACAGTAATTTTTTATTATATTTTGCATGAAATGTCAGCCTTTCTTCAAGTAGAGCTAAATTGTTTTGCATAATAATGACAGTTTTAAGCAACAAAAATTTATTTGAATTAACAAAACTTGGCATACCAGAGTTTATAACATATTATGAAAAAATTGTCCATTACATTGTCTACATAATTTTGATTTTTGTCAAAGCATAGGAGAGTAATAGTCAGCTGGGAACTTCTGTGGTGAATGGTCATCATTGAATCCATTGGGGAAATGATATAACTTTGTGTCATTTAAAATGTTATAAAATGAAATACTGGATTACTTGTGAAATCAATATTGAATCAGAGGCCATCGAGCTTATTGTTATATTCCCAAAGTTCAATTATTTGGGTTTGCTTTATGCTGATCCCCAAAAAAACTATGAAACATGTAATTACTCATTCTGGAGAGCAATTTGGAACTATTTTCAAAAAGTTACCAAATTGTGCATACCCTTTGACACAGCAGCTTTTCTATTGGGCTTATATCCCAAAGAGACCCTAAAAGAGGGAAAGGGACCCACATGTACAAAAATGTTTGTGGCAGCCCTTTTTTAATGATTAGAAACTAGAAACTGATTGGATGCCCATCAGTTGGAGAACGACTGAATAAGTTAGGGAATGTGAATGTTATGGAATATTATTGTTGTATAAGAAATGATGATGATGAGGATTTTAGAAAGGCCTTAAAAGACTTACATGAAATGTTGCTAAGTGAAATGATGAGAACCAAGAGATCATTTTACATGATAACATCAATATTATACAATGATCAATTCTGATGAATGTGACTCTTTCCAACAATGAGATGACTAAGGATAGTTTCAATGATCTTGTGATGAAGAGAGCCATCTACACCCAGAGATAGGACTGTAGGAACTGAATGTGGATCACAACATAACATTCTCACTCTTTTTGTTGATGTTTGCTTGCAATTTGTTTTCTTACTTTTTTACCTTTTTTCTTTGATCTGATTTCTCTTGTGCAGCAAGAGAATTGTAGAAAGATTTCATACAGATTGGATTTAACATATATTTTAACATATTTAACACATAATGAATTGCTTGCCATCTAGGTGAGTGAGTGGGGGAACGAGGAGAAAATCTGCAATATAAGGTTATGCGTGGGTTGGTATTGTCAAATTATCTGTGCATATGTTTTGAAACTAAAATGCTTTAAAAAAATAAATGTCATGATTGACACAGAATCAGAATCACAGATTTGGAAGGAATGCTAAAAGAAACCTAGTCCAACCACACTGAAGCAAACATAACATATCTGAAACAGGTAATTAAACTTTTTTTGCTGAAGACCTATAATTTGGAGGAGTGTTGACAAGGAAATGGAAGATGATACAATGGACAGAATGTTGGTTCTGGAATCAAGAAGAATCTGTGTTCAATATGAACTTAGGCACTTAATTGTGTGAGTCTGGAAAAAAAAATAATTTGACACTGCTTCAGTTTTGTTATCTATTAAATGATCTGAAAAAAAAAAGGAAATACCAAAACACTCCTGTATTTTTTGCCAATAAAACCCCCAAAAAGAATAACGAAATGTTGGATACGACTGAAAAATTACTAAGCTACATGTCATACTTACCAAGGTAGACAATTTTAAACATTTCCAGGGAGCAGAGCCAAGATAGAGGAACAGGCACACATGACTTGACTTTCTAAATTCATTACCAATTTTTTTAAGTGGCAGTTTATTATTTTATTTTTTATGCATTTTTCCAAATTATCCCCTCCCTCCCTCCACTCCCTCCCCCCGATGACAGGTAATCCCATACATTTTACATGTGTTACATTATAACCTGGATACAATACTTGCGTGTAAATACAATTTTCTTGTTGCACATTAAGTATTAGCTTCCGAAAGGTATAAGTAACCTGGGTAGATAGACAGTAGTTCTAACAATTCACATTCACTTCCCATTGTTCCTTCTCTGGGTATAGTTATTTCTGTCCATCATTGATCAACTGGAAGTGAGTTGGATTTTCTTTATGTTGAAGATATCCACTTCTAGCAGAATACCTCTTCATACAGCATTGAAGTGTACAGCGATCTTCTGGTTCTGTTCTTTTCACTCAGCATCCATCAGTTGATGTAAGTCTCTGCAAGCCTCTCTGTATTGCCCCTGCTGGTAATTTCTTACAGAGCAATAATATTCCATAACCTTCATATACCATAATTTACCCAACCACTCTCCAATTGATGGGCATCCATTCAACTTCCAGTTTCTAGCTACAACAAAAAGAGCTGCCACAAACATTTTGGCACATGCAGGTCCCTTTCTGCTATTTAGTATTTCTTTGGTATATAATCCCAATAACAGCACTGCTGGGTCAAAGGGTATACACAGTTTGATAACTTTTTGGGCATAGTTCCAAATTGCTCTCCAGAATGGCTGGATTCTTTCACAACTCCACCAACAATGTATCAGTGTCCCAGTTTTCCCACATCCCCTCCAACATTCATCATTATTTCTTCCTGTCTTCTTAGCCAATCTGACAGGTGTGTAGTGGTATCTCAGAGTTGTCTTAATTTGCATTTCTCTGATCAGTAGTGATTTGGAACACTCTTTCATATGAGTGGAAATAGTTTCAATTTCATCATCTAAGAATTGTCTATTCATATCCCTTGACCATTTATCAATTGGAGAATGGTTTGGTTTCCTATAAATAAGGGTCAGTTCTCTATATATTTTGGAAATGAAACCTTTGTCAGAACTTTTACTTTTAAAAATATTTTCCCAATTTGTTACTTCCCTTCTAATCTTGTTTGCATTAGTGTTGTTTGTACAGAAACTTTTTAGTTTGATGTAATCAAAATCTTCTATTTTGTGATCAATAATGATCTCTAGTTCTCCTCTGGTCATAAATTCCTTCCTCCTCCACAGGTCTGAGAGGTAGACTATTCTCTGTTCCTCTAATCTATTTATTATCTCATTCTTTATGCCTAAATCATGGACCCATTTTGATCTTATCTTGGCATATGGTGTTAAGTGTGGATCCATATCTAATTTCTGCAATACTAATTTCCAGTTTTCCCAACAGTTTTTTCCAAATAATGAATTATTGTCCCCAAAGTTGGTATCTTTGGATTTGTCAAAGATTAGATTGCTATAGATGTACCCTTTTTTGTCCTTTGTATCTAATCTGTTCCACTGATCTACGGTTCTATTTCTTAGCCATTACCAAATTATTTTGGTGACTGCTGCTATATAATATAGCTTTAGATCAGGTACACGTAGACCACCTTCCTCTGAGTTTTTTTTTCATTAGATCCCTTGCAATTCTCGACCTTTTATTCTTCCATATGAATTTTGTTGTTATTTTTCTAGGTCATTAAAATAGTTTCTTGGGAGTCTGATTGGTATAGCACTAAATAAATAGATTAGTTTGGGGAGTATTGTCATCTTTATTATATTCGCTCAGCCTATCCAAGAGCACTGAATGTCTAATTCCTTGAATCTCTTTCTCGGCTCTTATTGCCGAGGCTAGCATTTCTAGTACTATATTGAATAGTAATAGTGACAGTGGGCAACCTTGTTTCACTCCTGATCTTACTGGGAAAGGTTGCAGTTTATTTCTATTGCATATTATGCTTACTGACGATCTTAAATATATGCTCCTGATTATTCTAAGGAATAATCCATTTATTCCTATACTCTCAAGAGTTTTTAGTAGGAATGGATGTTGGATTTTGACAAATGCTTTTTCTGCATCTATTGAGATGATGATAGGGTTCTTATTAATTTGATTATTAATATGGTCAATTATACTAATAGTTTTCCTAACATTAAACCAGGCCTGCATTTCTGGTATGAATCGTACTTGATCATAGTGTATTATCCTGGGGATGATTTTCTGAAGTCTTTTTGCTAATATCTTATTTAATATTTCAGCATCAATATTCATTAAGGAAATTGGTCTATAATTTTTTTCTCAGTTTTCGATTGACCTGGTTTAGGTATCAGTACCATGTCTGCGTCATAAAAGTTTATATAGCATTGTGGCTAATTGCTCTTTAAATGTTTGGTAAAATTCACATGTAAATCCATCTGGTCCTGGGGATTTTTTCCTAGGGAGTTGATTAATAGCTTGTTCTATTTCTTTTTTCTGAAATGGGACTATTTAAGCAATTTATTTCCTCCTCTGTTAATCTAGGAAGCCTATATTTTTGGAGGAAGTCATCCATTTCACTTAAGTTATCAAATTTATTGGCATAAAGTTGGGCAATGTAACTCCTTATTATTTCTTTAATTTCCTCTTCATTGGTGGACAGATCCCCCTTTTCATTTTTCAGACTAACAATTTGATTTTCCTCTTTCTTTTTTTCTGCTCAGATTTACCAAAGGTTTATCTATTTTATTGGCTTTTTCATAAAACCAACTCTTGGTTTTATTTATTAATTCAATAGTTTTTTTACTTTCAATATTATTGATTTCTCCTTTTAATTTTTCTATTTCAAGTTTAATTTTTGGTTGGGGGTTTTAATTTGGTCTTTTTCTAGCCTTTTCAGTTTTAATACCAATTCGTTATTCTTCTCTTTCTCTATTTTATTCAAATAAGCCTCTAAAGATATAAAATTTCCCCTTATTACTGCTTTAGCTGCATCCCACAGATTTTGGTATGATGTCTCATCATTGTCATTATCAATTGTTTCTATATTTTTTCTCTTTCACCCAGTCATTCTTTAAGCTGAGATTATTCAGTTTCCAAATAATTTTTGGTCTATTTACCCCTAACTTATTACTGAATGTAGCTTTTATTTCATTGTGGTCTGAGAAGAAGGCATTTATTATTTCTGCCTTCCTACTTTTAATTTTGAGATCTTTATGTCCTAACATATGATCAATTTTTGTATAGGATCCAAGAACTGCTGAGAAGAAATTATATTCCTTTCTATTGCCATTCAGTTTTCTCCAAAGGTCTATCATACCTAGTTCTCCTTTACCTTTTCCCTTTTCCTCTCCCCCCTTTTAATGAGGTGAGATAGAATTCTCTGAAAAACAAATTTGTCAATTATTTACTCTTTGAGCCTCTTCTGATGAGAGTAAGATTTACACAATGATTCTCCCTCTCTCTAAATTCCCTCAGATATGGTGTATTTTCTATGCCTCTTCCTGGGATGTAGTTTCCCTCTTTTTATCACTCCCTCCCCTTTTTCTGATACTACCCCCTTGCCTTTACTAGACCCCCTCCTTTTTTTTCTTTTATATCAGTAAAATCAAATTATCCTTGAGTACTTTTTATATACCCACAACAGAGTTACAGTTCTCAAGGGTTCTGTGTACCTTTTTCTGTGTCTCTTCAGTCTTGTGGATGTAGATCAAATTTTTTGTTTAAGTCTGTTTTTTTTTTTTTTTTCTTAGAAACATATATAATTCCTCTATTTCATTGAATGACCATCTTCTTCCATGGAAAAAGATGCTAAACTTAGTTGGGTAGTTCATTCTTGGTTGCAGTCCTTGATCTTTTGCCTTACAGAATATCAGGTTCCAGGCCCTTCTATCTTTTAATGTGGAGGCAGCCAGATCTTGTGTGACCCTTATTGTGGCACCTTGGTATTTAAATTGTTTTTTTTTTTTTTTTCCTAGCTGCTTGCAGGATTTTCTCCTTTGTGTGGTAATTCTGAAGCTTAGCCACATTCTTCCGTGGTGTTCTTTTTTTAGGGTCTATTTCAGAAGGAGTTCAATGAATTCTTTCCACATCTACTTTCCCTTCTCTTTCTATTATCTCTGGACAGTTCTCTTTGATAATTTCCTGTAAAATAGAATCTAGGCTCTTTTTTTGGTCATAGTTTTTGGGAAGTCCAATGATCTGCAGATTATCTCTCCTAGATCTATTTTCCAGGTCTATAGATTTTCCCAGTAAGTATTTGACATTCTCCAGTTTTCATTTTTTTGTTTTGTTTGACTGATTCTTGGGTTCTCAATGAATCATTCATTTCTATTTGTTCCATCCTGAATTTTAAGGAGTTATTTTCTTCATTCAGTTTTTAGTTCTTTTTGTAAATGCCCAATTTTGTTTTTAAATGAGTTATTTTGCTCTATTGAATTTTTTTCAATTTCCATGGTTTTTTTTGAGAATTATTTTCTTTTTCCAATTCAGAAATCCTATTTTCTTGAGACTTTTTTATCTTCTCCAATTCAGAAATCCTACTTTCCTGTGATTTTTTTACCTTTTCTAATTCACTAATTTTGTTTCCCTGCATCTCCTGTGAATTCTTTTTTTTCCAACTCCAATTTCAGAACGTTGTTATTCTCTATCATAGCTTCTCTTTCCTTTCCCCATTTTTCTTCAAACTCTCTTAACTTTTTAGTAGTCTCTTCAAGGAGAGAGTTATATGATGGGGGGCAGGAATCGTTCCAGTTTAGGTTGTTATCTGCTGACTCTCTGCTGTTAACTTCCTCGGGGTTGGATACCTGCTCTTTCTCTGTGTAGAAGGAATCTATAGTTTTTCTTGGCTTTTTACTCATACTTTAAAAATCTTTTGGGGTCTGTCGCTCGGGTAGGAAATTATTTATTTATTTCTTTACCAGCTTCCTCCCAGACTGGAAGTGCCTCAGAGGTGATCAGCACTGCTGTGCTTTGAGGGCTCTGTGTTCTAGCGGCTTCCCTGAGGTTTGAGACTGAACAGTAAAGGCAACACAAAGCCCAGCCCATGCATCTCGGTGGGGAGTGGATGTCAGCAGCAGGTGACGTGAAAAGCCCTTGTGCTCAAACTGGAAGTGTCTGCCAGAAACCTCAGTCCCTAGTTAAAAGGTTCTGCTTCTCTGGGACTTCCTGGGGCTGAGTTCCACAGCCTCCAGTTGAGCCAGGCACTATGAGTTACCGCTCCGCCCACTTTTCAATCTCTTATCTACTCCCAGGTGAAAGCCTGGATTGCCTATGTCAGCCACACCCACAGTGTCGAGATCTGCCGAGTCACCCCCCAGATCTGGGAAGATCTAATCTGGTTTTAAAATTTTTAAATGGCTTGATTTCTCTTCTGAACTGCTGTATTATAAGCAGAGAAAATCTAACAGCCTGTGACAGATTCCTCTATCTCAGTGGCTTCTCTGATACCAGAGCCCTCCCCAGCGAGATCGGCACAGTGTGCCAGCACCCAACCGTCTGTGCTGGCCTTTCTTCTTCCTCCCCTGGGAACTGACCTTTCCTGTTGAAATTCCAGATTCTCTTCAGCTGGTAAGTCGTGCTTCCAGTCCTTGTAGATTCTATCAGTCCAGCGCTATTTCTGAGGCTGATTTCATCTAGTTGGTAGTGAGGGAAGAAAGGAGCTTAAAGAATCACGTGTATCTTCTCTGCCATCTTGGCTCCGCCCCCTCATTACCAATTTTAAAAATCAGCCTTAAACATAGCACTAGACTAGTAAAGTTCATGAAGATTGGAAGTATAACAACTTACCAGCCAAAGATAATCTGCAATATTGCCAGAAAAGGTTTATCCTGAGTGGCAGGAAAAGACAGCACAGGCAGGGATGGTTGGGACTGGAGATGGCCTCTAAGGTTGGAAGATTTACATAGAGCTATCTGCCATAGCCTGACTGCTTTGCTTTTGTTGCAGATTAGTGGACCAGCACAGAAATTAGAGCCTACAGTAGAGAGTATTCTGAAGGATGCCAGGGCCTAACAAGACTTGGTTGTGCCCACCAAAGATAAGAAGTGATTCAGCACAGACCATAACACAGCTCTGCAGCTAGGGGCTCTTGACTGGGAAGGGGGGCAGTCACAAACCTGCATGGCAGGGGGCACAGCCCAGTACAGCCTCTCATCTGAACAGTTGGGGGCTAGGCCTTGGGCAGTAGATTCCCCATCTTGACTACTATCGAAACACTTCCAGTGCCGTGAGAGACAGGGCGATTGCTAATACTCAAAACTGGCTTTTGTGGGGGGCAGTGATACTTTTCTTGCTTAGTCTCTAGCCCCCGAGGCAGTTGCTAATATTCACAGCTGGGGATCCTCACAGGGCAATTACAAAGCCCAACCAGGCTTAATGTCTTACAGTGTTGAGGTCTTCCCAGAACACTCCCAAAGCAATTCCTCAGCTTGGCCACTCTTTGCAGCCCATTGAGAGGACAACTACTGTCAATGTCCTGTCCTTGCTCTGCAGAGGAAGCTGGTAACCTCCTTGCCCTGAAGGCAGACCCTAAAGGCTTAAAAATGAGTAAAAAATCAAAAGGACAATACATAGCTTCTATACAGATCGACCCCAGATTTTCAACCCTGAGGAGACTAATAGCAAATAACCTCCAGACAATACCCCAAATAACACTCTCCTAGAAGAGACTATTAAAAATCTCAAAAGAGAATTAGAAGAAAAATGGAGAAAGAAAAGAGAAGCTATGCAAGAGAGTAATAACTTCCTGAAATGTGAATTGGAAAAAATAAAGAATTCACAGGTAGTGCAGGGAAACAGAATTTGTGAACTGGAAAAGGTTAAAAACTCCCTGAAAAGTAGGATTTGTGACTTGGAAAAATAAAATACCTCTCTAAAAAAAATAGTGAAAAGGAAAAAAATTCCATAGAGCAAAACAACCCATTTAAAACTCAATTGGATATATACAGAAAGAAGTAAAAAAAAAGCTAATGAAGAATATAACACATTAAAAATCAGAATTGAACAAATAGAAATGAATGATTCATTGAGACATCAAGAATCAGTCAAGCAAAACCAAAAACAAAAAAAAAAAAAAGAAAAAAAAAAAGAAACATTTGAGAAAATATTAAATATGTTCTTGGAAAAATGACATACCTGGAAAATAGATTTAGAGAGATAATCTGAGGATTATTGGATTTCCTGAAAATTATGATGAAAAACAAAGCCTACATACTATTTAACAAGAAATCATCAACTGCCCAGATGTAATATAATCAGAAGGTAAAATAGGCACTGAAATAATTCATTGAACACCTTCTGGAAAAGATCCTAAAATAAAAACTCCAAGAAACTATCAGAACTATCAGACTCAGGGAAAAATATTAAAAGTAGCCAGGAAAAAAAATAATTCAAATACCGAGGTGCCACAATAAGGGTCACTCAAGATCTTGCTGCCTCTACATTAAAGATTCAAAGGGCCTGGATTCTGACATTCTGAAATGCAAAAGAACATGGGATGCAGCCAAGAATAAACCACCCAATTAAGCTGAGCATTTTCTTCCATGGAAGAAGATGGACATTTAATGAAACAGATGAATTCCAATTGTTTCTTTAAGGAAAAAACAGATCTAATAAAAAAAAAATTAATCTCCAAACATAGGACTCAAGAAAAGCAGAAAAAGGAACTCTTGAGAAATGTATTTCTGTTGTGTATATACATAAAAGCAACATGTATAATTTGGTTTTACTGCTATAACATTTACAATAGGGAAGTAGAAATGGAAAGAAGATAGTGTCAGAAATAGGGGAAAGGGGGGATAAAAAGAGGGAAATTACATCCCACAGAGAGGCAAAGGAATCCAATCATATCTGAAGGAATTTAGGGAGGGGGAAGAACATTGTGTGAATCATACTCTCATCAGAGTTGGCTCAAAAGAGAAAATAATTTACATATTTGTTCTACAGAGACTTTTTTCTACCCTCAGGGAAATGGAAAAGGAAAAGAGTAATAAGGAAAGGGTACAAGAAAGGGAAAGAGATTCAAAGTGGGGAGGGAGGGATGCTAAAGAGGATGAGTGGCATGATACATATGGGGCCCATAAGTTTAATACTGGGAAAGAGGGTTGGGAGGGTCAAGAAAAACAAAACATAATGTGATAATAATAATATGGTAGGAAATAGAGAATTAGTAATTTTAACTGTAAATATGAATGAGATGAATTCTCCCATTAAATGGAGGCAGATAGCAAATTGGATCAAAAGTCAGAATCCTACAATAGGTTGTTTACAGGAAACACATTTAAAGCAGGGAGATACATGCAGAGTAAAGGTAAAAGGCTGGAGCAGAATCTATTATACTTCAGGGGTTGCCAAAAAAGCAGGGGTAGCCATCCTTACCTCGAGGTCAAGCAAAAGCAAAAATTGATCTAATTTAAAGAGATAAACTATATCTTGCTAAAGGGTAGCATAGATAATGAAGCCATCACAATACTAAACATCTATGCACCAAGTGGTATAGCATCTAACTTCCTGAAGAAGTTAAGTAAGTTGCAAGAAGAAATAGACAACAAAACTATAATAGTGGGATATCTCAACCTTGCACTCTCAGAATTAGATAAATCAAACCACAAAACAAATAAGAAAGAAATTAAAGAGGTAAATCTAATATTAGGAAAATTAGGTATGATAGATCTTTGGAGAAAACTGAATGGTGACAGAAAGGAGTATACTTTCTTCTCAGCAGTTCATGGAAAATATACAAAAATTGACTATATGTTAGAATATAAAGATCTCAAAATTAAATGCAGGATGGCAGAAATAGTAAATGCTTTCTTCACAGATCACCATGCAATAAAAACTACAATCAACAAGAAGTTAGGGGTAAATAGACCAAAAAGTAATTGGAAACTAAATAATCTCATCTTAAACAATGATGGGGTGGAGTCAAGACGGTGTAGAAGTCATGCTCGAATTTCTCACTCTCTCATACCCACAGTATCAACTATTTAATTCAGCCTCAAAAATAGCACTTGACTGGTAAAACCCATGAAGATTAGAAGCACAACAACAACAACTTACCAGCTGAAGAGAATCTGGAATTTCGCCAGAAAAGTTCTGTCCTGAAGGGTGGGGAAAAAGTTCAGCACAGACAGTGATAGACTAAAGGCTAGCATATTGTGAAAATCAGGCTGGGGAGGCTTCTGGGGTTATAAAATCTACATAGAGAGAGGACTCTGACATAGGCTGATTGCTGTACTCTGCTTGCAAAACAGCAGGTCTCAGAGAAATCAAAGCCATTTAAAAAAAATGCCAGAAACTGCCTATAGCTATCCCAAACTGGAAATGACTCATCACAGATGACAGTTGGGCTGTGCATCAGCCTTCTGCTGTCTGGGGCTTTTCCTTGGGGCAATGAGGAATCTGCAAGGTAGGGGGACACAGCCCAGGGCAGCCTCTGATCTGCACAGCGTGGGTCTCAGCCTGAGGCAGTGGGACTTCCACAGCAGAGAAACTTCCACAGCAGCAATTGTGTGTGTCCCAGGGCAGAGACACTTCTGGTCTGTGCTCCAGAGCTATTCAATGGTCAGCTGCTAATATCCTCAACCCCACAGAGGGCTTTGGCCTGGGTTGTGACACTTTCACTCTTCAGCCTTTAGCCTGAGGGCAGTAACTAGGCCACACAGCAGGGGCTCTTCACTGTCAACTTCCAAACCCTACCCTGTGCTAACCAGCTCTGAATCACTTCTGGTGAGGGGGGAAAACTCTCTCCCAGAGCACTGTAGTACCTTTGAAGCCTGTCAAAAGACAGCTGCTGTCCATATATTTATCCCTGTTTTGCGAGGAAGCTGGTAACCATCTTACTTTGAAGGCAGACCCCATAGATTTTAAAAATGAGTAACATAATGAAGAGAATGATAGATTGCTTCTATACAGAAAGAGATCAGGTTTGCAACATCGAAAAAACTAATAGCAGAAAGTCTTCAGATAATATCCTGAAGGGGAATGTTACCTGGCCCCCATCACATAGCTCTCTCCTAGAAGAGGCTATTAAAAACCTCAAAAATGAGTTAAAAGAAAAATGGGGAAAGGAAAGAGAATCTATGCAAGAGAGTAACAATGCCCTGAAATTTTAATTGGAAAAGGTAAATAATTCACAGGAAGTGCAGGGAAAAAGAATTTGTGAATTGGAAAAGGTTAAAAAATCACAGGAAAGTAGGATCTATGAATTGGAAAAGATAAAGAATTACCAAGAAAGTAGGATTTATGAATTGGAAAAAGAAAGTAACTCACTAAAAAATAAATAGTAAAATGAAAACAAATTCCATAGAGCAAAATAACTCATTTACAAACTCAAGTGGACATATTTAAAAAGAAGTCAAAAAAAGTGAATGAAGAAAAAAAATCATTAAAAATCAGGACTGAACAAATAGAAATGAATGATTCATTGAGACACCAAGAATCAGTCAAAAAAAATCAAAATTGGCTCAAAGAGAAAATAATTGACATATTAGTTTTACAGAGAGTTCCCTCTCACCTCCCTAAAAGGGGGAGAGGAAAAGGTAAAAGGAAAAGAATAATAAGAGAAGGGTACAAGAAAGGGGAAGGGATTTAAAAGGAGAGGGAGGGATACTAAAAAGGGAGGATTGTGTGACACAAGTGGGGCCCAAATTTTTAATACTGGGTAAAGGTTTCAGGGGGGGCAAGGTAAAAGAAAAAGAAAAATCTGAAATAATATGGTGGCAGGAAATACAGAATTAGTAATTTTAACTGTAAATGTGACTAGGATGAATTCTCCCATTAAGTGGAGGCCAATAGCAGACTGGATCAAAAGTCAGAACCCTCCAATATGTTGTTTACAGGAAATGCATTTAAAGCAGGGAGATACATACAGAGTAAAGGTAAAAGGCTGGAGCAAAATCTATTATGCTTCAAGTAAAGTAAAAATAAAAACAAAAACAAAAACAAAAACAAAGAAACAAACAAACAAAAAAAAACAACAGGGGTAGCCATCCTTATCTCAAATCAAGTAAAAGCAAAAATTGATCCAATTAAAAGAGATAAGAAAGGAAACCATATCTTGTTAAAGGGTAGCATAGACAATGAAGACATATCAATACTAAACATCTATATACCAATTTTTATAGCATATAACTTTCTAAAGGAGAAGTTGAGAGAGTTGCTAGAAGAAATAGACAACAAAACTATAACTATAAGTGGGAGATCTCAACCTTGCACTCTCAGAATTAGATAAATCAAACCACAAAACAAATAAGAAAGAAATTAAAGAGGTAAATTGAATATTAGGAAAATTAGGTATGATAGATCTTTGGAGAAAACTGAATTGTGATAGAAAGGAGTATACTTTTTTCTCAGCAGTTCATGGAACCTATACAAAAGCTGACCATATGTTAGGACATAAAGATCGCAAAATTAAATGCAGAAAGGCAGAAGTAGTAAATGTTTTCTTCACAGATCATCATGCAATAAAATCTACAATCAACAAGAAGTTAGAGGTAAATAGAACAAAAGTAATTGGAAACCAAATAATCTCATCTTAAAGAATGATTGGGAGAAATAGCAAATTATAGAAACAATTATTAATATCATTTAAGATAATGGCAGCAATAAGACATTATACCAAAATTTGTGGGATGCAGCTAAAGCAGTAATAAGGGGAAATTTTATATCTTTAGAGGCTTACTTGAATAAAATAGAGAAAGAGAAGATCAATGAATTGGGCCTGCAACTTAAAAACCAAGAAAAATAAAAAATTAAAAACCCCCAACCAAAAACTAAACTTGAAATTCTAAAATCAAAAGGAGAAATCTCAAATTTGATAACTTAAGTGAAATGGAGGACTACCCACAAAAATATAGGCTTCCCAGATTAAAAGAGGAGGAAGTAAATTGCTTAAATAGTTCCAATTCAGAAAAAGAAATAGCACAAGCTGTTGATCAACTCCCTAAGAAAAAAATTTCTAGGACCAGATGGATTTACAGGTGAATTTTACCAAACATTAAAAAACAATTAGCCCCAATATTATATAAACTATATGAAAAAATAGGGAATGAAGGAGTCCTACTAAACTCCTTTTATGACACAGGCGTTGTACTGATACCTTAACTAGGTAGGTTGAAAACTGAGAAAGAAAACTATAGACCAATCTGCTTAATGAATATTGATGCTAAAATCTTAAATAAGATATCAGTAAAAGATTAGAAGGGAAGTAACAAATTGGGAAAATATTTTCGCAGTTAAAAGTTCTGATAATGGCCTCATTTCCAAAATATATAGAGAACTGATTCTAATTTACAAGAAATCAAACCATTCTCCAATTGAAAAATAGTAAAATGATATGAACAGACAATTTTCAGATGATGAAAGTGAAACAATTTCCACTCATATGAAGGAGTGTTCCAAATCACTATTGATCAGAGAAATGCAAATTAAGACAACTCTAAGATACCCAGTATGCATCTGTAAGATTAGCTAAGATGACAGGGAAAAAAAATGATTGATGTTGGAGGGGCTATGGGAAAACTGGGACACTGATACATTGTTTGTGGAGGTGTGAAAGAATCCAACCATTCTGGAGAGCAATTGGAATTATGCCCCAAAAAATTATCAAACTTTGCATACACTTTGATCCAGCAGTACTACTACTGGGCTTATATCCCAAGAAATACTAAAGAAGGGAAAGGTACCTGCATGTGCCAAAATGCTTGTGCCAGCCCTTTATGTAGGGTCTAGAAACTGGAAAATGAATGGATGCCCATCATTTGGAGAATGGTTGGGTAAATTATGGTATATGAGTGTTATGGAATATTATTGCTCTAAAAGAAATGACCAACAGGATGATTTCAGAAAGGCCTGAAGAGAGTTACATGAACAGATGCTGAGTAAAATGTGCAGAACCAAAACACTTCAACAACGATACTGTATGAACATGTATTCTGATGGAAGTGGATATCTTCAACATAGAGAAGAGCTAATTCAGTTCCAGTTGATCAATGATAGACATAATCAGATACACCCAGAGAAGGAACACTGGGAATTGAGTGTAAACTGTTTACACTATTGTCTTTCTTCCCAGGTTACTTTTACCTTCTGAATCCAATTTTTCCTGTGCAACAAGAAATTCAGTTATGCACACATATATTGTATCTAGGATATACTATAAGACATTCAACATGTATGGTATTGCTTGTTATCTAGGGGAGGTACTAGAGGGAAGGAAAGGAAAGTTTGGAACAGAAGTGAGTATGATGAATAATGTTGTAATTTTGTAAAAAAAATTACCCATGTATATGTAGTGTCAAACATTTTTAATTATAAAATTAATTTTTAAAAAATTTAAAAAAGAATGATTGGGTGAAACAGCAAATTATAGACACAATTAATAGTTTCACTCATGATAATGACAATGATGAGATATCATACCAATATTTGTGGGCTGCAGCTAAAGTGATGATATGGGGCAATTTCATATCTTTAGAGGCTTACTAGAATAAAATAGAGAATGAGAAGATCAATGAATTGGGCTTGCAAGTTAACAAGCTAAAAAAATACCAAATTAAAAACCCCCAATCAAATACTAAACTTGAAATTCTAAAATTAAAAAGAGAAATTAATAAAGTTGAAAGTAAAAAAAAAAAACATTGAAATAATAAATAAAAGTAAGAGTTTGTTTAATGAAAAGAAAACCAAAAAAAACCTTTGTTAAATCTGATTAGAAGAAAGAAAGAGGAAAACAAAATTATTTGTCTTAAAAATGAAAAGTTCTCCCACCTATGAAGAGGAAATTAGGAAAATAATGAAATACTTTGCCCAACTTTATGCCAATAAATTTGACAACCTAAGTGAAATGGATGACTACCTCCAAAAAATATAACCTTCCCAGATTAACAGAGGAGGGAGTAAGTTCCTTACATAGTCACATTTCAGAAAAAGAAATAGAACAAGCTATTAATCAACTTCATAAAAAAAAAATCGCCAGGACCATATGGATTTACATGTGAATTCTACCAAACATTCAAAGAACAATTAGCCGCAATGCTATATAAATTATTTTTAAAAATAGGGAATGAAGGCGTCCTAAAAATTCCTTTTATGACACAGACATGGTATTGATACTTAAACCAATTAGGTTGAAAATGGAAAAATAAAATTATGGACCAATCTCCCTAATGAATATTGGTACTAAAATCTTAAATAATATACTAGCTAAATGACTACAGAAAATCATCCCCAGTATAATAGTATAATATAACCAGTAGGGCTGGTTAAATATTAGGAATACTATCAGTATAATTGACCATATTAATAAGCAAATTAACAAAAAATATACGATCAACTCAATAGATGTATAAAAAAATAATTTGATAAAACCCAACATCCAATCCTATTAAAAACATTCACAGAGTATAGGAATAAATGGACTTTTCCTTAAAATAATCAGTAGCATATATTTAAAATCATCAGTAAGCATCATATGTAATGGCAATAAATTGCAACCATTCCCTATCAGATTAGGAGTGAAACAAAGTTGCCCACTATCACCATTCCTATTCAATATTGTATTAGAAATGCTAGCTTTGGCAATAAGAGTTGAGAAAGAGATCAAAGGAATTAGACTATGTAATGAGCAAACCAAATGATTACTTTGTGCTTATGATATGATAGTATACTTAGGGCACCCTAGAGATTCTACTAAAAAGCTATTAGAAATTATCCACACCTTTAGCAAAGTTGCAGGATATAAAATAAACCCTTATAAATCATCAGCATTCTCATATATCACTAACAAAATCCAACAGAGTTACAAAGAGAAATTCCATTTAAAGTAACTATCGATAGTATAAAATATTTCACAATCTATCTGCCAAGGGAAAATCAGAAATTACAAGAGCAAAACTACAAAACACTTTCCACACAAATTAAGTCAGATCAAACAAATTGGAAAAATATTAAATGATCTTGGATAGGGTGAGCAAATATAATAAAGATGACAATACTACCTAAACTAATCTATTTATTTAGCACTATACCAATCAGACCCCCCAAAACTATTTTAATGACCTAGAAAAAATAACAACAAATTTCATTTTGAAGAATAAAAGGTGAAGTATTTCAAGGGAATTAATGAAAAAAATCAAATGAAGGTGGCCTTGCTATGCAGATGTAAAATTATATTATAAAGCATCGGTTATTAAAAACATTTGATATTGACTAAGAAATAAACTAGTTGATCAGTAAAATAGCTTAGGTTCAAAGAAAATTAATCAATAATTTTAATAATTTAGTGTTTGACAAACCCAAAGACTCCATCTTTTGGGATAAGAACTCAGTGTTTGACCAAAATTTCTGTGAAAATTAGAAAACCCACACTTAACACCATACATCAAGATAAGGTTAAAATGGGTTTATGATCTAGGCATAAAGAATGAGATTATAAATAAATTGGAGGAACATAAGATAGTTTACCTCTCAGACCTATGGAAGAAGAATGAATTTATGTCCAAAGAAGAACTAGAGATCATTATTGATCACAAAATAGAAAACTTTGATTATATCAAATTGAAAATTTTGGTTACAAACAAAACTAATGCAGATAAAATTAGAAGGGAAACAATAAACTGAGAAAACATTTTTACAGTCAAAGGTTCTGATAAAGGCCTCATTTCCAAAATATATAGAGAATTGACTCTAATTTATAAGAAATCAAGCCACTCTCCAATTGATAAAGGATCAAAGGATATGAACAGTAAATTCTCAGAAGATGAAATTGAAACTATTTCTAGCCATATGAAAAGATGCTCCAAGTCATTGTTAATCAGATAAATGCAAATTAAGACAACTCTGAGATACCACTACACACACACCTGTCAGATTGACTAAGATGACAGGAACAAGTAATGATGAATGTTGGAGGGGATGTGGGAAAACTGGGACACTGATAAATCATTAGTGGAATTGTGAATACATCCAGCTATTCTGGAGAGCAATTTCAAACTACGCTCAAAAAGTTATCAAACTGTGCTAACCCTTTGACCCAGCAATATTACTACTGGGCTTATATCCCAAAGAGATTTTAAAAAAGGGAAAGAGACCTGTATGTGCACCAATCTTTGTGACAGCCCTCTTTGTGGTGGCCAGAAATTTGAAACTGAGTAGATGCCCATCAATTGGAGAATGGCTGAATAAATTGTGGTATATAAATATTACGAAGTATTATTTTGTTGTAAGAAATGACCACCAGGATGATTTCAGAAAGTCCTGGAGAGACTTACAGGAACTGATACTGAGTGAAATGAGCAGGGCCAAGAGATCATTATATACTTCAACAACAATACTATATAATGATCAATTCTCATGGATCTGGCCCTTTTCAACAATGAGATGAACCAAATCAGTTCCAATAGAGCAGTGATGAATTGAACAGCTACACCCAGCAAAAGCATTCTGGGAGATAACTATGAAACACTACATAGAATTCCCAATCCCTTATTTTTGTCTGCCTTCAGTTTTGATTTCCTTCACAGGAAATCATACATTATTTTAAAGTCCGATTCTTTTTGTTCAGAAATAATAACTTTTTGGACATGTATACATATATTTTATTTAATTTATATTTTAACATATTTAACATTTATTGGTCAACCTGACATCTTGGAGAGGGAGTGGGTGGAAGGAGGGGAAACATTGGATCAAAAAGTTTGGCAATTGTCAATTATGTAAAATTACCCATACATATATATGGTAAATAAAAAGATATTTAAAAAAAAAATCTCCAAATGACCAAGAAAGCTATCTAGCCAAAATTGTATGATTAAAAAAAATGCCACTACATTTTGCCCAATAAGTGGCTATTCTTCCTCTTCTTGAAGTGTTTCAATGAGAAAAGACATACAAACTCATGAAAGATCCTCTCTCATTTTTGGATAGTACAATTTGTGAGGATATTATTTCCTAAAATCTGGTCATTTTTTTTCTTTTGTTTCATGTTTTGTTTTAATTTTTATTTATCCTGTCAATTTTTTTGTATGCATGCTTACAAATATAATAAAGCTTTTATTTTACCCCAAGCCCCCCTCCTACAAGCCTTTTAGTTTAATCTTTACAAAATTAACATTTCAGATTCCTTTAATTTTTATTTATAAGAAACATATAAAATCTTAACAATCCTGGTTATATTTTTATGTACGCTCTACAACCTTGTCAATGTCTTTGGTAAATTATATCATACAAAAAGTGAAAATGATATATCAGCATTTCTGTGATTGAACTCTGAATGTATATTACAATTTTACCATCAGCATTCACCATTCAGCTATATCCCTAGTTTTCTATAGTCAACTAGTTTGCTAAATTTGTTATTCATACCTTTATCTAAGTCATTAGCTAAAAAAAAATGAAAGGGATGGAAAAAATATACAAAGTGGTGAAATGAATCCTGAAATACATTATTGTATACCTCTTTCCAATGTGATGTTGAATAATTGATGGCTTTTATTCTGACCATTTAACAAATTTCCAAAGCCATTAACTTATTTTCATCTATACTCTATCTTTCTATCTCTTTTAGAGGCATTTCATGTAATATTATTTAAAACGTTCAAAATTCTTTCTAATGGAGGTATTGAAATATCTGAGACATCACAATCATAAGGCACTAAATACATTTTGGTATGGTGTACACTATATTTTTCAAAACTCTATGTGCAGTTTAGTTACAGTGTTATCTTGCAATGTGTAATCCTCTTTTCACTTTCTAACAAGTCATTTCAGTAAGCTCAAAAAAGGTGGATTAAATTTAAACAAATGACCAATTTTATATAAAAACACATGTTGGTCAATAGGCCACTTTGCCTATAATGTATTCAACAAACAAGTATTATGTAGTTATTATGCTAATCAATGTGCAAGAAAATTAAAATTTTTCAAAAATAATTAGAACGTTGAGCATAACTGAAATCATCTTACAAGATAGCAATGCATACATATTTGATAATTATATGATAACCATTTTTAATCTAGAAAACAATTGTGATTTCTTTCATCTGAGAACTACCTTCACTGATTAATATCACAAACTGAGTATGTGGTTTTATCACTTTTTGTGGGTAAAATAAATGAGTCATCTGATGGTATGAGTGATTATTGAATTTTGCTGACATGAAATGATCTCTTTTTCAGAAGTATTTCTGAGAATGTTTTAGAAACCTTTCCAGTTTTTCAAAGCTTACTAGAATATGTATTATATTGAAATCACAATGAGTATTCCAAGACCATTTGCATATCATAACATGGAAAATAACTAGGAGTTTAGTGAAGTATTTGATTAGGTAATAGAATGAAAACTATTACATTATAAAATGACCAGAGACCTAAAAAGTAACATGTATGTTCTGAGGAAAGTAAGTTTACCTCTGACATATTGGGTATAGAAAAGTTACATGAAGAAAGTAACATTTAAATTGATAGTCAGTAGAAACAATAATGGGCACTAGAGTCATGGCTTTCTATCCTCACTATAGTGACATTCTCAATATTTCTGAAGAACTTTGAAATAGATTGCATTTCATGTGAGATTTTAACAAATGATTGCCCAGTATAGCATATCTGCATCAAAGATGCTGTGATGTGTTGAGCCATCACCATGCAAATGTTCATAGGGACTTTTTTTCATGACATGTAATAGAATAACTTAAGTTCATATTGATCTGATCAGCCACAGTCTAATATAATGTACCTTGGCCCCAATACAATGATGTTTCAAGAATGAAAAACAACAACCACCAGCTTAGCAAGATAATTGAATTAAAAATGTTAATAAGGTCCATTATAATTTATATATTAAAATATTTTGACTTAATATAGACAAAATTTCTATTTTTAATTTAAAAATCTTTGGAGAATTTGATTAATATAATACATATTGAAATTCATCATAATTTGTTCACTCATTTCTTTAAATCTCAAAAACAACTAAAAAGTATTATTTTGGTGTAGTCTTTAGTTCTAGGTTGATTGAAGGAGAAGCATTACATATTAGGATTATTTGAATAGAAAAAAAATTACTTTAAGATGTTTTCTTAGCTCTGAGACATAATATAATAAGAAAAAAAAAAACAGACACAGGTTTTCCAGACCTTATAATTTAAGCCAGACTCAAGACATTATTATATGTTTTATATTTAATTTTCATCAATTTACACTCATAGCCCAAAATTTATCAGTACTTAAACTTAATTGGAATAATAAATGTCTACAATTATGTTAATATTTCATGTTTGACAGAGGGCAGATATAGTACAAAATAGGTACCATATAACATAACTATAGAAAAAAGTTAAAAGATATCATAAGAGTATTCAATCCAAGAAAGCTAGTGTTTTATCTTTTTAAAACCATAGCAATTTCTAAGAACTGATAGATAAATAGTGAATAAATAATTTGAATTCAGTACATACACCTATCAAATCAGATAATATAATTCTATCTAATATAATTTTCCACTTTGGGTTAGAAACATCATAAAATGAGATCCTATTCAAGTAATAATTCAATATGTAGGACTTTTAAAGAAATTAACACCTTTAATGTATGAAAAATAAAATGATATTTAAATGTCATGAAAAGAGGTTACTATCTTTGCTTTGCTTTATCAACATTTCCTTAATGTTATTTAAGAATAGATCATTTCCATTAGACCAAAAAAAAATATGAATGAAAGAAAGCAAACATGGACAGTATTTCCTGAATATTTAATCAGTTAGGGGCTTAGTAAAGTTTCATAAAAGAATCAGAATGACATGTAAGGACCACACACACACACATGCATGCATTCTTGTGTGTACATATGCATATGTGTGTGTGTGTCTGTGTGTGTGTGTGTCTGTGTGTGTGTGTGTGTACAGTGAATGTATGTATAATTGGGTTAATACACAAGGGAAGACATAAGTTTTAACTGGAGAGAATCATGAAAATAACAAGATAACATGAATGAACAAGATTATGGGAAACTAGGTCTATAGAAATTATTTGCTCTAAATCTTATTCTATGGTAGGTTTGTCTCTGAATACAGTGTGTAATTAAATTTAGTCCAGACAAGGAAGAGTTAAACATTTTCTTCAAGTAGCTATTTAAACACTCTTTCCTTAGACTTGGCAAACTTTGGGGAAGCTAGGTGGCACAGTGGATAGAGCACCAGCCTTGAATTCAGGAGGACATGAGTTCAAATCTGCTCTCAGACACTTAATATTTCCTAGTTGTGTGACCCTGGCAAGTCACTTAACCCCAGCCTCAGGGGAAGAGAAAAAAAAAAAAAAAACTATTAAAAACTTGGCAAAATTTTATTTTTTCAAACTTTTCCTTAGTAAATATAGGATTTATATGTGGATTGTGACATTTTATTGATACAGTTTTTAAATATGAACTCTAGCTCTGCAATAATCCCATAATTATTATTATTTATATTGCATTATTTTCAATTATATTGTTATTTTAAGATGTAAAAGATTCAACATTATGAAAGGTTACTTTTTAAAATATTTATTTATTTATTAAAAATAATTTTTATTATTTTTTTTTATAATATTATCCCTTGTATTCATTTTTCCAAATTATCCGCCCCTCCCTCCCCCCGATGACAGGCAATCCCATACATTTTACTTGTGTTACAATATAACCTAGATACAATACATGTGTGTAAATACCATTTTCTTGTTGCACAATAAGCATTAGATTCCGAAGGTACATGTAACCTGGGCAGACAGATATTAGTGCTAACAATTTACATTCATTTCCCAGTGTTTCTTCTCTGGGTGTAGCTACCTCTGTCCATCATTGATCAAATGCAAGTGAGTTGGCTCTTCTTTATGTTGAAGATATCCACTTCCATCAGAATACATCCTCATACAGTATTGCTGTTGAAGTGTACAGTGATCTTCTGGTTCTGCTCATTTCACTCAGCATCAGTTGATGTAAGTCTCTCCAAGCCTCTCTGTATTTCTCCTGCTGGTCATTTCTTACAGAGCAATAATATTCCATAACCTTCATATGCCATAATTTACCCAACCATTCTCCAAATGATGGACATCCATTCATCTTCCAGTTTCTAGCTACAACAAAAAGAGCTGCCACAAACATTTTGGCATATATATGTCTCTTTCCGCTCGTTAGTATTTCTTTGGGATATAAACCCAGTAGTAGCACTGCTGGGTCAAAGGGTATGCACAGTTTGATAACTTTTTGGGCATAGTTCCAAATTGATCTCCAGAATGGCTGGATTCTTTCACAACTCCACCAGCAATGTATTAGTTTCCCAGTTTTCCCACATCCCCTCCAACATTCATCGTTATTTGTTCCTGTCATCTTAGCCAATCTGACAGGTGTGTAGTGGTATCTCAGAGATGTCTTAATTTGCATTTCTCTAATCAGTAGTGATTTGGAACACTTTTTCATGTGAGTGGAAATAGTTTCAATTTCTTCCTCTGAGAATTGTCTGTTCATATCCTTTGACCATTTATCAATTGGAGAATGGTTCGGTTTCTTATAAAGTAGGGTCAGTTCTCTATGTATTTTGGAAATGAGACCTTTGTCAGAACCTTTGTTTTTAAAAATATTTTCCCAGTTTGTTACTTCCCTACTAATCTTGTTTGCATTAGTATTATTTGTGCAGAAACTTTTTAGTTTGATGTAATCGAAATCTTCTATTTTGTGATCAATAATGATCTCTAGTTCTCCTCTGGTCATAAATTCCTTCCTCCTCCACAAGTCTGAGAGGTAGATTATCCTCTGTTCCTCTAATCTATTTATTATCTCCCTCTTTATGCCTAAATCATGGACCCATTTTGATCTTATCTTGGTATATGGTGTTAAGTGTGGATCCATATCTAATTTCTGCCACACTAATTTCCAGTTTTCCCAACAGTTTTTTTCTGAATAATGAATTTTTATCCCTAATGTTGGTATCTTTGGGTTTATCAAAGATTAGGTTGCTATCTATGTATCCTTTTTTGTCCTTTGCATCTAATCTGTTTCACTGATCTACCGGTCTATTTCTTAGCCAATACCAAATGGTTTTGGTTACTGCTGCTATATAATATAGCTTTAGATCAGGTACACTTAGACACCTTCCTCTAAGTTTTTTTTCATTAGTTCCCTTGCAATTCTCGACCTTTTATTCTTCCATATGAATTTTGTTGTTATTTTTTCTAGGTCATTGAAATAGTTTCTTGGGAGTCTGATTGGTATAGCACTAAATAAATAGATTAGTTTGGGGAGTATTGTCATCTTTATTATATTCGCTCGGCCTATCCAAGAGCACTGAATGTCTTTCCAATTATTTAAATCTGATTTTATTTTTGTGGCAAGTGTTTTGTAATTTTTCTCATATAATTCCTGACTTTTCTTTGGTAGATGGATTCCCAAATACTTTATACTCTCAACATTTGTTTGGAATGGAATTTCTCTTGGTATCTCTTGCTGTTGCATTTTGTTAGTGATATATAAAAATGCTGAGGATTTATGTGGATTTATTTTGTATCCTGCCACTTTGCTGAAATTTTGAATTATTTCTAGTAGCTTTTTAGCAGAGTCTTTGGGGTTCTCTAAGTATACCATCATGTCATCTGCAAAAAGTGATAGTTTAATTTCCTCATTTACTACTCTAATTCCTTGAATCTCTCTCTTGGTTCTTATTGCCGAGGCTAGGGTTTCTATTACTATATTGAATAGTAATGGTGATAGTGGGCAACCTTGTTTCATTCCTGATCTTACTGGGAAAGGTTGCAGTTTATTTCTATTGCATATTATGCTTACTGAAGGACTTAAATATATGCTCCTGATTATTCTAAGGAATAGTCCATTTATTCCTATACTCTCAAGAGTTTTTAGTAGGAATGGATGTTGGATTTTGTCAAATGCTTTTTCTGCATCTATTGAGATGATCGTATGGTGCTTATTAATTTGATTATTAATATGGTCAATTATATTAATAGTTTTCCTAATATTAAACCAGCCCTGCATTCCTGGAATAAATCCTACTTGATCATAGTGTATTATCCTGGGGATGATTTTCTGAAGTCTTTTTGCTAATATCTTATTTAAGATTTTAGCATCAATATTCATTAAGGAGATTGGTCTATAATTTTCTTTCTCAGTTTTCGATCTTCCTGGTTTAGGTATCAGTACCATGTCTGTGTCATAAAAGGAGTTTGGTAGGACTCCTTCAACCCCTATTTTTTCAAATAATTTATATAACATTGGGGCTAATTGTTCTTTAAATGTTTGGTAGAATTCACATGTGAATCCATCTGGTCCTGGGGATTTTTTTCTGGGGAGTTGATTAATAGCTTGTTCTATTTCTTTTTCTGAAATGGGACTATTTAAGCAATTTATTTCCACCTCTGTTAATCTAGGGAGGCTATATTTTTGGAGGAAGTCATACATGTCACTTAAGTTATCAAATTTATTGGCATAAATTTGGGCAAAGTAACTCCTTATTATTTCTCTAATTTCCTCTTCATTGGTGGAAAGATCCCCCTTTTCATTTGTAAGACTAACAATTTGATTTTCCCCTTTCTTTTTTGTGATCAGATTTACCAAAAGTTTATCTATTTTATTGGCTTTATCATAAAACCAACTCTTGGTTTTATTTATTAATTCAATAGTTTTTTTTACATATAATATTATTGATTTCTGCTTTTAATTTTTGTATTTCAAGTTTAATATTTGGTTGGGGGTTTTTAATTTGGTCTTTTTCTAGCCTTTTAAGTTGCAAGCCCAATTCGTTATTCTTCTCTTTCTCTATTTTCTTCAAATAAGCCTCTAAAGATATAAAATTTCCCCTTATTACTGCTTTAGCTGCATCCCACAGATTTTGGTATGATGTCTCATCATTGTCATTATCTTGGGTGAAATTATTAATTGTTTCTATAATTTGCTCTTTCACCCAGTCATTCTTGAAGATGAGATTATTCAGTTTCCAATTACTTTTTGGTCTATTTATCCCTAACTTTTTACTGAATGTAGCTTTTATTGCATTGTGGTCTGAGAAGAAGGCATTTATTATTTCTGCGTTCCTACATTTAATTTTGAGATCTTTATGTCCTAATATATGGTCAATTTTTGTATAGGATCCAAGAACTGCTGAGAAGAAAGTATATTCCTTTCTATTGCCATTAATTTTTTCCAAAGGTCTATCATACCTAGTTTTTCTAATGTTCTATTTATTTTTTAATTTCTTTCTTGTTTGTTTTGTGGTTTGATTTGTCTAAATCTGAGAGTGCAAGGTTGATATCTCCCACTATTATGGTTTTACTGTCTATTTCTTCTTGCAACTCTCTTAACTTTTCCTTTAGAATGTTAGATGCTATACCACTTGGTGCATATATGTTTAGTATCGATATGGCTTCATTATTTATGCTACCTTTCAGCTGTATATTGTTTCCTTCCTTATCTCTTTTAATTAGATCAAATTCTGCTTTTGCTCGATCTGAGATAAGGATAGATACCCCTGCTTTTTTGGCTCTACCTGAAGCATAATAGATTCTGCTCCAACCTTTTACCTTTACTCTGTATGTATCTCCCTGCTTTAAGTGTGTTTCCTGCAGACAAAATATTGTAGGGTTTTGATTTTTGATCCAATCTGCTATCCGTCTCCGTTTGATGGGATTGTTCATCCCATTCACATTTACAGTTAAAATTACTAATTCTGTATTTCCTGCCATCATATTATCCCCAGATTCTTCTTTTTCCCTTGATCCCCCTGATCCCCCTCCCCAATATTTAATTTAGAGACCCCCCTTGTGACGTGCATCCCTCCTTTTTTTTAGTATCCCTCCCCCCTCCCTCCAAGTCCCTTCACTTATTCTCCTTTTCCTTTTCCCTTTTTCTCTCCCCCCTTTTAATGAGGTGAGAAAAAATTTTCTGAAAAACAAATATGTTAATTATTTACTCTTTGAGCCACTCCTGATGAGAGTAAGATTCACACAATGATTCTCCCCCTTACTAAATTCCCTCAGATATGGTGTATTTTCTATTCCTCTTCCTGGGATGTAGTTTCCCTCTTTTTATCATTCCTTCCCCTTTTTCTGAAACGACCTCCTTCCCTTTACTACACCCCCCTTTTTTTCTTTTATATCAGTAAAATCAAATTATCCTTGAGTACTTTTTATATACCCAAAACAGAGTTACAGTTCTCAAGGGTTCTGTGTACGTTTTTCTGTGTCTCTTCAGTCTTGTGGATGTAGATCAAATTTTTTGTTTCAGTCTGTTTTTTTTTTTTTTTTTCTTAGAAACATATAGAATTCCTCTATTTCATTGAATGACCATCTTCTTCCATGGAAAAAGATGCTAAATTTAGCTGGGTAGTTCATTCTTGGTTGCAGTCCTTGATCTTTTGCCTTTCAGAATATCAGGTTCCAGGCCCTTCTATCTTTTAATGTGGAGGCAGCCAGATCTTGAGTGACCCTTATTGTGACACCTTGGTATTTAAATTGTTTTTTTCTAGCTGCTTGCAAGATTTTCTCCTTTGTGTGGTAATTCTGCAGCTTAGCCACTATATTCCGTGGTGTTCTTTTTTTAGGGTCTATTTCAGAAGGAGTTCAATGAATTCTTTCCACATCTACTTTCCCTTCTCTTTCTATTATCTCTGGACAGTTCTCTTTGATAATTTCCTGTAAAATAGAATCTAGGCTCTTTTTTTGTTCATAGTTTTCGGGAAGTCCAATGATCCACAGATTATCTCTCCTAGATCTATTTTCCAGGTCTATAGATTTTCCCAGTAAGTATTTGACATTGTTCTCCAGCTTCTCTTTTTTTTTTTTTTTTTTTTTTTTTTTTTGTTTGTTTGTTTGACTGATTCTTGGGTTCTCTGTGAATCATTCATTTCTATTTGTTCCATCCTGACTTTTAAGGAGTTATTTTCTTCTTTTACAGTTTTTAGTTCTTTTTGTATATGCCCAATTTAGTTTTTATTTTTTATTTATTTATTTTATTTTATTTTATTTATTTTTTATTATTTTATATATATATATATATATATATATATTTTTTTTTTTTTTATAATATTATCCCGTGTATTCATTTTTTCCAAATTATCCCCCCCTCCCTCTATTCCCTCCCCCCGATGACAGGCAATCCCATACATTTTACATGTGTTACAATATAGTCTAGGTACAATACATGTGTGTGAATATCATTTTCTTGTTGCACAATAAACATTAGAATCCGAAGGTACATGCAACCTGGGCAGAAAGATATTAGTGCTAACAATTTACATTCACTTCCCAGTGTTCCTTCTTTGGGTGTAGTTATTTCTGTCCATCATTGATCAACTGGAAGTGAGTTGGCTCTTCTTTATGTTGAAGATTTCCACTTCCATCAGAATACATCCTCATACAGTATTGTTGTTGAAGTGTACAGTGATCTTCTGGTTCTGCTCATTTCACTCAGCATCAGTTGATTTAAGTCTCTCCAGGCCTCTCTGTATTCCTCCTGCTGGTCCATAACCTTCATATACCACAATTTACCCAACCATTCTCCAACTGATGGACATCCATTCATCTTCCAGTTTCTAGCTACAACAAAAAGAGCTTCCACAAACATTTTGGCACATATATGTCTCTTTCCGCTCTTTAGTATTTCTTTGGGATATAATCCCAGTAGTAGCGCTGCTGGGTCAAAGGGTATGCACAATTTGATAACTTTTTGGGCATAATTCCAGATTGCTCTCCGAAATGGCTGGATTCTTTTGCAACTCCACCAGCAATGTATTAGTGTCCCAGTTTTCCCACAGCCCCTCAAACATTCATCGTTATTTGTTCCTGTCATCTTAGCCAATCTGACAGGTGTGTAGTGATATCTCAGAGTGGTCTTAATTTGCATTTCTCTGATCAGTAGTGATTTGGAACACTCTTTCATGTGAGTGGATATAGTTTCAATTTCTTCCTCTGAGAATTGTCTGTTCATATCCTTTGACCATTTATCAATTGGAGAATGGTTTGGTTTCTTATAAAGTAGGGTCAGTTCTCTATATATTTTGGAAATGAGACCTTTGTCAGAACCTTTGTTTGTAAAAATATTTTCCCAATTTGTTACTTCCCTTCTAATCTTGTTTGCATTAGTATTATTTGTACAGAAACTTTTTAGTTTGATGTAATCGAAATCTTCTATTTTGTGATCAATAATGATCTCTAGTTCTCCTCTGGTCATAAATTCCTTCCTCCTCCACAAGTCTGAGAGGTAGATTATCCTCTGTTCCTCTAATCTATTTATTATCTCCCTCTTTATGCCTAAATCATGGACCCATTTTGATCTTATCTTGGTATATGGTGTTAAGTGTGGATCCATATCTAATTTCTGCCACACTAATTTCCAGTTTTCCCAACAGTTTTTTCCGAATAATGAATTTTTATCCCTAATGTTGGTATCTTTGGGTTTATCAAAGATTAGGTTGCTATATATGTATACTTTTTTGTCCTTTGCATCTAATCTGTTCCACTGATCTACCGGTCTATTTCTTAGCCAATACCAAATGGTTTTGGTTACTGCTGCTATATAATATAGCTTTAGATCAGGTACACTTAGACCACCTTCCTCTGAGTTTTTTTTTTTCATTAGTTCCCTTGCAATTCTCGACCTTTTATTCTTCCATATGAATTTTGTTGTTATTTTTTCTAGGTCATTGAAATAGTTTCTTGGGAGTCTGATTGGTATAGCACTAAATAAATAGATTAGTTTGGGGAGTATTGTCATCTTTATTATATTCGCTCGGCCTATCCAAGAGCACTGAATGTCTTTCCAATTATTTAAATCTGATTTTATTTTTGTGGCAAGTGTTTTGTAATTTTTCTCATATAATTCCTGACTTTTCTTTGGTAGATGGATTCCCAAATACTTTATACTCTCAACATTTGTTTGGAATGGAATTTCTCTTGGTATCTCTTGCTGTTGCATTTTGTTAGTGATATATAAAAATGCTGAGGATTTATGTGGATTTATTTTGTATCCTGCCACTTTGCTGAAATTTTGAATTATTTCTAGTAGCTTTTTAGCAGAGTCTTTGGGGTTCTCTAAGTATACCATCATGTCATCTGCAAAAAGTGATAGTTTAATTTCCTCATTTACTACTCTAATTCCTTGAATCTCTCTCTCGGTTCTTATTGCCGAGGCTAGGGTTTCTATTACTATATTGAATAGTAATGGTGATAGTGGGCAACCTTGTTTCATTCCTGATCTTACTGGGAAAGGTTGCAGTTTATTTCTATTGCATATTATGCTTACTGAAGGACTTAAATATATGCTCCTGATTATTCTAAGGAATAGTCCATTTATTCCTATACTCTCAAGAGTTTTTAGTAGGAATGGATGTTGGATTTTGTCAAATGCTTTTTCTGCATCTATTGAGATGATCGTATGGTGCTTATTAATTTGATTATTAATATGGTCAATTATATTAATAGTTTTCCTAATATTAAACCAGCCCTGCATTCCTGGAATAAATCCTACTTGATCATAGTGTATTATCCTGGGGATGATTTTCTGAAGTCTTTTTGCTAATATCTTATTTAAGATTTTAGCATCAATATTCATTAAGGAGATTGGTCTATAATTTTCTTTCTCAGTTTTCGATCTTCCTGGTTTAGGTATCAGTACCATGTCTGTGTCATAAAAGGAGTTTGGTAGGACTCCTTCAACCCCTATTTTTTCAAATAATTTATATAACATTGGGGCTAATTGTTCTTTAAATGCTTGGTAGAATTCACATGTGAATCCATCTGGCCCTGGGGATTTTTTCCTGGGGAGTTGATTAATAGCTTGTTCTATTTCTTTTTCTGAAATGGGACTATTTAAGCAATTTATTTCCTCCTCTGTTAATCTAGGGAGCCTATATTTTTGGAGGAAGTCATCCATTTCACTTAAGTTATCAAATTTATTGGCATAAATTTGGGCAAAGTAACTCCTTATTATTTCTCTAATTTCCTCTTCATTGGTGGAAAGATCCCCCTTTTCATTGGTAAGACTATCAATTTGATTTTCCTCTTTCTTTTTTTTGATCAAATTTACCAAAGGTTTATCTATTTTATTGGCTTTTTCATAAAACCAACTCTTGGTTTTATTTATTAATTCAATAGATTTTTTACTTTCAATATTATTGATTTCTCCTTTTAATTTTTGTATTTCAAGTTTAATTTTTGGTTGGGGATTTATAATTTGGTCTTTTTCTAGCCTTTTAAGTTGTAAGCCCAATTCGTTAATCTTCTCTTTCTCTATTTTCTTCAAATAAGCCTCTAAAGACATAAAATTTCCCCTTATTACTGCTTTAGCTGCATCCCACAGATTTTGATATGATGTCTCATCATTGTCATTATCTTGGGTGAAATTCTTAATTGTTTCTATAATTTGCTCTTTCACCCAGTCATTCTTGAAGATGGGATTATTCAGTTTCCAATTAATTTTTGGTCTATTTACCCCTAACTTTTTACTGAATGTAGCTTTTATTGCATTGTGATCTGAGAAGAAGGCATTTATTATTTCTGCCTTCCTATATTTAATTTTGAGATCTTTATGTCCTAATATATGGTCTATTTTTGTATAGGATCCATGAACTGCTGAGAAGAAAGTATATTCCTTTCTATTGCCATTCAGTTTTCTCCAAAGGTCTATCATACCTAGTTTTTCTAATGTTCTATTTACTTTTTTAATTTCTTTCTTGTTTGTTTTGTGGTTTGATTTGTCTAAATCTGAGAGTGCAAGGTTGAGATCTCCCACTATTATAGTTTTACTGTCTATTTCTTCTTGCAGTTCTCTAAACTTTTCCTTTAGAAAGTTAGATGCTATACCACTTGGTGCATATATGTTTAGTATTGATATGGCTTCATTATTTATGCTACCTTTCAGCAGGATATAGTTTCCTTCCTTATCTTTTTTAACGAGATCTACTTCTGCTTTTGCTTGATCTGAGATAAGGATAGCTACCCCTGCTTTTTTGGCTTTACCTGAAGCATAATAGGCTCTGTTCCAACCTTTTACCTTTACTCTGTATGTATCTTCCTGCTTTAAGTGTGTTTCCTGTAGACAACATATTGTAGGGTTCTGATTTTTGATCCAATCTGCTATCCGTCTCCTTTTGATGGGATCGTTCATCCCATTTACATTTACAGTTACAATTACTAATTCTGTATTTCCTGCCATCGTATTATCCCCAGATTATGCTTTTTTCCCTTGACCCCCCTGATCCCCCTCCCCGATATTTGATTTACAGACCCCCCTTGTGACGCGCAACCCTCCTTCTTTTTTTTTTTTTTTTTTTTTTTTTAGGATCCCTCCCCCTTCCCTCCAACTCCCTTCACTTATTCTCCTTTTCCTTTTCCCTTTTCCTCTCCCCCCTTTTAATGAGGGGAGAGAAAATTCTCTGAAAAACAAATATGTTAATTATTTACTCTTTGAGCCTCTCCTGATGAGAGTAAGATTCACACAATGATTCTCCCCCTCACTAAGTTCCCTCAGATATGGTGTATTTTCTATGCCTCTTCCTGGGATGTAGTTTCCCTCTTTTTATTATTCCTTCCCCTTTTTCTGAAACGACCTCCTTCCCTTTACTACACCCCCCTTTTTTTCTTTTATATCAGTAAAGACAAATTATCCTTGAGTAGTTTTTATATACCCACAACAGAGTAACAGTTCTCAAAGGTTCTGTGTACCTTTTTCTGTTTCTCTTCAGTCTTGTGGATGTAGATCAAATTTTTTGTTTAAGTCTGATTTTTTTCTTAGAAACATATAGAATTCCTCTGTTTCATTGAATGACCATCTTCTTCCATGGAAAAAGATGCTAAACTTAGCTGGGTAGTTCATTCTTAGTTGCAGTCCTTGATCTTTTGCCTTATGGAATATCAGGTTCCAAGCCCTTTTATCTTTTAATGTGGAGGCAGCCAGATCTTGAGTGACCCTTATTGTGACACCTTGGTATTTAAATTGTTTTTTTTCTAGCTGTTTGCAGGATTTTCTCCTTTGTGTGGTAATTCTGCAGCTTAGCCACTATATTCCGTGTAGTTCTTTTTTTAGGGTCTATTTCAGAAGGAGTTCAATGAATTCTTTCCACATCTACTTTCCCCTCTGTTTCTATTATCTCTGGACAGTTCTCTTTGATAATTTCCTGTAAAATAGAATCTAGGCTCTTTTTTTGTTCATAGTTTTCGGGAAGTCCAATGATCCACAGATTATCTCTCCTAGATCTATTTTCCAGGTCTATAGATTTTCCCAGTAAGTATTTGACATTGTTCTCCAGCTTCTCTCTTTTTTTTTTTTTTTTTTTTTTTTTTTTTTTGTTTGTTTGTTTGACTGATTCTTGGGTTCTCTGTGAATCATTCATTTCTATTTGTTCCATCCTGACTTTTAAGGAGTTATTTTCTTCTATTACAGTTTTTAGTTCTTTTTGTATATGCCCAATTTTCGTTTTTATTTTTTATTTATTTATTTTATTTTATTTTATTTATTTTTTATTATTTTATATATATATATATATATATATATACATATATATATATATATTTTTATAATATTATCCCGTGTATTCATTTTTTCCAAATTATCCCCCCCTCCCTCTATTCCCTCCCCCCGATGACAGGCAATCCCATACATTTTACATGTGTTACAATATAGTCTAGGTACAATACATGTGTGTGAATATCATTTTCTTGTTGCACAATAAACATTAGAATCCGAAGGTACATGCAACCTGGGCAGAAAGATATTAGTGCTAACAATTTACATTCACTTCCCAGTGTTCCTTCTTTGGGTGTAGTTATTTCTGTCCATCATTGATCAACTGGAAGTGAGTTGGCTCTTCTTTATGTTGAAGATTTCCACTTCCATCAGAATACATCCTCATACAGTATTGTTGTTGAAGTGTACAGTGATCTTCTGGTTCTGCTCATTTCACTCAGCATCAGTTGATTTAAGTCTCTCCAGGCCTCTCTGTATTCCTCCTGCTGGTCCATAACCTTCATATACCACAATTTACCCAACCATTCTCCAACTGATGGACATCCATTCATCTTCCAGTTTCTAGCTACAACAAAAAGAGCTTCCACAAACATTTTGGCATATATATGTCTCTTTCCGCTCTTTAGTATTTCTTTGGGATATAATCCCAGTAGTAGCGCTGCTGGGTTAAAGGGTATGCACAGTTTGATAACTTTTTGGGCATAATTCCAGATTGCTCTCCGAAATGGCTGGATTCTTTTGCAACTCCACCAGCAATGTATCAGTGTCCCAGTTTTCCCACAGCCCCTCAAACATTCATCGTTATTTGTTCCTGTCATCTTAGCCAATCTGACAGGTGTGTAGTGATATCTCAGAGTGGTCTTAATTTGCATTTCTCTGATCAGTAGTGATTTGGAACACTCTTTCATGTGAGTGGATATAGTTTCAATTTCTTCCTCTGAGAATTGTCTGTTCATATCCTTTGACCATTTATCAATTGGAGAATGGTTTGGTTTCTTATAAAGTAGGGTCAGTTCTCTATATATTTTGGAAATGAGACCTTTGTCAGAACCTTTGTTTGTAAAAATATTTTCCCAATTTGTTACTTCCCTTCTAATCTTGTTTGCATTAGTATTATTTGTACAGAAACTTTTTAGTTTGATGTAATCGAAATCTTCTATTTTGTGATCAATAATGATCTCTAGTTCTCCTCTGGTCATAAATTCCTTCCTCCTCCACAAGTCTGAGAGGTAGATTATCCTCTGTTCCTCTAATCTATTTATTATCTCCCTCTTTATGCCTAAATCATGGACCCATTTTGATCTTATCTTGGTATATGGTGTTAAGTGTGGATCCATATCTAATTTCTGCCACACTAATTTCCAGTTTTCCCAACAGTTTTTTTCTGAATAATGAATTTTTATCCCTAATGTTGGTATCTTTGGGTTTATCAAAGATTAGGTTGCTATCTATGTATCCTTTTTTGTCCTTTGCATCTAATCTGTTTCACTGATCTACCGGTCTATTTCTTAGCCAATACCAAATGGTTTTGGTTACTGCTGCTATATAATATAGCTTTAGATCAGGTACACTTAGACACCTTCCTCTAAGTTTTTTTTCATTAGTTCCCTTGCAATTCTCGACCTTTTATTCTTCCATATGAATTTTGTTGTTATTTTTTCTAGGTCATTGAAATAGTTTCTTGGGAGTCTGATTGGTATAGCACTAAATAAATAGATTAGTTTGGGGAGTATTGTCATCTTTATTATATTCGCTCGGCCTATCCAAGAGCACTGAATGTCTTTCCAATTATTTAAATCTGATTTTATTTTTGTGGCAAGTGTTTTGTAATTTTTCTCATATAATTCCTGACTTTTCTTTGGTAGATGGATTCCCAAATACTTTATACTCTCAACATTTGTTTGGAATGGAATTTCTCTTGGTATCTCTTGCTGTTGCATTTTGTTAGTGATATATAAAAATGCTGAGGATTTATGTGGATTTATTTTGTATCCTGCCACTTTGCTGAAATTTTGAATTATTTCTAGTAGCTTTTTAGCAGAGTCTTTGGGGTTCTCTAAGTATACCATCATGTTATCTGCAAAAAGTGATAGTTTAATTTCCTCATTTACTACTCTAATTCCTTGAATCTCTCTCTCGGTTCTTATTGCCGAGGCTAGGGTTTCTATTACTATATTGAATAGTAATGGTGATAGTGGGCAACCTTGTTTCATTCCTGATCTTACTGGGAAAGGTTGCAGTTTATTTCTATTGCATATTATGCTTACTGAAGGACTTAAATATATGCTCCTGATTATTCTAAGGAATAGTCCATTTATTCCTATACTCTCAAGAGTTTTTAGTAGGAATGGATGTTGGATTTTGTCAAATGCTTTTTCTGCATCTATTGAGATGATCGTATGGTGCTTATTAATTTGATTATTAATATGGTCAATTATATTAATAGTTTTCCTAATATTAAACCAGCCCTGCATTCCTGGAATAAATCCTACTTGATCATAGTGTATTATCCTGGGGATGATTTTCTGAAGTCTTTTTGCTATTATCTTATTTAAGATTTTAGCATCAATATTCATTAAGGAGATTGGTCTATAATTTTCTTTCTCAGTTTTCGATCTTCCTGGTTTAGGTATCAGTACCATGTCTGTGTCATAAAAGGAGTTTGGTAGGACTCCTTCAACCCCTATTTTTTCAAATAATTTATATAACATTGGGGCTAATTGTTCTTTAAATGCTTGGTAGAATTCACATGTGAATCCATCTGGCCCTGGGGATTTTTTCCTGGGGAGTTGATTAATAGCTTGTTCTATTTCTTTTTCTGAAATGGGACTATTTAAGCAATTTATTTCCTCCTCTGTTAATCTAGGGAGCCTATATTTTTGGAGGAAGTCATCCATTTCACTTAAGTTATCAAATTTATTGGCATAAATTTGGGCAAAGTAACTCCTTATTATTTCTCTAATTTCCTCTTCATTGGTGGAAAGATCCCCCTTTTCATTGGTAAGACTATCAATTTGATTTTCCTCTTTCTTTTTTTTGATCAAATTTACCAAAGGTTTATCTATTTTATTGGCTTTTTCATAAAACCAACTCTTGGTTTTATTTATTAATTCAATAGATTTTTTACTTTCAATATTATTGATTTCTCCTTTTAATTTTTGTATTTCAAGTTTAATTTTTGGTTGGGGATTTATAATTTGGTCTTTTTCTAGCCTTTTAAGTTGTAAGCCCAATTCGTTAATCTTCTCTTTCTCTATTTTCTTCAAATAAGCCTCTAAAGATATAAAATTTCCCCTTATTACTGCTTTAGCTGCATCCCACAGATTTTGATATGATGTCTCATCATTGTCATTATCTTGGGTGAAATTCTTAATTGTTTCTATAATTTGCTCTTTCACCCAGTCATTCTTGAAGATGGGATTATTCAGTTTCCAATTAATTTTTGGTCTATTTACCCCTAACTTTTTACTGAATGTAGCTTTTATTGCATTGTGATCTGAGAAGAAGGCATTTATTATTTCTGCCTTCCTATATTTAATTTTGAGATCTTTATGTCCTAATATATGGTCTATTTTTGTATAGGATCCATGAACTGCTGAGAAGAAAGTATATTCCTTTCTATTGCCATTCAGTTTTCTCCAAAGGTCTATCATACCTAGTTTTTCTAATGTTCTATTTACTTTTTAAATTTCTTTCTTGTTTGTTTTGTGGTTTGATTTGTCTAAATCTGAGAGTGCAAGGTTGAGATCTCCCACTATTATAGTTTTACTGTCTATTTCTTCTTGCAGTTCTCTAAACTTTTCCTTTAGAAAGTTAGATGCTATACCACTTGGTGCATATATGTTTAGTATTGATATGGCTTCATTATTTATGCTACCTTTCAGCAGGATATAGTTTCCTTCCTTATCTTTTTTAACGAGATCTACTTCTGCTTTTGCTTGATCTGAGATAAGGATAGCTACCCCTGCTTTTTTGGCTTTACCTGAAGCATAATAGGCTCTGTTCCAACCTTTTACCTTTACTCTGTATGTATCTTCCTGCTTTAAGTGTGTTTCCTGTAGACAACATATTGTAGGGTTCTGATTTTTGATCCAATCTGCTATCCGTCTCCTTTTGATGGGATCGTTCATCCCATTTACATTTACAGTTACAATTACTAATTCTGTATTTCCTGCCATCGTATTATCCCCAGATTATGCTTTTTTCCCTTGACCCCCCCTGATCCCCCTCCCCGATATTTGATTTACAGACCCCCCTTGTGACGCGCAACCCTCCTTCTTTTTTTTTTTTTTTTTTTTTTTTAGGATCCCTCCCCCTTCCCTCCAACTCCCTTCACTTATTCTCCTTTTCCTTTTCCCTTTTCCTCTCCCCCCTTTTAATGAGGGGAGAGAAAATTCTCTGAAAAACAAATATGTTAATTATTTACTCTTTGAGCCTCTCCTGATGAGAGTAAGATTCACACAATGATTCTCCCCCTCACTAAGTTCCCTCAGATATGGTGTATTTTCTATGCCTCTTCCTGGGATGTAGTTTCCCTCTTTTTATTATTCCTTCCCCTTTTTCTGAAACGACCTCCTTCCCTTTACTACACCCCCTTTTTTTCTTTTATATCAGTAAAGACAAATTATCCTTGAGTACTTTTTATATACCCACAACAGAGTTACAGTTCTCAAAGGTTCTGTGTACCTTTTTCTGTTTCTCTTCAGTCTTGTGGATGTAGATCAAATTTTTTGTTTAAGTCTGATTTTTTTCTTGGAAACATATAGAATTCCTCTGTTTCATTGAATGACCATCTTCTTCCATGGAAAAAGATGCTAAACTTAGCTGGGTAGTTCATTCTTGGTTGCAGTCCTTGATCTTTTTGCCTTATGGAATATCAGGTTCCAGGCCCTTTTATCTTTTAATGTGGAGGAAGCCAGATCTTGAGTGACCCTTATTGTGACACCTTGGTATTTAAATTGTTTTTTTTCTAGCTGTTTGCAGGATTTTCTCCTTTGTGTGGTAATTCTGCAGCTTAGCCACTATATTCCGTGTAGTTCTTTTTTTAGGGTCTATTTCAGAAGGAGTTCAATGAATTCTTTCCACATCTACTTTCCCCTCTGTTTCTATTATCTCTGGACAGTTCTCTTTGATAATTTCCTGTAAAATAGAATCTAGGCTCTTTTTTTGTTCATAGTTTTCGGGAAGTCCAATGATCCACAGATTATCTCTCCTAGATCTATTTTCCAGGTCTATAGATTTTCCCAGTAAGTATTTGACGTTGTTCTCCAGCTTCTCATTTTTTTTTTTTTTTTTTTTTTTTGTTTTGTTTGACTGATTCTTGGGTTCTTTGTGAATCATTCATTTCTATTTGTTCCATCCTGACTTTTAAGGAGTTATTTTCTTCTTTCTCAGTTTTTAGTTCTTTTTGTAAATGCCCAATTTCGTTTTTAAATGAATTATTTTGCTCTATTGAATTTTTTTCCATTTCCCTAATTTTTTTTTGAGAATTATTTTCTTTTTCCAATTCAGAAATTCTATTTTCTTGAGACTTTTTTATCTTTTCCAATTCAGAAATCCTACTTTCCTCTGATTTTTTAACCTTTTCTAATTCATAAATTTTGTTTCCCTGCATCTCCTGTGAATTCTTTATTTTTTCCAACTCCAATTTCAGGACGTTGTTATTCTCTATCATCGCTTCCCTTTCCTTTCCCCATTTTTCTTCAATCTCCCTTAATTTTTTAAGAGTTTCTTCTAGGAGAGAGTTATGTGATGGGGGGCAGTAATCGTTCCCCTTTAGGTTGTTATCTGCTGTCTCTCTGCTGTTAACTTCCTCGGAGTTGGATACCCGCTCTTTCTCTGTGTAGAAGGAATCTATGGTTTTTCTGGGCTTCTTACTCATACTTGAAAAATCTTTTGGGGTCTGTCCCTGGGGTAGGAAATTATTTATTTACTTCTTTACCAGCTTCCTCTCAGACCGGATGGATGCAGCCGTTCTAGAGCCTGAGCTAAGATAGAGCTCTGGGAGAGAGTTCCCCACCCCCTCCCTCGAAGTGCCTCAGAGGTGACTAGCACTGCTGTGCCCCAGGGCGCTGTGTTTTAGTGGCTTCCCTGAGATTTGAGACTGAACAGTAAAGACAGCACAAAGCCCAGCCTATGCGTCCGGGTGGGGCATGGATGTCTGCAGTAGGTGACATGAAAAGCCCCTGTGCTCAAACTGGAAGTGTCTGCCAGAAACTCCCGTCCCTAGTTCTAAGGTTCCGCTTCTCTGGGACTTCCTGGAGCTGAGTTCCACTCCCTCCAGCTAAGCTATGCAGTGTGTGTTGCCTTGGGCCGTATCCACCCACTTGTCAATCTCTTAACTATTCTCAGGTGGTAGCTGAGGCCACACCCCCTGGTGCCGAGATCTGCTGAGTCACCTCCAGTGTCCGGGGAAAATCTAATCTGAGTTTTAAAATATTTTGGCTTTCTCTTCTGAACTGCTAAATAATTAGCAGAGAAGAGCTAACAGCCTGTGCCAGATTCCTTTACCTCAGTGGCTTCTCTGATCCCAGAGCCCTTCCCAGCGCAACCAGCGCAGTGTGCCACTATCCCACCGTCTGTGCTGGCCTCTCTTCTTCCTCCCCTGGGGACTGACCTTTAATGTTGAAACTCCAGATTCTCTTCAGCTGGTAAGTCGTGCTTCCAGTCCTTGTGGTATCTATCAGTCCTGGGCTTATTTTGAGACTTAATTTATCTAATTGGTTGCGAGGGAGTGAGGACGTTCACTGAGTCGTGTGTTTCTTCTCTGCCATCTTGGCTCCACCCTTCCCAATTTCGTTTTTAAATGAATTATTTTGCTCTATTGAATTTTTTTCAATTTCCCTAATTTTTTTTTGAGAATTATTTTCTTTTTCCAATTCAGAAATTCTATTTTCTTGAGATTTTTTTATCTTTTCCAATTCAGAAATCCTACTTTCCTGTGATTTTTTAAGCTTTTCTAATTCACAAATTTTGTTTCCCTGCATCTCCTGTGAATTCTTTATTTTTCCAACTCCAATTTCAGATCGTTGTTATTCTCTATCATTGCTTCCCTTTCTTTTCCCCATTTTTCTTCAAAATCTCTTAACTTTTTAATAGCCTCTTCTAGGAGAGAGTTATGTGATAGGGGGCAGGAATCGTTCCCCTTTAGGTTGTTATCTGCTGACTCTCTGCTGTTAACTTCCACGGGGTTGGATACCCGCTCTTTCTCTGTGTAGAAGGAATCTATAGTTTTCCTGGCTTTTTTGTTCATATTTAAAAAAATCTTTTGGGGTCTGTCCCTGGGATAGGAAATTCTTTATTTACTTCTTTACTAGCTTCCTCCCAGAGGGGATGGATGCAGCGGCTCTAGGGCCTGAGCTAAGATAGAGCTCTGGGAGAGAGTTCCCCATCCCCTCCCTGGAAGTGCCTCAGAGGTGACTAGCACTGCTGTGCCTTGAGGGTGTTGTGTTCTAGTGGGTTCCCTGAAGTTTGAGATTGAAGTAAAGAAGGCACATAGCCCAGCCTATGCTTCCTGGTGGGGCGTGGATGTCTGCAGTAGGTGATGTGAAAAGCCCCTGCGCTCAAACTGGAAGTGTCTGTCAGAAACCGTGGCCCCTAGTTCAAAGGTTCTGCTTCTCTGGGACTTCCTGAGGTGAGTTCCACACCTGAGTTCCATCCCCTCCAGCTAAGCTAGGCAGTGTGTGTTGCCTTGTGCCGTATCTGCCCACTTGTCAATCTCTTAACTAGTCTTAGGTGGGGGCTGAGGCCACACCCCCTGGTGCTGAGATCTGCTGAGTCACCCCCAGGATCTGGGGAAAATCTAATCTATCTGAATTTTTAAAGTGTTTAGATTTCCCTTCTGAACTGCTATATTATAAGCATAGAAGAGCTAACTGCCTGTGCCAGATTCTTTTATCTCAGTGGCTTCTCTGATCCCAGAGCCTTTCCCAGCACAATCGGCGCAGTATGCTAGCACCCAGCTGTCTGTGCTGGCCTCTCTTCTTCCTCCCCTGGGAACTGACCTTTTCTGTTGATTCTCTTCAGCTGGTAAGTCCTGCTTCCAGTCCTTGTGGTATCTATCAGTCCAGGGCTATTTCTGAGGCTGATTTTATCTAATTGGTTGTGAGGGAGTAAGGACGTTCACAGAGTTGTGTGTTTCTTCTCCGCCATCTTGGCTCCTCCCCCTACTTTTTAATTTTTTAAAAAATGATATTTTTATATTTTATATTTCTTTCTTTTTAAATTTTTTGTTCCTGATTCTCTGTATCTCTCCCATTTCCCTGTGCCACTCATGAAGAAGACATTAATTAGACCAGTTGTACATGTGAAATAATGTAAATATATATTTCCATATTTTTGAAAGGAAGAACATTAAAGGAAGTGAAAAAATTGTACTCCAATTTGTAGTCAGTGTTCATCAGTTCTCTCTCAGGATGGAAAAATGTTTTAATCTTTAGTGTTTTGCAAATGTTTTGGATCATTTATTAAATAATAAAAAATATAAATATAGAGCCAAGCAGGTGAAGCAAAAATGGCAAAGAATAGGCAACAATTTACCTGAGCTCTTCCAGACTTTCCTCAGAATTAACACCAGATCAAGCCTTTGAACAGATTTTGAAGTGACATAACCCTCAAATTTTTGGAGTTTAAAAAATTTCCAGCAGAAATTAGAACTGCAAGAAAGTTCTGTCTCAATCAGGCACAATTGGGGGTGGATCAAAGCCCAGCACAAGCACAACACAGGAAGACCCAGGATGGAAAATGCCTGTGTGCAAAATCCAGTGGTAGGTTCTTACCTAAAATACATAATTGTTGACTGTTCTGTTTTCGTTAAGAATCCAATACATGAGCAGACTAGCTCTGATGCTTCCAACACAACAACATAAGGCAATAGCAAGTCCCTAAACCTCAACACAAAAAGGGGAACAAGAGGAGACTCAAGACATGAGGATGTCCACAATACCACCAGCCCCAGCCAAAAGTAAAAGGAAATTGCAGTCAATTTCCCTGTACCTCAGGAATAAACATCAACCTTTTTAAAAATGAGCAAAATAGCAAAAAGACTCTTCAACAGATATAAACATCATGGAAACAGGGAAGAACAGACATCAAATCGTGAATACATTAAATGCAAAATGCCTTCATAAGAAGCTTCAAAGAAGAATATGAGTTGGTATCCAACTCAAAAGATTCTCTTGGAAGAATTTATAAAGCATTTTAAAGAAGAAAAATGGGGAGATGAAATGAAAGTTGCAGAAGAGTTTAGAAAATAAAACGCAGAAATTGTATGAAGAAAACAACTCACTAAATATAAATTTGGTGAAATGGGAAAATATAATGAAGAAAAACAATTCTTAAAAATAGATTTGATGAAATGGAAAAACAAAACAACTCCTTGAAAAAATAGAATTTGCGAATTTGAAAAGGGGAACAATTCTTTTAAAAACAAAATTGATGGAATGAAAAAAAAATCCAATGAACAAAACAATTGCCAAATGCAAAAGAAGATTAAACAAAAAACATGAATATAATTCACTAAAATTAGAATTGAACAAATGGAAGTGAATGACTCAATGAGACATCAAGTATCAGTCAAACAAAACAAACAAAACAAAACAAACAAAAAACTTCAAGCAACAAAAGCAATAGGTATAAGAAAATGCAAAACACTTCACTGGAAAATCAACTGACCTGGAACACATATCTAGGAGAGACAATCTAAGAATTATCGGACTATCAGAAAACCATGATGAAAAAAAGATCCTAGGCAAAATCTTTCAAGAAATGATAAAGGTAGGGCAGCTAGGTAGCACAGTGGATAAAACACCAGCCCTGAACTCAGAAAGACCTGAGTTCAAATCTGCTCTCAAATATTTAACATTTCCTAGCAGTGTGATCCTAGGCAAGTCACTTATGCCCAATTGCCTCCATGGGAAAAAATGATCAAGGAAAACTGTTCTGCTATCTTAGTAACATAGGGTAAAATAGCCATTCCAGGAATCCACCAATTATTTAGTAAGTAAATTGGAGAATTATCAGATCAAGGGGGGAATACTGCAAGCAGCCATAAAGAAACAATCTGTGGGCAGTTATTTGGTGTAGTAGATAGAGCACCAGCCCTGAAATCAGAAGGACCTGAGTTCAAATCTGGCCTCAGACACCTAATACTTCCTGACTGTGTTACCTGGGTAAGTCACTTAGCCCAAAGTTGCTAAGTTGCCTCAGTTTAAAAAGAAAGAAAGGAAGGAAGGAAGAAAGAAAGAAAAAAAAAGAAGAAAGGAAAGAAGGAAGGAAGGGAGGGAGGAAGGAAGGAAGGAAGGAAAGAAGGAATGAAGAAAGGAAGGAAGGAAGGAAGAAGGAAAGATGGAAGGAAGGAAGAAAAGAAAAAGAAAAAAAATCACATATCAAGGAGCTACAATCAGGATTACCCAGAACGTGGCAGCTTCCAGTTTAAAGGAACAACAAGAGTGGAATATGATTTTCCAAAGGGCAAAGGAGCTTGAAATGCAATCAAGAATCCACTACCTAGGGGAAAAAACAAAAACAAAAACAAAAACAACAACAACAACAACAACAACAACAACAACAAGAACAACAACAAAAACCACTAAGCATTATCATACCAGAGAAAAGATGGACATTTAATTTTTTTTTTCTTTTCTTTTTCTTTTTTTTTTTTTGATGAAAAAACTAGAGTAAAACTGAAAATTTCATTTTCAAATAAAGAACTCAAGAGAAGCATAAAAAGGTTAAAAAGGGAGGAGAGTTTGTTTTTAAAAGTAAAAATATTTACATCCCTACACAGGAAATATGAAACTCTTGGAAACTGTATCTTTGTTAGGGATATATTAGAGAATGTAGGTATAATTTGACAGTATTGTAATGATGTAAAAATACTTTTTGTGATGGCATAAAAAGAAACAAATGGTTGAAAAGGAATTGTTGCTACAAAAGAAAAATCTTATCAAAAAGCAAAAAAAAAAAAAATAGAAAGATAAACAATCAAGGACCACCAATCAAAAAAGTTAACATGTTATGTTATGATTCATATTCCATCTCCATAGTCCTACTTCTTGTTAAAGATAGGTCTTTCCATCACAAATCTATTGGAATTTGTCTGAATCACCTCATTGTTGCAAAGAGCCCAATCCATCAGAGTTGATCATCACAAAATATTTTGTTCCAAATTTTTCTCCCTCCATCTTTTATGTCCCCCTTCCCCGAGACTACAATCAGTATGGTATTTCCACATTTGTCATGTTGTACAAGAAAAATGAGAACAAAGGGTAGAAATGTGAGGGGAAAAAGAAAAATAATAATAAACTTCAATATGCATCAATACGTCACAGTTCTTTTTATGAATGTTGATAGAATTATTCATCATGAGCATTTTGGAAGTGTCTCGGATCATTGTATTTCTAGGAAGAGCTAATCCTATCATAATGGAGCATTGCAAAATGCTTTTGTTATTTTGTGCCAATGTTCTCCTGGTTGTGTTCATTTCACTCAGTATTAGTTCACATAAGTCTTTCCAGGTTTTTCTTAAATCCATCTGTTTATCATTGATTAGGCCAGAATCGTATTGTTATTTTCTTTTACCACAACTATTTTAGGCATGCTCCAGTGGATGGGTATTTTCTCAGGTTTCACTTCATTTAATACCATTTCCCCCAGGTATATTTCAAGAAAATTTTGAGTAATAATTTTATAAGATTTTAAATTCCAGATTTTTTTTTATCTTCCAGCAGCCTACTCATCATTTCTCATAGAAAAATGATATTCAATCTTAATCAAATATAATAATTTATTCAGCATTACCTAATTGGTGCCAATCCTGTCAATTTCCAATTCTTTGTCCTGAGAAAAGAGATACTATACACATTTTGTATATAGGGGTCCTTTTCCTTTTATTAAATTCATACCTTGTAATGATAAGGTTAGTTATAAGGACATGCATAATTTTTTAGCCCTTTTGGCACAGCTCATATCTTTTGATTATTTGGGAAATGGCCCTTTTTGTCAAAAATGAATTTGGTTAAGTCCCCTATAAATTTGAGAAAAGAGGTCTTCATCAAAGAAACTTGTTTCAAAATTCTTTTCACAATTATTATTGTGAAATGTTTTTCTTTCTCCATCTAGTCTATTCTCTTTCTCTTTCAAACTTTTCTTCCTCAATAGTGTTTTCTTTCTAACCCATCCAATCTCACTGCCATCTCCGATAAAGGTAAGATGAATCTCTATACCCATATTGACTGTGCATGATTTTTCTTCTTTGAGCCAATCCTGATGAGAGTAAAATTCATTCACTCCTCCTCCCCTCTCCCTTTACCTATCCACTGAAAAAAGCTATTCTCTTGTCTCTTTTATGGAAGATATTTTACACCATTCTACCTCTCTCATTCCCATTCTACAAATGCATTTCTCTCTCATCCCTCAATTGTTTTAGATATTAATGTGTATTAGATATACATTTCTCTGTCTACATATACTCCTAACTGCCATAATAATGAGAAAGATTTTATGAGTTGCAAGTGTCATCCTCCAATGAAGGAATGTAAACAGATTAAACCTTATTAAGTCCTTTATGATATATCTTTCCTGATCATTTCTTTAAGTTTCTCCTGAGACCTGTATTTGAAAATCAGATTTTCCATTCACCTTCAGTGTTTGAATCATGAATGCTTAAACATTTTCAATTTTATAAAATGTCTACTTTTTCTCCTGAAGAATTACATTCAGCTTTGCTAAGTAGATGAATTTGGTTGTAGTCCTAGCTCCATCGCTTCCAGAATATTGTATTACAAATTCTCTAGTCCTTTAATGTAAGAAGTTACTAATTCTTCTGTTACCCTGGCTATCCCTCTACTATATTTGAATTGTTCCTTTGTGGATACTTACATCATTTTTTCAGCTGTAATGAAATGTCCTTTTGGCTGAGACCTCCAGAAACTACTCCTAGCACTGTCCACTTCTGGTTTCCCAAGGCCGTTCACTGTAGTTCAGACAAAACATTCTTGCTGACCTTCCAAGTAGATGTCTCTGGGTAGAAAGATTTATAAAACACCAGTGTTGCTGCTGATGCAGGGACCATAAGCCTGGTTTCTGCTTTGGTGGTGCTTGGTCTAGGGCAGGGATTGCTGGCATTGCCTGGGTTGAAATTGCATGCTGGATGCCAACCTTTTCCAAACCTTTCCTACTGATCAAATTGTTTTCAGCTGGAAAAGGTGTTTCTCTCTATTTTTTTGTGGGTTCTGGTGTTCTAAAATTATCTAGACCCATTAACAAAAGGAACTTGGAAGAGTTTGCTGAACAGCTTTGGCAAGTCCTTGCTTTTACTACCACATTTTGGCTCCACCTCAATTTGCATTTGTTGTATCAAAAGTGATTTACAGTACTTCTTCCTGTACTTATAGTTTTGATTTCTTCATCTGACATACGACTTTTCATATATTTTAATCATTCATTAAATGGGGAATGCATTTGTTAAATTACATTTTTATCAAACACTAGCTATAAATATATTTCCCAGATTTTTTATTTCCTTTTATCTATCTATCTATCTATCTATCTATCTATCTATCTATCTATCTATCTATCTATTTTAAAAAGCTTTACATTTTCAAAATATATGCATGGATAATTTGACAACATTGACCCTTGCACAGCCTTCTGTTTCAGATTTTTGCCTCCTTCCTCCGACCCCTTTTCCTATATGGCAAGCAATCAAATATATGTTAAACATGATAAATTATATGTTAAATCCAATATGTATAAATATTTATAAAAATCTCTTGCTCCACAAGAAAAAAATTAGATTAAAAAAGAGAGTAAATGAGTAAAACAAAATGCAAATGAACAATAACAAAGAGAGAGAATGTTATGTTGTGATCCACATTCAGTTCTCATACTTCTCTATGTGTAGAAGACTTTCTTTATCACAAAATAATTGGAACTGGCATTAATCATCTCACTGTTGGAAAGAACCACATTAATCAGAATTGATTGTTGTATAATATTGATGTAGCCATGCACAATGATCTCTTGGTTCTGCTCATTTCACTTAGCATCAGTTCACATAAATCTCTCCAGGCCCCTCTAAATCAATCCTACTGATCATTTCATATAGAATAATAATATTCCATAACATTCATATTGAATGCCTTATTCAACCATTCTCCAGCTAATGAGAACCCACTCAGTTTCTAGTTTCTTGTCACAACAAAGAGGGCTGCCACAAACATTTTTGTACATGTGGGTCCTTTTTCTTCTATTAAGATTTTTTTTGAGATATAGGCTCAAGAGAAACACTGCTGGGTCAAAGGGTTTGCACAATTTGACAACTTTTTGAGCATAGTTCCAAATTGATCTCCAGAATAGCTGGATCCATTCACAGTAACACCAACAATGTATCAGTGTCCCAGTTTTCCCACATCCCCTCCAACATTCGTCATTATCTTTTCCTGTCATCTTGGCCAATGTGAGAGGTGTGTAGTGGTATCTCAGAGTCGTCTTAATTTGCATTTCTCTGATCAATGTAGATTTCAAGCTCTTTTTCACATGACTAGAAATAAATTAAATTTCTTCATTGGAAAATTGTCTGTTCATATCCTTTCATCATTTATCAATTGGAGAATGGCTTGAATTCTTCTTATAAAGTTGGATCAACTTACCACATATTTTAGAAATGAGGCCTTTATTCAGAACATTTGAATGTAAAACTGTTTTCCCAGTTTATTGCTTCCCTTCTAATCTGGTGTGCATTAGTTTTGTTTGTAGAAAAACTTTTTAACTTAATGTAATCAAAATTATCTACTTATGATCAATAATGATCTCTAGTTCTTTGGTCACAAATTCTTTTCTCCTCAATAGATCTGAGAAGTAAACTATCCTATGTCCTTTTATGTCTAGATTATGAACTCACATTGACCTTACTTTGGTATATGATATTATGTGTGGACCAATACCTAGTTTCTGTTATACTTGTGTCCAATTTTTCCAGCAGTTTTTGTCAAATAGTGAGTTCTTATCTCCAAACCTGGGATCTTTGGGTTTGTCAAACATTAGATTACTATAGACATTGACTATTTTTACTATGAACCTAACTTATTCCATTAATCAATTGCTCTATTTCTTAGCAAGTACCAAATGATTTTGATGATCACTGATTTATATACTTTTAGATTTGGTACAGCTAGGTCACCTTCATTTACCTTTTTTTTTTTTTTTTTTCCCATTACTTAATTAGAATCAAGAAATTCTTGACCATTTGTTCTTCTAGATTAATTTTGTTGCTATTTTTCTATGTCAGTAAAATAGTTTCTTGGGGGTTTAATTGGTATAGCACTAAATAAATAGATTAGTTTAGGTAATATTTTCAACTTTTTTATATTTTCTCAACCTATCCTCGCTCATTCCAATTGTTTAGATCTGACTTTATTTGTGTGGAAAGTGTTTTGTAGTTTTGCTCATATAGTTCCTGACTTAACCTTGGCAGAAAGATTCCCAAATATTTTATACTATTGACAGTTTACATGGAATTTCTCTTTGTATCTCTTGCTATTCTGTTTTGTTAGTGATTTATAAAAATGCTGATAATTTATGTGAATTTATTTTGTATCCTGCAACTTTGCTAAAGTTGTAGAGTATTTCTAATAGTTTTTTTTTTTAATTTGATTCTCTAGGGTTCTCTAAGTATACCATCATATCATCTGCAGAGAATGATAATTTGGATTCCTCATTTCCTACTCTAATTCCTTTAATCTCTCTCTTTTTTCCCTCATTGGCAAAGACAGCACTTTTAATACAATATTAAAAAGTGATGGTGATAATGGGCAACCTTTTTTCACTTCTGATTTTACTGGGAACAGTTCCTGTATATCATCATTACATATGATGCGTGCTAATGATTTTAAATAGATTGTACTGACTAATTTAAGCAAAAGTCTATTTATTCCTATATTTTCTACTGTTTTTAATAGTAATTGGATTTTATGAAAACTTTTTTCTGAATCTACTGAAATAATCATATAGTTTTCTGTTAATTTGGTTACTGATAAAATCAAGTATGCTAATAGTTTTCCTAATATTGAATCAGCCCTGCAATCCTGAGATAAATCCTACTTGGTCATGATGTATTATCCTGGGAATGATTTTATGTAATTTCTTTGCTAATATTTTATGTAAGACTTTTGCATCATTATTCATTAGGGAGATTAATCTATAATTTTCTTTGTTTTCATCCTTTCTGGTTAGGTATCAGTACTATATCTATGTCATAAAAGGAATAAGCAGGACTCCTTCATTCTCTATTTTTAAAAATAGTTTATATAACATTGGGGCTAATTGTTCTTTAAATGTTTGATAGAATTCACATGTAAACCACTTTGGTCCTGGGGATTTTTTCTTAGGGAGCTGATTAATAATTTATTCTATTTCTTTTTCTAAAATGAGATTAATTAATTTATTTCCTCTTGTGTTAATCTGGGCAATCTATATTTTTATAGGTATTATGCTCCTCTTGAGTTCTATATTTGGAGGTCAATCTTTTTGTTTAGCTCTGGTCTTTTCATCAGGAATAAATGGGATTTACCCATTTTGTTGAATGTCCATATTGTTTTCTGGGAAAAAAAAAAAAAAAAAAAAAGCTCAGTTTAGCAGGCTAATTTATTCTTGGTTGTAATTCAAGTTCCTTTGTCTTTCAGAATCTCAGATTCCAGGCCCTTTTGAATAGTGAAAGTAGAAGCTGCTAGTTACTATGTAATCCTTATTCTGGCTCCTCAGTTTTTTAATTATTTCTTTCCCACCGATTGTAATATTTTTCCTTGGTCTCAAAGTTCTGAAATTTAGCCACAGTATTACTTGGAGTTTTAATTTTGGTGTCCCTTACAGTAGGTGTTTGGTGAATTCTTTCAATGGTTATTTTGCTTTCTGATTCTATGAAATCTGGGCATTTCTCTTTTATGATTTCCTGAAAAATGGTGTCAAGACTCTTTTTTTTTTTTTTTTTTTTTTTAATCATGATTTTCAGAGAGTCCAATAATCCTTAGATTGTCTCTCCTAGATCTATTTTCCTGGTAAGTAGTTTTCCCAATTTAGTATTTTACATTTTTTTTTTTTTTTTTTTTTTTGGTTTTGCTTGACTGATTCTTAATGTCTCATTGAGTCATTCATTTCCATTTGTTTAGTTCTTAATTTTGATGAGTTATTTTCTTAATTTTTTTTTACTTCTTTCTGTATTTATCCATTTGAATTTTTAATGAGTTGTTTTGCTCTATGGATTTTTTTCCATTTTACAATTTTTTAAACAGTTTTTTTTTTTTTTCTCATTTCACAAATTCTGTTTTTGAAGGAGTTATTTTATTTTCTGCTCTGATATCTGTGCTCACCCTGCTTGTGCTTGGACTGCTTCCCACCATTTCCAATTGAAAAAGACCCTTTCTGGTGATCTTCAAGATTATCTTCTGCTGGTGATTTGTTGCCCTCCCAATATTCATGGATTCTGGTATCTAGAACTAATTCAGAGGCTGGATTTGCTAATTAGCCAGAGGGTTCTAGGAGAAAGTCAGAAAGAAATGTATTTCCCCTCTACCATCTTGGCTCTACTCTCCCTTTTGTTCATTTTTTATAAAGCTTGAGTTCTGCTCAATGCAAAGGAGAGATTGATGTTTCAATTTGCCCTGGGGCATTTATGCTTATTGACTTCCTATGTTGGGTAATCACACCTATGTCCCTCTTTTTTTTCCAGGGCTCAAAGGCTTTTTTTTTTTTTTTTTTTTTTTTTTTTGTAGCAAATCTGCCAAACTATCTGCTTGCAAGAAGGATAGAGGAGCCTAAAAGGCTTCGAGAAGATTCCCACATGTGTGGAAGCTGCAGTGCTCTGACTCCCCACCCCAGCTTCTTGTCCCAGTCTCCCTATGCTGTGGTCTGGTCTTGGCAGACTCTCCCCTTTTTATTGGAAACAGACCTATTCTGAAGTTCTTCCAAGGTATCTTCTTCTGAGAATGTGTTGTACTCCAAATATTTATTGGTTCTTTGACTCCAAAACCGGTTTAGAATTTTATGAAACACTACATTATTATGGCCATTGACTACTGTATCTCAAATTACAAGTCTATTACACTGATCCACTACTCTTAGACACTACTAGATAGTTTTGATGATTTCTGTTTCATCATATAATTTGAGATCTGGTATTATGTCACTTTCTTTTGAATTAGAAAAATGTTCATTTCATATTCTCGATCTTTTGTTGTTAAGGTTAAATTTTGTTGATTTTTAAGTTTTATCAGATGGTTTTGTGGGTTCTTTTTTGGGGGGGTAGTTGGATTGGTATAGCTCTGAATAAATAAAGCAGTTCAGGCAGCATTGCAACTTTTATTACATTGACTTGGTCTACCAATTAGCAACAGATATTTTTCCTATTGTTTAGAACAGATTTTGTGTAAAGAAAATTTTGTAATTTTGTTAATACAGTGCTTGGATTTGAAATGAAATTTCTTTTTCTATCACCCTGTTGGCCAGGACACCATTAAAGACAAATTCTAGGATGGCAGAATTCACAAACACACACACACACATACACACACACACACACACACACACACACACACACACACACACACACACAGTGAGGAAAAATAAGAAAAGAAAAGAAAAGAAAAACTTTCCTGTCAAAGAAATAAGGTTAACCGGAAAGATCTGTCACATCTCTGGGGGAATGGCGCACAGTCCAATGCAGGTCAAACCAATGAAAACAAGATGTCAGCAAAATAATAACAGGGCTTAGAGGCAAGCCTCAGAAAGTAAGAGGTTTGAAGCTGGTCAGAAAATTACAGGGTTCTTTTATCCTGGCACTAATTCCAGAAATATTTTGCTTTACTTGGAATTGGATCTGAGTTGTAGTACTAAGGTAAGAAGGAAGAGAATTTTACCAAAGCTTGTGCCACACTGAAACAGAGAGTTTCATCATAGTTCAGGACAGAAAAGAGTGCTCATTGTCACTAATAGATTAGAGCACAGTCCAGGAGAGTGGCAACATTTCTTAAATTATTCCATCTTGGAGGAGCTGTCAATTTCCAGGTCCCTAGAAGGATTCCTCTTCAGGTCCCTCTGAAAATAGGTGGGGTTAAATGTTTAAATTGCTTTATGGGAAAAAATATTTGTAATTTATATAAGAGAGTTATTATTAGTTCAGTTAGAACACAGATATGGATAGATAGATACAGATACAGATTAGATAGATAGATAGATAGATAGATAGATAGATAGATAGATAGATAGATAGATGATAGATAGGGGATAGGCGTGAGTTGAATATAAAATCATCATAAGGGGTGAGATGAATGTGTTGGGAGAAAGGAAAAAGAGAGAGATGAGAATGAAAAGGGAAGAAAAAGAGGAAAAATGTTTTTTACAATGGATGAAAAAAATGGGGAAGGGGACAGGAAATATTTGAACCTTATGGTCTTCAGAATTGAGTCACAACTTATGATGAAAAATGTTATCCATCCCTGAAATTTAATTAGTAGAGCCTGAATAGAGAGTAAAGGATACTTTTTTATTTTTTATTTTTTTTGTTTTTCTTTTGTCTATGCTTTTATTTATAACATGACTAATGTGAAAATTATATTGTGCTTGATTCCACAGGTATAACCTATATAAAATTGTTTTCCTTTCCAATGAGGGGTTGTAAAACAGGGATAGAGAGAATTTTAAATTTGAAATTGTTTTAAAAGGGAGTGTTAAAATTGTGCTAAATGTAATTGGAAGAAAATAAAATACTAAAAGATTCTTAGAAACATTATTTTAATGCATTTCTTTGATGATAAGTTTCAGGTAATTTAGTAATACTTCAATTATTTCTTATACTATTTTCCTAGTTATTTTCTGAATGAAATAGTTTTTTTCTAACTTTTAATGTTTTAATTGTTTTTGATATCTCATGAAGTCATTAGCATCCAATTACCTAATTCTAAATTTTAAGAGATTTTTAAGTCTTTCCATTTAGCTAATTCTGATGTTTACAGTTATTTTCTTCAGTATTTTTTCTTCTTCATTTATTGAGTTAATTGTGGTTTTAAATTTTCTTGCAGTACTCTCATTTCTTTTTTTTTCCATTTTCCCCTCTATCATTCTTATTTCTTCATCTCTTGCTGCATTATTTTTTAGTTTGCTTTCAGTTGGAATATTTTTGAGGTTTTGTTTTGTTTTGTGTTAATGTTTATGTGTTAACTTTCACTAATAGCAATGTGTTTTTGTTTGCTTTTATAAATGGTCAAGCAGTTTTTTTTTTGCTATTTATTTAATCATCATTTTTCCCTTTGAACTTCATGTTTAAATTGGGTTCTGTTCAACTGGGTATGGCAAGGCACTTTTCTAAGCTTCAGGCTTTTCAATGCCGTTGTTGTCTGTGCTAATTTGGAGAATGTATACTTCTCAAAATGTCTTGAGTTTGAGTTGGCAGATATTTTTTTTCTCCACATTTTTTTCCAAAAAAAAAACTGGGAGACTTGAAACAAACAAACAAAAAAAGATGTAAATCTCTGAACATATTTGCAGTATTTATTATATAGACTTTCTTAAAAAGGAAATGTATTGCTTTAATTTTGAAAACTAATGTCAGTATTTTGTTTAATTTATAGCTCAAAACCCATTGGGGCCCAAATGAAACTATTTGATCATTCCTTTAAACCAAAATCATTCTGGCTCTCACTAATTGGTCTATAATGGAACCCCATCCAAACCTCAATTGCTCATTTTTGGGTTTTGATGGCTGTGTTAATATAAGTAACAATTGGTTCTGTTTTGTCTAGAAAGTCAGAGAGTTTTTCTCTCTCACATTGATCCTTTTGTGAAGTCAAATTAGGTCACAGTTTGCCTCAAGTCTTACCTAACTATTAACCACTAAACCTGTGTTGCCTCAGACAAGGTGACATCTAGGAAGGAACTTAAATTACAAAGGCCAAGATCTCCCATGGCACCAGGTACCACTGGACTCTGATGACCATGCTGGAGAGAATGAGTCTAATGATGTTGCACAGCCCTGCCTGACTTAAATCTAATTCACTTTTCAAGTCAAAACATCATCCCCTCCTACATTATAATTCCTTTTATGTGAATGAAGGAAGAACAACAGCAGCAATCCTCTCAGGAGAGATTTAGTCATTCCTTCCCTAGTCTGAACTCTGGAATTTATCTTGGAAAATCCTCTGCTCTCTTGAAGCATGGGAATACTACTTTTGCCTTGCTACTGAAACCAAAGCCATTGTTCCCTTATGACCAATCACCAGTACTCTTTTCTGCCCTTGAAATTTTACCCCAAACTATTTATAGACAATAAAGTTGTCAGCTAGAATCAGCTGTATTCAGTGCTATCAAAGGTTCCCTGTATTCTTTTCTTAACCAATTATATAACCCCTCTACTCTGTGTGCTGAGTTCCTAAAGCTATTTCTGCTGTTGTGGTTGTTGCTTCCCTAGCATCTGTGCATTTCACACAGATTTCCATTCCCATGTCTCAAACTTCTCCCAATTTCCTAAGTTTTTTTGGACCAGAAATACTATATCACTCTGAATTCTTGTTAGCTTTCTCACTCTATATTTTCATTTTATTTATTATTTTTTTCAAAGAGAATATTGGAATTGAAAGAGAATATTATAAGTTTGGTTGCTTATAATCAGCCATCTTGGCTCTGCCCCTCCATGAAAACTTATTTCCCTTCCCATGATGGAATCTCATTTGTTCTGTGTATCTACAATTGTGAGTAGGGGCATTTCCTCACATAATGTTTTTTCCCTCCTGTTCTGACTTTTATCTCTCACAGTGATTCATAGCAAAATGTATATTTTTAAATAAAGAAATAAAATTTCTTAAAACTATCATCTTGATAATTGAACTATTAGGTTAAATTTATATTGGAAAATTTTTGTTTTAGGGACAGGAAAAGGCAATGGACCAATGAGCAAATCTCATTTTTTCTATTTTTCTGTTTTTCTATGTATTTTTCTTGTTCAATTTAGGGAATCATTTGATTTGGTCTAGAACAAATCCAAAAAGTGTGATCAGCCTGGTCATTGGAAAATATTATAAAAAGATCAATTGAATAAGATAATAAGGTATAGATTGGAAGGGATTGGAGGTTGTAAAAAAAGAAGAGTATCTGAGTGGCCAGATAAGAAAGTAAAGATATGATGCCATCACTCAATATCCTTTTTGGTAAAGGAAGGAAAATGAATAAACATTTATCAATCATCTTTTTGTTGTTGTTGTTGTTTCAGGCATTGTACTAAATGATTTATTCATATTATCTCAAATAATCTTCATGAAATTTCTGACATATAGGTATTATTGTTATCCCCAATACTAAAGTTGAGAGAGGAAAAAAAAAAGTTGCACAAATTAGTAAATAGCTGAGGTCAATTTTGAAATAAAATGTTTCTGAATCATGGCCAAGGAGTGTCCATTGAGACCACTGTCTGAAAAACATTAATGGCAACTTGCTACTGATTTTATAGATTAAGATTTTACTGATTATAGATTAAAGATTGGGCTGTATAATTTTTCCAGTTTTGAGACTGTCCACTGAATTCTATTTAAGGAAAGCCCACCTCTGTGAATATTATGAATTCTAAAATTCATAATGTTTTCTGTTACTTTGAGGTGAATTTAATTAATTTTAACTATGAGAGAGTGGATCAAGGGAGGGATAAGCAATCATATGGTACATATGTCATTATGTGAATTGAAGGAAATGAAAATTATTTTTAAACACCTGAAGGGAAAATAAATATTCATTTAATTGTGAGAAAAACTGGGACAACAGCTCTATCCAGGATCATGATTTAAATGAGATCATTATAGCAGCTTTATCAAAGCTGGCATTTGAATCTACTGCCAGTAATCCAGTGCTTGGTCAATGTCTGGCACTATGAACTCATTGTTATTTATTTTTAAAAACTGCTTACATATTCTACAAGCTCATTTGTTATTTGGTAGCATACCTAATGGAATATAAAGGAATGATTTGACTCATTCTGTGTACAGTGTACTTTCTGAAGGCATGTTTCTCAAAAATAGATTGAAAATATATTTTAAGACTTATTTATTTATTTTGCTGGGGTATTTGGGGGAAAGTGACTTGCCCAGGATCACACAGGTAGGAAATAAAGTCTTCCTTTTAATATTTTAAATTAAAAAGTCAAAGTATTAGCTTTTTATCAACTTGATAGAGGAAAAAAATTGCTTTAAGAGCAAATTTTCTTTTTTCTTTCTTTTTTTTTTTTGATGAAGTAATTGGGGTTAAGTGACTTGTCTAGGGTCACTCAACTAAGATGTGTTATATGTCTGAGGTTGGATTTGAATTCAGGTCTTCTTGATTCTAGAACTGGAACATTATCCACTGCACTATCTGGCCACCCCGCATAATAATATGAAACAAAACAAACAAAAAAATTTGTTATTTGCTCAGAATAGCATCAGGGATTACTCAAAGTATATAACTAGAAATGCAAGTTCAAGAAAGTATATATATATATATATATATATATATATATATATATACATACATACGTACATATCCCTAAACACATATATACTCTCACACACATATTTATTCCTATCTCTATTTACTCTTTGTTTTAATTCTACTTCTTACTTGTCTTAATATTACTTAACGTCTCTCCACCCATGAATGCCTCCCTTATCTTTTCCCCATATCTTTTGCTTCCTGTCCAGCCATCCCTTCTCCTTTATTTCTTTATATATTTTGTAGGATGCTATGCCCTTTAGAGTATATATGTAATGTTGCCTAATTAACCCATTTCTAATGAGAATAAATTTTCAGAACTACAAGGCCTATTTCTCCCTCTAATACCTCTGTATCTATTTTTTTCTCTGTACCTTATTTGTATGACATAATTACTATTTTGCCTTAATTTTGTCCAAGTATTTCTTTTGAGATTCCCTATTGTTGATGTTAAACTTAAACATATGCAATACATTTCCCATGTAAATATATATTTAAACAATTTGTCCATGTTGAGTTCATTAAATTTGATCTTTGATATTGAATCTACATGTTAAATTTTCTATTAAATTCTTGTTTGGTTCAAAACAAATGCAAACAAGATTAGAAGGGAAGCAATAAACTGGGAAAACATTTTTACAATCAAAGCTTCTGACAAAGGCTTCATTTCCAAAATATATGGAAAATTAACTCTAATTTATAAGAAATCAAGCCATTCTCCAATTGATAAATGGTCAAAGGATATGAACAGACCATTCGCAGATGAAGAAATTGAAAGTATTTCTAGCCATATGAAAAGATGCTCCAAGTCATTATTAATCAGAGAAATGCAAATTAAGACAACTCTGAGATACCACTACACACCTGTCAGATTGGCTAGAATGACAGGGAAAGATAATGCACAATGTTGGAGGGGGTATGGGAAAACTGATACATTTTTGGTGGAATTCTGAACATATCCAGCCATTGTGGAGAGTGATTTAAACTATGCTCAAAAAGTTTATCAAACTGTGCAAACCCTTTGACCCAGCAGTGCTACTACTGGGCTTATATCCCAAAGAGATCTTAAAGAAGGGAAAGGGACCTGTATGTGCAAGAAAGTTAGTGGCAGCTCTCTTTATAGTGTCCAGAAACTGAAAATTAAGTGGATGCCAATCAATTGGAGAATGGCTGAATAAATTGTGGTATATGAATGTCATGGAATATTACAGTTGGGTAAGAAATGACCAACAGGATGACTTCAGAAAAGCCTGGAGAGACTTAAATGAACTCATGTTGAGTGAAATGAGCAGGACCAGGAGATCATTATATACTTCAACAACAGCAGCACTATATGTGATCAATTCTGATGGATGTGGCCATCTTCAACAATGAAATAAAACAAATCAGCTCCAATAGAAGGTAATGAATTTAGGGTTATATTATATATATAAATATATAATATATATTATATATATCATATATATATATATAATATATATTATATATTATATATAGGGTTATATATATATATATATATATATATATATATATATATTTAGCCATAGGATTAGTTGTTTTAATTGTCAGTAGATATGATTCCAGAACATGCAATCCTTTATTGTAGCTGCTGATAAATTCTGTATAATTCTAATTGTAACTCCAGCATGTTTGAATTTGTTTTTTCATTGTTCTTGAAAAAAAAATTTCCCTTATCTGTAGGTTTTGCAATTTTGGAAACAATTGCAATGTTTCTATGTGTTTTACTTAAGGATCTCATTGAGTTGGTGAACAGTGGATTTTTTTTTTTTAATTTCTCTTTTCTCCTACTGTTCTACCATGCCAGGACAATATTTTTGGTTTATTTCTTGCATTATTGTGTCAAGATCCTTTTTTTTTTCCTTACATATTTCTGGCAGTCCAATTATTCTTGGAGTTTTCTTTTCTTGATCTGTTCCCTAAATTTGCCATTTTTTAATAAGATGTTTCATATTCTATTCTATTTCTTTTGTTCCTTGTAATGATTTATTATTATTTCATCTCTCATACCTTCACTGGATTCTGCTTGGCCAATTTTAATTTTCAAAGAATTATGTTCATCTTTTAGACTCATCTCCGTTTCTAGTCTGTTGCCTTTTTTTCATCATTTACTTATTTTTTTATTTTTCTTGGATGATTTTTTTTTTTTTTAGTTTTTCCTCAATGTGTCTCATTTGATTTTTAAATTATTTTTTTAGTTCTTCTATAAATTCTTTCTGGGCAGAGAGCCATTTCCCATTATTCTTCAGGGTAGAAGCTTATTTTACTTCAGTGTAACATGAAACTTTTTAATAAAGCTGTTTTTGCAAAATATATGTACAGATAATTTGTCAACATTGACCCTTGCATGGCCTTGCATTTCAGATTTTCTCCTTCCCCCCACCCCCTCACCTAGATGGCAAGCAATTCAATATATGTTAATCAAAATATGAAATTTTCAAATACCTAAAGTGCACATTATTTGAGGAAATATAGTGGGTTTAACATTACAGAGAAAATAAAACAAAACAAACAACCAAAAATAGCTTGGTAACTCACTTTGCATTTTTTAAGTACACCTACCTTTTTTTGGATTGCAATTTTTCAGAGTTAATATAATATTTGTATGTGTATATATATATCTATCTTTATATCTCTATGTATGTATATATGTATATATAAATACACACATATAAATATATATATATATATATGTATATATATATATGTATATATATGTGTGTGTATAATTGCCTCAAGAAAGGCTATTTAGGATATACAAAAACAGGGCAGAAAATATTTGGAAGACATATTTAGACATTTTTTCCCATCTAACTCTCAGTGAACTCTTTTCAATTTTTCCTGGCAAAAATACTTGTTTTTCATTTCCATCTTCAATTCATTTTACAGATGAAAAAAAAATGAGGCAAACATGAATAAATTACTTTCCCTGCGTCACCTAGGTAGTAAGTGTCTGATACTGAATTTGAACATAGCAAAAGGAATGTTATTGACCTAGGGCCTGGCATTTTGAACTAAGTATATGATGTGCAAAATAATGCTCATACATTAGCTTTTTAAGACTATTATAGGAATAAAAAAAAAATAAAACAAGCAAACAAACAACGATAAGGAGATGCAAAAAAAAAAAAGTAAAGCTTAAGAATGAGATAGCTTTCCAGATTGGATCAAATATCAGAAACCTACAATATGTTGTCTACAGGAAACACACTTAAAGCAGGGAGATACATACAGAGTAAAGGTAAAAGGTTGGAACAGAGCCTATTACGCTTCAGGTAAAGCCAAAAAAGCAGGAGTAACTATCCTTATCTCAGATCAAGCAAAAGCAGAAGTTGATCTAGTTAAAAAAGATAAGGAAAGAAACTATATACTGCTGAAAGGTAGCATAGATAATGAAGCCATATCAATACTAAAAATATATGCACCAAGTGGTATAGCATCTAACTTTCTAAAGGAAAAGTTAAGAGAATTGCAAGAAGAAATAGACAGTAAAACTATAATAGTGGGAGATCTCAACCTTGCACTCTCAGAACTAGACAAATAAAACCACAAAACAAATAAAAAAGAAATTAAAAAAGTAAACAGAACATTAGAAAAACTAGGTATGATAGACCTTTGGAGAAAACTGAAGGGCAATAGAAAGGAATATACTTTCTTCTCAGCAGTTCATGGATCCTATACAAAAATAGACCATATATTAGGACATAAAGATCTCAAAATTAAATGTAGGAAGGCAGAAATAATAAATACCTTCTTCTCAGATCACAATGCAATAAAAGCTACATTCAGTAAAAAGTTAAGGGTGAATAGACCAAAAAGTAATTGGAAAATGAACAATCTCATCTTAAAGAATGACTGGGTGAAACAGCAAATTATAGAAACAATTAATAATTTCACCCAAGATAATGACAATGATGAGACATCATACCAAAATCTGTGGGATGCAGCTAAAGCAATAATAAGGGGAAATTTTATATCTTTAGAGGCTTATTTGAAGAAAATAGAGAAAGAGAAAATTAATGAATTGGGCCTGCAATTTAAAAAGCTAGAAAAAGACCAAATTAAAAACCCCCAACCAAAAATTAAACTTGAAATACAAAAATTAAAAGGAGAAATCAATAATATTGAAAGTAAAAAAAAAAAAAAAACTATTGAATTAATAAATAAAACCAAGAGTTGGTTTTACGAAAAAGCCAATAAAATAGATAAACCTTTGGTAAATTTGATCAGAAAAAAGAAAGAGGAAAATCAAATTGTTAGTCTTACAAATGAAAAGGGGGATCTTTCCACCAATGAAGAGAAAATTAGAGAAATAATAAGGAGTTACATTGCCCAACTTTATGCCAATAAATTTGATAACTTAAGTGAAATGGATGATTTCCTCCAAAAATATAGGCTCCCTAGATTAAGAGGAGGAGGAAATAAATTGCTTAAATAGTCCCATTTCAGAAAAAGAAATAGAACAAGCTATTAATCAACTCCCCAGGAAAAAATCCCCAGGACCAGATGGATTCACATGTGAATTCTACCAAACATTTAAAGAACAATTAGCCCCAATGTTATATAAATTATTTGAAAAAATAGGGGATGAAGGAGTCCTACCAAACTCCATTTATGACACAGACATGGTACTGATACCTAAACCAGGTCGATCGGAAACTGAGAAAGGAAATTATAGACCAATTTCCTTAATGAATATTGATGATAAAATCTTAAATAAGATTTTAGCAAAAAGACTTCAGAAAATTATCTCCAGGATAATACACTATGATCTAGTAGGATTTATTCCAGGAATGCAGGGCTGGTTTAATATTAGGAAAACTATTAATATAATTGACCATATTAATAATCAAATTAATAAGAACCCTATGATAATCTCAATAGATGCAGAAAAAGCATTTGACAAAATCCAACATCCATTCCTACTGAAAACTCTTGAGAGTATAGGAATAAATGGACTATTCCTTAGAATAATCAGGAGCATATATTTAAGACCCTCAGTAAGCATAATATGCAATAGAAATAAACTGCAACCTTTCCCAGTAAGATCAGGAGTGAAACAAGGTTGCCCACTATAACCGTTACCATTCAATATAGTACTGGAAACTCTAGCCTCGACAATAAGAGCCGAGAATGAGATTCAAGGAATTAGAGTAGGAAATGAGGAAATCAAACTATCACTTTTTGCAGATGACATGATGTTATACTAAGAGAACCCCAAAGACTCTGCTAAAAAGCTATTAGAAATAATTCAAAATTTCAGCAAAGTGGCAGGATACAAAATAAATCCACATAAATCCTCAGCATTTTTATATATCACTAACAAAATGAAACAGCAAGAGATACAAAGAGAAATTCCATTCCAAACAAATGTTGAGAGTATAAAGTATTTGGGAATCCATCTACCAAAGAAAAGTCAGGAATTATATGAGAAAAATTACAAAACACTTGCCACAAAAATAAAGTCAGATTTAAATAATTGGAAAGACATTCAGTGCTCTAGGATAGGCCGAGCGAATATAATAAAGATGACAATACTCCCCAAACTAATCTATTTAATTAGTGCTATACCAATCAGACTCCCAAGAAACTGTTTCAATGACCTAGAAAAAATAACAACAAAATTCATATGGAAGAATAAAAGGTCGAGAATTGCAAGGGAACTAATGAAAAAAAAAAAAAAAAAAACTCAGAGGAAGGTGATCTAAGTGTACCTGATCTAAAGCTATATTATATAGCAGCAGTCAACAAAACCATTTGGTATTGGCTAAGAAATAGACCGGTAGATCAGTGGAACAGATTAGATACAAAGGACAAAAAAGGGTACATCTATAGCAATCTAATCTTTGACAAACCCAAAGAAACCAACATTAGGGATAAAAATTCATTATTTGGAAAAAAAAAAAAACTGTTGGGAAAACTGGAAAGTAATATGGCAGAAATTAGATATGGATCCACACTTAACACCATATACCAAGATAAGAACAAAATGGGTCCATGATTTAGGCATAAAGAGGGAGATAATAAATAGATTAGAGGAACAGAGCATAGTCTACCTCTCAGACTTGTGGAGGAGGAAGGAATTTATGACCAGAGGAGAACTAGAGATCATTATTGATTACAAAATAGAAGATTTTGATTACATCAAACTAAAAAGTTTCTGCACAAACAATACTAATGCAAACAAGATTAGAAGGGAAGTAACAAATTGGGAAAATATTTTTAAAAGCAAAGGTTCTGACAAAGGTCTCATTTCCAAAATGTATAGCGAACTGACCCTAATTTATAAGAAACCGAACCATTCTCCAATTGATAAATGGTCAAAGGATATGAACAGACAATTCTCAGATGAAGAAATTGAAACTATATCCACTCATATGAAAGAGTGTTCCAAATCACTACTGATCAGAGAAATGCAAATTAAGACAACTCTGAGATACCACTACACACCTGTCAGATTGGCTAAGATGACAGGAACAAATAATCATGAATTTTGGAGGGGATGTCTGGGACACTAATACATTCCTGGTGGAGTTGTGAAAGAATCCAGCCATTCTGGAGAGCAATTTGGAACTATGCCCAAAAGTTATCAAACTGTGCATACCCTTTGACCCAGCAGTACTACTAGTGGGCTTATATCCCAAAGAAATACTAAAGAGTGGAAAGAGACCTGTATGTGCCAAAAGGTTTGTGGCAGCTCTTTTTGTTGTAGCTAGAAACTGGAAGATGAATGGATGTCCATCAGTTGGAGAATGGTTGGGTAAATTATGTTATATGAAGGTTATGGAATATTATTGCTCTGTAAGAAATGACCAGCAGGAGGAATACAGAGAGGCTTGGAGAGACTTACATCAACTGATGTTGAGTGAAATGAGCAGAACCAGAAGATCACTGTACACTTCAACAACAACACTGTATGAGGATGTATTCTGATGGAAGTGGAAATCTTCAACACAAAGAAGAGCCAACTCACTTCCAGTTGATCAATGATGGACAGAGATAGCTACACCCAGAGAAGAAACAATGGGAAGTGAATGTAAATTGTTAGCACTAATATCTGTCTGCCCAGGTTACATGTACCTTCGGAACCTAATGCTCATTGTGCAACAAGAAAATGGTATTTACACACATATATTGTATCTAGGTTATATTGTAACACACGTAAAATGTATGGGACTGCCTGTTATCGGGTGGAGGGAGTAGAGGGAGGGGGAGGATAATTTGGAAAAATGAATACAAGGGATACTATTATAAAATATATATAATAAATAAAAAAAGAATGAGATAGCTTTCCCATTTCAATACAATGATGATTGCAATTTTATCTGAAAAAGAAATTAATGTAATGAGATAATAATAAATCATGAAGCTGAAGAGTGGGTAGAGAATATTGAGATATAATGGTGGAAAAATAAATGAAGCTTAAAAGGAAAACATAATTCTGAAATGATTTCAGAACAATTTTGACAATGAAGCAATGAATATGAATAAAATACTATGTACATAAAGGGAATATTATTCTAGGTACTTATAAAAAACAAATGCATAAAGAGCATAAATCTGTGTGCATTTTTATCCCAGCTTCAACTACCAATGGGGAATCAGGTAACTAGAGGAAAACAATATCTAATCTATTTAGGCATTAAATACCTATCAATCCTTAAATCAAATTAAAAATCTACTTCTTCCATTTAGACTTCACAGATATCTTAGTTTGAATGATTTCTCCTCAGATACCTCACTTGCAACTAATTGAAACATTCCATATGCAAATAATTAAGTATTCAAAAGAACATTTTATTTAAATGATTAGTATTTATCTATCCATGGCTGACTACTCAAAGCAAAATAGCTATAGCTCTCTGCTTGTCTTTTTCTTCTACTATACTTTTGGATCCTAAAGCATGGAATTCATTTTAATTGAAATTCTTGATTCTTTCCTTTCCTAGTATCCAGAAGGAATTAAATGCTTATTTTACTGGTAAAAGTAAAAACAAAAACAAAAAAACAAAAACAAAAACAAAAACCTAACATATTAGGTAGAAAACAAAGAACCATGGAAAAATGTGGATTTCTTTATATTTATTCTTAGAAGATGGCCTCACTTTCTTGGCATGCATAGAATTTAGAGATTACATTTTTCCATCTTGGCCACCTTCCATTTCATCATACTTGGACTTCAATTATTCCTGGAAATGGCATAGGAGAAATATTAGCTTATTAGTATTCACAAACATAACCCAGTGAACAAAGATGTGATTTGCAAATTTCACTTCCTCTCTTTACATGATATTAGGTTAAACCTGATAGCTAGTATAATAAAGAGCCATTCCAGTGACAAAGAAGTGAAGTTACTTTTCAAAAAAAGGTTTGTCCCATCAACACCAAGTTATCAGCACCTTTCAGAAAGGAAAAAGAAAATAAAACAAAAAACAACATGATGAGGAGAAGGGATCAATTCTTGTCTGTAATTATTTTGTATTATGGTGGAAAGAAACATCATAAAATAAGATGGTAGTAACTGATAGAGAGACTGAATGCTCCGCTGGTGTTATTACAATGTTAAGATTACCTCTCTCAGTAACTTGGACTACTTGTAGGAAAAGAAATGAAATACAAGAAAGAATTGCAAAATGTATTGTGGAGACAGGTCATATAAACTCGCCTTTGGGGCAAAGAGGGATGTTTCTTGAAAAATGTCTGCCATTAATCCTTTCTTTTACCCTTTTACCAGTAAAACAAGACGTCTCCATACTTACAATACTGAAAAAAGTAATTCAGCATCCCTAATCTCAGAGATGGTTAGGTAGATTTCTGCTTGTTAAAACTGATGGGTCAAGGCCAAACTGTTCAGTTACCTTCATGAATAGATTAAAGCTTAGAGTTTAAAAATATATCTCTTCTGGTGAAATGGAAGAATACCTTTCCTTATCTTTTACTTTGCTTTTTGCCCTTCATGTTATCATATATGTTCTCTGTAAGATTTCAGTACTCTTGCTAACTGTCCAGTTGAATAATATTTAAAATCTCTTCGGCTTTCCATCCATTCTGAAGCTAAACCCTCTCTTTCATTTTGCCTGACAAGAATGGTTTCTTATGCCTTTTACTATGTTAATCTCAGAAAAAAAGTGCTACTTTTTTATTTTATTTTTGAATCTTCAGCATTTAGCATGCTTCTCAGCACATAGCAAATGTGCTCTCTCTCTCTCTCTCTCTCTCTCTCTCTCTCTCTCTCTCTCTCTCTCTCTCTCTCTCTCTCTCTCTCTCTTCCCCTCTGTCTCTCTTTCTTTCTGTGTGCCCTTCCTTCTCCCTTCCTTCCACCTTTAAATTCATTTTTATCTAGGATTTTTTTAGGGGGAAAAATCTATGTTTTTTTTTTTTTCACAACATATCTTTTATGGAAATGTTTGGCATAATTTCACATCTGCTTTATTAATGGGAGCTGGGGGGCATAAAAGAAGGAATCTAAAACTCAAAGATTTAAAAACAATAGGAAAATGTTTCAAATGTAACTAAAGAAAATATAAAATATTAAATAAAAAAATACAACTGGTCAAAAACAAAAAAAAATTACTGATAATGCCAATTTCTTAAAAAAATACAATTGTACAAATACAAAACATTTAAGAATCAGTGAAAGAATTTAAAAAGAATGAAAACATGAAAGAAAATATCGCATTGAAAAAAAAGTTACCATGCAAAGAAGAACCAGGAGAGACAATTTTAAAATTGTTGCTCTACCTGAAGGGTACGGCTCAAAAAAGAGCCCAGGTAGCATTATTCAATAAATTATCAAGGCCAACTCCCCCAATGTATTAGAATCAGAAGGCAAAAGTCATAGAAATAATCTATGCATCATTAGACCTCACAAAGAAAACCCCAAGAAACGTTGTTGCAAAGCTCTAAAACTTTTAATCTCTTTTTCATCTCTTATTGCCAAAGCTAGCATTTCTAATATAATATTGAACAGTATTTTTATTTTTATCATAATTTTCTATAATTCCTTTAATTAATTAATTATTATGATAAATCTTATCAAAAATATTTTTATGATAAACATACTTCATGCTGCCAAAGGGAAAAAGAAAATTAAAATATTAAGGAGACCCGCATTTGACAGCTTCTACAGTAAATAATTGGAGCGTCTGGAATTATTATAGGATATTATAGAATGTTGACCATATTATAGAATGCAAAGTACTTGGTCTTACAACCAAAAATAAACCACCCATTGAGACTGAGCATGACCTTCCAGGGGAAGAGATGGATCTTCAGTGCAATAGAATTATTTCAATTATTTCTATTGAAAATAGCAGAATTAAATATAAAAAACGAGACTTAGGACAAACATAGAAAGGTAAACAAGAAAGAAATTAATATCATGTAAAATTTAAACTGCTTATAAACATAGATGGGAAAGAATATTTAAAACCCTTGAGAGCTGAATGTTTTATTAGTGTTGTAAGAGGAGACATACATAGATAGAGGATACAGGCATAAATTGACAGATGTAATGATATTAAAGAAAAGACATTAAGGGGCAAGAAAATGATTGTACTGGGAGAAAAGAAAAGGGGAAGTAGAATAAGATGAATTAATCACATGAAGGAAATCAAAAGAACTATCATAATAGAGAAAAAGAAAGGTGGATGATGAGCATTTTTGAAAGTTTAATTTCATCATTTTGTCTAAAAGATGGAATAACCATATTTACTTAGTTGGATATAGAATTTTATCTTGCCAGATACAAAAGTTGGAGGAGAAAAGGGAAAGAAAATGGAGCAATTACATAGAAGGGAGAGCAAAAACATTAGGAGAAACAGATAAGAGAAAAGAGAAAGAATGATAAAAGTGAGGAAAGGTAGAGGACAGGATGGGTTAGAAATAAAACACTACTAAGTGACAAATTGGGAAAACATTTTTTTCATTTTTATTATATTTGCTCGCCCTATCCAAGAGCATTTAATATTTTTTTCCAATTGGGTAGATCAGATGTAATTTGTGTGGAAAGTGTTTTGTAGATTTGCTCATATAGTTTCTGATTTTCCCTTGGCAGATAGATGCTTTAATATTTTATACTACTGATAGTTATTTTAAATGGAATTTCTCTTTGTAATTCTACCTGTTGGATTGTATTAGTGATGTATAAGAATGTTGATGATTTATGTGGGTTTATTTTGTATCCTGAAACTTTGTTAAAGGTGTAGATTAGTCTAATAGTTTTTTGTAGAAACTTTAGGGTTTCTAGAGAATCTAATAAAAAGTTATTAGAAATAATTCACAAAGTTAACAAAGTTGCTGGACAAAATAAATCCACATTAATCTTCATCATTTATATACATCACCAACAAAATCCAACAGCAAGAGATACAAAGAGAAATTCCATTCAAAACAATTGTCAAGAATATAAAATATTTGGGAATGAATCTACCAAAGAAAAGTCAGGAATTATATGAGCAAAATTACATAACACTCGCCACAAAAATAAAGTCAGATTTAAATAATTGGAAAGACATTAAATGCTCTTGGATGGGCTGAGTGAATATAATAAAGATGACAATAATCCCTAAAGTAATCTATGTATTTAATGCTATACCAATCAGACTCCCAAGAAACTATTTTAATGACCTAGAAAAAATAATAACAAAATTCATATGGAAGAAGAAAAGGTCTAGAATTTCAATGGAATTAATAAAAAAGAAAATCAAATGAAGGTGGCCTAGCTGTACCTGATCTAAAACTAAATTATAAAGCAGCAGTCACCAAAACCATTTGGTATTGGCTAAGAAATAGACCGGTAGATCAGTGGAACAGATTAGATACAAAGGACAAAAAAGGGTACATCTATAGCAATCTAATCTTTGACAAACCCAAAGATACCAACATTAGGGATAAAAATTCATTATTTGGAAAAAAACTGTTGGGAAAACTGGAAATTAGTATGGCAGAAATTAGATATGGATCCACACTTAACACCATATACCAAGAAAAGATCAAAATGGGTCCATGATTTATGCATAAAGAATGAGACCCTAAATAGTTTAGACGTACATAAGATAGATTAACTCTCAGAGTTGTGGAGGAAAGAATTTTTGACCAAAGGAGAACTAGCAATCATTATTGATCACAAAATAGAAAATTTTGATTACATCAGATTTAAAAGTTTTTGTGCAAACAAAACTAATGCAAACAAGATTAGAAGGGAAGTACAAATTGGGAAAATATTATTACAGTTAAAAGTTCTGATAATGGCCACATTTCCAAAATATGTAGAAAACAAACTCTAATTTACAAGTAATCAAACCATTCTTCAGTTGATAAATGGTCAAAGGATATGAATAGACAATTTTCAGATGATGAAATTAAAACTATTTCCACTCATATGAAAGTGTTCCATATAACTATCGATCAGAGAAATGCAAATTAAGACAACACTGAGATACCACTCAGATTGGCTAAGATGACAGGAACAAATAATAATGAATATTGGAGGGGACGTGGGAAAACTGGGAAACTAATACATTGTTGGTGGAGTTGTGAAAGAATCCAGCCATTCTGGAGAGCAATTTGGAACTATTCCCAAAAAGTTATCAAACTGTGCATACCCTTTGATCCAGCACTGCTACTACTGGGCTTATATCTCAAAGAAATACTAAAGAAGGAAAAGGGACCTGTATGTGCAAAAAATGTTTGTGGCAGCCTTTTTGTAGTGGCTAGAAACTGAAAAATGAATGAATGTCCATCATTTGAAGAATGCTTGGGTAAATTATGGTATATAAATGTTATGGAATATTGTTACTCTGTAAAAAATGACCAGCAGGATAAATACAGAGAGTTTTGGAGAGAGTTACATGAACTGATGCTGAGTGAAATGAGCAGAACCAGAAGATCATCATATACTTCAACAACAATACTGTATGAAGGTGTATTCTGACTTAAATGGATATCATCAACACAGAAAAGATCTAATTCAGTTCCAGTCTATCAATATGTACAGAAACAGCTACACCTAAGAAGGAACACTGATAATTGAGTGTAAACTGTTTGAACCATTGTCATTCTACTCAAGTTACTTTTACCTTTGGAATCCAGTTCTTAGCATGCAACAAGAAATTTGGTTTTACACACATAAATTGTATCTAGGATATATGGTAACATATTTACTATATATGGAATTGCCTGTCATCTAGGGGAGGGAGTAGAGGGAAGGAGGGGAAAATTTGGAAAAGAAGATAATGTTGTAAAAAAAATTACCCATGCATATGTAGTGTCAAAAATTATAATTATAAAATTAATAAAAAATTTTTAAAAAGAATATTTGCGGTTCTCTCTGTATACCATAATATCATCAGCCAATATTTATAATTTGGTTTTCTCATTACTTAGTAAGCTCTTTCTTAACTCTTATTGCCAAATCTAGCGTTTCTAATACAATATTGAATAGTAATGGTGATAGTGGGCAACCTTGTTTCACTCCTGATCTTACTGGGAATGGTTGCAATTTATCCCCATTAAAATATGATGCTTACTGATGGTTCCAAGTAGATGCTACTGATTATTTATTTATTTATATATTTATTTATTTATTTATTTTTAATTTTTTTTATTCATTTTTCCAAATTATCCCCTCCCTCCCTCCACTCCCTCCCCCCGATGGCAGGTAATCCCATACATTTTACATGTGTTACAATATAACCTAGATACAACATATGTGTATAAATACCATTTTCTTGTTGCACATTAATTATTAGCTTCAGAAGGTATAAGTAACCTGGGTAGACAGACAGTAGTGCTAACAATTTACATTCGCTTCCCAGTGTTCCTTCTCTGGGTATAGTTATTTCTGTCCATCATTGATCAACTGGAAGTGAGTTGGATCTTCTTTATGTTGAAGATTTCCACTTCCATCAGAATACATCCTCATACAGTATTGTTGTTGAAGTGTATAGTGATCTTCTGGTTCTGCTCATTTCACTCAGCAACAGTTGATTTAAGTCTCTCCAAGCCTCTCTGTATTCCTTCTGCTGGTCATTTCTTACAGAGCAATAATATTCCATAACCTTCATATACCACAATTTACCCAAACATTCTCCAATTGATGGACATCCATTCAACTTCCAGTTTCTGGCTATAACAAAAAGAGCTGCCACAAACATTTTGGCACATACAGGTCCCTTTCTGCTCTTTAGTATTTCTTTGGGATATAATCCCAATAACAGCAATGCTGGGTCAAAGGGTATGCACAGTTTGACAACTTTTTGGGCATAGTTCCAAATTGCTCTCCAGAATGGCTGGATTCTTTCACAACTCCACCAACAATGTATCAGTGTCCCAGTTTTCCCACATCCCCTCCAATATTCATCATTATTTGTTCTTGTCATCTTAGTCAATCTGACAGGTGTGTAGTGATATCTCAGAGTTGTCTTAATTTGCATTTCTCTGATCAGCTACTGATTATTTTAAGGAAAAAGTTCATTTTTTCCTATACTCCAAAGTGTTTTTAATAGGAATGGATTTTGGATTTATCAAATGCCTTTTCTGCATCTATTGAAATGATCATAAGGTTTTTGTTAATTTGGTTATTACTTTGGCCAATTATACTGATATGTTTTTTAATATTGAACCAGCCCTGCATTCCTTGTATAAATCCTAGTTGATCATGCTGTATTATCCTGGAGATGATTATCTGTTTAATTTTTTGCTAATATCTCATTTAAGATTTTAGCATTGATATTCGTTAGTAGATTGGCCTATAGTTTTCTTTCTCAGTTTTCAGTTTTCAATATACCTGGTTTAAGTATCAGTATCATTTCTATGTCATAAAAAGGAATTTGGTAAGATTCCTTCATTACCAATTTAAAAAAATAGTTTATATAACATTGGTGCTAATTTTTCTTTAAATGTTTTGATAGAATTCACATGTAAATCCATCTGGTCCTGGAGATTTTTTCTAAGGGAGTAGATTAATAGCTTGTTCTATTTCTTTTTTCTGAAACAGGACTATTTAAGGAATATACTTCCCCCTCCATTATTTTGGGAAGCCTATATTTTTGGAGGTAGTCATCCATATCACTTAGGTAATCAAATTTATTGGCATCCAGTTGGGCAAAGTATCTCATTATTTATCTAATTTCCTCTTCATTGGTGGAAAGTTTCCCCTTTTCATTTGTAAGACTAACAATATTATTTTCCTCTCTCCTTTTTCTAATCAGATTTATCTAAGATTTATCTATTTTACTGTTTTTTTTTTGTTTCATAAAACTAACTCTTAGTTTTATTGATTAGTTCATTTTTTTTTACTTTCAATATTATTAATTTCTCTTTTTAATTTTAGAAATTCAAGTTTAGTATTTTATTGGGGGTTTTAATTTGGTCTTCTTCTAGCTTTTTAAGTTGTAAGTTCAGTTCATTGATCTTCTCTTTCTCTATTTTATTCAAGCAAGCTTCTAAAGCAGGGGTCCTCATACTATGGCCTGCAGGCCAGATGCGGCCTGTAGATAACGTTTATTCAGCCTGCTGTCTTATGGCAAAATCAGACCAGAAGTGATATTCAGCCAAAACTTGCCTTAGCAATGCACACTTCTGGCACTGGTTTGAGGCGGCGGAGACAGAGTATCTGGCCTCCAATACTCTGAGGGACAGTGGACTGGCCCCCTATTTAAAAAGTTTTAGGATTACTGCTCTAAAAATATAAAATTTCCCCTTATTATCACTTTAGCTGCATCCCACAAATTTTGGTATGATGTTTCATCATTGTCATCATCTTGAGTGAAATCATTACTTTTCACCCAATCATTTTTTAAGATGAGATTATTTAGTTACAATTACTTTTTGGTCTATTTACTCCTAACCTTTTTTTGAATGTAGTTTTTGTGATCTTAAAAGAAAGTATTTACTATTTCTGCCTACTTGCATTTAATTTTGAGGCCTTTATGTCACAATATATGGTGCATTTTTCTATAGGTTGCATGAAATACTTTCTGTCATCATTCAGTTTCCACCAAACAACTAGCATAGCTAATTTTTTTAATAATCTATTTATCTCTTTAATATCTTTCTTATTGTTTTATTATTTGATTTATCTAATTCTGAGAGTGCAAGTTTGGCATCTCCCACTATAATAGTTTTGCTGAATATTTCTTCTTGAAACTCTCTCAGCTTCTCCTTTAGGAAGATAGATGTTATACCAGTTGGTGCATATATGTTTAGTATTGATATTGCTTCATTGTCTATGCTACCCTTTAACAGGATATAGTTTCCTCCCTTAACTTTTTTTATTAGATCAATTTTTGCTTTTACTTTTTTTTTACTTCACTTGAAGTATAACAGATTCTGTTCCAGCCTTTTACCTTTACTCTGTATGTATCTCCCTACTTTGAATGTGTTTCCAGTAAACAACATATTGTAGGGTTCTGACTTTTGATCCAGTCTGCTATCCACCTCCACTTAATGGGAGAATTCATCCCATTCACATTTATAGTTAAAATTACTAATTCTCTATTTCCTGCCATCATAGTATCCCCAGACTATGCTTTTTCCCTTGCACCCCAAAATCCCTTCCCCATTATGAAATTATTATTAGTATTAATTATATTATAGGCCCCCTTTGTATCACACAGCCCTCCCTCTTTTGTATCCCTTCCTTCTCCCTTTAAATCTCTTCCCATTTCTTGTACCCATTCCTCATTACTCTTTTCTTTTTCCTTTTTCCTCTCCCCTTTTTTAATGGGGTGAGAGAGAATTCTCTGTAAAACAAATATGTCAATTATTTTCTTTTTGAGCCAATTCTGATGAGAGTATAATTCACAAAAGGTTCCTTCCCCTCTCTGAATTCCCTGAGATATGATAAGTTTTCTTTGCCTCTTCCTGGGATGTAGTTTCCCTCTTTTTATCTCCCATTTTCCCATTTTCTGACACTATCCACTTTCTATTTCTACTTCCCTTTTTATGTTATATCAATAAAATCAAATTATACATGTGGTCTTAATGTATATTCATAACAGAAATACAGTTCTCAAGAGTTCCTTTTACCTTTTCCTGCTTCTCATGAGTCTTATGGTTGGAGATTTGTTTAAATCTGATTTTTTCCTTAGATATCAATGGAATTCATCTGTTTCATTAAATGTTCATCTTCTTCCATGGAAGAAAATACTAAACTTATTCTTTGATGCATTCCAAGTACTTTTGCCTTTTGAGATATCAGATTCCAGACCCTTCAATCCTTTCATGTGGAGGCAGGCAGATCTTGAGTGACCCTTATTGTGACACCTCTGTATTTGAATTGTTTGTTTTTCCTGGCTTCTTGTAATACTTTTTTTTAGTCTGATAGTTCTGAAGTCTGGCCACAATATTCCATGGAGTCGTTTTGTTGTTGTTGTTGTTGTTGTTGTTGTTGTTGTTGTTGTTGTTGTTGTTTGTTTGTTTTTAGGGTCTTTTTCAGAAGGTGTTCGATGAATTCTTTCAATTCCTATTTTACCTTCTGGTTCTCTTACTTCTGGGCAGTTCTCTTTGATAATATTCTGTAAAATAGAATGTAGGCTCTTTTTTCATCATAATTTTCTGGATGTCCAATAATCCTCAGATTATCTCTCCTAGATCTATTTTCCATGTCTGTCAATTTTCCAAGTAAATATTTTACATTTTTCTCCAGATTTTAATTTTTTTTTTTTTTTTTTTGGTTTTGCTTGACTGATTCTTGGTGTCTCAATTACTCATTCATTCCTGTTTGTTCAGTTCGGATTTTTAATGAGTTATTTTCTTCATTAGTTATTTTTTTTACTTCTTTTTTTCCCCATTTCACTATTTTTTTTAGTGAGTTATTTTCTTTTTCAAATTCACAAATTCTACTTTCTTGGGAGTTCTATATCTTTTCCAATTCACAAATCCTACTTTCCATGGATTTTTTAACCTTTTCTAATTCACAAATTCTGTTTCCCTGCACTTCCTGTGAATTCTTTACCTTTTCCAATTCAAATTTCAGGACATTGTTACTCTCTTGTATACCTTCTCTCTCCCTTCCACAAACTCTCTTTACTGATTTTTAATTGTCTCTTCTAGGAGAGAGTTACGTGATGGGGGCCAGGTAACATTCCCCTTCAGGGTATTATTTCGGACTGTTTGCTATTAGTTTCCTCGGGACTGCAAACCTGCTCTCTTTCTGTATAGAAGCTATCAATTGTTCTTTTAATTTTTTTACTCATTTTTAAAAACCTATAGAGTCTGCCTTCAGGGCAAGGCGGTTACCAGCTTCCTCTGCAGAATAGAGATAGCTATATGGATAGCAGCTGTCTCGTGAATGGGCTGCAAAGGGAAGAGGGTGCTTTGGGAGAGAGATTCCCTGCCACTAGAAGTGATTCAGAGGTGGTTAGCACAGGCTGGGCTATGGAAGTGTCCAGTGAAGAACCCCTCCTGGGTGGAGTAGCAACTGCCCTGAGGCTAGAGGATGAACAGTGAAAGTTTCACAACCCCAGGCCAAAACCCCCTTTGGGGCTATGGACATTAGCAGTCGATTAGTCAATAGCCCCTGTGTACAGACCGGAAGTGCTTCTGCCCCGGGAAGCAACATAGCTGCTGTAGAAGTTTCACTGCTGTGGAAGTTCCACTGTCTCAGGCTGAGCCCTCAACTGTGCAAATTAGAGGCTGCCCCAGGCTGTTTTACCCTTCCTTTCTGATCTAAACTGCCCCAAGGGAAAGCCTTGTACAGCATTAGGTGGCTGCACAGCTGTGCTGTGATCTGTCCTGAGTCACTTCTGGTTTGGTGTGGCCCAACTATATCTGGCGTTTTTTAAAGTGGTTTTGATTTCTCTACTGAGCTGCTGTTTTGCAACCAGAGTAAAGCAATCAGTATATGCCAGAGTCCTCTGTCTGTATAGCTTTTCCAGCCACAGAAGATTCCCCAGCCTGATCTGCACAATATGCTAGCCTAGTTCTATCACTGCTCTCTCAGGTCTTTTCCCACCTCAGGACAAACCTTTTCTGATGAAATTCCAGATTCTCTTTAGCTGGTAAGTTATTATACTTATCATCTTCTTGGGTTTTACCAGTCAAGCACTATTTTTGAGGTTGAATTAAATATTTGGTAGTGAGGGAATGAGAGAGCTCAGAATGTCTTGTGTGGCTTCTCTGCCATATTGGCTCTGCCCTCCAGATAATTCTAATTATAAAATAAACAAGGAGATAAATAGAATTTTAGAAAAAAATAGGTATGATAGACATTTAGGGAAATTTTAATGGGGTCAGAAAGAAAATTTAGCTTTTCTTTCAGTAATTAATGGCTCAAATACAAAAATTGTCTATGTATTAGTGCCTAAAAATCACAAGCAAATGCAGAAAGGCAGAAACAGTGAATTTATCCTTTTCAGATAATTTTGCAAAAATCATTTGTAATAAAGGATCATGGAAAATAGACCAAAATTATTGGAAACTGAATAATCAAGAAACAGAAACAGCCAGCACAAATGTCTTAACCTGAGGTGGAAAGGCTAGTACATGGAATAGAAAGGAGGTAGGTGTAAGAAAGGAAAATATCTTGCACATGGGAGAGGAACAGAACAAGGGTATGGAAAGAAGAGTCAAGTGTGCGAAGAAAACAGGAGAATCAAGAATAAGAAGAGAGGAAACATGGGAAATGGTTGTAAAGTGATTTAAAAACCAAAGAAATGTATGCTTCTTCCTAGAATTTTTTTTAGTAGAACAATGACATGGACAGACATGTTTTAGGAAATCTTTGGCTGCTGATTGGAGTGGAGGGGACCTGGGAACAGGGAGATTAAATAGAGGACTTTTATTGTGGTCCATTTGAGAATTTTTGGAAACCTGAACTAGGGTGGTGACTGTGGAAATGGAGAGAAGAGGATATATATGGGCAAAATTGTAAAGTTTATGAAATTATGAAACAATAATATTCAGCAAATGATGGACTATGTGGAATGAATTAGGAGTCAAAGATTATACTGAGGTGGTGAAATTAAATGATGGAGAGAATAATGAACTAGCAACAGAGAAGTTAAAAAGAGAGGAGAGTTTGGGAAGAAAGATCATGAATTCTGTTGGGCACATGTTGAACTTGGGATGGCTACAGAAAATACAATTAGTGATATCCAAAAAACAGTTGATGATACACACCTAGAATTTAGGAGAGATCTGTTGGGTATATATTGCTGTTTTGTTTTTTTTTTTTTGTTGTTCTTGTTGTTGCTGCTGTTGTTGTTTGCACATGCAGGATCCTTTCCATTCTTTAAGGAATCTTTGTGATATAAACCCAGTAATAATACTGATGGATGAAAGGTTATACACAGTTTGTGAACTTTTTAAGCATAGTTCTAAATTGCTCTCCAGAATTGTTGGATTCCTTTACAATTCAACCAACAACGTATCAGTGTTGAAATTTTCCAACATCCCCTTTAACATTCTTCATTATATTTTCCTGTCATTTTAGCCAATCTGAGAGGTGTGTAGTGATATATCAGCATTGTCTTAATTTGCAATTCTCTGATCAATAGTGATTTGGAGCACCTTTTCATATGAATTGAAATAGTTTCAATTACTTCATTTGAAAAGTGTCTGTTCATATCCTTTTACCATTTATCAATTGGAGAATAGCTTATTTCTTATAAATTTGAGTCAATTCTGTATATAATTTGGGAATGATGCCTTTTTTAGAACCTTTGAATATAAAAAAAAGTTTTCCCAGTTTATTGCTTCCTCCTAATTTTGTCTGATTAGTTTTGTTTGTACAAAATATTTTTAATTTGATATTATCAAAATTTTCTATTTTGTGATCAATAATGATCTTAAGTTCTTCTTTGGTCATAAATTCTTTTCTCTTCTACATGTCTGAGAGGTAAACTTTACTATCCTATGTTCTTCTAATTTATTTATATTCTAGTTCCTTATGCCTAGGTCATGAACCCATTTTTACTTTATCTTGGTTTATGGTATTATGTGTAAGTCAATGCCTAGTTTCTGCCATACTAATTTCCAATTTTCTCAGAAGTTTTTGTCAAACAGAGAATTCTAATCCCAAACGCTATGGTCTTTGGGTTTGTAAAAGATTAAATTGCTATAGTTATTGAATATTTTACCCTGTGAACCTAACCTATTTCACTTATCAACTAGCCTATTTCTTAGCCAATACCAAATAGTTTTGATGACCACTGCTTTGCAATTTGATTTTTTTCCCATTAGTTCCCTTGAAATTCTTGACCTTTTGTCTTCCAGATGAATTTTGTTGTTATTTTTTCTAGGTCAGTAAAATACTTTCTAGGGAGTTTGATTGGTATTGTGTAATATTCTTCTGTACAATATAATGTTCTCTGGGAGCAGGTTTCTTGGGGGGGGTCTTCTGGAGGCAACCTTTGTTTCAGTTCAGTATAATTACCCCAAATGCAGCCAGGAGTTAAAATCCAAATCCTGTATTGTCTCCTTCAAAGTCTCGTCTCCTTCACTTGGGGCATGGCTAGGTTTCTCTAGGTCTTCCAGATCTTGGTTTCAGTGTTCTCCACAAGACAGCCTGCCACCTCTTCTCTGTCTTCCTTAATTCTACTCAACTGCCTTTTCTGGCTTCTGAATCTGCTCAACTGAATCCTGGCTAAGGATCCAAGAGCTTCTAGTGGGCTTTTCCTTTCTGGCCTTGACAGTTCCTTCTTATATGTTCTACACTGCGTATACACCAATCATTATGTCACAAAAACACCATTATTTGTTGTAGGATCAATGCTAAACTAGACTTAACCACTGTATCCTAAATTCCACTTACTTAGCATCTTGTAAGAATCCTAACATCTCCCACTTTCTTTTGTTTTTAGAACATAGGTGGTCATGACCTCCCTGACTTCTCAAGGAATTGAGAAACCCAAAAAAGAACGTGATCATGTCTTCCCTGACTGCTCAAAAAATTCCATAAAAGGAGGTGGTCGTGCCCTCCTTGATATCTCAGCAAGGGAGATGAAAACACCAAATGAAATGGGAAATCTGATCAGATTAACAGGTTTCTGAAGTATCTCCCTCTTAAAACAGGTATATAGAAATTCATCAATATGGGAGGTATTACACATAATTATGTAAATTACATAAGCATATAGGAATACAGGCTAGTAGTGATGTAACACATAACATGAATCAACATGAACAATTATACATGTCCATGAATCATACAAATAGTCCAAAACCAATATATTGTCTATTAGTTAATGTGCCAGGAATCCAATAATTCCTGCAAGCTCTGAAGTGCTACAACAGTCTCATCTTGTGTTAGGGAATCCAATGATTCCTGCTGGTTTTCAAGTCCTGCAACAGTCTCATTATCAGCCATGCTCTTTCAGTGCCAGATGTTTTTTAGATCTTTTGTTTTGTTTTGAGGTTTTTCTCTTTTTTTTCTGTCTCTCTCTGATGGCAAGGTATATATGGCTCATTGTCACCCATCTGATTCCTTCTCCAGAAATACAAGCAAATTCTCTCCCCAAAGCAGTTAACCTATCAAGTTCCCTCTATTTACCACTTTTTAAATCTCTTCTCATCACCTGGCAATTACATTGAAGCTGCTTGCACTGGACAATGCCTTTCTGGCAGGTGGATTAAAAACCTGTATTCTCCCCAATTGAAATCTCTTTCAGCTATCTGATTACTTTTTTGCTAGTTGATCATGTAATCCCTTTCTGCCATGTGATTGCTTTTTGGCTGATTGATTGCATCAGAGTATTGAACTTCATAGGTGTAACTTTGGCTGCCATCATACTCCACCTGTTTTTTGATTGAGTTCTTGGAGTTGGGTCCCATCTCTCATTTCCCTGGATAAATATACATTCATTTTGAGGCTCAGTTGAAGCCCTTGTGGCATTTTGGACATAGGGTTTTATGTCTTCTCTCACCCTTTCTTCTCACTCTATCTTCATATCTACATTGGGCTCTCAGATGTCCTTTTTTTCCACACTGAAAACATTGACGAGTTTCTCTAGAAGTCTCTTGCCATGAGGGACCCTGTATTTTCATTTTCATCATAGTCTGGATATCATAAGTGTTTGTGCCCACTGTAGCACAGCATCTTATGATCTCCTCTAAAGGAGTATCTTTGTGTAGTCCCCACATGATTCTTCTGCAAACCTCATTAGCATGTTCCTTAGCCACTCTGATCATTATTTCTGTAGCTGCATTTTCTCCAATGGTTCCTGTGACAGTTGTCTGCAAATGTCCCACTAAAATTTGCAAAGGATCCATTGGGACCTTGCTCTATTTTTGTGAAGATTTCCCTTCAATCTTTTCTTGGGAGGGAATCCCAAGCTTTTATAGTAGCAATAACAATTTGTTCATACACTCCTATGGGGTAATTAATCTGTGCTGAATTCTGTGCATACTGACCTTCACCTGCTAGTCAGTCAAAAGTGATTTGTACATTAACTCCAGTTTGCCTATTTCATTGGGTTTGAATCCTACATAATTCATGATACTCTGAAAGCCACAACAAGTTTTATCCAGGTTCTAAACATACCTTTGCTATGGATTTCCAATCACAAGATTTCATAAGCCAAATAACTAGTAAGATCTTAATATAAAATGATGTAGCCCCATAAAGAATGCAACCTTTTTCAAATCCCTAATTTTTTTCTAAATCAAAAGGTGTGTATCTTCTCCTTTTTTGACCTGAAGAGTAAAGTCCTTCAATCATAGGGTATGCATTTATTAAATCAGTTACATCCCATCCTTCATTTTTTGCCTCAACCAGTGCTTTTTGTAATCTTGTCATAGACTGCATCATAAGTGATGCTGAATGTGTTACTGCCTTTCCCCCTCCTCCTTCTCCCTCCACCCATGAAGGGTTAATTGAGGGAAGTAGGTCAGAGGATGGGGAATGATCTAATTTCTCCTGCTGTGAACCACCACACTTAAAATTGTACTCAACCCCATTCTTATCTGATTCTTCATCTTTTCACCTAGTTTATTTAGATGTTCCCCCTCCTGCTCTTTTGTCTTTTTCCTTATTCTATAATTTACATAATTTCCTAAATCCAGATGTATTAAATTATATGTATTGTGTGTCTTTGGAAATTGAGTCAGGTCCATTTTCATTGTAGAATTGACATAGTTGCTCTCTACTAATTTCTACTCCTCTAGATCAAATTATTTTTCCATAGAGAACCAAGGAGATGTGTACTATACTGTTTCTAAAAATTCAGTGATCTTCCACCAAATTATAATCAAACCTTGGCTTTTTATAAGTCTAATAATGCTCTCTACACATTTTCCTTGAAGAGGAAACGAAGGCTTTTTTCTAAACATCTGTCCCATTTTATCTGAAATACAATTTTAGCCCTTTAATAAAGTTTCCTTGTTGTACTCACTCTAATTTCTGAGTCACAGATGAAAGTTCTTGGTTCCACATTCAGGCTCCAAATGTAATATTCTTTTCTAAATGTAATATTCACAGTGGAAAGGAGAAAAGGGACAAAGGGAAGAAAAAAGCATAACCTAGGGTAAATAAAATGGTAGGAAATGCAGAAATAATTATTTTAACTGTGAATGTGAATGGGATGAACTCACCCGTAAACCAGAAACAGAGAGCAAACTAGATTAAAATCCAGAATCGTACAAAAACTTGTTTACAAGAAATTCATTTAAAACATAGTACATATGCTTTAAATACATATAGACATGAATACATACAGAGTGAAGGTAAAGGCCTGGAATAGAATCTATTATGCTTCAGGTGAAGTAAAAAAGCCTCTGTGGAGAAGGAAGGAGTTTGTGTCCAAAGAAAAATGCAACTCATAATGGAATACCAAATAAATAATTTTTCATTTTATTAAGTTAAAAAGCTTTTGTGCAAATAAAAAATGCATATAAAATCAGAAGGAAAGCAATAAATTGGGAAATCATTTTTTATTTAAGGGTTCTAATAAAGACCTTATTTCTAAAATATGTAGAAAATTGACTTATATTTATAAGAATTCAAATCATTCTCCAATTGATAAATGGACAAAACATATGAAGAGACAATTTTCAGATGAAGAGATTAAGACTATTTCTAGTTATATGAAAAGGTGCTCTAAATCACTATTGCTCAGAGAAATGCAAATTAAGACAACTCTGACATACCACTACATGCTTCTCAGATAGGCTAAGATGACAGGAAAAAAATATAATGACAAATGTTGGAGGGGATATATTGTTGGTGGAAGTTTGATGGATCCAGCCATTCTGGAGAGCAATTTAGAATGATGCTCAAAAAATAATTAAACTGTCTATATCCTTTGATCCCGCAGAGTTTCTATTGGGCCTATATGCCAAAGAGATTTTAAAGATAGGAAAGTGACCACATGTTCAAAAATGTTTGTGGTAGCCCTTTTCTTAGTGGCAAGAAACTTTTGTTTTCTTTTACTTATGCTTTTCTGATTACTGTATTTCCTTTTGTGATTGTAAACACTTAATATTCAAGAATCTTCCATCAAATGCATTTTGGTGCATCAGAAAGCACTATGCATTCAGACCTAGAAGACTTATGTTCAAATTTTAATATGCCCCTTGTTATTTGTGACCCTCTATTTTCTTATCTGCAAAAATGTAAAAAAAAAAGGACACATTTCAAAATCAAGGATAATTCATTTCTAGTTTTATGTATTTGGTTCCAGAATACATAGTACCTTAGCATGTGGTTTTTGTATCACAGCCATATTCTTCTTTTGAAAAACAAAACAAAACAAAAACAAAAATAAAAAAGGGAAAAAAAAAACTTTTCTCCCTTACTTTTCCTCCTCCATACCATACAATAAGTAATTTAATATAGGCTAAACATGTGCAGTTTTAAATATATTTCCATATTTATCATCCTTCAGAAGAAAGTTCAGATCAAAAGAGAAAAATAAGAAAGAAAAAAAAAACAATCAAATAACAACAACAAAAAAAGGTGAACATACCATGTAGAGATTCAGTGCCCATAATTTTCTTTCTGGATGCAGGTGGATCTCCCCATCACAAGTCTATTGGAATTGCAGGCATAATCTTCTTTTTTTTTTAATGTGCAAACTAAAATATATAAGATTATGAAAGAAACCAATTTAATTATATTGTAAAACAATGGATTTTTCTTATTATAGCTTTTTATTTACAAGATATATGCATCGGTAATTTTATAGCACTGACAATTACAAAGGTTCTAACTTTTCCTCTTCTTCCCCCCACCCCTTCCGCTGGATGGCAGATTGACCAATACATGTTAAATATGTTAAAGTATAAGTTAAATAAAATATATGTATACATATCTATACAAATATTTTGCTTACAAAAAGAATCAGACTTTGAAATAATGTGCAATTAGCCTGTGAAGGAAATAAAACATGCAGGCAGACAAAAATAGAGGGATTGGGAATTCTGTGTAATGATTCAAAGTTATCTCCCAGAGTTCTTTTGCTGGGTGTAGCTGGTTTAGTTCATTACTGCTATATTGGAACTGATTTGGTTGATCTCATTTTTGAAAATGGCCACATCCATCAGAATTGATCATCGTATAGTATTGTTGATTGCTGCTCATTTCTTACCAAAAATGATACCACAATTTATTCAGCTATTCTCCAATAGATGGGCATCCATTCAGTTTCCAGTCTTTGGCCACTACAAAGAGGGCTGCCAAAAACATTCTTGCACATAAAGGTCCCTTTACCTTCTTTAAAATCTCTTTGGGATATAAGCCCAGTAGTAACACTGCTGGGTCAAAGGGTATCCAAAGTTTGATAATTTTTTGAGCATAGTTCCAAATCATTCTCCAGAATGGCTGGATGTATTTACAATTCCAACAACAATGTATCAGTATCCCCATTTTTGCACATCCCTTCCAACATTCTGCATTACCTTTCCCTGTCATTCTAGCCAATCTAACAGGTGTGTAGTGGTATCTCAGAGTTGTCTTAATTTTGATTTCTCTGATTAATAATGACTTGGAGCATCTTTTCATATGGCTAGAAATAGTTTCAATTTCTTCATCTGAGAATTGTCTGTTCATATACTTTCACCATTTATCAATTGGAGAACAGCTTGATTTCTTATAAATTAAATTAAATGAGGCAACTTCCACATTAAAGGATTAAAGGATTAAAGAGCCTGGAATCTGATATTCTGAAAGGCTAAAGAACATGGTAACCAGCCAAGAATAAGTTACCCAGCCAAAATGAACATTTTTTTCCGAAATGAACATGAAGAATATGTGCATTCAATGAAATAGGTGAATTTCATCTATTTCTGATTAAAAAAAATAAAAGAACTAAACAAAAAGTTTGATCTCCAAAAATAGGACTCAAGAGAAACATAAAAAGATAAAAAAATAAATATTGGGTATTATATTTCTGTTTTAAATATACATAAAGAGTACATATATAATTTAGTTTAAGTTATAATATCAAAAAAAAAAACTAGAGATGGAAAGGAAATTGTACCAGAAAAAGGGTAAAATGGGGGGTCCTACATCTGATGAATAGGAAACCTATTATATCTGAGGGAAAGAATGGAGGGGGATGAATATAGTGTGTATCTTACTCTCATCAGAATTGGCTTAAAGAGAAAAATATTAGACTTATTTAATCTACAGAGAACCATGTCCCACCTCATTGAAAAGTGGGAGCGGAAAAATGAAAAGTGAAAAAGTAGGTGAAAAAGTAAGAAAGAGGGAATACAGAAATTGTGAGGAAAAGGGGTAAGAAAAATGTAGGAATTCTAAGGTGGGGGAGGGATTCTAAAAATAGAGGGCTGTGAGAGGCAAGTGGTGCTCACAAGTTTAATACTGGGGAGGGGGTTAAGGGAGAAAGAAAGGAGAAAGCTCAAGCAGGGGTTAGGTGAAAAGATGGCAAGTAATATGGAATTAGTAATTTTAACCACAAATGTGAATGGGGTAAACTCCCCCATAAAGTGGAACTTGATAGTAGACAGGATTAAAAGTCAAAATCCTACAGTATGTTGTTCACAAAAAACACACTTGAAGCAGAGTGATAAATACAGAATAAATGTAAAAGGTAAAAGAGTTTTTTTAAAAAGGCAGAATCTACTATGTTTCAGGTGAAGTCAAAAAAGCAGGGGTAGCCATTCTGATCTCAGATCAAGCAAAAGCAAAAATTGATTTAATTAAAAGTGATAAGGAAGGGCATTATATTTTCCTAATGGTAGCATAGATACTGAAGCAATATCAATATTAAACATATATGCACCGACTGGTGTAGTGTCTAAAATTTTAAAAGAGCAATTAAGAGAGCTGCAAGTAGAAATAGACAGCAAAACTATAATAGTGAGGGATCTCAAACTTGCACTCTCAGTTAAATCAAGCCACAGAATACATAAGAAAGAAATCAAAGAGGTAAATAGGATACTAGAAACTTTAGGTATGATGGATCTCTGGAGAAAACCAAATGGAAACAGAAAGGAATACACTTTTTTCTCAGCAGTTCATGGAACCTATACAAAAACTGACCATATATTATGACATAAAAACTTCAAATTCAAATGCAGTAAGGCAGAAATAACAAATGTATCCTTTTCAGATCTCGATGCAAGTAAAATTGCATTCAATATAAAGCCAGGGGAAAATAAACAAAAAATAATTGGAAACTAAATAATTCTCATACTAAAGAGTGATTGGGTGAAACAGCAAATAATAGACATAATTAATAACTTTACCCAAGAAAATGATAATGATGAGATGTCATACCAAAATGTGTGGGATGCAGCCAAAGTGGTAATAAGGGGAAATTTGATATCTCTAGAGGCCTACTTGCATAAAATAGAGAAAGAGATGGTCAATGAATTGGGCTTGCAACAAAAAATGGGTTCTATTAAAAAAAAAAAAAAACAAAATAGACAAACCCTTAGTAAATCTGATTAAAAAAAGGAAAGAGGAAAATCAAATTGTTAGTCTCAAAAATGAAAGAGAGAAATCGCCACTAATGAAGAGGAAATTAGAGCAATAATTATGAGTTACTTCGCCCAAATTTTTGCCAATAAATTTGATAACTTAAATGAAATGGAAGAATATTATAGCTTGCCCAGATTAACAGAGGAAGAAGTAAAATTGGTTAAACTGTCCCATTTTAGAAAATAAATAGAACAAGCCATTAATCCACTCTAAGAAAAAATCCCCAGGAGAAGATGGATTTATATGCAAATTCTACCAAACATTTAAAGAACAATGAACTCCAAACTTACATAAACTATTTGAAAACATAGGGAATGAAGGAGTCCTACCAAATTCTTTTTTATGTCACAGACATTATATTGATACCTAAACCAAGTCAGTTGAAAAGAGAGAAAGAAAATTATAGACCAATCTCCCTAATGAATACTGATGCAAAAATCTTAAATAAAATATTATCAAAAAGATTACAGAAAATAGTCCCCAGGATAATACACTATGACCAAGTAGGATTTATACCAGGAATTCAGGGCTGGGTCAATATTTGGAAAACTATTAGCATTATTGACTATATCAATAACAAAATTAACAAAAACATATGATTATCTCAATAGATGCAGAAAAAGCATTTGATAAAACCCACCATCTATTCCTAATTAAAAAAAAAAAAAAAACACACACACTTGGGAGTATAGGAATAAATGTACTTTTACTTGCATCTCTTTAAAATGTCAGTGAGCCTCATATGTAATAAGGATAAACTAGAACCATTCCCAGTAAGATGAGGAGTGCAATAAGTTGCACACTATCATCGTAACTATTCAATATTGTATTAGAAATGCTAGCTTCATCAATAAGAGTTGAGAAAGAGATCAAAGAAATTAGAGTAGGTAGTGAGGAAACCCAATTATCACTCTTTGTAGATGATATGATAATGTACTTAGAGAACCCCAGAGATTCTACAAATAAAAGCTATTAGAAATAATTCATAACTTTAGCAAAGTTACAGTATACAAAATAAATCCACCTAAATCCTCAGCATTTTTATACATTACTAACAAAACTGAACAGCACGAGATACAAAGAGAAATTCCATTCATAATTGTCAATAGTATAAAATATTTGGGAATTTATTTACCAAAGAAAAGTCAGGAATGATATGAGTAAAATTACAAAACACTTTCCACACAAATAAAGTCAGATTCAAACAATAGGAAAAAATATTAAGTGCTCTTGGATAGACTGAATATAATAAAGATGATAATACTCCCCAAACTACTCTATTTATCTAGTGCTATACCAATCAGACTGCCAAGAATCTATTTTAATGACCTAGTAAAAATAACCACAAAATTTATCTGGAAAAACAAAAGGTCAAGAATTTCAAGGGAACTAATGAAAAAAAAAAATCAAATGAAGACAGCTTAGCTGTACTTGATCTGAATCTATATTATAAAGCAGTGGTCGCCAAAATGATTTGGTATGGGCTAAGAAATAGACTAGTTGATCAGTGGAATAGGTTAAAGTCATAGATCAAAATAATCAATAACTATAGCAATCTAGTATTTGACAAACCCAAAGATCCCAACTTTTGGGATAAGAATTCACTATTTTACAAAAACTACTGGGAAAACTGGAAATTAGTATGTTAGAAACTAGGCATGGACCCTCACTTAACACCATACACCAAGATAACATCAAAATGGGTTCATTATTTAGGCATAAAGAACGAGATTATAAATAAATTACAAGAACATAAATAGTTTACCTCTCAGACTTGTGTAGGAGGAAGGAATTTGTGACCAAAGAAGAACTAGAGGTCATTATTAAACACAAAAGAGGAAATGTTGATTATATCAAATAAAAAAACTAACAAAACTAATACAAATAAGAGTAGGAGGGAAACAATAAACTGGAAAAAATTTTACAGGTAAAAGTTTTGATAAAAGCCTCATTTACAAAATATATAGAGAATTGACTGTAATTTATAAGAAATCAAGCCACCAGTTGGTAAATGGTCAAAGGATATGAACAGACAATTCTCAGATCATAAAATTGAAAAATTCTACTCATATGAAAGGGTGTTCCACATCACTATTATCAGATAAATGCAAATTAAGACAATTCTGAGATACCACTACACACCTGTCAGATTCGCTAAGATGACAGGAAAAGATAATGACAAATATAGGAGGGGATTAAGAAAACATAGGACGCTGATGGATTGTTAGTGAAGTTGTGAATTAATCCAACCATTCTGGAGAGCAATTTGGAATTATGTTCAAAAAGTCATCAAACTGTGCATACCTTTTAATCCAGCATTGTTACTACTAGGATTTTATCCCAAAGAAATATTAAAGAAAGGCAAGGGACCTGTATGTGTCAAAAGGTTTGTGGCAGCCCTTTTGGTAATGGCTAGAAACTGGAAATTAAATGGATGTCCATCAATTGGAGAATGTTTGGGTAAATTGTGGTACATGAATGTTATAGAATATTATTGTTCTGTAAGAAATGAGCAGCAGAATGAATACAGAGACCCATGGAAAATCTTACATGAACTGATGTTGAGTGAAATGAGCAGAACAAGGAGATCATTATACACTTCAACAATAATACTGTATGAGGATGTATTCTGATGGAAGTTGCTATCTTAAACAAAGAGAAGATCCAATTTGGTTCCAATTGATTACTGGTGGATAGAATCAGCTACAACCAGAGAAGGAACCCTGGTAAATGAATGTGGACTACTTGCATTTTTGTTTTTATGCCCATGTTATTCTTAGTTTCAAAATTCAATTTTTCTTGTGCAACAGGAGAACTGCACAAATCCACACACATATATTTTATCTAAGATATAATTTGACATGTTTAACATATATAGACTATATCTAGGCAGGCAAGGGTGTGGTGAGAGGGAAGTGAAAAGTTGGAACAAAAATGAGTGCAAGGGACTATGCTGTAAATATTACCCATGCATATGTTCTATCAACAAAAAGCTACAATTAAAAAAAATAGTAGTTGTAACTTTAATTATACATCATGTCAACTTTGAAGAGCTCAAAGGCTAATTGAAATATTAAAACACATACATTTATCATAATGGAACTGCCAATTAAAGATGTTTTCTAATTCCATATAGGAAAAATAAAAAGAAATAATTTCTGTACATTGCTTATTTTATTTTTAATTTTGTTCAATAATTTTTAAAAATTATTTTTCTGGAAAGTGAGGAAAATGTGAATGAGTATTTCTTGGTTATTTCATTACTGAGCCCATTATCTAATCTAGATCTGGAAAGGACCTCACAGTCCATCTATTCCACCATCTTGATTTACATATGAAAAAAGACACAAATTCACAAAAATAATGAAAATTTTAAAATGAAACAAACAAACAAAAAAAAACATTATTTGAACAATGATCTTATAACTTCTGAGCTACAGCTCTCCTTACTGATCCTTAAAGCCACTGTGAGCCTAACCTTCTGTAAATAGAGATCCTTTCTCTGGAATTACTAGCAAAATAAAACCTCCAATTCTTATTTTTGTAATTTAACACAGTCATAGAAATGTAAAAACAAAATGATTACCTAACAAAAATGGAATTTTGAATTATATTTATTTAGTTAGCAATTGAATATATTGTGTGCCCCCCACCATCTCCAAAGAAGGAACTGTGGATCAAAACATATTTACTGAGGTTTTCTCTGACTTGGTAGTTGAGGGACTATTTTTTTCCTCATATGAATTTCTCCAATATTACATAATTGTCATTTATCATAGTTAGAGATTAGTACTAACATTAAAATAATTTATATAATTTAAATTTTATTTACAATTAATTATTTAACCACATATTTTGATTCTATTTATGGTATAAAATGTATACCTATATACATACAGCTAAATATTTTTTGTTCATATTTGTACTTATATGTATACTTCTGTGATCTGAAAGTAGAAAACAAATAAGTCTGTTGTAATGGTGACAAAATACACAGATCAGATTTGTTCAATATGTTAAAGATCTATGAAAGTGTCAGTCTGTGTAATTTTACTTCAAAATCAAATTATCCTCACATAACTAAATTTCCAGTTTTTTGATAGCCCTTAATGTAGAACAGTGAATACTGTAACTAGTGTATTAATAACTCTCTTTGATTTTTAGCTAGGTTGATTCTTGAACCACAGATAAAAATTTTCACTAACAAGTTTTGAAAAAAAATAAACCTTGGTATCCTTGTTAGATTCTATAAATCTCTATCAGATTCGTAGAAAACTCATACTAATACTAATACCACCATAATGTATCTGAGTAAGATTTTAACAGATATTAGATTTTTTCCAATCTGGATTTCAAATTTTATTGGTTTAAGCAATTATTGCAATGAATAAATGAGTGACTAAAAGGCTATTAAAGGCATAACACATAAGAAGTATTATTCTAAGCTAAGCACTAGGAAAACAAAAATAAGCAGGCACAACCATTCCTCCCTTCAAGGAGCTTTCATTGTAATAAAAGAAGGAAACATATGAAGGAAAAATAAAAAATTCAGGGGATGGGGAAAGATGTAATATTCCTTGGGAAAAAAGTAGCACCTTTATTAATTGGATGAGAATTGGCATGATTACATTTTTATAGACAAAATAAAGCAATGGCAAACTTCAGTTTCACAGAATCCAGATTTTAGTGGGAAGAGTAAAAGAATGATAAGAGAAGAAAATGAATGGTTTGGAAGTATAAAGAAAGACTATCTTTACTTAAAGAGATTATGGACATGTCTCTAAATAAAGTCTTGCAGTTTTGCATAGGTAATTTAGCTATTAAATGACTTACCCTGGGTTAAATTCAGGCCTACCTAACTGCAAAATAATCAATCTATCTACTATTATACACTGTTATTTCAGGTTAAAACATTCATACTTAGGTTTCTAAGTAAATAGGTAGTTATATAAACACCTAAGCAAGAATGATAATCAGGAGTAGTGGTTGAAAATGTGGTTTTGGATTCAGGGAGTTATATATGTAATTCAGAGTAGCTAGATAGTTTTGCTTAAATTTAATCTTAATTTACCCAAAAATTATAGATGTAGAAGAGATGTCAATTTGCTTATATGCCAAGAAACTGCAACTGGGAAATTCATAATATTGATAAAAACACAGATCTAGTCAGAAAACAACCAAAAAACAACTATACTTAACAATAAAATATGTAATATAATAAAAAAAAAGTTTCCATAAATGCCTTTATATGTAATAGATATTTAAATGTACCAAACCTTTTTTCTTAATATTTTAAATGTGTATATATGCACATAAATTATGTGAACATACATATAAATATATGTATATGTATACACATACAATCACACATACATATACATGTATATATATATATATATATGTGTGTGTGTAATGAATCCACATATATTATTAAATTTCCATGTGAACATTTCCATCTAAAATAATCAGGCACTGATATATTGTTTTGTTAATTGTGTAAACCTAAAATGTTCACTAAACTGAATAATCATGGATCTGATCTAAATATAAATAGAGATTTAATGAAAGAAATGTATATATTTGTTGTATATGCATATGCCATATATGCATAGCTATTTTATTTACATTTGTGGATATAAATGTGTATATAAATGTTGTTTATTAAGGCAAAGTATTATATAAATGATTTGATTTCAGAATAAAAAAACGAAACACACATAGTTAAAACAAACAAAAACAACACAAACCCCTACATTAGTAAGAAATCTGTACCCCAGTTTTACATGGTAAGCCATATATCAAATTATTACTAGGGTTTTTTTTCCTCTACATTAACTGGATTCATTTTAGTGCTTATATAACATGGAAATTACTTGAATTACAAGGGGATGAGCGATTAAGCTCTTATTTTCACTTGGATACAGAGAATTAGTTAGTATAAACTCTTTTCTATATTTGTTTTGTTTGGATCAAATATAATGAAAAAAGCAATGTGTTTTCTCCCCTCTCATACTTGGAAGGGAAAAAAAAAAGACATTTTCTAGAGTAGGAGATCTGGGTGGATGGGTAAACGATCTGCTAAGTCCCTGACAGGTTCACTTCTCTTGTTCTTGAGAAACTAAAACCAAGATCTCCTAGAAAACATAAATGCTTTTAGTTTTTCTATGACAAGAAAAATTATAGTGTCTCTACATAGCAGGAAAGGTGAAGAGAGAAATTGCTAAGGCATAGTTAAGTGGCCCTCATTAATCCCCCAGGAATGCTATATTTTATTCATGGCAAAGGAATAGAAGGGATCACTCAGTCTATTCATAATGTCCAAAATGGACCTATCAAATTCAATAGAGATGATTTTTTTCCTCACTCAAAAGAATATCAGAAATTCTCCAGGAGTATATTATTTCCCAGAATATCTTTAAGTTGCATGACCAATTTTGGAAATTAATTATTGTCACTTGCCAGATAATGAAATTTCTTTCTTGAATGTAGTTTCAAAAATGTTCCTTTTAATGAGTTTTGATATATACCTGGAGAAATGAGCAGAACATGATTTTAGTCTCTCGTTTCAGGTTTCAGACTGAATTCTGAAGTTATATAGTCAACAAAAGATCAAGATTAGATATTCTGCCAATCAAAGACAAATTTAGTAAATTTGAAGGAGGAATTATATTGGGCAGAAGAGTTAGCCCTAGAGATCACGTGGATGCAACATCAATAATGGAACTGCGTGGAACAAAGAAGCAAGCAACTTCAAGAGTTTTAAAACTATAGATCTTAAGGTAAAATGACAATTTGTTAGAAATTGATTGTAGAGAAATATTCTACTAGCACTGTACTCAAATTGGAAAATGTTTGACAATCATATTGCCTATATTCACTTCTGACTCATAATTCAAGTGAAGGGATGAGGACTTTCAGTTATGAAGGAGTAGTTGCCTAGAAGAATAAAAAAAGGGATTACAGTCTTTTAGGAATTGTATTGCTTCCATTTCCATAATAAAAAGGGCCCTAAAGAACAGTATCACTTCAGATCCCAGGTGATAAGCAATATCTCTTTTAGGCACAAGTGAATATAGTTTGAGAGGAATCTCAATGGGCCAAGGTCAGTTTTTGATTGAGAAGCAGAGTATAAAGCACATGACCAGTGATGACATCTCTCCCTGGATCATATAACTGGAAGCTGAAAACTTCCAACATCTCAGAATTAAATATGAAAATGGCAGTAAATAAAACTGATGGGACAGTTCCCAAGCTCCTCTTACATAGGGAAATAGAATCCAAACTTAACATAAATTCAAAGTTAAAAAATAGACTTGAAAAAAGTTTGCTTTTCCTGGAGGACAAAAAACAAACAAACAAAAAAAAAAAAAAAAAAAAAAAAAAAAAAAACATGAACATAAAGAATATACTGTGGTGACAGGAAAGACCAAAAACCCAAACTCAGAAAAGAAAAACAGAGTTAAATCAGTTACAAGCAAAGCCTCAAAAGGTTTAAAAAAAAAAAAAAAAAAAAAAAAAAAAAAAAAAAAAAAAAAAAAAGGTAAATTGATCAGAAAGCCTACAAGGATTTCTGAAAGAATTAAAAACAAAATTTTAAAAATCAATTAAATTGACAGAGGGAAAATTAGGTAAATAAATTAAGATGAGGAAAGAAAATTAGGGAAAAAAACAATAGCTTAGTCATAGAAATTCAACAAATACTGAAGAATTATCAAAGTTTTAGTATATATATATATATATATATATATATATATATATATATATATATATATAACTCTTTAAAAAACAGAGCTAGGAATTTTAAGAAATGGTACTTCTGGGATCCAAGGTGGCAGAATAAGCAGTGTATGCTTATAATTCTCCCATACTTGTCTCCAGATAATTATAAAATAGTGCCACAAGACAGGCTTTGGAGCAGTGACATCAGCAAGAACAGGTAAAACAACATGTTGGCCCAGAAATTTGGAAGATCTGCAAGAGGGGTCTGTCTTGCTTGCATAAAAGGAGCACAGTTAGAACAGGAAACTTCCCAGGGAGCCAGAGGGAAATCCCACATCCACAAATGAGGAAATCATAAGGCCCAGGGTGGTGGAATGGACAGCTGCCAATACAAGGTCTCCTCAGGAGCATAACACAGGATTCTGGTAGACTCCACTCTGGGAAACATTATATATTTCATGTTGTCAAGGATGAGTAGTTATCTTTCAGTGAATAGACCTCCATATCTTTTGGTACATCTGTGGATGGGCAGGAATACTCCAGAGTCTGGACCACCATGCTACAGCATAGGCATGGTTAGGCCTTTATGTGCTTTTCTATATACTTCAGTAATTCTTGGGAACTCGAAATATTGCATATGGTTATTATATATTATATATATATTATATATATATATTATATTATATTAACACATGAAAAATGCCAAAACCAGTATCCCAGGTCATCTTAGGTAAGCTAATAGGCCTTTTCATCCTTCAACAGCAATAGCAACCTTACATCCCACACCCTCACTAAAGCACCAAACAGCAGGACTCCCCATGGGCCTCATGGCCACCATAAGTGTAGCACTAGGTACACAGCCAATGACTGAAGCTAATGGCACAAAATGCTATAGACAGTATTCCATGCATTTTGGGAGCTGAGCTCAAACTGAAAAGAAAGTGTAAAGCTCTCATTCACCAAATAGAGAGGGATTGGAGATTATCAAACAACAATAACAACAAAAATGAATCTGAACACAGGAAATTATTATAATAACAGGATAGACAAAAAAAGACCAAAGCATAAACTCAGAAGAACAATTGTGTCCAAACACCTATTAGCAAAATGTCAAAGAAAAACAGGAAGTACTTTCACACCTAGAAAGGACTCATTGAGGAACTTGAAAAATGAGCTTAAAATAATGAGAGAGATAGAAGAAAATTTGGGAAAAGAAATGAGAGAGATACATGGAGGAGGAAAATGTCAACAGGTTAAAAAAGTCTTAAAAAGTAGAATTGACCAAATGGAAAAGGAGGTACAAAAATCCACTGAAGAACAGAACTCCTTAATTAAATGGAAAAGAAAGCATATACAAAATCTAATTGAGGAAAACAACACTTTCAAAGTTACTATAGAGAAAGTGTAAGTGAATACCTCTATGAGACATCAAGAATCAATTAAACAAATCAAAAAGAAGGGGAAAAATGGAAGAAAATGTAAAATAACCAATGGGAACAATAACCTATGTGGGAAATAGATCCAGGAGAGACAATTTCAGAATCATTGTACCATCTGAACACTATAATCAAAGAATTGCCTGAACAATATAATTCAAGAAATGAACAAAGAAAACTATCCTGCTGCTCTCAAATCAAAGGACAAGATAATCATTAAAAGAATCAATTGATCATCTTGGGAAAGAGATCCACAAAACAAACAACAATTAAACAAACAAGGAACATTTTAAATAAATTTCAGAATATTTCAAAAGAAAAAGTACTAATTACTAGAAACAATTTAAATATCAGGCTCGATTTAAATATTAGAATCAAGATAACACAAGACTTGTCAGCTGTAATATACAGGATTGGAGGTCATGGAACATGATATTCCAGTTTGCAAAGGAGCTAGAACTATAATCAAGAATCACTTATTCAGAAAAATTTAGCAAAGTAGATTAAAGGACAAAATGGTCTGTGAAATAATATAATTTCAAGCTTTTAAAAAAGAAAAACAAATAAACAGAACTATCATAAAAAGGTAACCTTTGATATAAAGTTCCAACAGAAAGGAGGTAAAAGGGGAAAGAAAACATTAGCGATTGAACACAGCAAAACTCTTTACATCTGTACATGTGATGAGGATACTTGTAATTCTTAAATATTCTATCACTAATAGTATAGCTAGAAGGGACATACATATACAGATGGCATGGATATAAGGCAAATTAGAAGGAATGACATAAAAATTAAGGGACAAGAAAGAAGTGTACATTTGGTGTAAAAGGAAGGACTAGGTATAAATGTGTGAATTGTTTCATATGAGGAGCTCTGAAAGACCTTTTAGAATGAAGGGTAAGATAGGAGGGTGGGTAATGAGTATTGCTTGAACTTTACTTGCATCAGTGTTGGTTCTAGGAAGGAATAATATACACAATCAGTTTTATATAGAAATCTATCTTATACAATAGGAAAGCAAAAGTGGAGGAGATTTAGTAAAGAGAGGGAATCAGATTGACAGAAGACAAGGCAGATCAGGTGATGTGGAAGATAGGAGTAAAACACTGATAAGGAGGAAAACAGTAAAAAGAGAAAAAAAAGAAAAAATAAAGTAGAATAGGAGGTTGGGAAATACCCTAGTTGTGATCATCACTATGAATATGCAGGTGAATGGGATGAATCTTTCCCCTAAACAGATAGAATAGAATGACTCAAAAAATTAGAATCTACCAATACATTATTTACAAAAAAATACTTGAGTGTTTTAATTATCTCTAGAATTATAATTTAACTTAATAAACATAAAGTAGAAGTAAAATAATGTGGTCTCTGAAGAATCTACAAATATTCACAGCTTGAAAATGAACAATTTTGTCTGTGCAGTTTATTAAATTTGAATAGCAAATTGATGATTTAGTGATTATTTTAACAAGGCAGATTTAACATGCCATTATTTCCACATCTAAATGATATGAACAACTTCATGTCTGATTTTAAGTATGTAGATTATAAGTGAATATATTATCTCTCTGTATATTTATATATATATATATATACATATATATATATACATATGCACATATAATATATATATAGCTCCGAATAAATGTATACATGCATATTAATATATGAAAATATGAATATACTAATACATATGTTTATATATAAAGTATTAATGCTTGTTTTTGTGTATCTATATTTGTACTCAATATTATGTTATCTTAGGTCTAAAAGTGATCCTATATAGGCCATATGTATTCATATTAAAATGCTATTACTAATTTAAATGAATTATGTACTATAAAATAATTATGAAGTTATGTCTTAGTTTTGAGTGAGTATAATCCTAGAAATAACTAAATTTTACAATTCTCTGATTATCCTCAATCAAGACTTGAAATAGTGTTTTAAATAGGTGAAGTATTTGCTACTTTTCTGGAAGATGTTCTGTACTGATGTTAAAATAGATGATGTCCTGGAATTTACAATTAGTAATATGAAGAATACATTAAAATACAGATCATTATAGGTCATCTTCAATGAAATTGCTCAATAAGATTAGCTTAATGAAACATGCATGAAAGGCTAGATGATGTTACAGATTGTCCATATAAGTGGATGATTAGTTGAGTGAGCAAAGCAAACATGCTAATCAGGAACAAATACTGAAGATGGACAAGGAGATGTACAAAATTTGATGGCATTTGGTATTTTATAGTGCTTTCAATTAACTTAAGAGGCTACCAGACTCAGAAATCCACCTATTTAATATCAATGTTCTTTCATCGTGGTCTATGTTTTCAAATCTTAGTAAAATTCAGTACCTTAATAACAATTTAAAAGAAAATAAAATATACCAAAGATACAAAAGAGAAAAATGTATTAAGTACAAATAGCTCTCAATAGATTTCTAATAATGGACTATACAAAAGAAATGGAACTGATGATATCATTCAGGAAATGTATAGCAGAAAATAAAATTACATTAGTTATGCTGAAACATATTAGCTGAAACAAAGGATAATAGAAGAATAATCTGACTGCTATCTTGATACATGTAAAATTTAAAACAAATGAACAAACTTATAAGAAGCACAGTAAAAATAATTGGAGTAAAATTAATAAAAGTCACATGGGATTTGGAGAAGTGAATTGTCATATGTGCATCAGAATCTATAACACTATGTGTAAATTGACATGCAGTACTATAAATCAAGAACATAAAAATGAAAATTATGTTGGTTGGATTATGGAAAGACAAACTAATTCACTTTATGAATCTACACATTCATTAAATCATTGGTTTGCTTTTGAAAACTCTGCAATTGGGGCAGTTAGGTGGTGTAGTGGATAGAGCACCAGCCTTGAATTCAGGAGGACCCGAGTTCAAATATGGTTTCAAACACTTAACATGACCTAGCTGGGTGACCATGGGCAAGGTACTTAACCCCAGCCTCAAAAAAAAAAAAAAAAAAAAAAAAAAAACTCTTCAATTGTATAACAAAGTTAACAAATTGTATTTTTCTAAAAGTATTATTAACAGGAAGAAAAATGCATGCAAAATATTTATAGTAACATTATTTGTAATAGCAAAAATCGAGAAATAAAATGTAAGAACATGGGAATTACTGAACTGTATTATAAAAAAGAAATACATTATTACATGAAATCCTTTCATGTATGAGTAAGAATATATATTACCCAAATTCCCTTCCAACTCTCACACTGTGAGATTGAATGTACACTGACAAGCTGGGAAATATTTATTAATTGTCCATAGTTTTCTAGTAATTCTAGTAGAGACTAAAAATAAAATGCAAAATAGACTTATTCCTTCCTCATGAATCTTACACAAAATATATGATGAATGTATGAAAATATATTTTATAGAAGATTTGTATGGATGCTTGGAGGAAGTGTCTGTTGTATCAAAAAAGTTTCAATATTTTGATTCAGAAAATAAAGAAAAATCAGGAAGTCCCCATATTCAAGGACCTGAAGGCAGTTTTTAAAAAAGCATACAAAGAATATGTATAATTAAGTATAATACAAATTAAAGGATATATAAAGGAGTACACGTTCCATGAAGAATACTCAAATCTTTCTAGTTTGCATGCGTACACATACACATGTGAATGTACATTTATGTATACAGGCATACATTGTCAATGCAGTGTGACAGAAATAGAATCTTGAAACTAACTTTGTCTACTGTAGTTTCTTCAATTTTGGGGCTCTAATCAGAGAACCCACTCATCTGTATCTTAGAGACTGAAAGAGTAATTAAATGGTTCATATCTTAGAGGTAGTCTTTTGAAGTTGCTGTTTTTTTTTTTTCACATTCAAAGTATAACATTCTCTTTATCATTCCATTCTTTGTCTCCTTGATGCATAAGTTAAGTGATTTCATCAAAGTAATGATCAGCATCATCAGATGCTTATTCTTGCAAGATATCCTTTAAGTAGCATACTCTTTAGGAAGTTTAAGTTTAAAATATATTAATTATTATTATTGTTATTATTTATGACTGTGTGCATCTCTTATTTAGTTGTTCAAGGCACAGATTGTGGGGATCTCTCTTAGTCATGGTTGGCAGAATCCTTACCAGAGTCTTCTTTAATAGGCTCTTCCTACACATGGAAGAAGGTCATCTACTGAGAGCCAGTTGTGGCTTTAGAAGCAATCAAGGAACGTTCTTTGTCACGTGCGAGCAGCTCCACTGTCCTTAAAAAATGTAAAGGTCCTTTCGTCTCTAAGTTATAATCCTTCTCTAGGAGGAGATCTCTTTTCTGTAAAATATTTTCCTCTGTGAGCAGGTTTCTTGAGAAGCTTCTGGAGCCTCCAGCCAGAGTGAAGGTAGAATCTAAAATTGTCAAGGTCCAGGCTAGCTCCCTCTGAAGGGCTCAGAATCAGTCCTGGCCAGGATAAGCAAAAATCTTTGCCTCATGTTGGGCACCAAAAATGTAATCCTAACAATTCTTTATGGCGTTAGTTACATGCCAACTTCAGGGGAAATGCTAGGAGCAGAACAGATATATGTATACAACATTTGTAGATCTGACCAAAGGTTTTGATATTGTGTGTGAAGAGGGCTTATAGGAAACTATGTCAAATTTTGGTTGCTCAGAAAGGTTCATCAGTATATTATATCAGTTCCATGATGGCATGCTTGTCCAGGTTCTGGACAGTGAACAAAGTTCTCAATATTTCTCAGTCACCAATTAAATGAAATAAGACTGTTTGCTTTCCCCCATTCTTTTTAGCATATTTTCAGCTATGCTGTCATACATCTACAATGAAGACAATGAAGACAATGGAGCCACACTGAATTCAAATTCTTCAACTTGAAAAGGCTACAAGCCAAAATTAAAGTGGAAGAAGTGTTAGTACATGATTTTTCACGTGAAGATGATTGTGTACTCAATGCAGTCTCTTAAACTGAGTTGCAAAAAAAAAATAAAAATATTGTGCTAATTTTTGCCTAATAATTAATACTCTTAGTCAGTATCACACCATCCACATGTGGAACAACTGGTTTACAGAAAATGGTGAAGTTTTGAAGGCTGTGAATAAGTTCACTTACTCTGACAGTATACTATCAAAGTTGTATATGTTGATGAGATTGACATATATCAGCCAAAACTATTTCAGTGTTGGGAGGTATAAATTAATGTAAAAAGGGGAAAATGATTTAAAAATGACTGAGAGAAGAAAGTATTTTTTGTTTCCAATTTCCTCAAGTGATATATATCTATATCTATATATTTATATATAGATATATGGAGATATGCCAGAAATAGCAAAAAGTAAAATACAATAAAATAGTTTGGTGGACTAAACTTTTATTTCCAGTCTTTTCCTTTGATCATATCTCCCTAAAAATCAAATTCTTAATTTTTTTTTCAGATCAGTTGCTTCTTTCACTTAGGTATTTCAGATTTTCTCCTCCTATCCCCATTATTTTGACATTTTTTTATTGTTTGTTGGTGTCTCATAGATTTAATGATTTCCACTTACTGAAATCTAATTTTTAAGAATTCTATTTTAAGGAGTTATCTTCATCAGTATTTTTCTCTCTTTTACCACACCTGTTAATTCTCTTTACATAATTTTCTTTGTTTTTATTTCTTTATCTAATTATCTCCTCTCCCATTCTTATTTGATTTTTAATCAGTTTTAGATCTTTTGGGAATTCTTTTTGATAGATGTTACTTATCATTTTAGGGAAAATTCCACTTATCTCTATGCTCGCTAAGGTTTTTTATAGGGTGTTATACTTTGTCAAATACTTTTTTTTTTACATCACTTGGAACAATCATATGATTTCTGTTGCTTTATTTATTGATATGTCCAATAATGATCATAATTATTCTGATATTGAACCAGCCTTGTTTTCCTGGTATAAATCCAACTTGTTCATAATATATTATTCTGGAGAAAAACTGCTGCAATCTCTTTTCAAATATCTGATTTAAAAGTATTGCACAAAATCCATTTAGGAAATTGGTTTATACTTTTCTTTTTCTATTTTGTCCATTCCTGGCTTAGGTATCAGCACAATATCTATGTTATAAAAGGGATTTATCCCCTTTGCTTATTTTACCAAATAATTTATATAGAATTTATATAGAATTGGGGTTAATTGTTCTTCATATATTTTGTAGAATTCAATTGTAATCCATGTGGCCCTAGAAATGTTTTTCTTAGGGAGTTCATTGATGGGTTGTTATTAGTAGTTATTTAAGCCATTTATTTTCTCTTCTAGTGATCTTGACAATGTATAATTTTTGAAAGTATTTAATTATATCACTTACTGTGAAATCTGGCTAGTTCCCTGAAGGCCTCAGGATCATCCAGAGTCAGGATAAGTAAAAGTCCTTGGTCTTTAGGGGGAGAAGTAAAAGGAGCAGGCAGATTGCCACAAGGCTCACCAAAGATGTATTCTGGATTATCTAGTCCAAAGTCACTAACTTCTCTCCTCCTCATCCTGCTTCAAAGTCACTGCCCTTAAATCCTTATCTACAATTATTTTAACACCAAACATTCAGTAAGCACCAAACAGTTAGAAGAGCCATTTATCCAAAACATAGTCATTGTCTCACATTGAATAGGTAATTAGCCTAAGTGCTCTATTGTCTGCTTCAAACACACCTTTTTCAGATTTTCAACCCTTTACATCTCCTGCTTGCTTTTATTTTAGAACACAGGTAGTCACACCATCCCTGACTCTTCAGGGAGATGAGAACCCCAAAATGAGGATGATCACATCCTCCCTGACTTCTCAAGTAAAGGAGGTGAAAACACCAAAAAGGAGGTGATCAGGTCCCCGCTGACCTCTCAGTAAGAGAGATGAAAGCACTAAAAAGTTGATGATCACACCCTCCTTGACTTCTCAAGAAGAAAAATAAAAAACCTCAAAGAGAAGGGGGGTGTCAAGCCAGATATTGTTAGAAGGTTTGTGGGCTAACGGGTCGTACTAGAAAGAGGTATACACAAATCCGCATGGGAGGTATTACACAAGCACACAGCAATAAAGCAAAGGCTAGCAATGATTTCTCTCCCCACAGCTGGTGCAGGTTCAATGTAGTGTAACAAACATGAATTGCACATACACATAGTGTTTTAAAAGACAAAATGAAATCACCATGCTATTGTAAAATATTTCCAGAAGTCTTAGAAGGAAGGTATATAAATTACAATCACACCTATGGCTCCTTCAGCTACCAAGAGATAGTCCAAAACCAATCTATTGTCCATTACTTAATGTGTTAAGGAATCCATTATTATTATGTCTCAGAGAATCCAATGAATCCTGAGGGTTTTCAAGTCTTACAACAATCTTTTCATGTCTCAGGGATTCCAATGATTCCTGAGAGTTTTGAAGTTCTGCATCAGTTTCATTAATAATTTTTGATGTCTGTGAGTCAATTGCCATGACTGCAATGCTGTTTCAGTGTTAGGCACAATCAGTGATGAAAGCATCCAGTGTTTTTTGGGTCTCCTCCTTCATTTCAAGAGTCTGCTCCATCTCTCTACCATGTACAAGTCGAATACAGCTCTTTGGCACCCATCTGATTCCTTCTCGACCTGTAGAGATACAAGCAAACCCTCTCCCCCAAGCAATTAACCTACCTTGTCCTTCCCATTCACCACTTTCTGGGTCTCTTCACATCACCTGGTGATTATCTAAAGATAGTGCTGCTCACAATGGACACTTGCTCTTCCGATGGATTATAAAACCTGGAGCCAGTGCATCTTTCTCAAAAATCAAGAAGTTAATAGTATAAAGGGATAGATTTAGAAATTCTCTAGGGTACCCATTTCTTTTGTTTTTGGAAGCATCTTAATGTCTCTGTTTCTCCTCTCTACTATTGCCTGTCTTTGAGGATAAAAGAGTATGCCAGTAGTGTGTAAAATCTTATATTGTGCACAAAAATGTGCAACCTTTTTAGAAGCATATGCAGATCCATTATCTGTTTTTATTGCTTGTGGCATACCCTTAATTGCAAATGCTTGTATAAGGAATTCAGTGAATACTTGAGCTGTTTCTTTTGCTGCTGGTATTGCAAAAGTGAATCCTGAAAAGGTGTCTACTACAACATGGATTAAAACAAAACAAAACAAAAACAAAAACAAAACAAAACAAAACAAAACAAAACAAAACAAACAAACAAAAAAAGATGACCAAAAGATTTAGAATAGGTCACATCCATTTGCCAAATTTCATTGGGTCTTAAATTATGAGGATTCTTCCTGGAGGGAGCATAGGAGTGTAGAAAGGAAGGCAAGCTATACAGGCTTTTACTATGCTCCCAGCTTCCTCTCTTGTTATTCCAAATTGCAAAAGTAAAGTTTGAGCAGCCTGATGATATTTAGAATGAGATTTTGGGCTGACTAAAATAAAGAAGTATTGGCCAATATAGTTAGAAGGCTATCTGCCTTTGAATTACCATTAACAATAGGACCTGGAAGTCCACTCTGTGACTAGACATTCAAGATATAAATCTTAACTGCATGCTTTCTCAATTGCTCTTCAAGTTCTTTAAAGAGCTGATATATATATTGGAAGCAACAAATTTATTTGGACTGTGGCAATTCTTTGTACCACACTTTACTATATAAGCCAAATAAGATATTATCTTTATATATCCTTGGTAATAAGTAAGAGATAGAATGATTGCATACAATTCATTCTGCTGAGTGGACTGACAAGGAGTTCTGATTACTCTCTTTATAATTAAGTCATGAGAGTATAAGCACAAATGTTATGTTTGAATGCATCTGTAAAGATAGTCCTTTAAGAGGAACCTTAGAAATCTTTTCTTCAAGAATCCATCTCCAATTATATAATAGTGTGACTATTTTTAATGGAGACCTATGTGTAAAATTTGGAGCTGTGGCCAGTAAAATTTGCCACTCTGGGATGGTTTCAAAGCATACATTAATTTGTGCATTGGTATAAAAGGTCTATGTCTTATCAGGTTTATCCTAGATAATTGGACTGTTTGCTTAATGGCCTCTAATAAAATTCTAGCCACAAGCACCTTGTAAGGAGTAAGGCTTTTCTGGTTTTGTTGGGAGGTTCAACCACTCTATCACACTGTTTCCTTGATGAAGGGCTGCTGTGGTTGTCTCTTTTGTAGCTAATACTGATATATCCAAGGGTTTTTGAGTGACTCTTTCAATCACATTGGATAAAGCCCTTTCAAATTCTCTCAAGCCTCTTGAGATTCTTTTGTAAGCTGGCATGGTGAGTTTAAAGCACTATCTCCCCTTAAAATGTCATATAATGTTTGCAATTTATAGGTAGTCAAGACTAACAATGGACACATTCATTGGATATCTCCAATCAGTTTCTGAAAGTCATTTAAGGTGGTTAGCTTCTCTTCTCTTAATGAACATTTTTGTACTGCAAGCATCTTAGGATATATTTCATATCCTAAATATTGAAAAGGATCATGCCTTTGAATTTTTCCTGGAGCTATATGCAATTTGTACTTCCTTAGTGTTTCTATCATCTTTTGTAGACATGCTTCTAACATTTGCTCTTCAGTTACACATCCCAATATATCATCCATGTAATAATTTTGGAAATGCTTCTCTTACTAGAGTAAGAGCAGCAGCAACATACATTTGACACATAGTAGGGCTATTTTTCATTCCCTGTGGCAAAACTGCCCATTCATATCTTTTATAAGGCTCAGCTAAGTTAACACTGGGCACTGAAAATGCAAATATTTTCACATAATCCTTATATAGAGGATAGAAGGGAAACGATCTTTACTATCTATAAACCAAAGAGCCCATTCTCTAGACAACTGAGTAGGAGATGGAAGCCCAGGCTGAAGAGTTCTCAGAGTTTCCATCTGTTCATTTATTTTTCTTAAGTCAGTCAACATCCTTCATTTTCCAGATTTCTTTCTCACAACAAATACAGGGGAATTTCAAGAACTTAGAGAAGGTTCTAAGTGTCCTTGGTCAAAGTGATCTTGTACTATATCTAATAAGGCCTAAATTTTATCACTAACTAAAGGCCACTGTTCTATCCACACTTTTTTATCAGTTTTCCATTGAGTAGGAACAGGTGAGAGTGTTGGCAGTTCTTCAACAACAGCCCTGCCTAAAAAACTGAAGTACTCATTTGTAATACTAATTGTTGTAAAATGTCTCTTCCCCACATATTGATGGAGCTTTTTCCAACTATAAAAGGAGTAAAAATTCCTGTTTGGCCTTCAATATCTATCTCAAAAGGGTAACACTAATTTCAGCTGCTATTGAGCCTCCCACGCCAGACATGCTGGTGTCTGCCTTGTTCTTTCCTCTAAAGACTGTACGATCCACACCTGTGTCTACTATGCCATTTATATAGATAGTGAGCATAGGAAGGTCAACTGTAACTGCTGCAGTCTAGAATATTCCTGGATACTGTTGCTTGGAGTCAGAATCTGGGCACCTACCACCAGATTACCCATTAGTAGTCCTGTAAACCTTATGCTACTACTATTTTTGGTTGATAAGTCACACATTGTTTACTGCTTTAGAGACTGAGATATTATCTACCCATGCCCCAATTTCCCACATCAGTTTATGGATGAACACTGTTTTGTAAGTAATCTCAGGAGGTGACATGGTCAAGCTTACTATGCCTGTTGGCAAGGAGTCCATAGGCTGGAGAGGAACAGATTTCACCTCTCCAAAGATGATTGCAGTAGTCCCAGCTGCATTCAACTCTATTCTCCCCAATTGCAATCCCTTTCTCCCATTGAATTGCATCATTACTGATTGGTCATGTCTGAGTACTGACCTTCTAAAGGCTGGCTGGGTCTAGCATTGGCTGACACCATAGATCAAGTATTTTTTTTTTTGTTTAGGGTCTTGGGGCTGGGACCCCATCCTGTTTACCTGAATCAGTGTACATTCCAATGCCCAATGGAAGCCTCTGTTGGACATGGGGTTTTGGGTCTTGTTCTCCCACCCTGTTTTCTCACTCTTTCTCTATATGAACATTGAGCTTTCAGATGCCTTACTTTTACCCCACTGAAAGCATTGATGAGTCTCTCTGGAAGCCCCTTCCCAAAAATAACCCTGTCCTTCCATGTTGGGATATTGGGAAGTCTGAATCATAGCCTGGCTATAAAAGGTATTTGTGCCTACTGTGGCACATCATCTTGTGATCTTCTCTAAAGAAGCATCATTATTTACTCCTAGTATAATTATTTTACAAACCTCATTAGGATTTTCTTTAGCAAGTTGCATCATAATTTCTGTTGCTGTATTTTCACCAATAGTTCATATGAAAGCTGTCTGTAGATGTCCCACAAAATCAGCAAAGGGTTCATTTGGACCCTGTGATATTTTTGTGAAGGCCTCTCCTCTGTTCTCTTTAACCGGGAGAAAACTCCAGGCTTTGATAGAAGCAAAAACAATTTGTTCATATGCTGCTATGGGATAAATAATCTGTGCTGAAGTGTCTGCATAATAACCTACCCCTTTTAGTTGGTCACAGGTGATTGGAGTATTAATTTCATTTTACCTATTTCATTGGGCTTGTATTCTAGAGAGCTCACTATATTCAGAAAGCCACAAGTTTTGTCCAGATTCTAAGCATGACTTTGCTATATATTTCCAGTCACTGAGGGTAAAATTTTCATAAGCAAAATTCTGTAATAACATCTTAATATTAGATGATGTAGCCCCAAAACGAATGTAAGACATTTTTAGATCTTTGATAATTTGTAGATTAAAAGGAGTGTATTTTCTCCTTTATTAACCTCAAGAGTTAAGCTGTTCAATCACAGGATATATTTCTATTTTCTTTTTTTTTTTGAGGTTTACTATTTTATATTTTTTGTTTGTTTTTTAATTTTATTTTATAATTATAACATTTTTTAGACAGTACATATGCATGGGTAATTTTTTACAACATTATCCCTTGCACTCACTTCTGTTCAGATTTTTTCCCTTCCTCCCCCAACCCCCTCCCCCAGATGGCAGGCAGTCTTATACATGTTAAATATATTATAATATATTCTAGATACAATATATGTATGTAGAATTGAATTTCTTGTTGCACAGGAAGAATTGGATTCAGAAGGTAAAAACAACAGTTTACACTCATTTCCCAGTGTTCCTTTTGTGGATGTAGCTGATTCTGTCCATCACTGATCAATTGGAATTGGATTAGCTTTTTTCTATGTTGAAGATATCCACTTCCATCAGAATACATCCTCATACAGTATCATTGCTGAAGTGTATAATGATCTTCTGGTTCTACTCGTTTCACTCAGCATCAGTTGTGTAGATTTTTTTTTTTTCCAATGTGGCTTTAACATAGTCCAAGGATCCTTAGATTCGTTTCCCTGCAACTATTTTCCAGTTGTTTTTACAATGAGATATTTTACATTTTCTTCTTTTTTTTCATTTTTTAAAACTTTGTTTGATTGATTTTTGATATCTCCTTGAGTCATTTGTTTCCATTTGTCCAATTAAAAGTTTTAGTGAATTATTTTCTTCAGTCACCTTTTTTACCTCTTTTAATTTTGGCCTATAGTAATTTTAAAGGAGTTGTTTTGTTCAATAGAGCTTTTTCCTATTTAACCAATTCTATTTTAGTGAGTTTTTTCCTTTTTCCATTTAGTCAAATTTATTTTCAATAAGTTATTTAATGCAGTCACAATTCCTGTGCTTCCATTTCTAAGGCATTGTTTTTTCCTCCCAAATTTTCTTTCTTTTTTATTGTTGTTATTGTTTCATCTTTTTTTCTGATTATACATGCATATTAATTTTTAAAATACACATTTCTTTATGAATTATGTTAAGAGGAGAACATGAGTAATTTTTTTAAAAAATACGCATTTCTTTATGAATCATGTTGAGAGAAGAAATGAGAACAAAAGGGAAAAACACAGGAGAAGGAAAAAATACAGAAAAAAGAATGAACATCATATTTGGGATTTAAACTCAATCTCCATTGTTCTCTTTCTTAATTCAGATGGCATTCTCTATCCAAAGTTATTTACATTGCTTTGAATGACTGAACTACTGAAAAGAATGAAGTTTTTCATAGCTGATCATTGCACAATCTTGCTGTTACTTTGTACACTGCATTTCTGGTTCTGCTTGTTCAGCATCACAATCTTTCCAGATGTTTCTAAAATCAGCTTGTTCACCATTTTTATGCAATTATATTCCATTACTTTCATATATTACAATTTCTTCATTCATTCCCCAACTGATAGGCATCTTGTGATTTTGCAAATCTCTACTACCACAAAAAGGAGCTACTATAAATATTTTTGCACAAGTAGATCATTTCCCCTCTTCCTTGGGCTTTCCATAGGATACAAACCAGAAGTGGCACTGCTGGATGAAAAGTTATGCACAGTTTGATAGCTCTCTCCAAATTGTTCTCCAGAATGGTTGAACCATTTCACAACTTTACCAACAATGCATTATTGAGCATATTTTTACACAACATCTTCGACATTTGTTATTATATTTTCTTGTCATCTTAGGCAATCTGTGAAGTGAGAGATGGCTGCTCAGTTCTCTAATCAATAGTGATTTAAAACATTTGTTCACAAGATTTTATTTTTTTTATTTATACAAATCACAGTAAGATTTTTCCCCTCCTTGCCCTTACCCTCTCCCACAGATGTCAGGTTGACCAATACTTGTTAAATATATTAAATAATATATATGTATATATGTCTAAACAGCTATTTTGCTGTACAAAAGAAAAAAGAATCAGACTTTGAAATAGTGTAAAATTAACTGTGAAGGAAATAAAAAATGCAGGCAGACAAAAATAGAGGGATTGGGAATTCTATATAATGGTGCATATTCATCTCTCGGGTGTAGCTGGTTCAATTCATTATTGCTCTATCAAAATGGATTGGGTTCATTTCATTGTTGAACTAGGCCATGCCCATCAGAAGAGATAATCATATAGTATTGTTGTTGAAGTATATAATGATCTTCTGGTCCTGCTCATTTCACTCAGCATCAGTTCATGTAAGTCTTTCCAGGCCTTTCTGAAATCATCCTGTTGATCATTTTTTGCAGAACAAAAATATTCCATAATATTCATATGACACAATTTATTCAGCTATTCACCAGTTGATTTACATCAACTAAGTTTCCAGTTTCTGGCCACTGCAAAGAGGGCTGCCAGAAATATTCTTGAACGTATAGGTCTCTTTCCCTTCTTTAAGATCTCTTTGGGATATAAGCCCAGTAGTAACACTGCTGGGTCAAAGCGTATGCACAGTCTGATAACTTTTTCAGCATAAATCCAAATCACTCTCCAAAATGCTGGATGTAATCACAATTCCACCAACAATGTATCAGTGTACCTGTTTTCCAACATCCCCTCCAACATTGTGCATTGTCTTTTCCTGTCATTCTAGCCAATCAGACAGGTGTGTAGTGGTATCTCAGAGCTGTCTTAATTTGCATTTCTCTGATTAATAATGACTTGGAGCATTTTTTCATATGGCTAGAAATAGGTTCAATTTCTTCATCTGAGAATTGTCTGTTCATATCCTTTGACCATTTATCAGTTGGAGAATGGTTTGATTTCTTATGAATTAGAGTCAATTCTCTATATATTTTTGAAATGAGGCCTTTATCAGAACCTTTGACTGTAAAAAGTTTTCCCAGTTTATTGCTTCCCTTCTAATCTTATCTACATTAGTTTTGTTTGCATAAAATCTTTTCAATTTGATACAATTAAAATCTTCTATTTTGTGATCAATAATGATCTCTAGTTCTTTTTTGGTCATAAATTCACTCCTTTTCCACAGGTCTGAGAGGTAAACTATCCTATGTTCCTCTAATTTATTTACAGTCTCATTCTTTATGCCTAGGTCATCAACCCATTTTGACCTTATTTTGATGCATTGTGTTAAGTGTTGGTCAATGCCTAGGTTCTGCCACACTAATTTCCAATTTTCACAGCAATTTTGGTCAAACATTGAGTTCTTATCCCAAAAGCTGGAGTCTGTGGTTTGTTAAACACTAGAATATTAAAGTTATTGATTATTTTGTCCTTTGATTCTAATCTATTCCACTGATCAACTAGTCTATTTCTTACCGAATACTAAATAATTTTGGTAACCGCTGCTTCATATTATAATTTTAGATCTGGTGTACCTAGGCCACCTTCATTTGACTTTTTTTTTTATTAACTCCCTTGAAATTCTTGATCTTTTGGTTTTCAATATGAACTTTGTTGTTATTTTTTTCTAGGTCATTACAACAGTTTTTTGGGAGTATTGGTATAGCACTAAATAAATAGATTAGTTTAGGTAGTATTGTCATCTTTATTATATTTGCTCACCCTATCCAAAAGCATAATATTTGTCCAATTGGTTAAATCAGACTTGTTTTGTAGTTTTGTTCAGAAACTATATTTTCTGATTTTCCCTTGGCAGATAGATTCCTAAATATTTTATATTATCAGTAGTTACTTTAAATGGAATTTCTCTTTATAATTCTAACTGTTGGATTTTGTTAGTAATATATAAGAATGCTGATCATTTATGAATATCCTACAACTTTGCTAAAAGTGTGCATTATTTCTAATAACTTTTTAGTAAAATCTCTGGTGTTCTTTAATATACCATCATATTAAGAGCAAAGAGTCATAATTTGGTTTCCTCATTACCTACTTTTATTCCTTTAATCTCTTTTTCAACTCTTATTGCCAAAGCTAATAATTTCTAATTACTACTATTGAGTAGTAATCATGATAGTGGGCAACCTTGTTTCACTGCTGATGTTATTGGAAATAGTTCCAGTTTATCCATATTACATATGATGCTTACTAATGGTTTTAAATAGATGCTAATGATTATTTTAAGTAAAACTCCATTTATTCCTATACTCTCAAGGGTTTTTTTTTTTTTTTACTAGGAATGGATGTTGGATTTTATCAAATGATTTATCTTTATCTATTGAGAAGATCATATAGTTTTTGTTAATTTGGTTATTAATATGGCCAATTAGATTGAGAGTTGCATTCCTGGTATAAATCCTACTTGACCATGGTGTATTATCCTGGGGATGATTTTCTGTAGTCTTTTTGCTAATATCTTATTTAAGATATTAGCATCAATATTCAGTAGGGATATTGGTCAATAATTTTCTTTCTCAGTTTTCAACCTACCTGGTTTAGGTATCAGTACCATGTCTGTGTCATTAAAGGAATTTGGTAGGACCCCTTCATTTCCTATTATTTCAAATAGTTTATATAGCATTGGAGCTAACTGTTCTTTAAATGTTTGGTAGGATTCACATGTAAATCCATCTAGTGCTGGGGATTTTTTCTTAGGGGATTGATTAATAGCTTGATCTATTTCTTCTTCTGAAATGGGAATATTTAAGCAATTTACTTCCTCCTCCATTAATCTTGGAAGCCTATATTTTTGGAGGTAGTCATCCATTTCACTTAAGTTATCAAATTTATTGGCATAAAGTTGGACAAAGTAACTCATTATTTCTCTAATTTCCTATTCATTGGTGGAAAGTTCTCCCTTTTCATTTTTAAGACTAATAGTTTGATTTTAATCTCTCATTTTTCTAATCAGATTTACCAAAATTTTATCTATTTTATTGTTTTTTTTTTCATAAAATCAACTCTTAGTTTTATTAGCTTAATAGTTGTTTTTTTCTTTTTACTTTCAATATTATTAATTTCTCCTTTAAATTTTAGAATTTCAAGTTTATATTTTGATTGGGGGTTTTCAATTTGGTGTTTTTCTAGCTTTTTACGTAGTAAGCACAGTCCATTGATCTTCTCTTTCACTGTTTTACTCAAGTAACCCTCTGAAGATATAAAATTTCCCCTTTTTACTGCTTTGGCTGCATCCCACAAATTTTGGTATGATGTCTTATTGTTGTCATTATCTTGAGTTAAATTAGTAATTATGTTTATAATTTGTTTCACATTCTTTAAGATGAGATTATTTGGTTTCTAATTACTTTTTGGTCTATTTACACCTAATTTTTTTGTTGAAGATAGTTTTTTATTGCATCATGATCTGAAAAGAAAGCATTTACTATTTCTGCCTTTCTGCATTTAATTTTAAGATCTTACTATGCTAATGTATGGTCAATTTTTACATAAGTTCCATGAACTGCTGAAAAGAAAGTATACTCCTTTCTGTCACCATTCACTTTTCTGGAAAGTTCTATTACATCTAATTTTTCCTTTTTTAAAAAAATAATTTTATAATCATATTTTTGACAGTACATATGCATGAATATTTTTTACAACATAATCCCTTGTATTCATTTTTCCAAATAAACAAATTTCCAAATGTTCCCCTCCCTCCCCTAGATAACAGACAATCCCATACATATTAAATGTGTTGCAGTATAACTTAGATACAATATATGTGTGTAAATCCAATTTTATTGTTGCACATTAACCATTAGATTCCGAAGGTATAAGTACCTGGGTGAAAAGACAGTAGTGCAAAGAGTTTACATTCAATTCCCAGTGTTGCTTCTCTGTGTATAGTTGTCTCTGTCCATCATTGATCAACTGCAAGTGAATTGGATATTCTTACTATGCTAATGTTGGAGATATCCATTTCAATCAAAATATGTCTTCATACAGTATTGTTATTGGAGTGTATAGTGTTCTTGTTCTGCTCATTTCACTCAGCATCAGTTGATGCACGTCTCTCCAAACCTCTGTGTATTCACTCGGCTGTTCATTTCTTACAGAGCAATAATATTCCATAATGCTCATACACCATAATTTACCGAACCATTTTCCAATTGATGGACATCCATTCATTTTCCAGTTTCAAGCCACTACATATAGTGCTGCCACGAACATTTTGGCACATACAGGTTCCTTTTCCTTCTTTAGTGTTTCTTTTGGATATAAGCCCAGTAGTAGCACTGGTGGATCAAAGGGTATGCACAGTATAATACCTTTTTGGGCATCGTTCCAAATTGCCCTTCAGAATGGTTTGATTCTTTTGCAACTCCACCAATAATGCATCAGTGTCCCAGTTTTCCCACATCCCTCCAACATTTATCATTATCTTTTCCTGTCATCTTAACCAATCTGACAGGTGTAGTGGTATCTCAGAGTTGTCTTAATTTGCATTTCTCTGATCAGTAGTGATTTGGAACACTCTTTCATATGAGTGGATATTGCTTCAATTTATCCTCTGAAAATTGTCTGTTTATATCCTTTGACCATTTATCAATTGGAGAATGGTTTGATTACTTATAAATTAGAGTCAGTTCTCTATATATTTTGGAAATGGGGCCTTTATCAGAACCTTTAATTGTAAAAATATTTTCCCAATTTATTACTTCCCTTCTAATCCTGTTTGCATTTGTTTTATTTGTACAAATGTTTTTTAATTTGATGTAATCAAAATCTTCTATTTTGTGATCAATAATGATCTCTCATTCTACTTTGGTTAATCTAGGAAGCCTATATTTTTAGAGGTAGTCATGCATTTCACTTAAGTTATCAAATTTATTGGCATAAAGTTGGGCAAAGTAACTCATTATTTCTCTGATTCCCTCTTCATTGGTGGAAAGATCCCCCTTTTCATTTTTAAGAATAACACTTTGATTTTCCTCTTTCCGTTTTCTGTCAAATTTACCAAAGTTTATTTATTTTATTGGCTTTTTCATAAAACCAACTCTTAGTTTTATTTATTAATTGAATATTGTTTTTACTTTCAATATTATTGATTTCTCCATTTAATTTTAGAGTTTCAAGTTTAGTTTTTGGTTGGGGGTTTTTAATTTGGTCTTTTTCTAGCTTTTTAAGTTGTAGGAGCAATTCATTGATCTTCTCTTTCTCTATTTTATTGAAGTAAGCCTCTGAAGATATAAAATTTCCCCTAATTATCACTTTCGCTGCATCCCACAAATTTTGCTATGATGTCTCATCATTGTCATTATCTTGGGTGTAATTATTAATTGTTGCTATAATTTGCTGTTTCACCCAGTAATTCTTTAAGATGAGATTATTTAGTTTCCAAATTACTTTTTGGTCTATTTATCTATAACTTCTTGTTGAATGTAGTTTTTTTTTTTTTCATTGTGATCTCAGAAGAAGGCATTTACTATTTCTTCCTTCCTGCATTTAATTTTGAGATCTTTATGTCCCAATATATGGTCAATTTTTGTATAGTTTCCATGAACTGCTGAGAAAAAGTATACTCCTTTCTATCACCATTCAGTTTTCTCCAAATATCTATCATATCTAGTTTTTTTTTTTTTTAATGTTCTATTTACCTCTTTAATTTCTTTCTTATTTGTTTTATGGTTTGATTTATCTAATTCTGAGAGTGCAAGATTGAGATCTCCCACTATTATAGTTTTGCTGTCTATTTTGTCTTGCAACTCTCTTAACTTCTCCTTTAGGCAGTTAGACACTATACCACTTGGTGAATATATGTTTACTATTGATATGGGTTCATTGCCTATGCTACCTTTTAGCAGGATATAGTTTCCTTCCTTATCTCTTTTAATTAGATCAATTTCTGCTTTTGCTTGAACTTAGATAGCAATGACTATCCCTGCTTTTTTTGGCTTCAGCTGAAGTATAATAGATGCTGCTCCAACCTTTTACCTTTATTCTGTATGTATCTCCCTGCTTTAAATGTGTTTCCTGTAGACAACATATTGTAAAATTCTGACTTTTTATCCAGTCTGCTATCCACCTCCCTGTAATGGGAGAGTACATCCTATTCACATTTACAGTTAAAATTTCTAATTCTGTATTTCCTGCCATCATATTATCCCCTGATTATGCTTTTTTTCCCTTGTCCCCCCTGAACCCCTTCCCCAGTATTGAATTTATGGACCCCACTTGTGATGCACAGCCCTCCCTTTTTAGTATCCCTCCCCCCCTCCTTTTAAGTCCCTTCCCCTTTCTTGTACCATTCCCTTATTTCCCTTTTCCTTTTCCCTTTTCCTCTCCCCCCTTATAATGAAGTGAGAGAGAATTCTCTGAAAAACAAATGTGTCAATTATTTACTCTTTGAGCCTACTCTGCTGAGAGTAAGAATCACACAATATTTCTCCCCCTCTCTAATTTCCCTCAGATGTGGTAAGTTTTCTATGCCTCTTCCTGGGATGTAGATTCCCTCTTTTTATCTCTCCTTTCCCTTTTTCTGATACTATCCCCTTCCCTTTACTACTTCCCTTTTTATGTTATATCAGTAAAATCAAATTATCCATGTGGACTTTCTGTATATCCACAACAGAGACGCAGTTCTCAAGAGTTCTTTATATATTTTTCTGCTTCTCTTGTGTCTTGTGGATGTAGATCAAATTTTTTTGTTTAAGTCTGTTTTTTTTTTTTCTTTTTTCTTTTTTTCTTAGAAGCAAATGGAATTCCTCTGTTTCATTAAATGTTTACCTTCTTCCAAGGAAGAAAATGCTAAACTTAGCTGGGTCATTTATTCTTGGTTGCAGTCCTAGTTCTTTTCCCTTTCAGAATATCATGTTCCAGGCCCTTTGATCCTTTAATGTGGAGGCAGCCAGATCTTGAGTGACCCTTATTGTGGCACCTTGATATTTGATTTTTTTTTCCTAGCTGCTTACAATATTTTTTTCCTTTGTTTAATAGTTCTGTAGCTTAGCCACACTGTTCTGTGGAGTTCTTTTTTTAGGGCCTTTTTCAGAAGGTGCTCGATGAATTATTTCAATGCCTATTTTCCCTTTTGTTTCTATTATCTCTGTACAAGTCTTGATGATTTCCTTTTCTATTGAAATTCCAGATTCTCTTTGGCTGGTAAGTTGTGCTTCTAATCCTTGCGGTTTTTATCAGTCCAGTGTTATTTTTGAGGCTGATTTAACTAGGTTGGTATTGAGGGTAGCAGGGAGCTTAGAAATTCGCGTGTATCTTCTCTGCCATCTGCCCTAGTCAATGTATATTTCTAAATATAACCCTAATAGATTGGATTTTTGGCCTCTTCAAGCATTAGATTACTATGACAATTTGTCACTGTGTATTCTGTATTTTATCTATTTCACTCATCCACCACTTTACTTCTTAAATTGTTTATATGATTACTACCATATGCCATGATTTGAAATCTAGTTCTTAATACTTCCAGGGGTGGAGCCAAGATGAGGATGATGGCACACATTTCATTTATTAGAATTAATTTCATACAGTACATATGCATGGATAATTTTTACAACATTATCCCTTGTACTCACTTCTGTTCCAAATTTTCCCCTCTTTCCCTCTACTCCCTCCCCTAGATGGCAGGCAGTCACATACATGTTAAATATGTTATAGTGTATCCTAGATACAATATATGTGTACAGAACTGAATTTCTTGTTGCACAGGAAGAATTGGATTCAGAAGATATAGATAACCTGGGACAAAAAACAAAAATGCAAACAGTTTACACTCATTTCCTAGTGTTCCTTCTCTGGGTGTAGCTGATGCTGTTCATCATTGATCAATTCGAACTGAATTAGATCTTCTCTTGTTGAAGACATCCACTTCCATCAGAATGCATCCTCATACAGTATTGTTGTTGAAGTGTATAATGATCTCCTGGTTCTGCTCAATTCACTCAGCATCATTTCATGTAAGTGTCTTAAAGGATGGCACTCATTTCTTTCTGACCTTCTCCTACAACCCTCAGATTAATTACCAAATGCAGCCTCTTCATTATCTCTGGACTAGAAGAACCCACAAATACTGGGAATGCAAAAAATTATCAAGAGAACATAATTCCAAAGATTGCCAGAAAAGGTCTGTTTCAATTGGAAATGGCAGGGAGGCAGCCAGCACAAGTAGCTGAGCATAAAAGCCAATGAAGACAGCTCAGAGTCCCAAAGTAGTGCAGACTCCACAGGGTGGTTCATACTCCAAGTGGAGTAGAATCTACAGGAGGAAACAGAGCAGAAAAGTCTGTTTCAATAGGAAATGTGACGGAGGCATTTGAGCACAAGCAGCTGAGCACAAATACCAGCACAGATAGCACAGAGGCCAAGGCTGGTACAGACTCCATGTGGGAGAGAATCATTGGAGAAAAATCTAGAGTGGCATTGGTGGATTTTCTGCCCTGGCTTCAAGCCAGTAGATTTGCAGAGAAGTTAGAAAACATCCAACATAAACAGAAAGGTAAATAGTGAATCCAGATATGCCAGAATCTCACCTGTCCACACCCATCCAGCACTGAAAGTGAATCCGCACTGACCTAGTGAAGCTTCAGCAACTTAGAGGAAGCTTAGAAATACCCCCCACACACACACCACACACACATTCACCATGACTTTAACATGTTTTTGAAAGATGAATAAAAAAGTAAAGAAAACTCTGATGATAGATTAAAATCCAAACTTAAAATCCTAAAAACAAAAGAAGAGATCAATAAAATTGAAACTTAAAAAAAAAAAAAAACCAAAACAAACAAACAAAAAACTATTGAATAAATAAATAAAACTCAGAATTGGTTTTATAAAAAACCCAACAAAATAGATAACATTTTAGTTAATTTGATTAGAAAAAGTAAAGAGGAAAATCAAATTGTTAGTCTCAAAACTGAAAAGGGAGAACTATCAACTAGTGAAAAGGAAATTAGAGCAGTTAGTAGGAGTTACTTTGCACAATTTTATGCCAATATAGTTGACAACCAAAGTGAAATAGAGGAATGCCTAAATATAGATTTCCCAGATTAACAGAATTGGAAATAAATTACTTAAATTGACCCATTTTAGCTATTAATCAACTCCCTAAAAAAATCCCCTGGACCAGATGGATTTAGATGTGAGTTCAACCAAACATTTAAACAGCAATTAACTTCAATACTATACAAACACTTTGGAAAAATAGAGAATGAAACACTATTTTAAAATTCCCTTTATGACAAAGACATGGTACTGATACCTAAACCAGGTAGGACAAAAACAGAGAAAGAAAATTATGGATCAATTATCCTAATGAATATTGATGCAAAAATCTTAAAATAAATATTAGCAAAAAGATTACAGAAAATCAACCCCAGGATAACAAACCATGATCAAGTAGGATTTATACCAAGAATGCAGGTCTGACTAAATATTAAGAAAACTATTAGCATAATTGATTACATTAACCAACAAACAAACAAACATGATTATCTCAATACATGCAGAAAAAGCATTTGATAAAATCCAACACCCATTCCTATTAAAAACACTAGCGAGTATAGAAATAAGTGGATTTTTCCATAAAATAGTCAGTAGCATCTATTTAAAACCATCAGCAAGATCATATGTAATGGGGATAAACTGGAAACATTCCCAATAAGATCAGGGTTGAAACAAGTGCCCACGATCACCATTACTTTTTGATATTGTAGTAGAAGTGCTAGCTTTAGAAATAAGAGAAGAAAAAAAGATTAAATGAGAGTATTTAATTAATGAGAAAATCAAATTATCAGTCTTTGCAGTTGATGTGATGGTATACTTAAAGAACCCTAGAGAATCAACTGGAAAAACTACTAGAAACAATTCACAACTTTAGCAACATTGCAGGATATGAAATAAATCCACATAAATCATCAGCATTTTATACATCACTAACAAAATCCAACAGCAAGAGATACAAAGAGAAATTCCATTAAAATCTATATGCCAATGGAAAGTCAAGAACTAGATGAGCAAAACTACAAAACAGTATCCATACAAATAAAGTTAAATCTAAGCAATTGGAAAACTATCAAGTGCTCTTGGATAGTTCATGCAAATATAATAAAGATGACAATGCTCCCTCAAGTAATCTTTTATTTAGTGATTTATGAATAAAACTCTCAAAAATCTATTTTACCAAAATTGCAAAAATAACAACAAAATTGATCTGGGAGGACAAATGTTTAAAAATTTCAAAGAAATTAATGAAGAGAAAATCAAATGAAAGTGGCCAACTATACCAACTCTAAAACTATATTATAAAGCAGTAGTCATCAAAACTATTTGGTACTGGCTAAGAAAAAAGAAGTTGATCACTAGAGCAGGTTAACTTCACAGAACAAAATAATCAATGACTATAGCAATCTTGCATTTGACAAACCTGACAGCCCCAACTTTTGGGATAATAATTCACTATTTGACAAAAACTTCTGGGAAAATCAGAAACTAGTATGGCAAAAAGTAGGCATAGTCCCACACCTAACATCATATACCAAGATAAGGTTGAAATGGGTTCATGAATAATCTGGACATAAAGAATGACATTATAAACAAATTAAAAGAACATAGGATAGTTTGCTTCTCAGATTTGTGGAGGAAGAAGGAATTTCTGACCAAAGAAGAGCTAGAGATCATTATTGACCACAAAACAAATAATTTTTGGGTATATTAAGTAAAAGTTAAGTATTGTACAAACAAAACCAATGCAGACAAGATTAGAACATAAGCAATAAAATGCAAAAACACTTTTTTTATATTCCAAGGTTCTGATAAAGGTCTTATTTCTTTTCTAAAGGTCTTATTTCTAAATATATAGAGAATTGATTCAAATTTATAAATTGTTCAAGCCATTCTCGAATAGATTAATGGTCAAAGGATATGGACAGATAATTTTCAGTGGAAGAAATTCAAAGTTATTTGTAGTCACATGAAAAGGTGCTCCAAATCAGTACTGATCAAAGAAATGCAAATTAAGGTAACTTAGAGATACCACTACACATCTTTCAGGTTGGCTAAGATGAATGGAAAAGGTAATGATAAATGTTGCATGGGATATGGGAAAACTGGGGCACCAATACATTGTTGATGAGACTGTGAACAGATCCAACCATTATGAAGAGCCGATTGGAATTATGCTCAAAAAGATATCAACTGTGCCTACCCTTTGTCCCAGCAGTGTTTCTACTGGGATTATAGCCCAAAGAAATTTTAAAGGAAGGTAAGAGACCCACATGTGCAAATATGTTTGTGGCAGCCCTTTTTATAATGGCAAGAAATTGGAAAATGAGTGGATACACATCAATTGGAGAATGGCTTAATAATGCTATGGGATATTGTTCTTCTATAAGAGTTGACCAGCAGCATGATTTCAGAGAGGCTGATGACACTTACATGAACTGATTCTAAGTTAAATGAGCAGAACAAGGAGATCATTATACATGGCAACAACAAGAGTATATGATGATCAGTTCTGATGGACTTGGCTTTCTTCAACAATAATAGGATTTAAACCAGTTCCACTTGTTCAATAATGAAGAAATCCATCTACACCCAGAGAGAGAACTGTGTGGAACGCAGTATAGCATTCTCACTCTCTCCGTGGTTATTTGCTTGCATTTTGTTTTTGTTTTTGTTTTGTTTTGTTTTGTTTTGTTTTCTCAGTTTTTTTCTTTTTCTTCCTTCTTGAACTTATTTGTGCAGCAAGACAACTATATAAACATGTATACATGTATTTTATTTAACATGTATTTCAACATATTTAAAATTTATTGGATTCCCTTCCATCTAGGGGAGAAGTTGGGTGGAAAGAGGTGAAAATTTAAATAAAAGGTTTTGCAAGGGTCAATGTAGGAAAAATCACCCATGCATATGCTTTGCAAATAAATGCTTAAATAAATAAATTAATTAAAAAAATAATTCTAGTCTTTCTAGGCTATTTTTTATTCCATTGATTCTTTTGATATTCTTAGCCTGCTGTTCTTCCAGATGTATTTTATTATTTTTTTCAAGCTGTATAAAATATGTCTGATACTGACATTAGTATGGAAATGGATAAATAAATTAATTGAGGGAGAATTTTCAGTTTTATTATATTGGTTTAGGCTATATATGACCAACCAATATTTCTTCAATTATTAAAGTCTGCTTTATTTTGAGGAAAGTGTTTTGTAATTATTTTTATGTAGTCCCTGAGTTTGTCTTGGCTGATACACTTGACTGATACACTGAAATTATTTGTTCTTTAAATGTTTAATAAAAATTTGCTTTCAATTTCATCTGGGTCCTGCATTTTATTTTTTCTTTTGGAATTCATTTAATGATTTTTCACTTTACTTTTCTGATATTGAAGAAATTAATTTAATATTTAATATTCCTAAAAAAGACATAAAGTACTGTGAGCCTAACACACACACACACACACACACACACACACACACACACACACACACACACATATATATATATATATATATATATATATATATATATATTATATAAAAGGTAATTTCAATAGGAATATTTAGTATCAAGGGAATCAGGAGATGTCATATGCCTTGTTATGACTTGAACTTAAGTTGAATAAAAGGAAACTAAAGAAACTAAGATATTTGAGAGAACTGTCACTGCAAAAGCAGGGACTGAGTATATGCAGTATATACCTTATCAGATTATGAGCAGTCTGGTGGCTTAGTAGATGGTGTGCAAGTCTTAAAGTAAGATCAGAATTCAAATCCCTTCTCAGAAATTTGGAACTATGATAAAAAAAAAAAAAGTTATCAAACTGTGCATTCTCTTTGATCTAGAAATGTTTCTACTGGGCCTATATCCCAAAGAGATCTTAAAGAAGGGAAAAGGAACCACTTGTGCAAAAATATTTTGGGAGAGACTACAGAAAGTAAGACCACTTAAATGGCTATGTTAATACTATAGGCAATAGATAATTATAACAGCCACTAGGGTGGGGACAATTTAAATGGAGAGAAGAGATCATATATGAAAGATACAGTAAAATGTGAAATCAGAACATTTTGATAATGAAGATCATATAGGTGTTGCAAATATTGGTGATAGCAAAGAACATAGTTCCATGCAGCAAAAATAGGATAAATGGAAAACTTAGTGGGACGTGAAAACTGGAAGGGAGCAGTTGACTTGATTATCTCTAAACTCTTTTCCAAATCTACTTTCAAATATATCTAATATATCCTCATTTTTTTGTAATTGCTCTGAATATTCTTCTTCTAAAAATCAGTTTTAATAGTGAAGAGACTGATCTATATAGTCGTTATTTTAAAGTTTGGATTATAAAGTTCAGGATTGGATATTGTTTCCATTACTTTGTAATCTATAAAGCAAAAAAATTGAAATTATGAATCTCAAATTGCATATAATATGTGATAAATAAAGTCCAATTATCTGATCTTATATAATTTCAAATAACTTCATCTCATGTTTTTTATTGTTATTCCTATTATCTTAGTAAAAAGAATTAGAGTGCTGTATCATCCTGATTACACTGAGTGAACTTCATTTTTCAAAAGTTATGTAGTAACTGACACAAGCATGTAAGTGAATTTGCTCAACTCTGACATTTCCTCAACAAGGACATGATATTAACCTCCCATAGAATAAAATAGTTCCACCCAATTTCCCAGAATGACTTCTTAATTTAATTGGGCATTTGAAGTGCATTTATGTATAGAGAAAGCAGTAGCATAGCATTATCTGAAAGGAGGCAACTACTTATAGATTAAAATGTTTAAAGTCAAAAAAGAACATAAGAACAATATTGACTCAACTGAAGAAGGTTAAATAAAAACTGTTACACAATAACATAAAGCTAGAAATCATTGCAATCAAAATGAAGTACAGAGTTTAATGTTGTGTAAGTATGTTTCTGCTCAAGTCTATTCAAGAAGCAATGGCCTGAGACATCTTTAGTAAAGAATAATGAAGTGTGAATTGTATCTCAAACTCATTTTGTGATTCCAGGAAAATAATTTAGCTTCTCTCTATGGAAATTTTCTTATTTACCAATTTAGAATGATAAAGATATATTTATCTTAAACGTTTATTGTAAGAATCAAACAATTCAAAGTATTTACCAAATCCTAAAATATTCTATGCCATCACTCTATAAGGAAAGCAGCTCATATATTTCAAAAATTGACATCATTATTCTTAATAACATCTTCTGAATAATGCAAATGTAAATTGCTAGAAACTGTGGAAAATTAATGATAGTTTTGTATAAAGTATGGTGAGCAGCACAGAGTAGCTCAGGACAAAAAGTTTCATTGTTTTGATCACCCTCTTATCTTTCCATGATATTGCATTCTTCTGAAAAACAGAGAATAAGAATAAAAATAAGAATTTTAGCCCTATTATTCTAAATATTTTAAATATTGACTTGGAACTTTGCTTTATATTACAAATTTAATAAACTTTTCTGTGAAAATGGTTACATATATGTATATGTATACATATACACACATATAACATGTATATATTAATACATTTCTGCATGTGTATATAATACATATATGTATGTACACATATGTTTTCATATATATAGATAGATAGATAGATATAGATATAAACATTTATCTATATCTATATATATATGAATGTGGGGCGTATGAGATTGTCATAAACAACTAGAATCTTTAGCATTAGGATTTGCCAAGTCCTTTTCAGGCCTACTCTTTAAGTTTTGGTATCGACCTTCATTTAGTTTTCCCCTATGACTCCAAGCAGGTGTAGTGGCCACATCCAGTAAAACTGTCTCAATAGATAAGCTAAACCAGATTGAAGGTAATTTAAAAGATTCATACCAATTGATGAGGAAGACATATTTCTAGCCAAACATGTAAAATCTCCCCCAGAACCCTCCCACACAAAAGTAAAATGGGAAGATAGAACAGTTCATTCCACTGACCATAAAAATGACTAAAACAGGCATTGTGGAGGATTTTTAGGGGAAAAACAGTTTAATAAATCTAAATATCACATTGACCATGTATTATAGTATATGTTTATTCTAATCCTATTGTCCCCTATGTTTACAATGAAGGGAAAGAACATGGATTTTTCTTTTGAGAAAATTAGAGCAATAAATAAGAGTTATTTTGTTCAATCTATCCGAATAAATTTGATAATCTAAAGGAAATGGAGAAATATCTACAAATAAATAAATTATTTAAATAGTATCATTTTAAAAAAGAAGAAAGAGAACAAGCTATTAATCAACTCCCTAAGAAAAAAAAATTTCCAGGGCCAGATGGATTTATGTGTGAATTTTACCAAACATTTAAATAATGATTAATTCTGATACCATATAAATTATTTGAAAAAATAGGGAAGATAGAAAAGCACCAAATTCCTTTTATGAGACAGATATGGTGCTGATAGCTAAATCTGGGGGAGAGAAATCAGAGAAAAAATTATTGACCAATTTCCCAAAGGAATATTGATGCAAAAATATTAAATAAAATGTCAGCAAAGAGATTACAGAAAATCATCCCCAGGATAATACACCAGGTCAAGTAGGATTTTGACCAGGACGGCAAGGCAGGTTCAATATTAGGAAGACTATTAGTAAAATTGACTATGTCAATAACAACATTAACAAAAACCATATGATAATCCCAGCATATGTAGAAAAAGCATTATAAATTCCAACACCTATTCCTATTAAAACACAATAAAGTATTGGAATAAATGGACTTTTCCTTAAAATCATCAGTTGCACTTAAAAAGCTAGAAAAAGACCAAATTAAAAACCTCCAATAAAATACTAAACTTGAAAATCTAAAATTAAAAGGAGAAATTAATATCAAAAGTAAAAATAATATTGAACTAATAAATTAAACTAAGAGTTAGTTTTATAAAAAAACAAAACAAAACAAAACAAAAGAATAAAATAGATAAACCTTTGGTAAATCTGATTAGAAAAAGGAGAGAGAGAAATCAAATTGTTAGTCTTAAAAATGAGGAGGAAATTAAAGAAATAATGTGTTATTTTGCCCAACTTTATGCCAATAAATTTGATTACCTAAGTGAAATGGATGACTACCTTCAAAAATATAGGCTTTTCAGATTAACAGAGGAGCAAGTAAATTGCTTAAATAATCCCATTTTATAAAAAGAAATAGAACAAGCTATTAATCAACTCCTTAAGAAAAAATCTCCAGGACCAGATGGATTTACAGGTGAATTCTACCAAACATTCAAAGAACAATTAGTTCCAATGTTTTATAAATGATTTGAAAAAATAGGGAATTAAGGAGTCCTACCAAATTCCTTTTATGATACAGACATGATACTGACACCCAAACTAGGTAGGTTGAAAACAGAGAAAGAAAACTATAGACCAATCTCCCTAATAAATATTGATGCTAAAATCTTAAATAAGATATTAGCAAAAAGACTACAGAAAATCGTCCCCAGGATAATACATCATGATCAAATAGGATTTATATGAGGAATGCAGGAATGCAGGCAAATATCAGTATAATTGGCCATATTAATAATCAAATTAACAAAAACCACATGATCATCTCAATAAAGAAAAAGCATTTGATAAAATCCAACATCCATTTTTATTAAAAGCACTTGAGAGTATATGAATAAATGGACTTTTCCTTAAAATAATCGGTAGCATCTATTTAAAACCATCAATAAGCATCATATGTAATGGGGAAAGATTGCAACCATTCCCATTAAGATTAGGGTTGAATCAAGGTTGTCCACTATCACCATTACTACTCAATATTTAATTAGAAATGCTGGCTTTGGCAATAAGAGTGGAGAAAGAGATTAAAGGAATTAGAGTAGGTAATGATGAAATCAAATTATCACTCTTTGCTGATGGTATACATAGAGAACACCAAAGATTCAACGAAAAAGGTAATAGAAATAATCGACACCTTTAGCAAAGTTTCAGGATACAAAATAAACCCACATAAATCATCAACATTCTTATATGTCACTAACAAAATCCAACAGTTAGAGTTACAACAAAAATTCCATTTAAAGTAATTACAAATACTATAAAATGTTTAGGAATCTATATGCCAATGGAAAATCAGAAACCATATGAACAAAACTACAAAACACTTTCCACACCAATTAAGTCTGATCTAACCAATTGGAAAAATATTAAATACTCTTGGATAGGGTGAGTAAATGTAGTAAAAATGACAATACTACCTACACTAATCTATTTATTTAGTGCTACACCAATCAGACTCCCAAAAAAACCTATTTTAATGATCTAGAAAAAGTAACAATAAAGTTCATATGGAAAAACAAAAGGTCAAGAATTTCAAGGTAATTAATGAAAAAAAAATAATAATAAATGAAGGTGACCTAGCTGTTCCAGATCTAAAATAATATTATAACGCAGCTGTTACCAAAACCATTTGGTATTGGTTAAGAAATAGACTAGTTGATCAGTGGAATAGGTTACATCCAAAGGACAAAATAATCAATAACACTAATAATGTTGTGTTTGACAAATGCAAGGACCCCAGCCTTTGGGATAAGAACTCAAAATTCCTGGGAAAATTGGAAATTATTATGGCACAAACTAGGCATTGACCCACACTTAATACCGTATACCAAGGTCAGGCCAAAATGGGTTCATGATCTAGGAATAAATAATGAGATTATAAATAAATTAGAGGAACATTGGATAGTTTAACTCTCAGACCTGTGGAAGAGAAATGAATTTATGTCCAAATAAGTACTAGAGATCATTATTAATCACAAAGTAGAAAACTTTGATTATATCAAATTGAAAGGTTTTTGTACAAATAAATCTAATGCAGACAAGATTATAAGGGAAACAATAAACTGGAAAAACATTTTTACAGTCAAAAGTTCAGATAAAGGCCGCGTTTCCAAAATTTATAAAGAATTGACTCTAATTTATAAGAAATCAAGCCAATCTTCAATTGACCTATGGTCAAAGGATATGAACAGACAATTCTCAGATCAAGAAATTGAAACTGTTTCTACTCATATGAAAAGATGCTCCAAGTCATTATTAATCAGAGAAATGCAAATTAAGACAACTCTGAGATACCACTACACACCTGTCAGATTGGCTAGAATGACAGGGAAAGGTAATGCATAATGTTGGAGGGGATGTGGGAAAACAGGGACACTGATACATTGTTGGTGGAATTGTGAATACATTCAGCCATTCTGGAGAGCAATTTGGAACTATGCTCAAAAAGTTATCAAACTGTGCATACCCTTTGACCCAGCAGTGTTGCTACTGGGCTCGTATTCCAAAGAGACCTTAAAGAAGGAAAGGGACATGTATGTGCAAGAATGTTTGTGACAGCCCTCTTTGTAGTGGACAGAAACTGGAAACTACGTGGATGTCCATCAATCGCAGATTGGCTGAATAAATTGTGGTATATGAATATTGTGTAATATTATTTTTCTGTAAGAAATGACAAACAGAATAATTTCAGAAATGCCTGGAGAGACTTACATGAACTGAGGCTTAGTTAAATGAGCAGGACCAGGAGATCTCTGTATACTTCAACAACAATACTATATAATGATCAATTCTAATCATTTTCAAAAATGAGATGAATCAAATCAGTTCCAATAGAGCAGTAATGAACTGAACCAGCTACACCCAGCAAAAGAACTCTAGGAGATGATTATGAACCACTACATAGAATTCAAAGTTCCTCTAATTTTGTCTGCCTGTATTTTGGATTTCCTTTACAGGTTAATTTTACACTATTTCAAAGTTTGATTCTTTTTGTACAACAAAATAACTGTTTAGACATGTATACATATATTGTATTTAGTTTATAGTCTATCATATTTAACATGTATTGGTCAATCTGCCATATGGGGGGGAGGGAACGAGAGGAAAAATTAGAACAAAAGGTTTGGTAATTGTCAATGTTGTAAAATTATCCATGCATACATATGGTAAATAAAAACTATTAATATAAAAAAGAAAAAAAAAGAAGATATATTTTAAAAATGGTCAGTTGCATGTATTTAAAACCAACACCATGCATCTTATGTAATGCAGATAAAGTAGAACCATTCCTGATTTCATCAGGACTTAAACAAGGCTACACACTATCACCTTTACTATTCAATATTGTATTAGAAATATTAGCTTTGGCAGTTAAAGAAGAAAAAGTGATTAAAGGAATTAGAATATGTAATGAGGAAAGCAAATTATCACTCTGTGCTGATGATAAGATGGTTTACTTAGAGAACCCTAAATAATCAACTAAAAATTACCAGAAACAATTCACATTTTTTAGCAAAGTTGCAAGATAAAATGTAAATACACATAAATCATCAGCATTTTATATATTGGCAACAAAGTCCAGAAATAAGAGATACAAGAAATTCCATTTAAAATAACTGTCTATTAACTCTGAGACACCACTACAGACCTGTCAGATTGGCTAGAGTGATAGGGAAATGTAATGCAGAATGTTGGGAGGGATGTGGGAAAACAGGGACACTAATACATTGTGGGTGGAACTGTGAATACATACAGTCATTCTGGAGAGCAATTTGGAACTACTCTCAAAAATTATAAAACTGTGCATACCCTTTGACCCAGCAGTGTTGCTACTAGGTTTGAATCCCAAGGAGATTTTAAAGAAGGGAAAGGACCAGTATGTGCAAGAATGTTTGTGGCAGTCCTCTTTGTGATGACCAGAAACTGGACAGAAACCTCCCGTGGAGCAGAAGGGCAAAAGCTCGCTTGGAGCTGGAGGAGATTCAATAAGAAGACTCTGCATTGCATCAGGCTTGACGGGGCTCCCTGCAGGAAGGGAAGTCACTTCTCTGGACAAGAGTTAACAGCAACTGCCTGGAGACAACGGTTCGTTACAGGAAGAAGAATCTGTCGGAGAGATTTGAGTAGACACAGCAGATCTCTTCCCAGAGAGTGATCCGGCAGCTTCTAGAGACGACAGCTCGCTACAATTGGCACCCAACGTGGGGCAAGGACTTTTGCTTATCCTGACAAGAGGAGCTAGACCAGACCTTTGCATGTAGTGGTATCTCAGAGTTGTCTTAATTTGCATTTCTCTGATCAGTAGTGATTTGGAACACTCTTTCATAAGAGTGGATATGGTTTTAATTTCATCATCTGAGAATTTTCTGCTCATATCCCTTGACCATTTATCAATTGGAGAATGGTTTGGTTTCCTATAAATCAGGGTCAGTTCTCACTTAGTAATCCTAACAAACAAGGATACTGTATGAGAGTGTATTCTGATGTAAGTGGATATCTTAGACAAAGAGAAGATCCAACTCAGTTCCAATTGATCAATGATGGACAGAATCAGCTACACCCAGAGAAGGAACACTGGGAAATGTATGTGGACTACTTGCATTTTTGTTTCTTTCCCCAGATTATTTTTACCTTCTGAATTCAATTGTTCTTGTGCAACAAGATAATTGTACAGATCTGCACACATATATTATATATAGGATCTACTTTAACATGTTTATCATATATAAGACTGCCTGCCATCTAGCTGAGTAGGTAGAAGGAGGGAAAAGAAAAGTTGGAACATAAGTGAGTGCAAGAGACAATGTTGTAAAAAATTACCCATGCAAATGTTCTGTCAATAAAAAGCTATATATTTTTAAAAACTGCCTATATTATAAAATATTAAGAATATATCTGTCAAATAAAAGTTAGAAACTCTATGAATAAAACTACAAAACACATTCCACACAAATAATTCCAGATCTAATCAATTGGAAAAATATCAAAAGCTCATAGATAGAATGAGTAAATATAGTAAATATGACAATACTACCTAAATTAATCCACTTATTGATTGCCATATCAATCAAACACCCAAAAATATTTTACAGACCTAGAAAAAATAATAAGACCATCTGGTCTTGTCAAGAAAAAAAGGTCAATAATTTCAAAGCACTAAGAAGCATTAAAATAAGTCAAAAATACTAAGTCCTGACTAGATTGTTTGAATCTTACTCTCATCACAGTAGGCTACAAGAGTAAATAATTGACATATTTGTTTTCAGAGAATTCTCTCTCACCTCACTATAAGGGGATAGAGGAAAAGGGAAAAGGAAAAGAGGAATAAGGGAAGGGTACAAGAAAGGGGAAGGGACTTAAAAGAAGGGGGAGGGATACTAAAAAGGGAGGGCTGTGCATCACAAGTGGGGTCCATAAATTCCATACTGTGGAAGGGTTTCGGGGGGAAAAGGGAAAAAAAGCATAATCAGGGGATAATATGATGGCAGGAAATACAGAATTAGTAATTTTAACTGTAATATGAATGGGATGAACTCTCCCATTAAACAGAGGTGGATAGACTGGATCAAAAGTCAGAACCCTACAATATTTTATTTACAGGAAATACATTTAAAGCAGAGAGATACATGCAGAGTAAAAGTAAAAGTTTGGAGCAGAATCTATTATGCTTGAGGTAAAGACAAAAAAACAGGGGTAGCCATCCTTATCTGAGATCAAGCAAAAGCAGAAATCAATCTAATTAAAAGAGATAAGGGAGGAAACTATATCCTGCTAAAAGCTAGCATAGACAATGAAGCCATATCAATACTAAACATATATGCACTAAGTGGCATAGTATCTAACTTCCTAAAGGAGAAAAGGACCTGTATGTGCCAAAATGTTTGTGGCAGCCCTTTTCATAGTGGCTAGAGAATGGTTGGGTAAATTATGGTATATGAATTTATGGAACATTATTGTTCTGTAAGAAATGGCCAGCAGGAGGAATACAGAGAGGCTTGGAGAGACTTAAATCAACTGTTTCTGAGTGAAATGAGCAGAACCAGAAGATCACTATACACTTCAACAACAATACTGTATGAGGATGTATTCTGATGGAAGTGGAAATCTTCAGATTGGCTAAAATGATAGAAGTGGATATCTTCAACATAAAGAATATCCAACTCATTTCCAGTTGATCAATGATGGGCAGAAGCAGCTACACCCAGAGAAGGAACACTCGGAATTGAATGTAAACTGTTAGCACTACTGTTTTTCTACCCAGGTTACTTATACCTTCAGAATCCAATTCTCAATGGTCAACAAGAAAATTGGATTTACACATATATATTGTATCTAGGTTATACTGTAACACATTTAATGTGTATGAGATTGCCTGTCATATAGGGGAGGGAGTAGAGTGAGAGAGGGGAAAATTTGGAAAAATGAATACAAGGGATAATGTTTTAAAAAATTAATCATGCATATGTACTATCAAAAAAATTTATAATTATAAAATTAATAAAAAAAGAAATGTTTTTGATGCAAATATATTTTGAATGATCTTGGTATTTTTGTTGATTACAGTTTTAATATTTGTTAGTTATTAGAATGATATATAAACATATATATTTATATACACAAAACACACGCACATTAGGATATGTATTCATGTAGTATATGTATAAAATATCATGTATGTATCCACAGATAGATAGATAGATATATATATATATATATATATATATATATATATATATATATATATATATAACACATAAACAACTCATGTGTATATGTGTGTGTATGTGTATAGTAGTCATGATGTATAAGGCTCAATGTTGGAGGTTTATAAAAGAAAAAAAGTCATTCCATCATCTCTATGAGTTTACATTCTACTGGATAGGAAGGTATTAATCCTTATTTGTCTCAGAATTGATCAGATTTCATTTGGTATACTATTTTAATTATCAAACACCATATTTAAAATGAATATTAACATATTATAATGTATTTTGTGAAAGTCAATAAGCATGGTGAGGAAAATCCAAATTGTATCTTTTGAATAGCAGATGAAGGAATTTTAGAAGTTATACTTAAATGAAAAAAATGACAACTGTCTACAAATATTTGAAAGGATTTCATAATCTAATGACAACAAATTAGGCTCAGAATTGAATACTTGAAAAAATAAGGGTTGCCTTATATTTGGATTATTGTCAAGTCCTTTCAGCATGAACAAATAGCTGCTATTTTTAACAGAATAGAATGCTAAGCTTTAAATACTAATATAATTCTTGAAATATTATTTGATTGTACATCATTGAATATTAAAATCTTTAAAGAATAAAATCTGTAGCCTCCCAATAATGGAAATATCCTTAGTGAGCACAAAGAGGTGCAAAAAATTACAACAATGTGCACAAATGGTACAATACAATGGAAAATTGTTAACCTGACATTCTACTGTACCATTCAAATTAAGGAAAAATATTTCAATTATCAATAATCAAAAGAATTATTCACATTGGCCACAAAAAGTCCCATTCTGTTTTCTCAAACCTTCACTTCTCTATCAGAAGGCACAAAACATGACTCATCATTATTTCTGTGTAATGCTGATTATGTAATCTGTGTAATGCAGTAATTATACTGATAAGAGTTCAGTATAATAGTATCCTAAAACATTTCTGTACCTTATTGATGTCCCTTCAGATTCCTATTGTTTGTAAAATAAACAAAAACAGTCTATTAATATTTTTGTACAGTTGTAGAATTTGTTTTCCTTATGACTGAGCCGTTCCTTTTCTACTTTTTTCTCACTTATCTTTATTTTTTTTCCTATTTCCCTGTTAAATAAATATATATTTCTTTACTTGACTGAGTGTGTCTAAATGTGTACATTTTCCCTTAATTAGACCAGTTCAACTAAGAGAGAGGTTCAAGTGTCAGTCATTCTTACATATTTCTTCCTTCCTGTTTATACATATGTCCACTTAAATATACCCCTATTATTTGAGCTAAATTCTTCTAAAGTTCTTGTTCCTTACCCTTCAGTATATTTCTGTTGACCTCTATTTCCATTATTTTTTTTATTAGACAATAAATAAATAACAAAACTACTATTAGATCTTGTCCAACTGGACACCCTTTTATGAATTTTGATAACGATAGGGGTTTGAAAGAATACATCTCCTATTGCCATATTTGAATGTTTCATTCATTATTATTATTCATTCTTGGTTCAATTTTTGTTTTTCTTTCAAATTCTGCTTTTGAATATCAGAATTTCTAAACATCAGAAAGCTTTGGGAACTTCCGGCCAAGATGGCGGCGTGGAGGCAGACAGCAGCTTGAGCTCCTCCTTTTCTCTCAGAACTTACTTCATGACAAGCCTCTGACTTAATGCTTGACCCAGAGAGAAATCCACAAATAATCACCAAGAGAAGACATCCTTGAAAGTCGCCAGAAAAGGTCTGTGTTTGCTCAGGGGAGGGTCAATCAGACTGGGCTCAGACTGAGGGCAGGCAGCCAGAGCAAGACAGGCAGCTAACACAGATCAGACCAGAGGGGGAGGGGTGTGATCTCTGCCATTTCTGTGAAAGGGCTTTTGCCCCAGTGTGGATGTTCCATCTTGGCAGCAAGCCAGGAAAAACCCCAGAAAGCCAGCATCTCTCAGAGCTCGGCCACCCCCAACCCCCACCTGGACTGACTCGGTGCTTTCTGGGAGCCTCAGAGCACAGACTCAGTACAGTCATTGCTGTTCTGTTAGTGGCTCACTGCTGCCCTACCCCCAGTCTGTAGAGGAAGCCCATTAATACCATCCAGCCCCATCCCCCGCAAAACAGACCAATTGTTTCTCTTGTCAGTTTGTTTTCTTTGATTCCTACTCTGACAAAATGAACAAAAAATTCAAAAGGACTCTAACAATTGACAGCTTCTGTGTGGAGAGGGAGAAGACTTCAAATGCTGAGGAGACTAGGAACAGACTGTCCCCAGATGTATCCCCTGGGAGGGATATAAGCTGCTCCTCAATACAAAAAAACCTCATAGAGGAAATCAAAAAGGCTCTCACAAGAGAGCTGGAAGAGAAATGGGAAAAGGAAAGGGAAGCTTGGCAAGAGAGCCTGGAGAAGTCATCCCATGCATTCAAAGACAGAGTGGATAAAGAAATCAAATCATTGAGAAACAAGATTAGTGAGCTGGAAAAGGTAAACAACACCAAGGAAAACAGGATTAGTGAGCTGGAAAAAGAAATCAGCTCTCTAAAAAATAAAATGGATAAAATGGAAAAAAAATTCCATAGTAGATAAAAACTCAATTGGACAATTACAAAGAGATATAAAAAAAGTGAGTAAAGAAAATACATCATTGAAACTTAGACTGGAACAAGTAGAAATGAATGACTCAAGGAGAAACCAAGTGGGAGTCAAGCAAATCCAGAGAAATGAAACAATTGAAAAGAATGTCAAGTACCTTACCAGAAAGACAACAGACCTGGAAAACAGATCCAGGAGAGACAATTTGAGAATAATCGGGCTCCCTGAAAAAATGGGAGAAAAAAAAGAGCTTGGACACCATTTTCGAGGAAATTATCAAAGAGAACTGCCCAGACATTCTGGAAACAGAGGGTAAAATAGACATTGAAAAAATTCATCGATCACCTACTGAAAGGGACCCTAAAATCAAAACTCCAAAAAATATAGTGGCCAAGTTCAAGAACCATCAGACAAAGGAAAAGATATTGGAAGCTGCTAGAAAAAAACAATTCAGATATGGAGGATCCACAATAAGGATAACCCAGGATCTAGCAGCATCCACATTAAAAGAACGCAGGGCCTGGAACATGATATTCCGAAAGGCTAAGGAACTTGGTATGCCGCCAAGAATAACTTACCCAGCCAGAATGAGCATCATTTTCCAGGGAACAAGATGGACATTTAATGAAATAAATGAATTCAATCTATTTTTGATGAAAAAACCAGACCTACATAAAAGGTTTGATCTTCAAATACAGAACTCAAGAGATTTCTTAAAAGGTAAAAAGAAATCTTGAGAACTATACTTCTGTCAAAAAAATATGTAAAGAACATATGTACAATTTGTCTTAGAAACTAAAGGTGGAAAGGATATTATATCATAAAAAAGTGTAAAGTGGGGGTACTACATCTCATGAAGAGGCAAAGGTAACCTATTATATCTGAGAGAAAGAAAGGAGGGAGATGAACATAGCGTGTATCAATAGACATATTCGATTTATGGTGAAACTTCTTCCACTTCATTGAAAAGTGAAAGGGAAGGAGTAAGCTAAGGGGAAGGGAATACAGTAATTTCGAGGAAAAGGGGTAAAATAAGGGGAGGATCTTTAAGGTGGGGGAGGGATCCTAAAAAGGGAGGGCTGTGAACAGCAAGTGGTGTTCACCAGTTTCATATCAGATAGGAGGGTAAAAGGGAAGGAAAGGGGAAAAGCATAAGCAGGGATTAATAGGATGGCAAGCAATATAGAATTAGTCCTTCTAACCCTAAATGTGAATGGAGCAAACTGCCTCATAAAGAGGAAGCAGTTAGCAGACTGGATTAAAAGTCAGAATCCTACTATATGTTGTTTACAGGAAACACACCTGAAACAGGGTGAGACATTAAAACTAAAAGTAAAAGGGTGGAGCAGAATCTATTATGCTTCAGGCAAAACCAAAAAAGCAGGAGTAGCCATCCTCATCTCAGATCAAGCAAAAACAAAAATTGATCTAATTAAAAGAGAAATTAAGAGAGCTGCAAGAGGAAATAGATAGCAAAACTATAATAGCGGGAGATCTCAACCTTGCACTCTCAGAATTAGATAAATCAAACCACAAAATAAATAAGAAAGAAGTCAAAGAGGTAAATAGAATACTAGAAAAGTTTGATATGATAGATCTTTGGTGAAAGCTAAATGGAGACAGAAAGGAATATACTTTCTTCTCAGCAGTTCATGGAACCTATACAAAAATTGATCATATACTAGGGCATAAAAGCCTCAAAATCAAATGCAGTAAGGCAGAAATAGTAAATGCATCCTTTTCAGACCATAATGCAATCAAAATAACATTTAATAAAAAGCCAAGGGAAAATAGACCAAAAAATAATTGGAAACTAAATAATCTTATACTAAAGAATGATTGGGTAAAACAGCAAATCTTAGACATAATTAATAACTTCACCCAAGAAAATGACAATAATGAGACATCATACCAAAATGTGTGGGATACAGCCAAAGCAGTAATAAGGGGAAGTTTTCTATCTCTACAGGCCTACTTGCATAAAATAGAGAAAGAGGGGGCCAACGAATTGGGCTTACAACTAAAATTGCTAGAAAAGGAACAAATTAAAAACCCCCAGACAAACACGAAACTTGAAATTCAAAAAATAAAAGGTGAGATTAATAAAATTGAAAGTAAAAAAACTATTGAATTAATTAATAAAACTAAGAGTTGGTTCTATGAAAAAACCAACAAAATAGACAAACCCTTAGTAAACCTGATTAAAAAAAGGAAAGAGAAAAAGCAAATTGATAGTCTTGAAAATGAAAAGGGTGAACTCACCACTAATGAAGAGGAAATTAGAACAATAGTTAGGAGCTACTTTGCTCAACTTTATGCCGATAAATTCGATAACTTAAAGGAAATGGAAGAATACCTTCAAAAATATAGCTTGCCCAGATTAACAGAGGAAGAAGTAAGTAGTCTAAATAGTCCCATCTCAGAAAAAGAAATAGACCAAGCTATTAACCAACTTCCTAAGAAAAAGTCCCCAGGACCAGATGGATATACAGGTGAATTCTACCAAACATTTAAAGAACAACTAACTCCAATGCTATGTAAACTATTTGAAAAAATAGGGATTGAAGGAATCCTACCAAATTCCTTCTATGACACAGACATGGTACTGATACCTAAACCAGGTAGATTGAAAACTGAGAAAAAAAACTATAGACCAATCTCCTTAATGAATATTGATGCTAAAATCTTAAATAAGATATTAGCAAATAGCCTTCAGAAAATCATCCCCAGGATAATACACTATGACCAAGTGAGATTTAAACCAGGAATGCAGGTCTGGTTTAATATTAGGAAAACTATTAGTATAATTGACCATATTAATAATCAAATTAATAAAAACCATAGGATCATCTCAATAGATGCAGAAAAAGCATTTATTAAAATCCAACATCCATTCCTACTAAAAACGCGTGAGAGTATAGGAATAAATGGACTATTCCTTAAAATAATAAGGAGCATATTTTTAAAACCTTCAGTAAACATCATATGTAATGGTGATAAACTAGAACCTTTCCCTGTAAGATCAGGAGTGAAACAAGTTTGCCCACTATCACCATTACTATTCAATATAGTACTAGAAACGCTAGCCTCGGCAATAAGAGCCGAGAAAGCTATTCAAGGAATTAGAGTAGGAAATGAAGAAATCAAATTGTCACTTTTCGCAGATGACATGATGGTATACTTAGAGAATTCCAAAGACTCTGCTAAAAAGCTATTAGAAATAATTCAGAATTTTAGCAAAGTCGCAGGATACAAAATAAATCCACATAAATACTCAGGATTTTTATACATTACCAACACAATCCAACAGCAAGAAATACAAAGAGAAATTCCATTCAAAATAACAGTCGATAGTATAAAATATTTGGGAATATATCTACCAAAGGAGAGTCAGGAATTATATGAGCAAAATTACAAAACACTTGCCACAAAAATAAAGTCAGATTTAAATAATTGGAAAGACATTCAGTGTTCTTGGATAGGCCGAGCGAATATAATAAAGATGACAATACTCCCCAAACTAATCTATTTATTTAGTGCTATACCAATCAGACTCCCAAGAAACTATTTTAATGACCTAGAAAAAATAACAACAAAATTCATATGGAAGAATAAAAGGTCGAGAATTGCAAGGGAACTAATGAAAAAAAAAGTCAGAGGAAGGTGATCTAAGTGTACCTGATTTAAAACTATATTATAAAGCAACAGTTACCAAAACCATTTGGTATTGGCTAAGAAATAGACTAGTTGATCAGTGGCATAGGTTAGGTTCACAGGGCAAGATAGTGAATAAAAATAGCAATCTAATCTTTGACAAACCCAAAGATCCCAAATTTTGGGATAAGAATTCATTATTTGACAAAAACTGCTGGGAAAACTGGAAATTCGTATGGCAGAAACTAGGCATGGACCCACATTTAACACCACATTCTAAGATTAGATCAAAATGGGTCCAAGATTTAGGCATAAAGAACGAAATCATAAATAAATTGGAGGAACATGGGATGGTTTACCTCTCAGACTTGTGGAGGAGGAAGCAGTTTGTGTCCAAGGGAGAACTAGAGACCATTATTGATCACAAAATAGAACATTTTGATTACACCAAATTAAAAATTTTCTGCACAAACAAAACTAATGCAAACAAGATTAGAAGGGAAGTAACAAATTGGGAAAAAACTTTTACAGTTAAAGATTCTGATAAAGGCCTCATCTCCAAAATATACAGAGAATTGACTTTATTTTATAAGAAAACAAGCCATTCTCCAATTGATAAATGGTCAAAGGATATGAACAGACAATTTTCAGATGATGAAATTAAAACTATTTCCACTCATATGAAAGAGTGTTCCAAATCACTATTGATCAGAGAAATGCAAATTAAGACAACTCTGAGGTATCATTACACACCTGTCAGATTGGCTAAGATGACAGGAACAAATAACGATGAATGTTGGAGGGGCTGTGGGAAAACTGGGACACTGATGCATTGTTGGTGGAGTTGTGAAAGAATCCAAACATTCTGGAGAGCAATCTGGAATTATGCCCAAAAAGTTATCAAAATGTGCATACCCTTTGACCCAGCCATACTACTACTGGCCTTACTAGGAACTACTAAAGAAGGGAAAGGGACCTGTATGTGTCAAAATGTTTTTGGCAGCCCTTTTCATAGTGGCTAGAACCTGGAAGATGAATGGATGTCCATCAATTGGAGAATGGTTGGGTAAACTATGGTATATGAATGTTATGGAATATTATTGTTCTATAAGAAATGACCAACAGGAGAAATACAGAGAGGCTTGGAGAGACTTACATCAACTGATGCTGAGTGAAACGAGCAGAACCAGAAGATCATTATACACTTCAACAATGATACTGTACGAGGATGTATGCTGATGGAAGTGGATTTCTTCAACATAGAGAAGAGCTAATCCAATTCCAATTGATTAATGATGGACAGAACCAGCTACATCCAGAAAAGGAACACTGGGAAATGAGTGTAAACTGTTATTTTTTACCTTCTGAATAAAATTCTTCCTGTGCAACAAAAAATTCGGTTCTACACACATATATTGTATCTAGAATATACTGTAATATATTTAACATATATAAGACTGCTTGCCATCTGGGGGAGCGGGTGGGGGAGGAAGGGAAAAAATCTGAATAGAAGTAAGTGCAAGGGATAATGATGTAAAAAATTACCCATGCATATGTACTGTCAAAAATGTTATAATTATAAAATAAAATAAAAATTAAAAAAAAAAGAGAAAGCTTTGTACAACTTCTATTTCATTAAATGTCATGTTTACTCCTAACTTCATTTGGCTATGATTTTCCTGGAAGTTTTCATTTTGGGATTTCTATCTGGAAATGAATACTACATTATTTCTATATCCACTTTGCCCTCTAATTCTAAGATCTAGGCAATTTTAAGATTTCTTGAAATACATCTGGCATTTTTGTTAATTATGACATTCAGATAACCTAATAAATCTGTTTTTTTTCCTTTGCTCAATTTTTATATCAAACTTGTTTTCTATGATATATTTTGTTTTCTTTTATCATTTCAGGTTTTTGTATGATTTGGAAGGTTATTTTCTTCACCTGGATTTTTGTCTTGAGCATTCCTGCCAGCATATTATCTTTTTGGCCATTGCTTTATAATTCTGATGGCTCAAATATGTGCAAAAACATTTTTCTTTCGGTTTTAGCCAGAAACCCTTAGCAACTTCCCTTGGCAAGTTGATTTTTTTTAAACTAGGTAAAAGGAGTCATTTTGGGGCCTCATTTCTAATCCAATTTTAATCCCTAAATGAAATTTCCTCAGATAAACTGAGACTTGGGAACAACATTACTTAAAAAAAAAAAAAAAGTCAAATTGTCCATTGGCATCCAGGATTCTATCCAATGAGATTTTTTGAAAATATGGATCACTTTCCCTCCTCTATGATCTCTTTGCAATATAATGCCAGGAGAAACACTTCTAGATCAAAGGTTTTGCATATGTAAAAACCCATTAGGCATAGTTACAAAACACTGTCCAGCATAGTTGGATCAATTCACAACTCCACCAACAATGTATTAGTGTGCCAGTTTTCCCACATTCCGCACAACATTCATCATTATATTTCTAGTGTGTGTAGTAGTACCTCAGAGCTGTCTTATTGAACATTTCTCTGATCAATAGTGATTTAGAGCATGTTTTCATGTGACTAGAAATGGTTGCAATTTCTTCAACTGAAAATTGACTGTTCATATCCTTTAACCATTTATCAATTGTAGAATGGCTTGGATTCTCAAAAATTTGAGTCAATTCTCTAAATATTTTAGAAATGAGGCCTTTATCAGAACCCTTGAATGCAAACCCATTTTGTTGCTTTCCTTCTAATGTAGTCTACATTGGTTTAGTTTGTACAAAATTTTTAACTGAATAAAATCAAAATTGTATATTTTGCTTTCATTTAATGATTTCTAGTTCTTCTTTGGCCAAAGATTCCTTCTTTCTCCATAGATCTGAAAAGTAAACTATCCTTTGTTCTTCTAATTTGCTTTTTATATCACATTATATCTCATAATTATGAACTCACTGATATATAGTGTTAAGTATGAGTCAATACTTAGTTTCTGCCATACTAATTTCCACTTTTCCCAGAAATTTTTGTCAAATACTAAGTACGTATAGCAAAACCTGCGATCTTTCAGTTTGTCAAACGGTAGAATATTATAGTCATTGACTTTTTTTCTTATATAACTAGCCTACTCCACTAATCAACTACTCTATTTCTTAGGCAATACCAAATGATTTTGATGACCACTGTTTTACGATATGCTTTTACATCTGGTAAAACTAGACCATTTTCATTTCCATTTTTTTTCATTAATTCCTGTGAAATTCTTGATCTTTTGCTCCTTCAGATGAATACTGTTATCATTTTTTTCTAGCTCTGTGAAATGACTTCTAAGGAATTTGACATTGGATAAGTAAATTAATTTAGGTAGTATTGTAATTTTTGTTACATTCACGTAGTCAACTCGTGAGCACTTGATTTTTCTCCAGTTGATTAAGTCTGACAATTGTAATTTTGTTCAAGTAGTTCATGACTTTGCCTTGGCAGAGACTCCTCAATATTTTATATTATCTACAGTTATTTTGAGTGGAATTTCTTTTTGTGTCTGTTACTAATGGACTTTGATGATAATATATAAAATGCTAAATATTTTTGTGGATTTATTTAGATCCTGTAACTTTTCTAAATTTGTGAATTGTTTCCAGTAGTTTGTTTTAATGAATTATCTAAATATACCATCAAATTATTTGCAAACAATGTTAATTTGGTTTCCTTTTTATCTATTCTAATTCTTTTAATGTATTTTTCTTCTCTTATTGCCAATTAACATTTCTAATACAATATTGAATAGTAAGAGTAATAGTGGACAACTTGTTTCACCCCTAATTTTACTGGGAATGGTTCCAGCTTATCCCCATTACATAAATGCTTGCTGATAATTTTAAATAGATGATACTGATCATTTTAAAGAGAACTACATTCATTGTTATATTCTCTAGTGTTTTTAAAAACAATGCTTTTTCTGCATCTATTGAGATAATACTATGATTTTTATTAGTTTGGTTATTGATATAGTCAATTATGCCAATAGTATTCCTAATATTAAACCAGCCTTGCATTCTGGATATAAATCCTAGTTGGTCATGGTTTATTATTCTGGGGAGGACTTGCTATAATTTCTTTGCTAATAGTTTATTTACAATTTTTGCATCAATTTTCATTGGGGAAATTGTTCTGTAATTATCTTTATTTGTTTTGATCCTACCTGATTTTGAATATCAGCAACATATCTGTCATAAAAAGAATGTGCTAGGATTACTTTCCCTATTCTTTCAAATAGTTTGCATAGTATTTCAATTAATTATTCTTTTAATGTTTGATACAATTCACATGTAAATCCATCTGGCCCTGGAGATTTTATTTCTTAATCAGTTTATTAATCGCTAATTCAATTTCTTTTTTTTTTCTTAAATTTACTATTTAAACAATTTATTTCCTCTTCTGTGCAATCTATACTTTTGTAAGTGTTTTTCCATTTCATTTATATTATCAGATTTATTGACAAAATAAATTTTCATTACTGCTCTAATTTTTCCTTCATTGGCATAAAAATCTCCCTTTTCATATATTGTTATTTTTTTTCATAAAACTAACACTGACGTTTATCCATTAATCCAATAGTTTGCTTACTTTCAATTTTAGTAATCTTCCCTTTTATTTTCAGAATTTCAAATTTGGTATTTAATTGGAAAATTTAATTTCTTCTTTTTCTAGCTTTTTAAAATGCATGCCCAAATCACATATCTTCGCTTTCTCTATTTTAAGCAAGTAATCATTTAGAGATAAAAAATTTTCCCTAATAACCGCTTTGGCTGCATCCCACAAATTTTGATATATTGTCTCATTATTGTCATTATTTTGGATGAAATTATTGTATTTATGACTTCTTGTTTTACCCACTAATTGTTTAGGATTAGATTATTTAGTTTCCATTTAATTTTGGGTCTATTTTACTGTGGTCTTTTATTGCAGGTAATTTTTATTGCACCATGATTTGAAAAAAATGCATTTACTATCACAACTTTTGTGCATTTGATTTTTAGAGTTTTATGCCCTAATACATGATCAATTTTTGTATAGGTTCCATATACTTTCAAGAACAAAGTATATTCCTTCCTGTCCCCATTCAATTTGCTCAAAAGATCTATCATACTTAACATTTTTAGATTTCTATTTACCTTAATGTCTTTCTTATTTACTTTATGGTTCAATTTATCTAGTTCTGAAATAGATATCCCCTACTGTGATGTTCTTTTCTCTAAAATGTAATCCTTCTCTGGGAGCAGGTTTCTTGGGGAGCTTCTGAAAGCAGCCTTAGTTTCAGTTCAGTTCAATAATCCCAAATCCAGCCAGGAGTTAAAGTCCTTTACTGTCTCTTTCCAAATCTTAACTCCTTCACTTGGAGCTCAGCTAGTTTCTTGTAGGCCTTTCTCTCTCCAGCCAGCTTCAGCCTCTCATCCTCCCAATTTCTCCAGCCAGCACAAAGGTAGATGTGGGAATGAATCAGACTCTGCCTCCATGAGGGGGATTGTGGATACTCCCTGAGCTTGTAGGAGCTCCTTAAAAGTATACTCTCTTAAAGGTGTGAATCTCATGGAATTCTAGTAAATACATTACTGAACTAGAGAATTGTTAAGCACCCTGCTAAATTAGATAATTATATACATTCCAGTGACTTAGTACCTTGTAAGAATCATAACACCCTACTAGTATAGTTTTGCTGTTTAATTCTTCTTGCAGCTTTCTTAACTTTTTGTCTAAGAATTTGGATGCTATATCATTTGGTGAGTATATGTTTCAGCATATCTATTGTACTTTTACCTTTACTTTGAAAGTATCACTCTGTGTTAAATGTATTTCTTATAAATCACAAAATGTAAGATTCTGGCTGTTAATCCAGTCTGCTATCCATTTTTATGAGAGAATTCATCTCATTCACATTTACAGTTAAAATGACTTATTTTGTACTTCTTGCCATCTTGTTTTCCCCCAGTTACACCTTTTTTTCCCTTTCTCCAGCACAGTATTTTGCTTCTAACTACTACCTCCCTCACACAGCCCTCCCTTTTTACAGCTCCTCCCTCTTTTTACATCTTTCCCCATTTACTTCTGTTCTCCCTTCTATTAGCATCCTCATTTCCTTTTCCCTCTCCTCTCCTACTTCTCTAGAAGGTGATTAAAAACTTCTGTGTGAAGCTAAATAATTGTTTGATATTCTCTCATTGGGCCAAATAAGATTAGAGTAAGATTCACACAATCCTCATATTTCTTTTCTTCAATTGTAATAGGGTTTTTTTTGCCTCCTCTTGAGTTGTAATTTACTCCATTTTAACTCCATTTTACTCTTCTTCCAGTAGATTCGTCTTTCCTTACCTTGTTTCATTTTTATATCTTCACCATAAAATTAAATTTTATCTCCACCCTCTAAGTACACCCATAACAGAGATACAGATCAGTATCTACATATCCATCATATGCATGGGTAATTTTTTACAACATTATCCCTTGCACTTACTTCTGTTCAGATTTTTTCCCTTCCTCCCCTAACCCCCTCCCCCAGATGGCAGGCAGTCTTATACATATTAAATATATTATAATATATTCTAGATACAATATATGTGTGTAGAACCGAATTTCTTGTTGCACAGGAAGAATTGTATTCAGAAGGTAAAAATAACAGTTTACACTCATTTCCCAGTGTTCCTTTTCTGGATGTAGCTGATTCGGTCCAACATTGATCAATTGGAATTGGATTACCTCTTCTCTATGTTGAAGATATCCACTTCCATCAGAATACACCCTCGTACAGTATCATTATGGAAGTGTATAATGATCTTCTGGTTCTGCTCGTTTCACTTAGCATCAGTTGATGTAAGTCTCTCCAAGCCTCTCTGTATTCCTGCTGTTGGTCATTTCTTACAGAACAATAATATTTCATAACATTCATATACCATAATTTACCCAACCATTCTCCAATTGATGGACATCCATTCATCTTCCAGGTTCTAGCCACTATGAAAAGGGCTGACAAAAACATTTTGGCACATACAGGTCCCTTTCCCTTCTGTAGTATTTCCTTGGGATATAAGCCCAGTAGTAGTATGGCTGGGTCAAAGGGTATGCACATTATGATAACTTTTTGGGCATAATTCCAGATTGCTCTCCAGAATGGTTGAATTCTTTCACAACTCCACCAACAATGCATCAGTGTCCCAGTTTTCCCACAGCCCCTCCAACATTCAGCGTTATTTGTTCCTGTCATCTTAGCCAATCTGACAGGTGTATAATGATATCTCAGAGTTGTCTTAATTTGCATTTCTCTGATCAATACTGATTTGGAACACTCTTTCATATGAGTGGAAATAGTTTTAATTTCATGATCTGAAAATTCTTTGTTCATATCCTTCGACCATTTATCAATTGGAAAATGGCTTGATTTCTTATAAATTAAAGTCAATTCTCTGTATATTTTGGAGATGAGGCCTTTATCAGAATCTTTAACTGTAAATATTTTTTCCCAATTTGTTACTTTCCTTCTAATCTTGTTTGCATTAGTTTTGTTTGTGCAGAAACGTTTTAATTTGGTGTAATCAAAATTTTCTATTTTGTGATCAATAATGGTCTCTAGTTCTCTTTTGGCCACAAACTGCTTCCTCCTCCACAAGTCTGGGAGGTAAACCATTCCATGTTCCTGTAATTTATTTATGATTTCGTTCTTTATTACTAAATCTTGGAGTCATTTTGATCTAATCTTAGTATGTGGTGTTAAATGTGGATCCATGCTTAGTTTCTGCCATACTAATTTCCAGTTTTCCCAGCAGTTTTTGTCAAATAATGAATTCTTATCCCAAAATTTGGGATCTTTGGGTTTGTCAAACACTAGATTGCTATTTTTATTCACTATATTGCCCTGTGAACTTAACTTATGCCACTGATCAACTAATCTATTTCTTAGCCAATACCAAATGGGTTTGGTGACTGTTGCTTTATAATACAGTTCTAGATCAGGTACAGCTAGACCACCTTCACTTAATTTTTTTTTCATTGCTTCCTATGGAATTCTTGACCTTTTGTTCTTCCATATGAATTTTGTTGTTATTTTTTCTAGGTTATTAAAATAGTTTCTTGGAAGTCTAATTGGTATAGCACTAAATAACTAGATTAGTTTAGGGAGTATTGTCATCTTAATTATATTTGCTCGGCCTATCCAAGAGCATTTCATGTCTTCCCAATTATTTAAATCTGACTTTATTTTTGTGGCAAGTGTTTTGTAATTTTGCTCATATAATTCCTGACTCTCCTTTGGTAGATATATTCACAAATATTTTATACTATCGACTATTATTTTGAATGGAATTTCTCTTTGTATCTCTTGCTGAGGGTTTATGTGGATTTATTTTATATCCTGCCACTTTGCTAAAATTCTGAATTATTTCTAATAGCTTTTTAGCAGAGTCTTTGGGGTTCTCTAAGTATACCATCATGTCATCTGCAAAAAGTGATAATTTGATTTCTTCATTTCCTACTCTAATTCCTTGAATAGCTTTCTCGGCTCTTATTGCGGAGGCTAGCGTTTCTAGTACTATATTGAATAGTAATGGTGATAGTGGGCAACCTTGTTTCACTCCTGATCTTATGGGGAAAGGTTCTAGTTATCACCATTACATATGATGTTTACTGAAGGTTTTAAATATATGCTCCTTATTACTTTAAGGAATAGTCCATTTATTCCTATACTCTCAAGCTTTTTTTGGTAGGAATGGATGTTGGATTTTATCAAATGCTTTTTCTGCATCTATTGAGATAATCATATGGTTTGTACTAATTTGATTATTAATATGATCAATTATACTAATAGTTTTCCTAATATTAAACCAGCTCTGCATTCCTGGTATAAATCCCACTTGGTCATAGTGTATTATCCTGGGGATGATTTTCTGGAGTCTATTTGCTAATATCTCATTTAAGATTTTAGCATCAATATTCATTAAGGAAATTGGTCTATAGTTTTCTTTCTCAGTTTTCGATCTACCTGGTTTAGGTATCAGTACCATGTCTGTCATAGAAGGAATTTGGTAGGACCCATTCAATCCATATTTTTTCAAATAGTTTACATAGCATTGGAGTTAGTTGTTCTTTAAATGTTTGGTAGAATTCACCTGTAAATCCATCTGGTCCTGGGGACTTTTTCTTAGGAAGTTGGTTAATAGCTTGGTCTATTTCTTTTTCTGAGATGGGACTATTTAGACTACTTACTTCTTCCTCTGTTAATCTGGGCAAGCTATATTTTTGAAGGTATTCTTCCATTTCCTTTAAGTTATCGAATTTATCGGCATAAAGTTGAGCAAAGTAGCTCCTAAGTATTGTTCTAATTTTCTCTTTATTAGTGGTGAGTTCACCCTTTTCATTTTCAAGACTATCAATTTGCTTTTTCTCTTTCCTTTTTTTAATCAGGTTTACTAAGGGTTTGTCTATTTTGTTGGTTTTTTCATAAAACCAACTCTTAGTTTTATTAATTAATTCAATAGTTTTTTTTACTTTCAATTTTATTAATCTCACCTTTTATTTTTTGAATTTCAAGTTTTGTGTTTGTCTGGGGGGTTTTAATTTGTTCCTTTTCTAGCAATTTTAGTTGTAAGCCCAATTCGTTGGCCCCCTCTTTCTCTATTTTATGCAAGTAGGCCTGTAGAGATATAAAACTTCCCCTTATTACTGCTTTGGCTGTATCCCATACATTTTGGTATGATGTCTCATTATTGTCATTTTCTTGGGTGAAGTTATTAATTATGTCTAAGATTTGCTGTTTTACCCAATCATTCTTTAGTATAAGATTATTTAGTTTCCAATTATTTTTTGGTCTATTTTCCCTTGGCTTTTTGTTAAATGTTATTTTGATTGCATTATGGTCTGAAAAGGATGCATTTACTATTTCTGCCTTACTGCATTTGATTTTGAGGTTTTTATGCCCTAGTATATGATCAATTTTTGTATAGGTTCCATGAACTGCTGAGAAGAAAGTATATTCCTTTCTGTCTCCATTTAGCTTTCACCAAAGATCTATCATATCAAACTTTTCTAGTATTCTATTTACCTCTTTGACTTCTTTCTTATTTATTTTGTGGTTTGATTTATCTAATTCTGAGAGTGCAAGGTTGAGATCTCCCGCTATTATAGTTTTGCTATCTATTTCCTCTTGCAGCTCTCTTAATTTCTCTTTTAAGAATTTAGATGCTGCACCACTTGGTGCATACATGTTTAATATTGATACTGCTTCACTATTGATGCTTCCCTTTAGCAGTATATAATGCCCTTCCTTATCTCTTTTAATTAGATCAATTTTTGTTTTTGCTTGATCTGAGATGAGGTTGGCTACTCCTGCTTTTTTGGTTTTGCCTGAAGCATAATAGATTCTGCTCCACCCTTTTACTTTTAGTTTTAATGTCTCACCCTGTTTCAGGTGTGTTTCCTGTAAACAACATATAGTAGGATTCTGACTTTTAATCCAGTCTGCTAACTGCTTCCTCTTTATGAGGCAGTTTGCCCCATTCACATTTATGGTTAGAGTGACTAATTCTATATTGTTTGCCATCCTATTAACCCCTGCTTATGCTTTTCCCCTTTCCTTCCCTTTTACCCTCCTATCCGATATGAAACTGGTGAACACCACTTGCTGTTCACAGCCCTCCCTTTTTAGGATCCCTCCCCCACCTTAAAGATCCTCCCCTTATTTTACCCCTTTTCCTCGAAATTACTGTATTCCCTTCCCCTTAGCTTACTCCTTCCCTTTCACTTTTCAATGAAGTGGAAGAAGTTTCACCATAAATCGAATATGTCTATTGATACACGCTATGTTCATCTCCCTCCTTTCTTTCTCTCAGATATAATAGGTTACCTTTGCCTCTTCATGAGATGTAGTACCACCACTTTACATTTTTTTATGATATAATCTCCTTTCCACCTCTAGTTTCTAAGACAAATTGTACATATGTTCTTTACATATTTTTTGACAGAAGTATAGTTCTCAAGATTTCTTTTTACCTTTTAAGAAATCTCTTGAGTTCTGTATTTGAAGATCAAACCTTTTATGTAGGTCTGGTTTTTTCATCAAAAATAGATTGAATTCATTTATTTCGTTAAATGTCCATCTTCTTCCCTGGAAAACAATGCTCATTCTTGCTGGGTAAGTTATTCTTGGCTGCATACCAAGTTCCTTAGCCTTTTGGAATATCATGTTCCAGGCCCTGCGTTCTTTTAATGTGGACGCTGCTAGATCCTGGGTTATCCTTATTGTGGATCCTCCATATCTGAATTGTTTTTTTCTAGCAGCTTCCAATATCTTTTCCTTTGTCTGATGGTTCTTGAACTTGGCCACTATATTTTTTGGAGTTTTGATTTTAGGGTCCCTTTCAGTAGGTGATCGATGAATTTTTTCAATGTCTATTTTACCCTCTGTTTCCAGAAGGTCTGGGCAGTTCTCTTTGATAATTTCCTCGAAAATGGTGTCCAAGTTCTTTTTTTTCTCCCATTTTTTCAGGGAGTCCGATTATTCTCAAATTGTCTCTCCTGGATCTGTTTTCCAGGTCTGTTGTCTTTCTGGTAAGGTACTTGACATTCTTTTCAATTGTTTCATTTCTCTGGATTTGCTTGACTCCCACTTGGTTTCTCCTTGAGTCATTCATTTCTACTTGTTCCAGTCTAATTTTCAATGATGTATTTTCTTCACTCACTTTTTTTATATCTCTTTGTAATTGTCCAATTGAGTTTTTATCTTCTATGGAATTTTTTTCCATTGTATCCATTTTATTTTTTAGAGAGCTGATTTCTTTTACCAGCTCACTAATCCTGTTTTCCTTGGAGTTGTTTACCTTTTCCAGCTCACTAATCTTGTTTCTCAATGATTTGATTTCTTTATCCACTCTGTCTTTGAATGCATGGGATGACTTCTCCAGGCTCTCTTGCCAAGCTTCCCTTTCCTTTTCCCATTTCTCTTCCAGCTCTCTTGTGAGAGCCTTTTTGATTTCCTCTATGAGGTTCTTTTGTATTGAGGAGCAGCTTATATCCCTCCCAGGGTATACATCTGGGGACAGTCTGTTCCTAGTCTCCTCAGCATTTGAAGTCTTCTCCCTCTCCACACAGAAGCTGTCAATGGTTACAGCCCTTTTGAATTTTTTGTTCATTTTGTCAGAGTAGGAATCAAAGAAAACAAACTGACAAGAGAAACAATTGGTCTGTTTTGCGGGGGATGGGGCTGGATTGTATTAATGGGCTTCCTCTACAGACTGGGGCTAGGGCAGCAGAGAGCCACTAACAGAACAGCAATGACTGTACTGAGTCTGTGCTCTGAGGCTCCCAGAAAGCACCAAGTCAGTCCAGGTGGGGGTTGGGGGTGGCCAGGCTCTGAGAGACTCTGGCTTTCTGGGGTTTTAATCTTCACCTCCGGTGTTTACACCCTCTCCACAGCTCCTAGCTTGCTGCCAAGACGGAGCATCCACACTGGGGCAAAAGTCCTTTCTCAGAAAGGGCAGAGATCACACCCCTCCCCCTCAGTTCTGAGCTGTGTGAGCTACCTGTCTTGCTCTGGCTGCCTGCCCTCAGTCTGTGCCCAGTCTGATTGACCCTCCCCCGAGCAAACACAGACCTTTTCTGGCTACTTTCAAGGATGTCTTCTCTTGGTGATTATTTGTGGATTTCTCTCTGGGTCAAGCATTAAGTCAGAGGCTTGTCATGAAGTAAGTTCTGAGAGAAAACGAGGAGCTCAAGCAGCTGTCTGCCTCCACGCCGCCATCTTGGCCGGAAGTCCCTTAATCTCTGTTTCTTGAATTCATTGGCTATTTTCAAGTCTTAGTTAAGGCTCACTTTCTACAAGTGGCTTTTGTCAAACTCTTTTAAATTTGGTACATTTGCTCAGTTGATTAGATGATATTTATCATGTATATAGTTTGCTCAAACTTAGGTGTTTGAATTTGACTTCCTCATTAGAGAGCTTTTTTTTTTTTCTTTTTCTTCCTCCTCCCCTATGTTCCCAAATTTTAGCACAGTTGTTCACATAAAAAAGGAGTTTGATATTTAATCTTTTTCACAAGTGGGTCATTTTGCTCTTTTAAGATCTCTTTGAAATAGAAGCCCAGTCAAAACACTGCTATATCAAAGGGTGTGCACAGTTTGATAATTTTTTGAGCATAGTTCCAAATTGCTCTCCAGAAAGATTGGATCCATTCACAACTCTACCAACAATGTATGAGTGTCCCAGTTTACCCATATCTGCTCCAACATTAAACATTATATTTTCCTGTCCAGGAAAACCAGAAGATCGCTGTACACTTCAATGCTGTGTGAAGATGTATTCCAATAGAAGTGGATATCTTCAACATAAAGAAGATCCAACTCACTTCCAATTGATCAATGATGGACATAAAGAACTACACCCAGAGAAGGAACACTGGGAAGTGAATGTAAATTGTTAGCACTACTGTCTATCTACCCAGGTTATTTATACCTTCAGAATCTAATACTTAACGTGCAACAAGAAAATTGGATTTGCACACATATATTGTATCTAGGTTATACTGTAACACCTGTAAAATGTATGGGATTGCCTGTCATCAAGGGGAGAGAGAAGAGGGAGGGAGGGGATAATTTGGAAAAATGATTACAAGGGATAATGTTATAAAAAAAATTACTAATTCATACATGTAATGTCAAAAAAATTTATAATTATCAAATAAAAAAAGAATATTTGTCCCGTAAATCAGTTGCCAAATTTACTTAATTTATCCATTGAAGTACTAAATGTGAATTATTTTGATATGGTTCAAACATATTTATGATAAGAATTAAGGATGTTATAAAGTTGTAAACTTCTGCCTTTTTTGAAATTATTTTTTTCTTCCTTTAAATTCAATGAAGCTTTCACTCCTTTATGTAATTTGGCTCAATAAAATAATTTGAAATACAATTATTTATTCTTATACTTCTATTAGATTTATTCCTCCTAAAAATATAGGATAATGACCTTACTCTTTCATTATTTTATTCCCAAACACATGCAAAGAAATATCCACATTCTGTTCATTGAGAGAATATTTCTTGTTAATATTTAATTATAATGAAGTAAAATCTAACTTTATTTTTATTTATTTGATTTGTGTGAAATAAAGAATCAGGAGAAAATATTAGAAAATATCATTTTAAAATTTTGGTTATAACTTTCCCTTTCTTGTTTTGGCTTTCTCACTTAGATTTGTTAAATATTTGAAGAAATTTTAAAAAATGTACATGTACTTTTCTTATTCTGGGTTTTAGCTTACTCATGTGTAAAATAATTGATTAGAAGATTGTCTTTTTAGCCATCATGTAGCTTCATCTGTGAAAGATGATTTACTGATAGATACACACATATTTGTCTATGTATGTATGTATCATTAGAATATTAAACAATTTAACCATTCAAAAATAAAATTATTGCATCTTTCACAGATGAAGCTATATGATGGTTAAAAAGGGAAGAAAAGCCACTATTCATCCCCTTAAATTCTTTCCTATTTATTTTATGATTAGATTTCTCCAATGCTGCATACAATAAATTGAGTAGCTTGCCTAATATCAGCTTACTATCTATTTCCTCCTATAACTCATTTACATTTTTTCTTTAAAAATTGGGCTTCTGTGTTAATGATTTCCTTGTGAATATTGTACTGCTTAGTGAAATGTAGCTTCCCTACTTATCTCTTTTCTTTTGCTTTTATTTGTCTAAAAAACATGATTAGTATCCCTGAATTTTTTTTAACTTTTCTACACTGATTTTTTTTTTAACTTAACTGAAACTTAATAATTTCCTACTCCAGTCCCACATTTTTGTTCTAAATGTATCTGTGTTTGAAGAGTGTGTGTGTATGTGTCTGTTTGTCTGTGTCATAAACAGTCCATTGTTAAAGTTGGTCTCTCTTAAAGAGTTAGAGAGAACATTGTCCAAAATTTCATGCTTTGCCTTCTGCTATTTTCAGAAGTTGGTCTTTGGTTTTTAATTATTCTTCTCCTCCTTTGAATAAAAAACAAAGCTACTCCTCCAAAGATTCTGTGTACCTACTACCAAAAACACACACCGAAAACATTGTGATAACCAATATTTGTCAAATAGATAATAAATCAATGAGTACATGATTGATTTAGAATAATTATCTTGATTAAAAATGCTATGCTTTTCTTCTTAGGACTTTCTACTTTGATTTTCTTGTGTTTGACAACTTTTCCAATACATTATTTTATAAGTGATTAAGCTAAAACCCAGAATAAGCATCCATACCTGCTATAATTCCTTTTGGCCTTAGTACTATGTCACAGAACCGGTTGTAGTCAACACAACAAATCTCCTCAACCCAACACTAGCAAAGCATTTCCATTAATCTCTGATTTCCCCTACCATCAATGGATAAAGAACTCTTGAAGTTTTTCTAGGATCAATTCAACTACATCCAAAGTCTGCTACAGATGGTCTGTACGGAATTTTAGGTCTGACTTGCTTCACAGTAAAATAGACCTTTGCTGTTCATCTTCTAAGTTGTCTTGCCTAGGAAATTATTTCAGCTTTTTTTTTTTTTTACTTCTGCACTTTGGTATTCAATTTAAGTATAATTTTTGATTTGGTTGGAGGAAAATTAGAGGGAAGTGAGCTGAAAGATTATCTCTCCTCTTGGCTTTACTTTCTACATATAATTGTGTGTGTGTGTGTGTGTGTGTGTGTGTGTGTGTGTGTGTGCATGTGTAGGAAATTGTGATTAAGTGATTTGGCCAGGGTCACACAGCTAAGAAATGTTAAGTTTCTGAGACCAGATTTGAACTCAGATCTTCATGATTTCATGGAATTGTTAAATATTATTTTTTTTTCAAATTTAAATGTGCATAATGAGGACCAACTAGAATCATTTCCAATAAAATCAGGATTGAAAAAAGGCTGCCCAGGATCACCATTACTATTCAATAATGATTTAGAAATATTAGTTTGGCAATGATAGAAGGAACAGAGATTAAAGTGATGGGTTGAACCTTGAAACTATCCTCCTTGACTTTTGAGATAACCTCTGGAAACTCCCCTTTGACAGAGACCCACCCTTGAGGGCAGTTAAGTAGTTTCTTTAAGATCAGCCCAGGACCACTTTTTTTTTACTTAGCTGTAACTAAGTGGCCTCATTCAACTAGAAATCTAGGCCTGGGGGCAGTGACAACATTGAAGGAATCTCATTCAATTGAAACCCCATGCTCAGATTTCTTATAAAAGAGAATTTTACCACAATTCTTTGCAGAAGTCTGAAGTATTATGCTTTGCCAAGGGATCTCTCCTCTTGGCACAGCTGTTTACCAGAACTCCTGCCTGATGTAAAGAGACCTTCTTCTCAGTGATGACCTTTTGTTATTTCTCTTCCAGGACCTTATCACTAAGAAGTCTGTCTTCCTAGAAAAGCTGGCTTCTGAGTGACAACACAATAAACTTCCCTTTTGCAATTCAAACTTTTCAGTTTCATGAATTCTTTTCACATTGGGCTTGTGTCAAAACAGAGGAGGTTCCAACAACTCTCTAGACTGCCACTAATCATATCAAAAGGAATTAGAATAGGTCATACAGAAATTAAATTATCATTCTTTGCAGATGATATTATGATATACTTAAAGAACCCTAGAGAATCAATAAAAAAACTACTGAACACAAAACACAACTTTAGCAAATTTGCAGGATACAATATAAAAGCATATAAATCTTCAGCATTTTTAGACATTATCAACAAAGGCCAGCAGCAAGAGTTACAAAAATAAATTTCATTCAAAATAACTGTTGATAATATAAAATATTTGGGAGTCTATCTGCCAAGGGAAAGTCAAGGATTATATGAACACAACTGGAAAACATTTTCATACAATTAAAGTCAGAGGTAATCAGTTGGAAAAATATCAAGTACTCATGTGTAGGCCATAAAAAGATATTAAAAATAACAATGCTACCTAAAATAATCTATTTATTAAGTACCTTATCAATCAAACTCCCAAGAAATTATTTTAGAGACCTACAAAAAACAATAAAATTCATCTGGAAGAAAAAAGTTTAAGAATTTCATGGGAATTGAAGAAAAATGCTAATGAAGGTACCCTAACTTTGTCAGATCTAAAACTATATTATAAAGCAGTGGTCATCAAAACCATTTGGTAATGTCTAAGAAGTAGAGTAGTAGGATATGTTAGGATCACATAGCAAATAAATATAGTAACCTAGTGTTTGACAAACCCAAAGACCCCAAATTTTGGGATAAGAGCTCACTATTTAACAAAAAAACTGCTGGGGAAAGTAGAAGTTAGGGTGGAGAAATTAAGGCTCGACCCACACCAAACACCACATACCAAGATAAGCTCTAAATGGGTTCATGATTTAGACATAAAGAGTAGTATTATTGCAAATTAGAAGAACATAGAATATTTTACCTCTGAGATCTGTGGAGAAAGAAGAAATGTGTGACCAAAGAAGAACAGGAACTCATAATTGAACACTAGATAGATAATTCTGATTATATTATGTTAAAAAAAAGTTTTTGTACAAACAAAACTAATGCAGACAAGATCAGATGGGAAACAATAAATTGGGAAATCATTTTTACATTTAAGGGTTATAATCAAGGCCTAATTTCTAAAATATATAAAAATTGATTGAATTTATAAGAATCCAAGCAATTCTCCAACAGATATATGATCAAAGGATATGAACAATTTTCAGATGAAGAAATTGAAACTGTATTAAAAGGTTCTCTAAATTACTATTGATCAGAGGAATGCAAATTAACACAGACAAATTAACACATATTAAAACATTAAAACAACTCTGAGATACCATTGCTCACTTTTAGGATTGGCTAAGATAGGAAAAGACAAAGATGGATATTGGAGAGGATATGGGAAAACTTACACACTGATGTATTGTTGGTGGAACTGTGAATGGATCCAGCCATTCTGGAGAGCAAGTTGGAAATATGTTGAAAAAGTTATCAAACTTTCCTTACCCTTTGATCCAGCAGTGTTTCTATTGGCATTATATCCCCCCAAAAAAAGATCTTAAAGGAAGGAAAGGGAAACAGAGGAGCAACAATATTTGTGGCAACCCTTTTCATAGTGGCAAGAAGCTGGAAACTGAGTGGATGCCCATCAGTTGGAGAATGGTTGCATAAGTTATGGCATATGAAAGTTATGGAATATTATTTTTCTATAAGAAATGATTAGGAGATTGATTTTAGAAAGGCCTGGAGAGATTTACATGGACTGATACTAAATGAAATAAGCAGAACCGGGAGAATATTATGCACAGAAATATCAATATTATATAGCAATTAATTCTGATGAACATGTCTTTTTCCAACAATTAGATGATTGATGCCAGTTGCAATAATCCTATGATGAAGAGACCCACCTACACCCAAAGAGAGGACTGTGGTAACTGAATTTCAATCACATAACATTCTCACTCTTTCTGTTTTTGTTACTTTTCATTTTGTTTCCTTATTCATTTACTTTTTTACTTTTCTTTCTTTTCTTTTTTTATTTTTATTTTTATTTGATATTTGTAGAGGGCCTGAACTTTGGAGAAATATACTTGAAAAAAAAAGTTTACTCACACCAAGGTGTTAACTCTGTGAACTGATGAGATGATGGTTCTTTAGTGTTTTATATATATATATATATATATATATACTTAGTACTTAGCATGATCATGTAATAGTTCTCTCATTCACACAGACATAGTGTGCTGTAATGAAGTAATCATACCAAGAAATTTAAGGGCTGAGAAGGACTGGAAATGAGACAATCCATCTTTGACCACACTGACCAGACTTGTGGTGGCTGTTCTGCCTTCATCACTTCTCCACTAAGATCAAGGATTCAGGCTGACCTGAGGTCCTCCAGAAAACTAACCCAAATATTACAGATATTTGTTTTGCAGCCAATTAATTGTATAAATATGTTTACACAAATTGGATTTAACATATATTTTAACATGTTTAACATGTATTTGATTTCTTGCCATCAAGGGGAAGTTGGAGGGAAGGAGGAGAAAATCTGAAACATAGGACTTTTTAAGAGTCAATGTTGTCATATTATCCATGCATACGTTTTGAAAATAAAAGATTTTATTAAGAAAATAAATTAATAAATAAAATGAAAAACAAATGGAAAAAAAGACAAATAAGAAAAGTAGAGGAAAATGAGAAAAAATGAGAGGTATCAAGAGAGAGTCAACAGCTTGGAAATGAAAGGAAGAAAAAAAAACTGAATGTGCAGGCAAGTCTGTATTTAATCATGGTAGGTGATTGGGATTTCTTTTTTACCACATTATTTGAAAGATCAAATTTAAAGATTTTGTAATGGGGAACATTGAAAGAAAGTTATTTTCCTGTGTTTCAAGGAGTAATGGAAGATTGACAGAATATTTATAATGTGGTAGCCAGAGAAAGACTCTAAGAAAAAAATATTATCATGCTAGGAGATAATTTCAATTGTACTATGACTTTTTTTTCTCATTTTAACTTATAGTGTTTATGTGCTTTTCCATTAATTGTAAAATAGAGGTGTCTTTTTCTACTTAAAGTGCTGAGTGTAGCCAAGTGTCAATATAATTCACAAGAAAGAGGCTGTTTTGCTGAGTTTATATCTTTAGCACAGTTAACTGTAATCTTTTTTTTAATTAAAGTTTTTTATTTACAAAATATATGCATGGGAATTTTTACCAACATTGACCCTTGAAAAACTTTTTGTTTCAAATTTTCCCCTCCTTCCCCCTAACCCTCTCACCTAGTTGGCAGGTAGTCCAATATATATTAAATATGTTGAAATACATGTTAAATCCAATATATGTATACAAATTTATACAGTTATCTTGCTGCATTACTGCATAAGAAAAATAAGATAAAGAAGGGAAAAAAAAGAGAAACTGAGAAAAGAAAACAAAATGCAAGCAAATAACAACAGAGAGAGTGAAAATGATATGTTGTGTTTTATAATCTATTCCCATAGTTCTCTCTCTTGGTGTAGATGACTCTCTTCATCATTGAACAAGTAGACATGCTTTGAATAATTGCAATGTTGAAGAGAGCCAAGTCAATCAGAATTGATTGGCATATAGTTTTTTGTTGTTGTTGTTGTTGTTGTTGTTGTTGTTGTTGTTGTTGTTGTGTATAATGATCTCCTGGTTCGGGTCATTTCACTTAGCATAAGTTTATGTAGGTCTTTCCTATCCTCTCAAAAGCAACCTGCTGGTCATTTCTTTAAAACAATAGTATTCCATAGCATTCATATACCATAATATGTGCAGCCATTCTCCAATTGATGGGCATCCATCAAGTTTCCAGTTTTTTGGCACTACAAAGAGTGGCAAGTATGCAAAGTGAAATAAGCAGAACCAAGAGATAATTATGCATGGCAACAACAAGACTATATGATGATCTGATGAATGTGGCTCTATTCAACATTGAGACGATTCAGACCATTTCCACTTGGGCAGTAATGAAGAAAATCATCTACACCAAGAGAGAACCCTGGGAACAGAGGGTGGAAAACAACATAGCATTCTCAATCTCTCTCGTTATTTTTTTGCATTTTATTTTCACAATTTTTCTTTTTGTTTCTTTTTGATGTGATTTTTCTTGTGCAACCAGATAACTGTACAAAAATGTATACACATATTGGATCTGACATATACTTCATCATATTTAACATGGATTGGACTACCTGCCAGGTAGGGAAGAAGGTGGGAGAAAGAAGGGGAATATTTGCAACAATATCTTATGCAAGGGTCAAAGTTGGAAAAATTACCCATGCATATGCTCTATAATTAAAAATCTTAAAGAAGGGAAAGGAATCGTATGTGCAAAAAGGTTTGTGGCTCTGATACATTGTTGGTGGAACTGTGAATACATCCAGCCATTATGGAGAGCAATTTGAAACTATGCTCAAAAAGTTATTAAACTGTGCATACTCTTTGACCCAGCAGTGTTGCTACTGGGTTTGTATCCCAAAGAGATCTTAAAACAGGAAAAGGGACCTGTATGTGCAAGAATGTTTGTGGCAGCCCTCTTTGTGGTGGCCAGAAACTGGAAACTATTTGGATGACCATCAGTTGGAGATTGGCTGAATAAATTGGGGTATATGAATATTATGGAATATTATTGTTCTGTAAGAAATGACCAACAGGACATGAACTGATGCTGAGTGAAATGAGCAGGACTAGAAAATAGTTGTATGCTTAAACAACAATACTATATGATCAATTCTAGATGGATGTGGCCATTTTCAACAATGAGATGAACCAAATCAGTTCCAATAGAACAGTAATCAATGGAACCAGCTACATCCAGCAAAAGAATTCTAGGAGATGATTATGAACCACTACATAGAATTCCCAATCCCTCTAATTTTGTCTGCCTGCATTTTGGATTTCCTTCACAGGCTAATTGTACACTATTTCAAAGTCTGATTCTTTTTGTACAGCAAAACAACTGTTTGGACATGTATACATTTATTGTATTTAATTTATACTCTAACATATTCAACATATATTATTGGTAAACCTGCTCTCTGGGCAGGGAAGGAAGGGAAAAATTAGAACAAAATGTTTGACAATTGTCAAGGTTGTAAAATTACCCATGTAATTATCTGGTAAATAAAATATCTGGTAAAAAATTATCTGGTAAATAAAAACTATTAAAATAAAAAAAAAATAAAAAATAAAAAACAAAGGTTTGTGGCAGCCATTTTTGTAGTGGCTACTGGAAATTGAATGGATGCCCATCAATTGGAGAATGGCTAAATAAATTGTGGTATATGATATTATAGTTGATATGGTGGCATGTATAAATAGACAAGTTAGCTTTTACTATTATTTACTTATATTTTCATACATTTATATATAAATTCAGAAATATTGTTGATTTTCTTTTAGTTGTTCTTTAAATATTTGGTAGAATTCATATGTAAATCCATCTGGTCCTGGGGATTTTTTCTTAGGGAGGTGATTAATAGATTATTCTATGTCTTTTTCTAACATGGCACTGTTTAACCAATTTACTTCTTCCTCTGTTAATCTGGGCAAGCTATATTTTTGAAGGTAGTCATCCATTTCACTTGGGTTATAAAATTCATTAGCATAAATTTGGGCAAAATAACTCCTAATGATTGCTCTGATTTCCTCTTCATTAATGAAAAGTTCTTCCTTTTTCTTTTTAAGACTAACAATTTGATTTTTCTCTTCTTGTTTTAGTATAATTATGTAACTATAAGCTTCACAATAGTATAGAAAATAATACCTTTTTGCCTAAGTTTTCAGCACTTTCACATATTTTTAGAACTTCTGCCTTTTTTGGCAAGAAATTATGTTTAAAGAGAATAGTGATTTCTTAGCTTAATCACTTTTACCTGTAACAAATATATAGCAAAACTTGAGATGTAAAATATGACATTCATTAATCTAAATCACATTCTGATATTTGCTACAAATAATATTTCAATAGCTTTTAATCCAAATGAAATGATGATAATGATGATGATTTTGGTAATAATATTAGCAATAGAAGTAGTAGTCAAACTTATTTCCTACATGTATCATTTTGTGGCTCAAAGGGAGAAATAATTGAAATATGTAGCCTTTTCTCTCTGTATACCATGCCATGGAAGTGTTCTTCACAAAATGTTGCTGACATTGTGCAAAATGTTTTCCTGGTTCTGCTGATTTTCACTTTGTATCAGTTCACACAATTTTTTTATTTGTTTTTGTTTTTGTTTTTTTCTATGAACTCTTCTTGATCATCATATCTTTTTGCACAATAGCATTTCATTTTATTTATGCACACTAATATACCCCACTGATGGTCAAGGTTTCAATTTTCAATTTTTTTGCCTCTGTGAATGAAGAGAGATGTTATATATATATAGAGAGAGAGAGAGCATCTCTCTTTATATATATATATATATATATATATATATATATAGCATCTCTCTTTATATATATATATATATATATATATATATAGCATCTCTCTTTATATATATATATATATAGCATCTCTCTTTATATATATATATATATATATATATATACATATACATATATACATATATACATATATATATATATATATATATATATATATAATATATATATTTGTACATATAGGTCAAAAAGTATCCCCATTTTGCCACTGAGGAAACAGAGACAGATGAACATTAAGTGACATGACTTTGTTCTTTTAGCCAATAAGTGTCTGAGGCTACAATTCAACATAGATTTCTTTTGAGTTTAGATCAGTGATCTACATTGTTTGAGAGATTAGCCAGGATCATAGAAATATTTTGGAAAGTTAATTTTACACTAAAATCTAGTTATTTGATTGATTAGATTGATTAGATTAGTTAATGAAATTATTTTTTAAAAAACTGAGAGGAAGAAATGTACTTACAAAGCTAATGATATAATTATTAAGTACTTGCAGATTGAGAAAAAAATTAGAATGTATAGCAAACATGCCAAAAGGATAAACTGTAGGGAAGTAATGTTGAGGTTTCAAATTCTTGGAATGAACAATAAAAACAAGATGGATGGAAATTCTGGATCAGTGAGTTTAAGCAAGAGGCCTCTAAGGTAATTTCAATCTAAAATGATGAACAAATATTAGTATAGGAAAAACTAAAAGGGGTGATTCAAAACGAGAATTTGAATGAATAAAAGTAGGAAGTCTTTGAACATGGGAGGCACAATGTGCTTTAAGTTAAAGAGACCTTTATTATTTTAACAATACTTCAAAAGGGAAATTGTGTTGCTGGTTAAAGTAATAGATTTGTTTTGGTTTTTGTCCTTTCTTCAAGAATAAATTGAAATCACTATATTAGAGGCAATGTCCATTGTGTCTCATTATGGCTCATCAAAACATTACAAGCTTGCAAGACTCTACCACAAATTGAGGATAAATAGTCTATATGAAAATTTTAAGTGAAATCATTTCTAAATATGTTCATCTCATTTTTTTCTTGAGCTACTTCAATTCTGCTTCACTCACAAAGCATAAAAATTTATTTGCTGCAGGCATGGCATCCTGGGTAGACATGTGCCTATTCATTTCATGTCTCAAAATCAATAGCAAAATTTTGAATTTGAGGATGATCTTATATCATTTCTGACTTCTGTGTGAATTTTTGTCTTGTTCAGAGTTCTCTGAAAAATAGTCATTTAGGATAATGTACATTTGACCATGGTATAATATAGCTATCAGAATTGTGCTCTCTACAATAAATTTTTGAATATTAATGAGATGAGTAGAGAAGGAAAAAAAAATGAATTTGCCTTTGGACAGGCAGAGTTTACAACATATCCAAGGAGACAATTGGAAGTGAGGTTAAAGAGAGAAAGATGCATAGGAAGATAGATACACAGACAGACATACCTAGAAAGACATATATATATCTATATCTATATATCTATCTATCTATCTATACATATATATATATATGTATATGTATATACATATATATATGTGTATATATATATGTATATATACACATAAATACATAACACACAAATATGTATGTATGTAACCTAATCTTTTACATGTGAATTATTTATGCATCTAACCTCACCATATTTCCCTCTACCAATAACTCAAAAATACAGTGTATAACAACTCAATAAAACCCACCACATTAATCCCAATAACCACAATCATCTCCTCCCTTCTACTTCCACATATGTGTATATTTATATGTAAATATAATGTAAAATACAACTTATATATTTACATAAGTTATATATCACAAACAATAAAGTAGAAAATATTTCTCAAGATATCCAATTCAATTCATTTCAATAGATATTAATCACATAAGGTGAAATTCTGTCTTTAACTCTTAGGTATCTTAGTAGACTTAAGAAGTCAATTAGCTTCCATGACTCAATTTTATCACCAGTAAAATGAGAAATTAGGACTAACAAATAATCAGAAATAACATTTATATAATGCTTACTACATACCAAGCATTATACAAAACACTTTACAATAGCTTTTACAATTCATTCTGGTAGCACATTTAGATGTGAATGAAAGTAGAAGGTGAAGCAAATAGTGAAGACAGAGACAATTAATTCTAAAGCAGTCATATAAAATTCTTCAATTATTAGAAGTTAAATGCATGTGGAACCTATACTTCAAGTGGGAAAAAAGATAAGTATCATTATCAGATACTAAAAAGAAAGATGATAAGGTATGTATAGGAAGATAAATATGCTGAGGTTTATATGAACAATCAACTCATTTAATAATAATAATAATAAAATTATTAATATCTTATTATAAGTGCTTGAAAGCAAAAGCAAAAACAGGTAAAAGACAATGGTCTTCCTCAAGGAGCTTTCAATCCAATAATAATTACATATATATATATATATATATATATATATATATATAAATATATATATATATGTTAATTAGTTTTGAAATTATTATTGTATGCAACTCGTATCAATGTGACACTTTCTAATTAGCGAAGATTACATATATACGATGTTTTAGCTACAAATCATATAGATATATCCATTGACTATTCGCTTCATTGGAAATGATGTTTCTGTTGTTGTTGTTATCTCTAAAAAAAAAAAAAATTATTTTAGTTTATTCTGTTGAACCTTCAAACTATGTGAAGCACTTAGAAAGTGAGAAAATTTTCTTTATCTCCAGTACTGAAGAGGCATAAATGTGGATCTTGAAATGGAAATTTCCAGGTCATATTTACACCTTGGACATTACCTTGAAATGTAGCAGGTATTTAAAGATATCTTGCTCATCCTAATGCTCTTGGTAACACTTTCTTAAACACAGGGGGAAAAAAGCCTCAAGGCCATACTAATAAATATTTTCACTCAGTCAAATTTCAAAAATGTAGCACTAACACTTCCTATGAAATCTCATTCCAACCACATTAAAGAACTTTGATAATGAAACTTACTCCAAAGATTATTTCACCAGGGCTAATTAGATCTATGTGTAATCTGAATTGAGCAGTTGAATTAAAGATAAAAGGCTCTATATGATATTGAGTTTCCTGTGAATAGCACATTCATAATTGATAATATAAAGCTTTTTAGCTATCAGATATAAGCAGAAATAATTCAGTAATTGAGCTTTCTGTGGCTTGCTATTTGCATTAAATAAGAGCATATGTATAATCAAAGGCAATAATAATAATAATAATTAGGGGATTTCTGTTTCAAGTAATTATATAAATTAGTTTAAAAGGAACCTTTGGCAGTTTCCTGAATCTCTTAAATCCCCATTTAATTAAACATATTTAATTCATATGTGAAAAGTATAGTAATTATAATATTGATAAATAAGTCACAATTTAAAAAAAATAAAGTCTAAGGAAATTCCCAAAGAATATATTAAGACAAATGACAATATTGAATTTTAAAAAAAGCAAAATAGTTATTTTGAAAATTGGGTATTTCTTATTAATAAGCTGATTTGCCTACATATTAAATTTTTCTTTATGCCAGTGCACAGAAAAAGGATATAATATCAAACTGGGAAAATTTAACCATTTGTACTTGACCTTACCTTAAATAAGTTCCAAATTCACTAATAGAATTATGTTGTGAGAGCTACCTTGGGGAAAAAAATTCAGAAAGTTTCCTGAAATTTCTCTACAGAATCAGTACAGTAGAGGAATATTTAAAAGAAAATTGTAAATTATATTATAATCTCTCCTAACAGTATTTCAAGAAAAAAAATATTTATATGATTGCCATAAAAGATGTACCTATTCCAATCCAATTCCTTATCATTTTAACACACACATAGATATATGTGTGTATCTGTGTATAAGATATATATTTCACATCCATATACAAATTTATATGTTAAATGTGTATTAATTCCTAGAGAAGAAGTTAAGAGATCTGCAAGAAGAAATATATATCAAAAGTATACTATAGGGGGATCTTAACCTTGCTCTCTGAGAACTAGGTAAATTGAACCACAAAATAAATAATAAAGAAGTTAAAGAAGTAAATTGAATTTTAGAAAATTTAGGTGGGATAGCACTTTGGAGAAAATTGAATAGGTACACAATAGAGTAGACATTTACTTGGTGGTTCATGGAACCTATTTAAAAATTAACCATATGCTAGGGCATAAAAACCTAAAAATCAAATACAAACTAGTAAGTAAATAGCAGAAATAGTAAATGAATCTTTTGTAGATCATGATACAATAGGTCTCCCATGTAATAAAGAGCAAGGGAAAATAGATAAAAAAAATTAATTGGAAACTAAATATTCTGGTCTTAAAGAATGGGTGGGTGAAACATCAAAATGTAAACACAATTGATAATTTCATCCAAGAGAATGACAATAATGAGACAACACACCAAAATTTATGGGATGCAGCCAAGGCAGTTCTTAGGAAGTTTTATATCTATAGATGCTTACTTGCATAAAATATAGAAAGAGAAGAGCGATAAATTGGGCATGCAATTAAAAAAGCTAAAAAAAAAAAGACAAAAACCTCCAATAAATACCACATTAGAAATTCTGGAAACAAAAGGGGAAATTAACAAAACTGAAGATAAAAAATTATTAAATAAGCAAAACTAAGAACTGGTTTTATGGGGAAAAGGCAATAAAATAGACTGATATTTAATGAATTTGATTAGGAAAATGAAAGAAGATCTAATTGTTAGTATCAAAAATGGAAGGAAAAAAAAACAACAAAATTATGAACTGTTTACCGAAGATGAAATTGGAGCAATAATTAGGAACTATTTTGCTCACCTGTATGCCAATAACTATGATAATCTAAGTGAAGTGGATTAATATTTACAAAAATATAAATTTCCCAGAGTAGTAAAGGAGGAATCAAGTTACTTAAAAAGTCCCATTTTCAAATTAAACAAACAAACAAACAAACAAACAAACAAACAAATAAATAAATAAATTGAACAAGCTACTAATCAACTCTCTAAGCAAAATTCTACAGGGCTATATGGATATGCATGTGAATTCTACCAAACATTTAAAGAACAATTTATTACAATGTAATTCGAACTCGGGGAAAAAACATAGCAAGAAAGAGTCCTACCATTTTTTTTTTCATGACACAGACATCTAAACCAGGGAGGGTAAAAACAGAGAAACAGAATTATAAACCAATTTCCTAATGCATATTATTTTTTTAAGTGAATGAATATATATTTTGCTGATCCAGGCCAAAGTCAAAGGTTTCAAGAGTAGGACAGAGGGACATTTAATAGTAGATTTCATTGCCAACATTATGAAAATAGAAAGAAAAAAAAAAAAAAAAAAAAAAACAAACAGGAGAAGTTGTAACATATGAAGATAGCTTACTTAGCAATAATCTGTAATCTTGTTACCCAAACAATATGCATATTAGTTAATGCTATGGAAAGGATGCTATACTTGCAATTCAAGAACTTTGATTTTACTCCCACATCTTGTGCATTTTAATTGTTGGACAAAATGTTTTGTCTTCTTTATGCATCACTTTCCCCATCTATAATATGAACCCATTGATCGGATTGTTTCAAAGAATCTTAGTCAGAGTTTCTGACAAAATATTGTTTTGATTATTATTATTGTTATCACTGTATATCCAATAGAAATCCCATTTCCCAAAACATATTTTCCCTCTCCCACTTATCATGATAGTAAATAAGCTAAATTTAGATGGCAAAGAGGCATTTATATATATATATATATATATATATATATATATATATATATATATTTTTTTTTTTATTCATTTTTCCAAATTATCCCCTCCCTCCCTCCACTCCCTCCCCCCGATGGCAGGTAATTCCATACATTTTACATGTGTTACAATATAACCTAGATACAATATATGTGTATAAATACCATTTTCTTGTTGCACATTAATTATTAGCTTCCGAAGGTATAAGTAACCTGGGTAGATAGACAGTAGTGCTAACAATTTACATTCACTTCCCAGTGTTCCTTCTCTGGGTATAGTTATTTCTGTCCATCATTGATCAACTGGAAGTGAGTTGGATCTTCTTTATGTTGAAGATTTCCACTTCCATCAGAATACATCCTCATACAGTATTGTTGTTGAAGTGTATAGTGATCTTCTGGTTCTGCTCATTTCACTCAGCAACAGTTGATTTAAGTCTCTCCAAGCCTCTCTGTATTCCTCCTGCTGGTCATTTCTTACAGAGCAATGATATTCCATAACCTTCATATACCACAATTTACCCAACCATTCTCCAATTGATGGACATCCATTCAACTTCCAGTTTCTAGCTACAACAAAAAGAGCTGCCACAAACATTTTGGCACATACAGGTCCCTTTCCACTCTTTAGTATTTCTTTGGGATATAATCCCAATAACAGCAATGCTGGGTCAAAGGATATGCACAGTTTGACAACTTTTTGGGCATAGTTCCAAATTGCTCTACAGAATGGCTGGATTCTTTCACAACTCCACCAACAATGTATCAGTGTCCCAGTTTTCCCACATCCCCTCCAACATTCATCATTATTTGTTCCTGTCATCTTAGCCAATTTGACAGTTGTGTAGTGGTATCTCAGAGTTGTCTTAATTTGCATTTCTCTGATTAATAGTGATTTGGAACACTCTTTCATATGAGTGGAAATAGTTTCAATTTCATCATCTGAGAATTGTCTGTTCATATCCCTTGACCATTTATCAATTGGAGAATGGTTTGGTTTCCTATAAATTAGAGTCAGTTCTCTATATATTTTGGAAATGAGACCTTTGTCAGAACCTTTCCTTTTAAAAATATTTTCCCAATTTGTTACTTCCCTTCTAATTTTGTTTGCATTAGTATTTTTTGTACAGAAACTTTTTAGTTTGATGTAATCAAAATCTTCTATTTTGTGATCAATAATGATCTCTAATTCTCCTCTGGTCATAAATTCCTTCCTCCTCCACAGGTCTGAGAGGTAGACTATTCCCTGTTCCTCTAATCTATTTATGATCTCATTCTTTATGCCTAAATCATGGACCCATTTTGATCTTATCTTGGTATATGGTGTTAAGTGTGGGTCCATATCTAATTTCTGAGGCATTTATATTTTTAAGAGACATGTTTAATTGTACAGGGTTCTTTTGTATTTTTCTTTTATTTTAAAAAGTTATACATCCAAAGTGTGTTATTTTGTAGGAGAGGAGAGGGAAGAAACTAAATATCATTATTTTAATGCTAAATTTAAGTATTAAGAAAATTCTTTCTACTCAGATTATAATCTTTTTAAAATATGAATTTTAACTTATTTCATTAAACATTTTTCAATTACATGTACAAATTTTTGACATTTATTTTGTTAAAAATTTGAGTTTCAAATTTTCTCTTTTAATTCCCTTTCCACACACTTTGAGAAGGCTCACAATATAATATAAATTATATCTGTCATGCAAAACATATTTCTTTTTTATTCATTTTATAATTATAATTTTTGACATTACATATGCATAGATATTTTTATAACATTATCCCTTGTATTCATTTTTCCACATTTAGCCCTCCCTCCCTCTACTTCCTCTCCTAGATGCCAGTCAATCCCATACATATTAAATGTGTTACAGTACAACCTAGATACAATATGTGTGCGTGAATCCAATTTTCTTGTTGCATGTTAAGAATTGGATTCCAAAGATATAAGTAACCTGGGTAGAAAGATAGTAGTGTAAACAGTTTACATTCAATTTACAGTGTTCCTTCTCTGGGTGTAAGCTGTTTCTGTTCATCATTGTTTATCTAATTCTGAGAGTGCGAGGTTGAGATCTCCCCCTATTATAGTTTTGCTATCTATTTCTTCTTGAAACTCTCTTAACTTTTCCTTTAGGAAGTTAGATGCTATACCACTTGTTGCATATATGTTTAGTATTGATATGGCTTCCTTGTTTATGCTACCTTTTAGCAGGATATAGTTTCCTTCCTTATCTCTTTTAATTAGATCAATTTCTGCTTTTGCTTGATCTGAGATAAGGATGGCTACCTCTGATTTTTTGGCTTCCCCTGAAGCATAATAGATTTTGCTCCAATGTTTTACCTTTATTCTGTATGTATCCCCCTGCATTAAGCCTGTTTCCTGTAAACAACATATTATAAGGTTCTGACTTTTGATCCAGTCTTCTATCCGCCTCCTTTTAAGTCCCTTCCCCTTTCTTGTACCATTCCCTTATTCGCCTTTTCCTTTTCCCTTTTCCTCTTCCCCCTTATAATGAGGTAAGAGAGAATTCTCTGAAATACAAATATGTCAGTTATTTACTCTTTGAGCCTACTCTGATGAGAGTAAGATTCACACAATGATTCTCCCCCTGTCTAAATTCCTCAGATGTGGTAGATTTTCTATGCCTCTTCCTGGGATGTATTTTCCCTCTTTTTATCTCTCCTTTCCCTTTTTCTGATACTATCCCCTTCCTTTTACTACTTCCCTTATTTATGTTATATCAGTAAAATCAAATTATCCATGTGGACTTTCTGTACATCCACAACCAAGATACAGTTCTAAAGAGTTCTTTTTACCTTTGAGAGCAGAGAATCTTCTCAAATGTCTTGTGGATGTAGATCAAATTTTTTGTTTAAGTCTGTTTTTTTTTCTTAGAAACAAATGGAATTCCTCTGTTTCATTAAATGACCATCTTCTTCCATGGAAGAAAATGCTAAACTTAGCTGGGTAGTTTATTCTTGGTTGCAATCCTTGTTCTTTTGCCTTTTGGAATATCAGGTTCCAGGCCCTTCCATCCTTTAATGTGGAGGCCGCCAGATCTTGTGTGACCCTTATTGTGGTCCCCTTAGTATTTGAATTGTTTTTTCCTTGCTGCTTGTAATATTTTTTCTTTAATATGGTAGTTCTACATTTTAGCCACAATGTTCTGTGGAGTTCTTTTTTTAGGGTTTTTTTCAGAAAGTGTTCAATGAATTCTTTCAACACCTATTTTCCCTTCTGTTTCTATGATCTCTGGATAGTCCTCTTTGATGATTTCCTGCAAAATAGAATCTAGGCTCTTTTTTGGATCATAGTTTTCAGGAAGTCCAATGATCCTCAGATTATCTCCCCTAGATCTATTTTCCAGGTCTATAGATTTTCCCAGTAAGCATTTGATGTTATTCTCCAGATTTTCATTTTTTTTGCTTTGTTTGACTGATTCTTGGTTTCTCAATGAATCATTCATTTCTATTTGTTCCATCCTGAGTTTTAATGAGTTAGTTTCTTCCTTCACATTTTTTAGTTCTTTTTGTATATGCTCAATTGAGTTTTTAAATGAATTATTTTTCTCTGTTGAATTTTTTTCCATTTCAATAAATTTTTTTAGGGAGTTATTTTCTTTTTCCCATTCAGAAATCCTACTTTCTTGAGAATTTATTATCTTTTGCAATTCAGAAACCCTACTTTCCTGTGATTTTTTAACCTTTTCTAATTCACAAATTTTGTTTCTCTGCACCTCCTGTGAATTATTTATTTTTTTTCCAATTCAAATTTCTGGACATTGTTATTCTCTATCATAGCTTCTCTTTCCTTTCCCCATTTTCTTTTCAAACTCTCTTAACTTTTCAATAGTCTCTTCCAGGAGAGAGTTATGTGATGGGGGGCAGGTATCATTCCCCTTTAGGGTGTTATTTGGAGACTGTCTTTTGTTAGCCTCCTCGGGGTTGGATACCTGCTCTTTCTCTATGTAGAAGGTGTCAAACATTCTCTTCAGCTTCTTACTCATTGTTAACACTCTGTGGCGGGTCTACCCTTGGGCAAGAAATTTATCAGCTTTCTCTCAGACTGGATGGATGCAGCAATCCTGTGACTCTGCTAAGAGAGATCTCTGGGAGAGATTTCCCCTTCCCCCTCCCCAGAAATGCCTCAGAGGTGGTTAGCACTGCTGCAGCTGTGAGGAGTGCCCAGTGAAGGACCCCAATGTGTGGCCTAGAAACTGCCCTGAGGTTTAATGCTGAACAGTGAAAGCGTCACAAACTACAGCCAAAGCCTCCCATGGGGCTGTGGATATTATTAGCAACTGATGCAAAAAGCCCCTGCACTCAAAGCAGAAGTGTCTGCCTGGAAACTGTGGTCCCTGCTGCAGAGGTTCTACTGCTCTGGGAGTTCTGCTGCTGTTGGAGTTTCCCTACTGCTAGAATTCTACTGCCTCAGGCTGAGCCCCACACTATGTGGATTAGAGGCTGCCTCGGGTTGTGTTCCCCACTGTTCAGGTTCTTAACTACCCCAAGGAGAAGCCCCAGACAGCAGAAGGCGGCTGCACAGCCTTGCAGAGATTGGTGTTAGGTTACTTCTGGATTGGGGTGGTGCTAGGATCTGGCTTTATATTTTAAAATGGCTTTGATTTCTCTTGTGATCTGCTGTTTTATAAACAGAGTAGAGCTATCAACCTATGCCAGATTCCTCTATCTCAGTGGCTTCTCTGATCCCAGAGTTCTCCTCAGCCTGTTTGGCACAATGTGCTAGCACCTAACCCTGTCTGTGCTGATTTTTTTTCCTCCCATCAGAGCCGACCTTTTCTGTTGAAATTCCAGATTCTCTTTAGCTGGTAAGTTGTTCTTCTAATCCTTGTGGTTTTTATCAGTCCAGCGTTATTTGTGAGGCTGATTTAACTAGTTGGTATTGAGGCAAGAAGGGAGCTTACAAATCCGTGTATATCTTCTCCACCATCTTGGGTTTGCCCCACTTAATGCATATTATTGGAAAAATCTTAACTAAAATATTAGCAAAGATATCCCCAGGATAATCTACCATGACCAAGTAGGAGTTATACCAGGAATGTAAAGCTGGTTCAATATTAGGAAAATAATTAGTATAATTGACTATTTTAATAAACAATCAGAAATCATATGATTATCTCAAGAGATGCAGAAAAGAGTTGGCATAATTGAACACCCATTCCTATTAATACATTAGAGAGTATAGGAAAAATGGTATTTTCCTTAAAATGATCAATCTCATCTATCTAAAACCATCAGCAAGCACCATATTCCTTCTTACAGAGGGTGTGGTGGAAGGGTGGAGAAAATCTGGAAATCAAAGTTTAAAAAAAATCTAAATATTTTATTTTACATATGACTGGGAAATAAAACATAAAATAAAGCTCACAAAATTGAAAGCATTAAAATTCTATAAATCAATTTTTTATAGAAAATAATGTTATAGCCTCCTTTCATTTTCATTTAAAAATGTCATCACATTCACTGCTTAATTGGTTCTCTAAACATGTTTTCTTTGGCTCAGTAGATTCTATGATGCCTTGTATTGCTGTTTAAAACGATTTTACAATGTTTAATAAAATCATTATTTGTAAGATTTTACAAAATTATTTATGTTCAAAATCGGTAGCTCCTTTAGTTTTATGTATCTCTGCTTTGCATATGAGTCAAATTTTGTTTCCTCTTTGACACATCCAATAAAAGTTTCTAATAAATTATTATTATGCTGCATCTGTCCTTTGTACCCACCTGGCTGAAAAGAAACAGAAATAAAAACTCATCCTTTTGTAAATGTAGTTATCCTTAATTTAACTGAATTAAAATATAATTTCATCTTTCTCCCTACCACCAGATCCTCACTTCCTTCAATATCTAACTAAAAACCACATCATCCAATCCTTTTATAAATTAGCTCCTATTTATCCACATGTGTTGCTTATTCCTGAGCCATTCTCCTTTTCTGTGAATATCTCTTCCAAAAACAAAAGGTATGACAATATATTACAATATATCATATAGTTTTAATAATTTGACATTTTCTAAAGCATTTCTAAATTATTTTGATCTAATCAAAAATAAAGCATTTATGGAAATAAAAGGTGTTTTCTGATGATCTGAAATAAATTCCTATTTTAATAATGTAATTATTTGATTATTTTGGTAAAATATGATAATAAGTAATATTAATGACTATAAACCAATGCTTACTGCATAAATTTATATGATTTTATTGAGTTAAATATTGGTTTCAATATAATATCTATAAAGTGATTATAATTGAGATATATATTAATATGTCTCAACTCCATTCAATATTTTTCATCATTAGTAGCATGGAAGTATAAAAATGAAAACTATCCCTTAATTTAAAAAAAATCCTCCTTTTATGACAATTCTAGCATTTACATTTTTTGAAAATATTTTTAAATGCCTTGAACATTTTATATGATAATACAAATTTTATAGATTAAAGCTATATTCTGATGATGATGAATATTATTACACAAATGAAATGCATTCACACATCATTTAACAACAAAATTAACCCTTACATATTTGCTCTTCCATTTTGACTACTATTCTTTTCATTTAAAAACATACATAGGACTTTTGAATATTATTTTATCTTATGAATTGAAGTCACTATGCTCTATCTTTTTAACATAAATATTTTATAAACTTGTGATTACAAATGATAACTTCCTGTTCAGTTCATTGACTCAATTTTTTGTCAATGCACTTTTAGAAAAACTTTTTTTAAGTTTTAAAATATAAAAAACAAATATCAGTACTGTAAGTCTTTATAAAGAAAGTCGCTCAAAAGGAGCTGTATGCTAATGGTATCCTACATTTAAGTTTAAGTGCTTATACTTATCCTACTGGATATTACTTTTCTCTGGATTCTGGCTCACTTTCTCTAATTAAATCTGAGAATGAAGATTAAATTAAGATTCTAGTTATGTAGAATTTACCTTGAGTTGGAACATATTTAAAACTAAAAAGATGCATTTGTTTTGTGGAAAGATAGGAGGGAGAACTTCATAACATGAACTACATGGAAATGAATGACTAATAATACAATGAGGTTCATCAAATTTAACCATTTCTGTTATCATTATATATGATAAAATAAGGTATGTCTGAATGATATTTAAGAATTTTCTCTTTGTCAAGATATTTTTTCAAAAGACTCCCAAAGAATATGGGCTTTATTATTGTCCTGCTGAAATAGTTTTGGGATCTCCTACATATGTAAAAAAGAAAAACAGTTAAATGGATTTCTGAGAAACTTGAAGAATGGTTTAATACACAATCATTAAGTGTTTTTAGTTAAGTACTAGGGAATACACACACATATTATATGTGTATATATAAATAGATAGATATGCATATATACATAAAACCATGTATAATAAAAATTACATTTGTTTACAGAGCATATGATATATCTCTTTCTTTTCTGTTTAACCAAAGAAATATATAGTTTGACATTTTGTCTCTTCTCTAAATAGTATTTAGAAGTCAAATTTAACTAAAAAATAGATAAATTTTAGACATATTATGTGGAATGCTATAAAACCAAATAAACACAAAAACAAGATGAAAGGAAGATTATGAATATTGGACTCCATAAATTGTTTGGTAATATATATATATATATATATATATATATATATATATATATATATATATATATATATATATATATGTACACACACACACACACACACATACACAGAGAGAGAGATGCTACAATCTAATTGCAGTACTTTAGGGTTGTACTTAAAATAATATATATATGACTTGAAAAAAATGACTGTGCATTTGAAAATCTCTTTGACTAAAAATAATAACAGTTTAGATAACTGGATTAAGCTAACCATTTATTAATTGGAAGAGATTCCAGAATGAAAACAATCAGGGGTATTATAGCCAAATTATAGAGCTTGCAGATTAACTAGAAATTATAGTACTTCAAACAGTCAGGAATAAACTCTACAGTTATTGTGCAAACAGACACTGTTAAAATCATATATAAAATAATATCTTGCACTTTAAGGGAATGAAACTCTTGAATTGTGATATTTCAGATGGCACAAAAGAGAGATTTACACTTAAAATACCCCTAAAATTAAGTTCTTAAAATGAAAAATGTTTTTTTCAGATTAATGGAAATTCATGACATGCAAACATTCCTGATTGTTTTAAAGAACTGACTAGAATATCTGACATCTAAACAGAAGAAAAAAGCAAAGTATACAAAGACAAATATCAATTCACAATTATAACTCCTAAGGAATTTATTAACTTTAGGGTAGATCATGTTCTAGCTGGTAAATTATCAGAATATAAACTGGCAGTATTCAGAAGGAAAAGTTATTTTTATTTCATGTCTGATTCTTTATGACTCATTCAAGTTTGTTCTTGACTAAGTGGATTGAAATTTCCTTCAACCATCCATTTTACAGATATGGAAACTGAAGCAAAAAAATTTTAAAAATTTGCCCAGAGCCACAGAGCCAGTGTCTAAGAATGGATTTGAACTACTGAAGTGGAATCTTCCTGATTCTAGGGTCATTGCTCTATATATTATAACACATTGTTACCTATCTGTAAAAGTAGTAATATATTTAAACATAATGTTAAGGCATTGCTGTCAGAAACATGTGGTCAAAGCCGTATGAATTGATTCAATGTCAAATGAGGATTGAGAATTCATTGTTAAAAAATATATTGTTCTGGTGATCAACCATGAAATATCTGGTTACTTTGAGCAGTACAGTGATTCAATACAATTACAAAGAACTTATGATGAAAAATGATATTCTATTACAGTTTTGCTGTCTGTTCTTGCAGCTTTCTTAACTTCTTTAGGAATTTAGATGCTATACCACTTGATGTCTATATGTTTAGTAGTGATATTTCTTTATTGTCTATGCTGCCCTTTAGCAGGATATAGTTTCTTTCCTTATCTCTTTTATTTAAATCATTTTTTGCTCTTGTTTGGTGTGAGATCAGGATGATTTACCTTGCTTTTTTGACTTAACCTGCAGCATATTAAATTCTGCTCTAGACTTTTACCTTTATTCTTTATGTATTCCCCTCCTTCAAGTGTGTTTCCTATAAATAATATAATGTAGAATTCAGGCTTTCAACGCAGTCTGTTATCCACCTTCATTTTATGAATGAGTTGAACCCAGTAACATTTATGTTTAAAACTACTAACTGTATTTCCTGACATCTTATTATATCCAGATTATGATTTCTCTTTCCCTTTCCCCTTTACTCTTTCCCCAGTATTAAATTTATGAGCACCACTTGCTTCATGCAGTTCTCCCTCCTTAAATCCCTCCCTCCACTCTAGAATCTTCCCCCCTTTCTTAAACCTTCCCCCTACTATTTCTGTATTCCCTTCTATTTAGCCTTCCCCTTCCCTTTTCACTTTTCCCCTCCTACTTTTCAGTGATGTGGAAGAAGTTTTTCTATAAACCAAAAAAATCTAATATTTTCTCTTTGAGCCAAATCTGATAAGAGATTCACACGATGTTCATCCCCCTCCATTCTCTCCCTCAGATATAATAGGTTTCATTTGCTTCTTAGTGACATGTATTTTCCCTCTTTTTACTTCCACTATTTCATTTTTCTGTTATAAACGCCTTTCCACATCTAGTTCCTTTTTATATTATAATATTAAAATCAAATTATACAGGTACTCTTTATGTATATCCATCCCAGAAATACAGTTCTCAAGATTTCATTTTTACTGTTTTCTGCTTCTCTTGAGTCCTATATTTGGAGGTCAAATTTTTTTAGCTCTGGTTTTTTCATTAGAAATAAATGGAATTCATGTATTTCATTGGAAGTCCATCTTCTTTCCTGGGGAAAAAATACTCAATGTAGCTGGGTAATTTATTATTGGCTGCATTTCAAGTTTCTTAGCTGTCCAGAATATCAGATTCCAAACCTTTTGATCTTTTAATGTGGATGTTGATAGATCCAGAGTAATCCTTATTGTGGCTCCCTGGTATTTGAATTAATTTTTCTGGCTTCTTGTAGTATTTTTTTCCTTGTTCTGATAGTTCTGGATTTTGGCCACAATATTCCTTGGAGTTTTAATTATGGGAACTCTCTCAATACATTATCAACAAATTATTTCAATGTCTATTTTATATTCTGGTTCTTTGATATCTGGGAAGTTTTCTTTGATCATTTCCTGAAAAAAAAATAGTGTCTAGGCTCTATTTCATCATGATTTTCAGGGAGTCTAATAATCCTTAGATTATCTCTCGTAGATCTATTTTCCAGGTCATTTTTTCCCAAGTAGGTATTTAACATTTTTTCTATTTTAATTTTTTTTTGGTTTTTCTTGACTGATTTTTTTTAAAATTAATTTTATAATTATAATTTTTGACAGTATATATGCATGAGTAATTTTTTATAACATTATCCTTTGTATTCATTTTTCCAAATTTTCCCCTCCCTCCCTCTACTCCCTCCCCTAGATGACAGGCAATCCCATACATTTTACATGTGTTACAGTATAACCTAGATACAATATGTGTCTAAATCCAATTTTCTTGTTGCACGTTAAGAATTAGGTTCCGAAAGTATAATTAACCTGGGTAGAAAAACAGTAGTGCTAACAGTTTACATTCAATTCCCAGTGTTCCTTTTCTAGATGTAGCTGATTCTGTCCATCACTGATCCACTGGAAGTGAGTTGAATCTTCTTTAAGTTGAAGATATCCACTTCCATCAGAATACATCTTCATACAGTATTGTTGTTGAAGTGTATAGTGATCTTCTGGTTCTGCTCATTTCACTCAGCATCAGTTCAGGTAAGTCTCTCCAAACCTATCTGAATTCATACTGCTGGTCATTTCTAACAGAGCAATAATATTCCATAACCTTCATATACCATAATTTACCCAAACATTCTCCAAATGATGGACATCCATTCATTTTCCAGTTTCTAGCCACTATGAAAAGAGCTGCCACAAACATTTTGACATACACAGGTCCCTTTCCCCTCTTTAGTATTTCTTTGGGATATAAGCCCAATAGCAGTAATGCTGGGTCAAAGGGTGTGCACAGTTTGATAACTTTTTGGGCATAGTTCCAAATTGCTCTCCAGAATGGCTGGATTCTTTCACAACTCCACCAACAATGTATCAGTGTCCCAGTTTTCCCACATCCCCTCCAACATTCATCATTATTTGTTCCTGTCATCTTAGCCAATCTGAGAGGTATGTAGTGGTATCTCAGAGTTGTCTTAATTTGCATTTCTCTGATCAATAGTGATTTGGAACACTCTTTCATATGAATGGATATAATTTCAATTTCATCATCTGAGAATTGTCTGTTCATATCCTTTGACCATTTATCAATTGGAGAATGGTTTGATTTCTTATAAGTTAGGGGCAGTTCATTTAAGTTATTGAATTTATTGGCATAAAGTTGAGCAAAGTAGCTCCTAACTATTGTTCTGATTTCTTCTTCATTAGTGGTGAGTTCTCCCTTTTCATTTTCAATACTAACAATTTGCTTTTTCTCTTTCCTTTTTTAATCAGGTTTACTAAGGGTTTGTCTATTTTGTTGGTTTTTTCATAGAACCAACTCTTAGTTTTATTAATTATTTTTTTCTTTCAGTTTTATTAATCTCGCTTTTTGTTTTTAGAATTTCAAGTTTTGTGATTGTCTGAGGGTTTTTAATTTGTTACTTTTCTAGCAAATTTAGTTGTAAGCCCAATTCATTGACCCTCTCTTTCTCTATTTTATGCTAGTAGGCCTGTAGAGATAGAAAACTTACCCTTATTACTGCTTTGGCTGTATCCCACACATTTTGGTATGATGTCTCATTATTGTCATTTTCTTGGGTGAAGTTATTAATTATGTCTATGATTTGCTGTTTTACCCAATCATTCTTTAGTATAAGATTATTTAGTTTCCAATTATTTTTTGGTCTATTTTCCCCTGGCTTATTATTAAATGTAATTTTGATTGCATTGTGATCTGAAAAGGATGAATTTATTTTTTCTACCTTGCTGCATTTGATTTTGAGGTTTTTATGCCCTAGTATATGATCAATTTATGTATAGGTTCCATGAACTGCTGAGAAGAAAGTATACTCCTTTCTGTGTCTATTTAGTTTTCGTCAGAGATCTATCATATCAAACTTTTCTAGTATTTTATTTATCTCTTTGACTTCTTTCTTATTTATTCTGTGGTTTGATTTATCTAATTCTGAGAGTGAAAGGTTGAGATCTCCCACTATTATAGTTTTGCTGTCTATTTCTTCTTGCAGCACTCTTAATTTCTCTTTTAAGAATTTAGATGCTGCACCACTTGGTGTGTATAAGTTTAATATTGATACTGCTTCATTATTGATGCTACCCTTTAGCAGGATATAATGCCCTTCCTTATCTCTTTTAATTAGGTCAATTTTTGTTTTTGCTTGATCTGAGATAAGGATGGCTACCCCTGCTTTTTTGGCTTTACCTGAAGCATAGCAGATTCTGCTCCACCCTTTTACTTTTAGTTTGAATGTATCACCCTGTTTCAGATGTGCTTCCTGTAAACAACATATAGTAGGATTCTGACTTTTAATCAAGTCTGCTAACTGCTTCCTCTTTATGAGGGAGTTTACCTCATTCACATTTATGGTTAGAATGACTAATTCTATATTGCTTGCCATCCTGTTAATGCCTGCTTATTCATTTCTCCTTTCCTTCCCTCTTACCCCCCTACCTAGTATTAAACTTGTGAACATCACTTGCTTTTCACAGCCCTCCCTTTTTAGTATCCCTCCCCCACCTTAAAGTTCCTCCCATTATTTTACCCCTTTTCCTCACAATTTCTGTATTCCCTTCCCCTTAGCTTACTCCTTCCCTCTCACTTTTCAATGAAGTGGAAGAAGTTTCACCATAAATCGAATATATCTATTGATACACACTATGTTCATCTCCCTCCTTTCTTTCTCTCAGATATAATAGGTTACCTTTGCCTCTTCATGAGATGTAGGAGCACCACTTTACACTTTTTTATGATATAATCTCCTTTCCACCTCTAGTTTCTAAGACAAATTGTACATATGTTCTTTACATATTTTTATGGCAGTATAGTTCTCAGGATTTCTTTTTGCCTTTTTAGAAATCTCTTGAGTTCTGTATTTGAAGATCAAACATTTTATGTAAGTCTGCTTTTTTCATCAAGAATAGATGGAATTCATTTATTTCGTTACATGTCCATTTTCTTCCCTGGAAAACAATGCTCATTTTTGCTGGGTAAGTTATTCTTAGCTGCATAACAAGTTCCTTAGCCTTTCGGAATATCATGTTCCTGGCTCTTTGGTCTTTTAATGTGGATGCTGCTAGATCCTGCGTTATCCTTATTGTGGATTCTCCATATCTGAATTGCTTTTTCTAGCAGCTTCCAGAATTTTTTCCTTTTTCTGATGGTCCTTGAACTTGGCCACTATATTTCTTGGCATTTTGATTTTAGGGTCCCTTTCAGTAGGTGATTGATGAATTTTTTCAATGTCTATATTACCCTCTGTTTCCAAAACGTCTGGGCAGTTCTCTTTGATAATTTCCTCAAAAATAGTGTCCAAGCTCTTTTTTTCCTCACATTTTTCAGGGAGTTTGATTATTCTCAAATTGTCTCTCCTGGATCAGTTTTCCAGGTCTGTTGTCTTTCTAATAAGGTACTACATTCTTTTCAATTGTTTCATTTCTCTGGTTTTGCTTGAGTACTTCTTGGTTTCTCCTTGATTCATTAATTTCTACTTGTTGGAGTCTACTTTTCAATGATGCATTTTCTTCACTCACTTTTTTTTATATCTTTTTTTAATTGTCCAATTGTGTTTTTAAGTGAGTTTTTTTCTTCTATGGAATTTTTTTTCCATTTTGTCCATTTTATTTTTTAGAGAGCTTTTTCTTTTTCCAGCTCTCTAATTTTATTTCTCAATGATTTGATCTCTTTATCCACTCTGGATGACTTCTCCAGGCTCTCTTGTCAAGCTTCCTTTTGCTTTTCCCATTTCTCTTCTAGTCCTCTGGTTAGAGCCTTTTTGATTTCCTCTATGAGATTCTTTTGTGTTGAGGAGCAGATCATATCCCCCTTAGGGGATTTCTCTGTGGACAGTCTGTTTTTAATCTCCTCAGTATTTGAAGTCTGCTCTCTCTATAGAGAAGCTGCCAATGGTAAGAGCCCTTTTTTAATTTTTTGTTCATTTTATCAGAGCAGGAATCTAAGAAAACAAATTGACAAGAGAAACAATAGGTCTGTTTTGGGGGGATGGGGCTGGATGGTGTTAATGGGCTTTCTCTAGAGACTGGAGGGAGGGCAGCAGCGAGCCACTAAGAGGACAGCGATGGCTGCAGTGTGTCTGCTCTCTGAGGCTCTAAGAACACGTTGAGTCACTCTGGTTGGAGGTGGGGATGGCCAGGTTCTGAGAGAAGTTAGCTTTACGGGGTTTTATTCTTCACCTCCGTTGTTTACCCCCTCTTTGCTGCTCCTGGCTAGTTGCCAAGATAGAATATCCACACTTGGGTAAAAGTCTTTTTGCAGCAACAGAAGAGATTGTACCCCTCCCCCCTCTGGTCTGAGCTGTGTGAGCTGCCTGTCTTGCTCTGGCTGCTTGCCCTCAGTCTGTGCTCAGTCTGTTCGACCCTCCCCTGAGGAAACACAGACCTTCTCTGGCGAATTTCAAGGATGTCTTCTGTTGGTAATTATTTGTGGGTTTCTTTTCCGGTCAAGCATTAACTCCGACGTTTTCATGATGTAAGTCCTGAGAGAAAACATGGAACTCAAGCAGCTGTCGGCCTCCAGGATGCCATCTTGGCCGGAAGTCCCCAATTTCTGCTTTTGCTTGATCTGAGATAAGGATGGCAACCCCTGCTTTTTTGGCTTTACCTGAAGCATAATAGATTCTGCTCCAACCTTTTCCCTTTATTCTGTATGTATCTCCCTGCTTTAAGTGTGTTTCATGTAAACAACATATTGTAGGGTTCTGACTTTTGATTCAGTGTGCTGTCCACCTCCGTTTAATGGGAAAGTTCATCCCATTCACATTTACAATTAAAATTACTAATTCTGTATTTTCTGCCACTGTATTATCCCCAGATTATGCTTTTTTTCCCCTTGACCCCCCTGAACCCCTTCCCCGATATTTAATTTATAGACCCCACTTGTGACCCACAGCCCTCCCTTTTTAGTATCCCTCCCCCCTCATTTTAAGTCCCTTCCACTTTCTTGTACCCTTCCCTTATTCCCCTTTTCCTTTTCCCTTTTCCTCCTCCCCTTTTAATGAGGTGAGAGAGAATTCTCTGAAATACAAATATGTCAATTATTTACTCTTTGAGCCGACTCTGATGAGAGTAAGATTCATACAATGATTCTCTCCCTCTCTAAATTCTCTCAGATGTGGTAGATTTTCTATGCCTCTTCCTGGGATGTAGTTTCCCTCTTTTTATCACTCATTCCCCTTTTTCTGATACTATCCCTTTCCCTTTACTACTTCTCTTTTTTTTATATCAGTAAGATCAAATTATCCATGCGGACTTTCTGTATGTCCACAACAGAGATACAGTTCTCAAGAGTTCTTTTTACCTTTTTCTGCTTCTCTGCGTCTTGTGGATGTAGATCAATTTTTTTTTTTTTTTTTTTTGTTTAAGTCTGTTTTTTTTTTTTTTTTTTTTCTTAGTAACAAATGGAAATCCTCTGTTTCATTAAATGACCATCTTCTTCCATGGAAGAAAATGCTAAACTTAGCTGGGTAGTTTGTTCATGGTTGCAATCCTAGTTCTTTTGCCTTTTGGAATATCAGGTTCCAAGCCCTTCATTCTTTTAATGTGGAGGCAGCCAGATCTTGAGTGACACTTATTGTGGCACCTTGATATTTGATGAATTGTTTTTTTTTTTTTTTTTTTTTTTTTTTTTCTAGCTGCTTGCAATATTTTTTCCTTTGTTTGGTATTTCTGCAGTTTAGCCACAATGTTCCGTGGAGTTCTTTTTTTTAGGGTCTTTTTCAGAAGGTTTTCAATGAATTCTTTCAACGCCTATTTTCCTTTCTTTTTCTATTATCTCTGGACAGTTTTCTTTGATGATTTCCTGCAAAACAGGGTCTTTTTTTATCATAGTTTTCAGGCAGTCCAATGATCCTCAGATTTTCTCTCTTAGATCTATTTTCCAGATCTATAGATCTTCCCAGTAAGTATTTGACGTTATTCTCCAGCTTTTCTTTTTTCTTTTCTTTTTTTTTTTTTTTTTTTTTTTTGTTTGTTTGACTGATTCTTGGTTTCTCAGTGAATCATTCATTTCTATTTTTTCCATCCTGATTTTTAATGAGTTATTTTCTTCATTCACATTTTTAGTTCGTTTTGTATATGCCCAATTGAATTTTTAAATGAATTATTTTGCTCTGTTGAATTTTTTTTTCCATTTCACTATTTTTTAATTTTTTATTTTCTTTTTCCCATTCAAAAATCCTACTTTCTTGAAAATGTTTTATCTTTTCCAATTCAGAAATCCTATTTTTCTGTGATTTTTTTAACCTTTTCTAATTCACAAATTTGGTTCCCTGCACCTCCTGTGAATTCTTTATGTTTTCCAACTCAAATTTCAGGACGTTGCTGTTCTCTATCATAGTTTCTCTTTCCTTTCCCTGTTTTTCTTCAAACTCTCTTAACTTTTTAATACTCTCTTCTCAGTGAGAGTTATGTGACGGGGGGGGGGGGGCAGGTATCATTCCCCTTTAGGGTATTATCTGCAGACTCTCTGCTGTTGAGCTTCCTCAGGGTTAGATACTGGCTCTTTCTCTGTGTAGAAGGTGTCAATTGTTCTCTTCAGCTTCTTACTCATTGTTAAAAATCTGTTGGGGTTTGCCCTTGGAGTAAGACGTTTATTTATTTATTTATCAGCTTCCTCCTAGACTGGAGGTAGAATGCAATAACTTTGTGACTGGGATAAGAGGGAACTCTGGGAGAGTGTTCCCCTCCCCCCTCCCTGGAAATGCCTCAGAAGTAATTAGTAAACAGTGCTGTGAGGAGTGCCCAGTGAAGGACCCTGCTGTGTGGCCTAGCAACTGCCCTGAGTTTTAAGTCTGAAAGTCACAAATCCCAGCCAATGCACCCAGCAGCTGACATGAAAAGCCCTGGAAGTGTCTGCCTGGAAACCTTGGTCCCTACTTCAAAGGTTCCATTTCTCTGGGAGTTCTGCTTCTCTGGGAATTCCACAGCTGCTAGAATTCCACTGCATCAGGCTGAGCACCCCACTATGTGGATTAGAGATTTCCTTGGTCTGTGTCCCCGCTGTTCAGGTTCTTAACTATCCCAAGAAGAAGCCCCAGGCAGCAGAAAGTGGCTGCACAGCAGTGCTGAGATCTATTAGGTCACTTCCGGATTGGGGTGGTTCTAGGATCTGGCTTTATATTTTAATGTGGCTTGATTTCTCTTCTGAACTGCTGTTTTATAAGCAGAGAAGAGCTAACAGCCTGTGTTAGATTCCTCTATCTCAGTGGCTTCTCTGATCCCAGAGTTCTCCCCAGCCCAATCAGCACAATGTGATAGCACCTAACCTTGTCTATGCTGGTCTTTTTTTTTTTCCCCTCCCCTAGGAACCAACCTTTTTTATTGTAATTCCAGATTCTCTTCAGCTGGAAAGTTGTGCTTCTAATCCTTGTGGTTTTTATCAGTCCAATGTTATTTTTGAGGCTGATTTAACTAATTGGTAATGAGGGAAGAAGGGAGCTTACAAATTCGTGTGTATCTTCTCTGCTATCTTGGCTCCACCTTGACTGATTCTTGATGTCTCCTTTAATAATTCATTTACATTTGTTCAGTTCTCATTTTTAATGAATTATTTTCTTCACTTTTTTTTTCTTTTTGTATTTGTCACATTGAGTTTTTAAATGAGTTGTTTTATTGCATGGAATTTTTTTTTTTATTTTGACATTTTTTTAAGGAGGTTTTTTCTCTTTTTTCCAATTCATAAATTCTATTTTCCTGGGTGTTGTTTACTTTTTCAAATTCACATATTCTGTTTTTCAGGGAGGTGTTTTCTTTTTCCATTGTATCTTTTGATGAGTTATATGCCTTTTTCCAGAACTTCTTGCAAAATTTTCCTTTCCTTTCCTCATTGTTCTTGTAGATCTCTTTTAAGATTCTTATAAAATTTCTTCTATGATAGCCTTATATGGTGGGGACCAGATCATATGTCTCTTTGGGGTTTAATCTAGAGACAATCTTTTTTTAGTCTCCTCAGGACTAGAAATCTTCTCTCTTTCACCATAGGAGCTATATATAGTTATAGCCCACTTTGTCTTTTTACTAATTTTAATGAAGGAAAAATTAAAAAAGCTGCAGTCGGGTGGAGCCAAGATGGCGGAGAGGGCGGAGCCAAGATGGCGGAGAAGAAACACATGACTCAGTGAACGTCCTCACTCCCTCACAACCAATTAGATAAATTAAGTCTCAAAATTAGCTCAGGACTGATAGATACCACAAGGACTGGAAGCACGACTTACCAGCTGAAGAGAATCTGGAGTTTCAACAGGAAAGGTCAGTTCTCAGGGGAGGAATAAGAAAGACCAGCACAGACGGTGGGGTAGGGGCACACTGCGCCCATTGCGCTGGGAAGGGCTCTGGGATCAGAGAAGCCACTGAGGTAAAGGAATCTGGCACAGGCTGTTAGCTCTTCTCTGCTAATTATTTAGCAGTTCAGAAGAGAAAGCCAAGATATTTTAAAACTCAGATTAGATTTTCCCCGATCCTGGGGGGTGACTCAGTAGACTCGGCACCAGGGGGTGTGGCCTCAGCTACCTCCTGAGAATAGTTAAGAGACTGACAAGTGGGTGGATACGGCCCAAGGCAACACACACTGCCTAGCTTAGCTGGAGGGAGTGGAACTCAGCTCCAGGAAGTCCCAGAGAAGCGGAACCTTTGAACTAGGGACCGCGGTTTCTGGCAGACACTTCCAGTTTGAGCACAGGGGCTTCTCACGTCACCTGCTGCAGACATCCACTCCCCACCCGGACACATAGGCTGGGCTTCCTGCAGTCTTCACTATTCTACGCCCTCGAAGCACAGTAGTGCTAATCACCTCTGAGGCACTTCCAGGGAGGGGGTGGGGAACTCTCTCCCAGAGCTCTATCTTAGCTCCGGCGCAGGGGCCGCTGCATCCATCCGGTCTGGGAGGAAGCTGGTAAAGAAGTAAATAATTTCCTACCCCAGGGACAGACCCCAAAACATTTTTTAAGTATGAGCAAAAAAGCTAGAAAAACTATAGATTCCTTCTATACAGAGAAAGAGCGGGTATCCAACCCCGAGGAAGTTAACAGCAAAGATTCAGAAGATAACAACCTAAAGGGGAACGATTCCTGCCCCCCATCACATAACTCTCTCCTAGAAGAAGCTCTTAAAAAATTGAGGGAGATCGAAGAAAAATGGGGAAAAGAAAGGGAAGTTATGATAGAGAATAACAACGTCCTGAAATTGGAGTTGGAAAAAATAAAGAATTCACAGGAGATGCAGGGAAACAAAATTAGTGAATTAGAAAAGGTTAAAAAAACACAGGAAAGTAGGATTTCTGAATTGGAAAAGATAAAAAAGTCTCAAGAAAATAGAATTTCTGAATTGGAAAAAGAAAATAATTCTCAAAAAAAAAAAATTAGGGAAAAGGAAAAAAATTCAATAGAGCAAAATAATTCATTTAAAAACGAAATTGGGCATTTACAAAAAGAACTAAAAACTGTGAAAGAAGAAAATAACTCCTTAAAAGTCAGGATGGAACAAATAGAAATGAATGATTCACAGAGAACCCAAGAATCAGTCAAACAAAACAAAAAAAATGAGAAGCGGGAGAACAACGTCAAATACTTACTGGGAAAATCTATAGACCTGGAAAATAGATCTAGGAGAGATAATCTGTGGATTATTGGACTTCCAGAAAACTATGACCAAAAAAAGAGCCTAGATTCTATTTTACAGGAAATTATCAAAGAGAACTGTCCAGAGATAATAGAAACAGAAGGGAAAGTAGATGTGGAAAGAATTCATCGAACTCCTTCTGAAATAGACCCTAAAAAAAGAACACCACGGAATATAGTGGCTAAGCTGCAGAATTACCACACAAAGGAGAAAATCCTGCAAGCAGCTAGAAAAAAAACAATTTAAATACCAAGGTGCCACAATAAGGGTCACCCAAGATCTGGCTGCCTCCACATTAAAAGATAGAAGGGCCTGGAACCTGATATTCCGTAAGGCAAAAGATCAAGGACAGCAACCAAGAATGAACTACTCAGCTAAGTTTAGCATCTTTTTCCATGGAAGAAGATGGTCATTCAATGAAACAGAGGAATTCTATATGTTTCTAAGAAAAAAACCAGACTTAAACAAAAAATTTGATCTACATCCACAAGACTGAAGAGAAACAGAAAAAGGTACACAGAACCCTTGAGAACTGTAACTCTGTTGTGGGTATATAAAAAATACTCAAGGATAATTTGATTTTACTGATATAAAAGAAAAAAAGGGGGGTGTAGTAAAGGGAAGGAGGTCGGTTCAGAAAAAGGGGAAGGAGTGATAAAAAGAGGGAAACTACATCCCAGGAAGAGACATAGAAAATACACCATATCTGAGGGAACTTAGTGAGGGGGAGAATCATTGTGTGAATCTTACTCTCATCAGAAGAGGCTCAAAGAGTAAATAATTAACATATTTGTTTTTCAGAGAATTTTCTCTCACCTCATTAAAAGGGGGGAGAGGAAAAGGGAAAAGGAAAAGGAGAATAAGTGAAGGGACTTGGAGGGAGGGGGGAGGGATCCTAAAAAAAAAAAAAAAAAAAAGAGGGAGGGTTGCGCGTCACAAGGGGGGTCTGTAAATTAAATATTGGGGAGGGGGATCAGGGGGGTCAAAGGAAAAAAGCATAATCTGGGGATAATACGATGGCAGGAAATACAGAATTAGTAATTTTAACTATAAATGTAAATGGGATGAACGATCCCATCAAACGGAGACGGATAGTAGATTGGATCAAAAAGCAGAACCCTACAATATGTTGCCTACAGGAAACACACTTAAAGCAGGGAGATACATACAGAGTAAAGGTAAAAGGTTGGAACAGAGCCTATTATGCTTCAGGTAAAGCCAAAAAAGCAGGGGTAGCTATCCTTATCTCAGATCAAGCAAAAGCAGAAGTAGATCTCCTTAAAAAAGATAAGGAAGGAAACTATATCCTGCTGAAAGGTAGCATAAATAATGAAGCCATATCAATACTAAACATATATGCACCAAGTGGTATAGCATCTAACTTTCTAAAGGAAAAGTTAAGAGAACTTCAAGAAGAAATAGACAGTAAAACTATAATAGTGGGAGATCTCAACCTTGCACTCTCAGATTTAGACAAATCAAACCACAAAACAAACAAGAAAGAAATTAAAAAAGTAAATAGAACATTAGAAAAACTAGGTATGATAGACCTTTGGAGAAAACTGAATGGCAATAGGAAGGAATATACTTTCTTCTCAGCAGTTCATGGATCCTATACAAAAATTGACCATATACTAGGACATAAAGATCTCAAAATTAAATGTAGGAAGGCAGAAATAATAAATGCCTTCTTCTCAGATCACAATGCAATAAAAGCTACATTCAGTAAAAAGTTAGGGGTAAATAGACCAAAAAGTAATTGGAAACTGAATAATCTCATCTTAAAGAATGACTGGGTGAAAGAGCAAATTATAGAAACAATTAACAATTTCACCCAAGATAATGATAATGATGAGACATCATATCAAAATCTTTGGGATGCAGCTAAAGTGGTAATAAGGGGAAATTTTATATCTTTAGAGGCTTATTTGAAGAAAATTGAGAAAGAGAAGATTAACGAATTGGGCTTACAACTTAAAAGGCTAGAAAAAGACCAAATTATAAACCCCCAACCAAAAATTAAACTCGAAATACAAAAATTAAAAGGAGAAATCAATAAAATTGAAAGTAAAAAAACTATTGAATTAATAAATAAAACCAAGAGTTGGTTTTATGAAAAAGCCAATAAAATAGATAAACCTTTGGTAAATTTGATCAAAAAAAAGAAAGAGGAAAATCAAATTGATAGTCTTACAAATGAAAAGGGGGATCTTTCCACCAATGAAGAGGAAATTAGAGAAATAATAAGGAGTTACTTTGCCCAAGTTTATGCCAATAAATTTGATAACTTAAGTGAAATGGATGACTTCCTCCAAAAATATAGGCTCCCTAGATTAACAGAGGAGGAGATAAATTGCTTAAATAGTCCCATTTCAGAAAAAGAAATAGAACAAGCTATTAATCAACTCCCCAGGAAAAAATCCCCAGGTCCAGATGGATTCACATGTGAATTCTACCAAACATTTAAAGAACAATTAGCCCCAATGTTATATAAATTATTTGAAAAAATAGGGGATGAAGGAGTCCTACCAAATTCCTTTTATGACACAGACATGGTACTGATACCTAAACCTGGTAGATCGAAAACTGAGAAAGAAAATTATAGACCAATCTCCTTAATGAATATTGATGCTAAAATCTTAAATAAGATATTAGCAAAAAGACTTCAGAAAATCATCTCCAAGATAATACACTATGATCAAGTAGGATTTATTCCAGGAATGCAGGGCTGGTTTAATATTAGGAAAACTATTAATATAATTGACCATATTAATAATCAAATTAATAAGAACCATATGATCATCTCAATAGATGCAGAAAAAGCATTTGACAAAATCCAACATCCATTCCTACTAAAAACTCTTGAGAGTATAGGAATAAATGGATTATTCCTTAGAATAATCAGGAGTATATATTTAAGACCGTCAGTAAGCATAATATGCAATAGAAATAAACTGCAACCTTTCCCAGTAAGATCAGGAGTGAAACAAGGTTGCCCACTATCACCATTACTATTCAATATAGTACTAGAAACGCTAGCCTCGGCAATAAGAGCCGAGAAAGAGATTCAAGGAATTAGAGTAGGAAATGAGGAAATTAAACTATCACTTTTTGCAGATGACATGATGGTATACTTAGAGAACCCCAAAGACTCTGCTAAAAAGCTACTAGAAATAATTCAAAATTTCAGCAAAGTGGCAGGATACAAAATAAATCCACATAAATCCTCAGCATTTTTATATATCACTAACAAAATGCAACAGCAAGAGATACAAAGAGAAATTCCATTCCAAACAAATGTTGAGAGTATAAAATATTTGGGAATCCATCTACCAAAGAAAAGTCAGGAATTATATGAGAAAAATTACAAAACACTTGCCACAAAAATAAAATCAGATTTAAATAATTGGAAAGACATTCAGTGCTCTTGGATAGGCCGAGCGAATATAATAAAGATGACAATACTCCCCAAACTAATCTATTTATTTAGTGCTATACCAATCAGACTCCCAAGAAACTATTTTAATGACCTAGAAAAAATAACAACAAAATTCATATGGAAGAATAAAAGGTCAAGAATTGCAAGGGAACTAATGAAAAAAAAACTCAGAGGAAGGTGGTCTAAGTGTACCTGATCTAAAGCTATATTATATAGCAGCAGTCACCAAAACCATTTGGTATTGGCTAAGAAATAGACCGGTAGATCAGTGGAACAGATTAGATACAAAGGACAAAAAAGGGTACATCTATAGCAATCTAATCTTTGACAAACCCAAAGATTCCAACATTAGGGATAAAAATTCATTATTCGGAAAAAACTGTTGGGAAAACTGGAAATTAGTATGGCAGAAATTAGATATGGATCCACACTTAACACCATATACCAAGATAAGATCAAAATGGATCCATGATTTAGGCATAAAGAGGGAGATAATAAATAGATTAGAGGAACAGAGGATAATCTACCTCTCAGACTTGTGGAGGAGGAAGGAATTTATGACCAGGGGAGAACTAGAGATCATTATTGATCACAAAATAGAAGATTTTGATTACATCAAACTAAAAAGTTTCTGTACAAATAATACTAATGCAAACAAGATTAGAAGGGAAGTAACAAATTGGGAAAATATTTTTAAAAACAAAGGTTCTGACAAAGGTCTCATTTCCAAAATATATAGAGAACTGACCCTAATTTATAAGAAACCGAACCATTCTCCAATTGATAAATGGTCAAAGGATATGAACAGACAATTCTCAGAGGAAGAAATTGCAACTATATCCACTCACATGAAAGAGTGTTCCAAATCACTACTGATCAGAGAAATGCAAATTAAGACCACTCTGAGATACCACTACACACCTGTCAGATTGGCTAAGATGACAGGAACAAATAATGACAAATGTTGGAGGGGATGTGGGGAAATTGGGACACTAATACATTGCTGGTGGAGTTGTGAAAGAATCCAGCCATTCTGGAGAGCAATCTGGAATTATGCCCAAAAAGTTATCAAACTGTGCATACCCTTTGACCCAGCAGCGCTACTACTGGGATTATATCCCAAAGAAATACTAAAGAGCGGAAAGAGACATATATGTGCCAAAATGTTTGTGGCAGCTCTTTTTGTTGTAGCTAGAAACTGGAAGATGAATGGATGTCCATCAGTTGGAGAATGGTTGGGTAAATTGTGGTATATGAAGGTTATGGAATATTATTGCTCGGTAAGAAATGACCAGCAGGAGGAATACAGAGAGGGTTGGAGAGACTTAAATCAACTGATGCTGAGTGAAATGAGCAGAACCAGAAGATCACTGTATACTTCAACAACAATACTGTATGAGGATGTATTCTGATGGAAGTGGAAATCTTCAACATAAAGAAGATCCAACTCACTTCCAGTTGATCAATGATGGACAGAGGTAGATACACCCAGAGAAGAAACACTGGGAGGGGAATGTAAATAGTTAGCACTAATATCTGTCTGCCCAGGTTGCATGTACCTTCGGATTCTAATGTTTATTGTGCAACAAGAAAATGATATTCACACACATGTATTGTACTTAGACTATATTGTAACACATGTAAAATGTATGGTATTGCCTGTCGTCGGGGGGAGGGAATAGAGGGAGGGGGGGTAATTTGGAAAAATGAATACAAGGGATAATATTATAAAATATATATATATATATATATATATAATAAAAAAAAATTTAAAAAAAAAAATAAAAAAAAAATAAAAAAGCTGCAGTCTGCTTTTGGGGCAATGAGATGTTATTCAGCTTCCTCAACAGATAACAGTAAGTGGTAGTGAAACATCAGGGGAAAGGCAGCCACTGTGGTGGGCTCAGCAGTTGTGATGTCATCACAATGATTTCCTCCCAGTGTTGGGTTGGTGTGGCCACCATGTCCTGTGATACTCCAGGGGCTTGGGGTACACTCTTGGCCTGTGATACTCCAGAGGTTTGGGGTACACTCTCTCTGTGTTCATGTTGAAAATTTTATAACTTCTCTACTGGCTTGCTGCCAGGGCAAAGTAGCCAATTCTTTCATAGAGTCCTCCCATCAGATTTCCCACCTGTGGATACCACACCCTGCCCCTGGTCTGCTCAGCATGATCTGTCCCCTGTGATCTGCCTTCCTGTGTCTTTGCCTGATCCAGCCTCCTCTCATGCCCTCAACCAAACCCAAAAGACCTTTTATGGCTATCTTTGTGATTACCTTTTGTTGGCAATGTGTTGTATTCCCAATATTTGTTATCATACTGGTCAAAGGGGTTTATTTCTTTCTCTGTCTTTTCTCTTTCTCTTTCTGTCCCTCTATGTCTTTCTTTGCTTCTGTGTTTCTCTCTTTCTTTCACACACACACACACACACACACACACACACACACACACAAACACACACACACACACCCCAGACAAGTCTAGTTCAAAACTCTGTTTTACAACTCATTTTAGTTAGTTATTTTCATTTTGATTATTATATTGAACCTGGGAAGGAGAGAATACTTATTTTTTATTTCCCTTACCTCTAGATGAGAAGGATAGAATGGAAGGAACAACTGCTCTGCAAATTTGCCTTGCAATAACTACTCCTTTGAAAAGAAAATCCACCCTATACTCTTTCTGTAATCTTTATCTGCTGTGAGATATAGTGGGGTGAGGTTACAGGAATTTTGCAATAGCTAAGGACTTGCAATCAGCTAGACATGACAAATTAACAATGGAGAAAATTTAGCTCCTATAAATATGAATATATATCCTTTTAATCTTCACTAAGAAATAGTGCTAGTAAAAATGAAGGAATAGGGGAATAATACTCAGGAATAGTATTACCAAAAGATAGTAGATGTCTAGAGTTATAGAATAAAAATATGTCAAGAAAGAAAATCATGCATCATAAAAATCAAAGTTTGAGCATGAGTCAAAAGCCAAAAGGTTAAAAAAAAACAGTCAACAGTCATGAAAAATAATAATATAGTATGAAATTATCTTTCCTAGTAATACTTAGCTCAGAAATTATAATACAGTACACACACACACACACACACACACACACACACACACACATATATATATATATGTATATATACTGAATCATCAGATTCATTTTTAAAAAATTTATTCATGTTAATACTCATTGGGAGAGAAAAATCAGACCAAAGAAAAAATGGCAGAGGGGGGGAAAAAAAGCAGAAAAAAGAAGTGAACATAACATATGTTGATTTACATCCAATCTCCATAGTTCTTCTTTTAATGAAAAGAGCATTTTCTATCCAAAATTTATTGGAATTGTTTTGGATCACTAAACCACTGAGAAGAAATAAGTCTTTAATAATGGATCATCTCATATTCTTGCTATTTTTGTGTATAAGCTATTCTTGGTTCTGCTTGTTTAGTTCAGCTAATGTTCATGTAAATATTTCCAGGCCTTTCTAAAATCAGCTTGTTCATAACTTTTCTATAGAACAAAATTATTCCTTCTGTTCACATACCACAGCATATTCAGCCATTCCCAAAATCATAGGCATGTACTCATTTTCCAATTCTTTGTAACCACAAAAAGAGCTGCTTCAAACATTTTTTTTTTGCACGTGGGAATCCTTTTCCCTCCTTTATGATTTCCTTTTCATATGATTACAAATAGTTTCAAATTTTTCATCTGAAAATTATCTGTCCATTTCCTTTAACCATTTATCAACTGGAGAATGGCTTGGATTCTTATAAATTTGAGATAGTTTTCTACGTATTTTAGCAATGAGGCTTTTATTAGAACTTTTGAATGGAAAAATATTTTCCCATTTTATTGCTTCCCTTCTAAACTTGTATTGCATCAGTTTTGTTTGTATAAAAACTTTTTAACTTAATATAATCAAAATTATCTATTTTGTGATCAGTAATGATGTCTAGTTCTTCTTTGGTCACAAATTCCTTCCTCCTTCACAAATCTGAGAGAGAAACTATCTTATGTATTCTAACTTGTTTATAATATACTTTATGTCTAGATCATGAACTGTTTTGATCTTATCTTGATATATGGTATTGTGTTTGGGTCAATGCCTACTTTCTGCCTTACTAGTTTTCAATTTCTCCAGAAGTTTTTGTCAAATTGTGAATTCTTATCCCAAAAGCTAGGCTTTTTGGATTTATCAAACCATAGATTGCTATAGTCATTGACTATTTTGTTCTGTGAACCTAACCTATTCCACTGATCAAATATTCTATTGCTTAGCTAATACCAAATGGTTTTGATGACTGCTGTCTTATAATATAGTTTTAGATCTGGTATAGCTAGGGTACCTTCATTTGATTTTTTTTTCATTAATTCCCTTTAAATTTTTGACCTTTTGTTTTTTCCAGATGAATTTTGTTATTATTTCCTGGTCAATAAAATAGTGCCTTGGGAGTTTGATTGACATAGCACTAAATAAGTAGATTAGTTAAGGTAGTATGGTCATCTTTATTATATTTGCACTAACCTATCCAAGAGCACTTGATATTTTCCAGTTGTTTAGATCTGACTTTATGTGTGTGGAAAGTGTTTTGTAGCTTTTTTCATATAGTTCCTGACTTTCCCTTGGCCAATAGATTTACCAAATATTTTATCCTATCAGCAGTTATTTTAAAGGGAATTTCTCTTTGTATCTCTTGCTTTTGGATATTGTTAGTGATGTAAAAAAATGCTGATGATTTATGTGGATTTATTTTGTATCCTCCGACTTTACTAAAGTTATGGATTATTTTGAATAGCTTTTTAGTAGAATCTCTAGAGTTCTCTAAGTATACCATAATATCATCTGTAAAGAGTGATAATTTGGTGTCCTCATTACCTAATCTAATTCCTTTAATCTCTTTTTCTTCTCTTATTGACAAAGCTACTATTTCTAATGCAATAATGAATCGTAATGGTGATAGTGGGCAACCTTGTTTCACCCCTGTTCTTATTGCTCTATATGAATGGGTGTTGGATTTTATCAAATGCATTTTCTGCATCTTGTGAAGCAATCATATGTTTTTGTTAATTTGGTTATTGATAAAATTATTTATGCTAATAGTTTTTCCTAATATTGAACCAGTCCTGCATTCCTGGTATAAATCCTACTTGACCATTGCATATTATCCTGTAATGATTTTCTGTATTCTCTTTGCTAATATTTCATTTAAGATTTTTGAATCAATATTCATTAGGGAGATTGATCCATAGTTTTCTTTCTCTATTTTCATCCTCTTTGGTTTAGGTATCAGTTACATGTCTGTGTCATTAAAGGAATTATGTAGGAATCCTTCATTCTTTTTTATTCTTCTCTTGAGTCCTGCATTTATAGATTAGATTTTATGTTTAGTTCTGTTTTTTTAATAGGAATAGTTGAAAATATCTTACTTCTTTGAAGATCCATATTCTCTCCTTAAAGATGATGATCAGTGTAGCTAAGCAATTAATTATTGGTTATAATCCAAGGTTGTTTGCCTTGTTTAATATGATATTCCAGGCCCTCTGATTTTTTTTTTAATGGTAGAAGTTTTCACATGCTGAATTTATTGTTGGCAGTTGCTCCTTAGTATTTGGATTTTTCCCTAGCAACTTGCAGTATTTTTGCCCAGAGACAAATTTTGGAGTTTCATAATAATGTTCCTTGGGGTTTTCCTTGTGCAAACTCTTTCTGAAGGCAATTGATGGGTATTTTCAATGAATATTTCTCCCTTCGCGTATAAGACATCAGGGGAATTTTCCTTGATCATCTCTTGTGGAATGCTATTCAGGCTCTTTTTTTGGTCATGCCCTCCAGGTAAACCAAGACTTTTTGAATTATCTTTTCTGGATCTGTTTTCCAAGTTGGCTCTTATTCTAATGAGTTCCACTTTTTAACATTGTCTTCTTTTTTCATGATTCTAAGTTTGTTTGATTCTTGCTGTCTCATAGAGTCATTACTTATCAATTTGCCCTATTCTACTTTTTAATATGTGCTTTTCTTCAGTTACTTTTTGCACATCTTTTTCCATTTTGTTATTTCTAATTTTGACAGTGTTATTTGTTTTGTTTCTTTTTTGCATTTGGTCAATTTTATTTTTAAGAGATTTCCTTTCCTTTTGCAAGCTGTTGAATCTCTTTCAGATTCTGTTTGTAGATATGTGGTCATTGTCTGAGTTTATTTTATTGCTATCCCCTGTCACCATAGTAACTTTCTATGGTCAAGGTCCTTTTCTGTTTCCTATTTGTTTTCTTTCTTTTCCTTTGAGTATTTCTCCTTTTTTACCTTTATCATCCAGCTCTGTTCTTGCTATAAGTAGGGTGCCATCCAAACTTCATGTGTAGCTTGGAGTCTTGGCTTTAAGTACACAGGTCCCTTTTGTTTGTAGGGCTTAGTTTTGCCTGCTCTTTTCAGGAAGCAAATCCTTTCCCAGAGTTTGCCTGTTGAGCTAGGATGGAGGCTACCCCATTGATCTGTTCCTCTACTAATTAATGACCAAGGATTTCAGTTGTTGATTTGCTGTGATTAAGACTCCCTCATCAGCTTTCTCAGAGACTGTCTGAGCTGGGTTGAATATTCTTTTCATTGATATTTCTTGAAGTTTTTCCAATCTATCTTGAATTTGAGAATTATTTTATTCCATTAGATTCTGTTTGGAGGCTTGCTTTCATGTGGTTTTAGGGGACATTGGGAGAGCTTAAACAACTGCCTGGCTTCACTCCACTATCTTCACTATCTTCACTATCTTCACTTTGTTTCCAATATCACTGTTGAAGGATATTATTTACTCTTTACCATTCAAGTTTTAAAGATTCATATCTAGGACTTATCTTATTGATCATTTGTTCATTTTTTCTTTGTTGGTGTTATATCTCAGTCCTATATTACTGATCGATCAATTGGACACCAACATAAAAATTCATTTTATTTCTCCAGAAAAAATAGATATTTGAATCATCTTGGCCTCAGTGCAACACATGCATCATAAATAATAATATTTGGAAATTTATTTAATCATTGTTTAAATTAGTTCATAACTGCATAATATAGTATGGAGTCTTCCATTAAAGTCAAAGAATATTGTGGACAATGACTTTTGAAAATATTTTTGTTCTTGTCCAACCATTCCAGAGAGAAATTTGGAAGTATGAACAAAAGGTTATCAAATTGTGCATACTCTTTCATCTAGTAGATGAAAGTTTGCATCCCAAATCTTAAAGAAGGGAAAGGGACCCACGTGTGCAAAATGTTTCTTGCAGTCCTTTTTGTGAGGGTAAGGAACTGGAAATTAAATGGATGCCCATCAGTCAGAGAGTGGCTGAAAAAGTTATGTTTCATATATATATATATATATATATATATTTTATGGAATATTATTATTCTATAACGAATGATCAGTAGGATGATTTCAGGAAGCCCTCATGAAATTTACATGAACTGATGCTAAGTAAAGGGAGTAAAACCAAGAGAACATTGTACACAAAAACAGCATTATCTGATGATCAACTGTGATGGGCATGGCTCTTTTCAACAATGAGGTAATTCAGGACAATTCCCATAAACTTATGATGAAAACAACCATTGGTATCCAGAAAGAGGACTGTGGGGATTGAATATGGATCATAACATAGAATTTTGATCATTTTTGTTGTTGTTTTCTTGCTATTCCCCCATTTTCCACTTTTTGATATGTTCTTTTTAGCTTGTGCAGCACAATAGATATGGAGGAATATGTGAAGGAATTGCCCATTTTTGGCATGCATTGGAGTGCTTTTTTTCTGGGGAAGGTTATGATGGCAGGAGAGAAAGAAAAATTTGGTGCACAAGGTTTTGCAGGGCTTAATGTGTAGGACAGTCTTTACATATATTATGAAAATTAAAACCTGTTGTTTAGGCATGAGAGAAAATATTTTGTTCTTGGTTTAGAGTTTTCACTTTTTTCTTCATATATATTGTAGTAAATATTGCTAATTGAGTAGAAATGTTAAATATAAATATTAAATTCATGATTTTATGATATTTCTAATGCCTACAATATTTATAATAGAAACAAAAAGTTTTTGGTTTTCCTTATAAATATATTCATATCTAAATGTGTATGTGTTTTCAATTAAGTGTTTGGGAAGATAAAGAAATAAAAGACACAAGCTAAATGGAATACAAGAAAACATTTTCTCTTGTGAAAATAGTATAATATAACTGCAATTCTCTTCACTACAAAGAATAGCACTGCAGAAATTACACTCCATACTTTTGATAGGACCTATAAAAACTTTCATTACTCTGTTCCAAATTGAACCATTTAAAAAACCTGTTACTGGTGGATCACACAATTTTTCAGTAAAAAATTTAAGTCTTGAGTATCCTGGGATACTATTATTGGAAGCAATAAAATATACTATTGTGAGATCAACGAGGGTTGAGATGACTATATTCTCATAAGCTAAAGAAGACAATCAGTATGATAATTAGAGCATGTTAATTACTCTCCACCAGCAACAAAAATGCAAATGATATACAGCGGGAAATTAACAGCAGTTACTGCTCAATATTGCATGACTTTTCCATTAAGAATAATATGAGAAGTTGTTAAATTATAGAAAATTAGAATAATGAGAGTAGAATATTAAAGAGACTTAGGTTTCTGGTCTAGCTATGTAGGGAATCATTAGGAAGGGTTCTGAAGAAGAGCTGTAGTCTGTGTGGATCAGGCTTATTTAGTACCATGGGGAAATTGTCATGTATGCATTTTTTTTACAAGGTAGAACAAGGCTACAAGGATAAATAGTCTGGGTCAGCAGGAAGCACTTCAATAAGCTTTACTGCATAAGGCATTAAAAAAAAAAAAAGCTTACATCATCTCACCCTCTTCTTTTAAAAGTCTGGCCTGAAGAAACAATGACTATAATTAATACAACATCAGAGAACTGTGAAGTCAGACACAGTACAGCTAATTATTAATTTTTAAGATAAGGGAAAACAAAGAATGCTATGAAATCTATTTAAATTAAATATAAATATGCTTTAAAATGGACTTATCAAAGGAACTGCAAACTGAACGGATGCTCATCAGTTGGAGCATGGCTGAATAAGTTTTTGTATATGAAAGTTATGGAATATTATTGTTCTATAAGAAATGCTCATTAGGATGATTTCATAGAGGCCTGGAGAGATTTATATGAATTCATGTTAAATGAAAAGTTTGGAAGCAAGAGAACATGGTAAACAACAACAACAAAATTATGTGGTGATCATTTGTGACAGACATGGCTCTTTTCAACCATAAGATGATTTGAGCCACTTCTAAAAGACTTGTAATGGAGAGAGCCACCTACATCCAGAAAGAGGACTACAAGGACTGAATGTGCATCACAACACAGTATTTTCAGCTTTTTTTTTTTGGTTCTTGTTTGTTTTCTTTTTGTCTTCTTTCTCATTTTTTTTCCTTTGTGATCTGATTTTTTTCTTGTACAGCATGATAATTGTGTAAATATGGGTAGAAGATCTGCACATGTTTAACATATATTGTCTTACTTTGCTGCCTAGGGGAGAAAGTATGAAGAAAGGAAGGGAAAATATTTTAAACATAAGGCTTTGCAAATCTGAATATTGAAAATTATCTCTGCATTTATTTTGAAAATAGAAAGCTAAAAAGGAGAAGAATATGGCTTTATTTTGACACCTACTTCTGGAATTTAAGTCGATAAAATATATATTTTAATAGATTACCCATAGTTCCATTATCTCCATTCAATTCTGCCTATTAAGTATACCACAATATAGATAAAGTGTGACTGACATCATAAAAATGTGACATTGGGACAGTTAATTGGTGCAGTGAATAGACAATTAGTTCTGGATTCAGGAGAACCTGAGTTCAAATCCAGACTCTGACACTTACTAAGCAAAATCTATTAAGTAAAATTATAAAATCTATAACTTCAAATCTATTGGATTATTGCGTACTCATATTGTAATGCCAGAGAAACTGAGGCAAGGTAGATATTAGAGAGTATTCAATAATTTATTTAAAAGGGAAATATTTACTGGGACCAAATGGATACCTGATTGATACCAGGGCTGAATGATACTATGGTCTACAAGAATCCAGAAAACAATGTGAGTTCTCAAATATATATATATATATATATATATATATATATATATATATATATATATATATGTATGTATATATATTCATACACAGCTCAGATTCAGGGGATAGACTGAGACAGGGGCAGAGCCAGGATTGGGTCAGGATAATTAGGGAAACTGAATCAGGATAATAAAAGAGAACTGTGGCATAACAATATGGATCATATTTATAATCAATTTTAATTTTTCCCACTTTAACTTAGCATGTAATGATCTAGAACATATTGTAAAAAAAGGAAAAACCTCTCTCGATTTTCTTACACTGTCATTTCAATCTCTTTTTTCTGGAATAAAAAAAGAGGCTTAATTTGTAAGAGAAAGAGAAAACCAGATATTCCATAAGAAATTAAGTGTACCAATAAATTTATTCCAGAAAAAAAAGATTGAAATGACAGTATAAGAAAATGAAGAGGGGGCAGAGAAGATAAACACGAATCTGTAAGCTCCCTTCTTGCCTCATTACCAATTACTTAAACCAGCCTCAAAAATAACGCTGGACTGATAGAAACCACAAGGATTGGAAGCAAAAAGTACCAGCTGAAGAGAATCTGGAGTTTCAACAGAAAAGGTCAGTTCCCAGGCGAGGAAGAAAAAAAGGCCACCACAGACAGTTAGGTGCTAGCACACTGCACTGATCGGGCTAGGGAGAACTCTGGGATCAGAGAAGCCACTGAGATAGAAGAATCTGGCACAGACTGTTAGCTCTTCTCTGCTAATAAAATAGCAGTTCAGAAGAGAAATCAAGACACTTTAAAATATAAAGCAAGATACTAGAACCACCCAAAACCGGAAGTGACTTAACAGATTTTGGCATGTCTGTGCAGCTGCTTTCTGCTGTCCAGGCTTCACTTTGGGGTAGTTAAGAGCCTGAACAGCTGAACAGCAGGGACACAGCCTGAGGCAATATCTAATCCACATAGTGCCAGGCTTGGCTGGAGGCTGTAGAACTCATCCGAGGAAGTCCCAGAGAAGTGGAAACTTTGAAATAGGGGCCACTGTTTCTGGGCAGCCACTTCTAGTTTGAGTGCAGGGGCTTTTCAGGTCAGCTACTGATATCCATGTCCCACGGGACGCATTGGCTGGGCTTTGTATCGCCTTTACTGTTCAGTCTTAAACCTCAGGGAAGTCACTAGGACACACAGCGGGGTCCTTCACTGGACAACCCTCACAGCGCAGTCCTACTAATCACCTCTGAAGCACTTCCAGGGAGGGGGAGGGGAACTCTCTCCCAGAGCTCTCTCTTAGCTCAGAATTTGCTTAGTAAAAAAGTAAAGCACAACTGTTGATTATTGGATCCTTTTCTTTCTCCCATTTGTGGAGGCCTCGTGGAATTCTCTTCAGGTATGATGTTATCTCTTTCTTAGGATCTGTGGGGAAATATGAATCTATATTCAAATTCTTGGTTTTCAATGTAGACACAGTGTAATCTTGTGGAAGCTTGAGCGTACTTCTCTGAACATAAATTGAAAAATGAGAACTACAGAATTTTGTAGAGCTTGAAAGCACAAAATATTCTCCTTTGACCAATGATAGATATATTTTTGTTGAGGAAGGGGATAGAAAAAAAAAGTAGGCCATGGTGGAAAACTAGTCACTTTTATCATCCTGCTGTTCATCCATAGGGGTTTTACTTGAAAGTCATGCCACTCTTAACTCTTCTTTACAGATTTGAAGCTGACCCATTGAATACAACCAAGTTTCCCTGTACTATGCATGAATTTTTTTTTTTATTTTAGCTTTTTATTTACAAGATATATGCATAGTTAATTTTTCAGCATTGACAATTGCAAAACCTTTTGTTCCAACTTTTCTCCTCCTTCCCTCCACCCCTTCTCTCAGATGGCAGATTGACCAATACATGTTAAATATGTTAAAGTATAAGCTAAATACAATATATGCATACATGTCCAAACAGTTATTTTGCTATAGGAAAAATAACTGGACTTTGAAATAGTGTACAAATAGCCTGTGAAGAAATCAAAAATACAGGAGGATAAAAATAGAAGGATTGGGAATTCTATGTAGTGGTACATAGTCATCTCCCAGAGTTCTTTCTCTGAGTGTAGTTGGTTCAGTTCATTACTGCTCTATTGGAACTGATTTGCTTCATCTCATTGTTGATGAGGACCATGTCCATCAGAATTGATCATCACATAGTATTGTTGTTGAAGTATATAATGATCTTCTGGTCTTGCTCATTTCACTCAAGATCAGTTCATGTAAATCTCTCATGAATTATTCTGAAACATAACTACAATATGTGAAACTTCCCTACACTTACTCTAAGGCTATCAAAATGAGAGATTACTTGGTCCTGTTATATTTTTTAAGTAGGTTGGAGTTGAGTAAATCAATTCTTCGATTGGTTTACCTATGTTAAGAAACTTAAAAAGTAAAAGTAAAATATGTAACTTATAGTTTCCCTTTCAGTATGTGGAGACTGACAAAAATGAAATGATTCATTAGAATCCTTTCTAAGGTAAAACATTGGAAAATAGACAGTTCATATTGCTATATGATCTTTTATTATGAGATGTATAACAGGTCATACAGTAGAAGAATTCTGACTCTGGAGACAGTAAAATCTGAATTCAAAGCCAACATCAGACACTGACTACTTATGTTATCTAGGAAAAGTCACTTAGCCTTATCTTTTTTTTTCTTCTTTTCCTTCCTTCCTTCCTTCCTTCCTTCCTTCCTTCTTTCCTTCCTCTGAGGCAATTGGGGTTAAGTGACTTGCCCAGGGTTACACAGCTAGAAAATGTTATTTGTCTGAGGCCACATTTGAACTCAGTTCTTCCTGACTTCAGGGCTGGTGCTTTATCCAGTGCATTACCTACCTGCCACACTTAGTCTTTATCTCAGGTTATTCAACTACAATGTGAAAATGATAACTGCATCTATTTCTTAGGATTTTTGTGAGGATAAAATTAAATGGAATTTCTAAAGCACATAGAAGCACATTTTTGGACTGTAACAAAATTCTTTCTTAAAGGATGTGTTGGAACACAAGAGAGAGCTGTTGGAATACACAGGAGTCACCTGACAATGGCTGCTGGAATTCCAACCCAGAATGTATCACTTCTTGTGTGAAGATGGGAGACTGAGAAGCAGTGGCTGTTCTCTGACCTCTCTGACTGAGAGGTAATTGCATTGTCTGACCTTTCTCCTCTTTCCTCTGTGTCCAAGTTATCTCATTCCCAGGCTTCAATACCTGTGGGACTTGTTGGGGACAACAACCTTGCTGCAGGCCATCCTGCAACTCCTGCAAATGTTATTGAAGAGGGAACCCCCAAACTGAAAATCCTTAAAGGAGAAAACCTCCTTTAATTCTGCCTCAGTGAGGGGACTCTACCCCAAGCACAAACAGTTTCATTTTTGTTATGTGGTGGGGTTGGCTCAGTCCCAAAAGCCCATTGAATTCTATTTAAATTCTATCCCTAGCTGAAACCCATCCAGGAGCCATGAGCCTCCTTCAGCTTGTAGCCAAAGGCCCTTATTTTAAAACAGCCAAACTAAAACCCTCTCTTTGCAGAGATTCCAAACATGCCAGCTATACCAGGCTTGGCATCCCAAGGAGCTTCTTCCCACTGGAATACTGTTTCCAGTGCCCTCTTCTCTTTACCTAACACCTTTTATTAACTAGACTCTCTCTTGTGTTCCAATCTTCATAATAAACCTCTTTTATCAATCTGGGTTTTCAGGTCTATAAATTCCTTTACAGAGAACTGTCTGCGCTGCTAAAAGGAAATCCTCAGAACTCCCTACCCTTGCATCACCACTAGTTCTTATTTAACTCCCTGACCAGCAGAAACCCTAATATCATTTGGGTAACCCAAATCTAAACCTCATCATTATGATCCACAGCTGTGAACTCTCTCATAGAATTAACCTGTCCCTTAACAGGATGCTCTATACAAATCAAATCTCTATTAAACAGATCTCAAGCATGCAATGAAAAGAATGACAGAATAATTATTAAGGAATTTTGTAGCTGTTCCAAGATTTAAAGTTAACATAAAGTATTTAATAATTATCTTATGGAGATATGAGGCAAAAGAAGAAAAAAATTGGAGAAGTATGGTGAATTTAACTAGGCATTATAATTGAGTGATTCAGTGGCTCAAAACTAGCCTCTAACCCTTACTAGCTGTGGATATGGACAAATCATTTAGTTAATTTGTAATTAAACTATTTTCATTTTTCCTTTATCTGAGATCAGAATTGACACCCCTGTTTTTTGGGGAGGATTTGTTTCTTTGTTTGTTTTTACTTCAGATGAAAGAAAATAAATTATGCTCTGGCCTTTCACCTTTATTGTGTATATATCTCTCACTCCCTTTTAAATGTTTTTCTTGCAAACAATATATTGTAGTATTCTGGTTTTAAATCCCCTGAGCAATTTTCTTCTGTTTTATATAGTCATTCAACCCCTTCACATTAACAGTTAAGATTAAGAGCTCTTCTTTGGTCACAAATTCCTTCCTTCTTCACAGTCTGAGGTAGATTATCCTTTGTTCTTCTAATTTGCTTATATTATCACACTTGGTGTCTGAATGATGAACTAATTTCTATCTTATTTTGCTATAGGGTCTTGTGTGTCAATACCTATTGTCTGTCATTATAATTTTTAATTCCACAATAATTTTTATCAAATAGCAATTTTTTATAAAACAAGCTAGGGTGTTTGACTTTATCAAACATTAGATTACTATAGTCATTGCCTATTTTGTCTTGCGAAGCTAACCTATTTCATTGATTGACTACTCTATTTCTCAGCCAGTATCAAATGGTTTTGATGACCATTGCTTTATAATATAGTTTTAGGTCTGGTATATCTATGTCACCTTCATTTTCATTGTTTTTTATTAATTCCCTTCAAATTCTTTACATGTGTTCTTCAAATTTTTTTCTAGCTCCATAAAATAATTTGTTGGGAATTTAATTATGATGACAATGAATAAGTAGATTAGTTTTGGTAATATTATCATTTTTATTAAATTAGCTTTACCTACCCTTGAGCACTTGACATTTTCCCAATTGATTAAATCTGACTTTGTGCGAAAAGTATTTTGTAATTCTGTTCATATAGTTTGGGATTTTGTCTTGGCAAGTAGTCTCCCAAATATTTATATTATCTAGAGTTATTTTAAATAGCATTTTTCTTTGTATATTTTGCTGCTGAACTGTGTTGATAATGTATAAAAATGCTGATGATTTATGTGGAATTATTTTGTATCCAAAAACTTTGCTAAAGTTGTGAATTATTTCTAGTAGTAGGAATTTGGTAGGAATCCCTCTTCTATTTTTTTCAAATAGTTTACATAATATTGGAATTAATTGTTCTTTAAATGTTTGGTACAATTCACATGTAAATCCATCTGGCCCTAGGGATTTTTACTTAGGAAGTTGATTAATAGTTTTTTTGTTTTTTTGTTTTTGTTTTTTGTTTTTTTCTAGAATGGGATTATTTAAGTAATTTATTTCCACTTCTGTTAATCCCAGGTATCTATATTTTTGTAAGAATTCATCCATTTTACTTAGATTACTAGGTTTTTTGGCACATAGTTGGGCAAAATAGCACTTACTTAATTATTGTTCTACTTTCATCTTCATGGGTGGAAAGTTTACTTTTTTTGTTTTTAGTCCTTACAATTTGACATTCTTCTTTCCAATTTTTTTTCTAATCAAATTAACTAAACATTTATTTATTTTGTTTAAAAAAAACAGCTCTTTGTTTTTTAGTTCAATAGTTTTCTTAATTTCAATTTTATTAATCTCCCTTTTTATTTTCAAAATTTCAAATTGGGGTTTTTAATTTATTATTTTTCTAGCTTTTTTTAGTTGCTTGCCCAATTCAATGATCCCTTTCTCTATTTTATGCAAGTAAGCAACTAGAAATATAAAGGTTTCCCTAAAAACTGCTGGGCTACAACACATAAATTTTGGTATGTTATCTCATTTTTGTCATTCTCTTGGACGAAATTATCGATTGTGTGTATCATTTGTTGTTAAATTTACTCATTCTTTAGGATTATATGGTTTAATGTCTTATTAATTTTTGGTCTATTTTTCCCTGGCCTATTATTACATGTAATTTTTATTGCATCATGATCTGAAAAAGATGCATTTGCTCTTTCTATCTTTCTGTATTTTATTTTGAGGGTTTTATGCCCTAAGATATGATCAACTTTAGCATAGATTTCATGTGCCACTGTACAAAATATATATTTCATTCAATTTTCTCCAATGGTCTGTGCTACCTAACTTTTGTAAAATTCTATTTACTTAATTTACTTGTTTCTTATTTATTTTATAGTTTGATTTATTTAGTTCTGAAAGAGCAATGTTGAAATGCCCACTAGATAGTCTTCCTGTGTTTTAATTCTTGCAACTCATTTAACATCTTCTCTAGGAAGCTGGATGCCATTTGGTGCATATATGTTTAGTATTGATATTACTTCATTATATATGGTACCTTTTACCAATATGAATTTTCCTTTCTTATCTCTTTTAGTTGTATTTATTTTTGCTTTTGCCTGATCTGAGATCATGAATGCTAAACTGCTTTTTTTTTAAACAAAATCAAAACAAACAAAAGGTCAAATATTTGTTAGCATATTATTTATTTTGTTCTTTAATTTTATATTTCAAAATTGATATTCCATGCTAGATATAAACGTAGATGCTATTTTAATTGCATGTGATTTTGTTCTTTAAGTAATACAAATGTTTGTTTGTTTGTTTGTTTGTTTTTCAAAATGTTTTATGGAATTTAAATTGTTTGTCATGTGATTAAAAAAGAAAAGGGTAAAAAAGAAAGACTATACTTAAACTCACTTACTTGAGTCTAAGCCTAGAACAATATTTAATATGCTATCTTTTGTATTTTTTCCATGCATCCATATAAGTGAATATTTATAAAAAGAAACATTTAAGTAATTGTAAATCTACCAATATATTCAGTCAATCAGTAAACTTCTCTTTTTTAAATGAATACTTTAAGTAAAAGAAAATACAAAGACAAAATGAAAAAAAATTTAAAATCTTATTATCAAATAACAATGTATCAAATAGGAATATGGGGATAAAATGTGTACATACATTTATTTATTATCATTGTTAATTTTATTGTATTTTATCCATTTTTTATTTTTCAAATTAATTTTATTTCTATTATTATTTTTCAGTTAGTTTATTTCTCCTTGAAAATCTAGAAAACAATACTGGAGATTTTTTAGGGAATAGAAGTCCATTCTGAGCTTAAGAAGTGTTACTTTACTACTCTGGGGAGGTGGATTTTGATGAGAAGAAACAAGATGCAGACAAAAAAATAAGCAATATAGTAAAGAAGACATTATATTGTAGAATCACTTGTGTGTGTAAAGATTTTGGCTTTGGTAAAAGAAAAGATTTTATTCACATATGAAAGAAGGATGAAAAAAATGGCAGGAGGCATTTAGTATGAAATAAAAAGAAGGAAAGAGAGTGATTGATTTTCCTGATTTGTCTGATTTTTCCAGTGAAATATGAGGGAATTTTCTCATTTGTGAGGATGAGGAAAGGGTATTTATGAGCAGTCTGAAGATAAATGAAAGGGAGTCAGAACCAAGGTAGGGCAATAGAGAAAGCACCCAGCCAAACTCATCCAAAATTCCCCACGAAACAACTTTAAATGAAATTCTGAAGTGATAGAATGAAAAAAAAAAAAAAATAACCTCAGTGTGAAATATTTTCTAGCATGAAACCACTTAAGAAGTCATAAATGAGAGATATATGACATGGAGATGGAGGCTGCATTGGAACTCAATGTTGTGACTTAATTTAAGCTTTAGGAGTTCATAACCCATATATGGTAAGAGTAGCTTGCTAAGGTCAGAAAGAGAGTATAGAGAACAATTGTGCAGATGTCAGACAAAAAAACAAAAACAAAAAACTGGATGTTTTATGTCAACTACATTGTCTAAACACACTACTGAGTCAAATTCCAGTAGTAGACTGGAACTCTTTTGGTCATGTGTTTGGAGGGAATCTAAGCAGAAATATTCTCCCCCCCCTTTTTTTTTTCCTACAAAAGGATCAGGTGCAGTGAGGCATACTATCACTTGCAATCTAAGGGGAGCAATAACCATGAGAAACAAGATTACTTACTTATTGGTTCCAAGGAAAAAAGAGCCCAGGGCAGCAGTATTGATTGTAGTAACAGAGATTCTTCTTGATTAAGTACCAGAGAACATAACAGAAGAACAGTGATCACACTTCTCTTCAGAGCAAACTTTAAAACCTCATCAGAAACACTTAAAATTTCCAAATCCTTGGAACTAGCAAAAAATAACAATTAACACATAAACTGAAGTTTGGAATTAAAATTCTTCAATCCCCACATTCAGAACAGAACCCCAACTTTTATATTAAGTTCAAAGACAAGAAAGAGTCTGAAAAAATAAGAAAAAAACAAAAACAAAACAAAACAAAACAAAAAGAAAAGAACCTACCTATATAAAGATATTGTGGTGGCAGAGAAAATAAAGGTACAAAATAATAAGACATTGTCAAAAAAGCCACAAACAAGGTTTAAAAAATAATGTGAATAGTATACAAGTTAAAAAAATTTTTCTAGATGAGTTAAATTTATCATATTATATAAGAGTTTTAGAGGCTAAATCAGACAACAAATGAGAGAGATGGGAAAATGAAGTTATGAATTGAGAAATCTGAAACTCTGTCCATACATACCATTTGATCAGAAATACTATTACCAGATCTGTATAGCAAAGAGGTCAAAGGAAAAGATAAAAGACCTAGATGAACAACAATATTTGAAGCAGATCTTTTGGTGAAGGAAAATAATTGGGAACTGAGGAAATGCCCATCAATTGTTTAATGGATGAACCAATTGGGTATAATTTTATGAATGAATATTATTATTCTATAAGAAATAAAGAACAGGTCCATTGCATGAAGCAAACAAACAAACAAACAAACAAAAATCTTGGAAGACTCCAATGTATAAAAGCAGCTCCTTTTGTGGTGACAAATAGAAAACAAAAGAGAAGCAAGAAAAGGTAAATATAATGAATGATGAAAAATATTAACCATTTTAAGAGAAAGAACTGATATATTATGAAAACTTATTGAAACATAATTAAAAAAACTTTCTTCTTCATTTATCTTGAATTTTTTGTACATTTTATTTTTCAATATGATTATTATGTAAATAAAATCCATATAATTTTAAATATGTAATAACCATATTTCCTTTTCAAGGAATTCAAGGTTTAAAAGAAATCACTGTTAACTTTTATATGTAAGTAGGAAATAATTAATGTTATGTATTTTAAAAAAATAAATTAAAATGAAAGTTTTTTAAATTAATTTTATAATTATAAAATTTTTGACAGTATATATGCATGAGTAATTTTTTTATAACATTATCCCTTGTATTCATTTTTCCAGATTTTCCTCTCCCTTCCTCTACTCCCTCCCTGAGATAACAGGCAATCTCATACATTTTACATGTGTTACAGTATAACCTAGATATAATATATGTGTGTAAATCCAATTTTCTTGTTGCGCATTAAGTATTGGATTCCGAAAGGTATAAGTAACCTGGGTAGATAGACAGCAGTGCTAACAGTGGTCCTTCTCTGGGTGTAGTTGTTTCTGTCCATCACTGACCAGCTGGAAGTGAGTTGGATCTTCTTTATGTTGAAGATATCCACTTCAATCAGAATACATCTTCATACAGTATTGTTGTTGAAATGTATAGTGATCTTCTGGTTCTGCTCATTTCACTCAGCATCAATTCATGTAAGTCTCTCCAAGCTTTTCTGAATTCATCCTGCTGGTCATTTGTTACAGAACAATAATATTCCATAGCCTTCATATACCATAATTTACCCAACGATTCTCCAATTCATGGACATCCATTCATCTTCCAGTTTCTAGTCACTACGAAAAGAGCTGCTACAAACATTTTGGCACATAGAGGTCCCTTTCCTTTCTTCAGTATTTCTTTGGGATATAAGCCCTGTAGTAGCACTGCTGGATCAAAGAGTATGTACAGTTTGATAACTTTTTGTGCATAATTCCATATTGCTCTCCAGAATGGCTGGATTATTTCACAACTTCACCAACAATGTATTAGTGTCCCAGTTTTCCCACATCCCCTCCAACATTCATCATTATTTGTTCCTGTCATCTTAGCCAATCTGACAGGTGTTTAGTAATATCTCACAGTTGTCTTAATTTGCATTATTCTGATCAGTAGTGATTTGGAACACGCTTTCATATGAGTAGATATAGTTTCAATTTCATTATCTGAGAATTGTCTGTCCATATTCTTTGACTATTTATCAATTGGAGAATGGTTTGATTTCTTATAAATTAGGATCAATTCTCTATATTTTGGAAATGAGACCTTTATCAGAACTTTTAACTGTAAAAATATTTTCCCAATTTGTTACTTCCTTTCTAATCTTGTTTGCTGTACAGAAACTTTTTAGTTTGAGGTAATCAAAATCTTCTAATTTGTGATTGATAATGATCTCTAGTTCTTCTCTAGTCATAAATTCCTTCCTCCTCCACAGGTCTGAGAGGTAGACTATCCTCTGTTCCTCTAATCTATTTATGATCTCATTCTGTATGCCTAAATCATGGACCCATTTTGATCTTATCTTGATATATGGTGTTAAGTGTGGATCCATATCTAATTTCTGGCATACTAATTTCCAGTTTTCCCAACAGTTTTTTTCAAATAAGGAATTTTTATCCGTAATGTTGGTATGTTTGTGTTTGTACCCTTTTTTGTCCTTTGTACCTAATCTGTTCCACTGATCGACCGGTCTATTTCTTAGCCAATACCAAATGATTTTGGTGACTGCCGCTATATAATATAGCTTTAGATCAGGTACACCTAGACCACATTCATCTGACTTTTTTTTTCATTGATTCCCTTGAAATTCTCGACCTTTTATTCTTCCATATGAACTTTGTTGTTATTTTTTCTAGGTCACTAAAATAGTTTCTTGGGAGTCTGATTGGTATAGCACTAAATAAATAGATTAGTTTAGGGAGTATTGTCATCTTTATTATATTCACTTGGCCTACACATGAGCACTGGCTGTCTTTCCAATTATTTAAATCTGAGTTTATTTTTGTGGCAAATGACTTGTAATTTTGTTCATATAATTCCTGACTTTTGTTTGGTAGATGGATTCCCAAATATTTTATGCTCTTGACATTTTTTTGGAATGGAATTTCTCTTTGTCTCTCTTGCTGTTGCAATTTATTGGTGATGTATAAAAATGTTGAGGATTTATGTGCATAATTTGGTTTGCTCATTAACTACTCTAATTCCTTTAATTTCTTTTTTCTTTAATTTTGTACTTATAATAATTTTTGACAACATACTACATATGCATGGGTAATTTTTTTCTTTTTTTTATGGCATTATCCCTTGTACTCACTTCTTTTCCGAATTTTCCCCTCTGTCCCTTTACCCCCTCCCCTAGATGACAGGCAATCCCATACATGTTAAATGTCTTACAGTATATCCTAGATAAAATATATGTGTGTAAAACCAAATTTCTTGTTGCACAGTAAGAATTGGATTCATAAGGTAAAAGTAACCTGGGTAGCAAGACAATAGTGCCAACAATTTACACTCAATCCCCAGTGTTCCTTCTCTGGGTGTAGCTCATTCTGTCCATCATTGAATAACTGGACCTGAACTAGATCTTCCTGGGATGTAGCTTCCCTCTATTTATCTCCCTTTTTCCTGTTTTCTGATACTATCCCCTTTCCCGTCTTACTTCCCTTTTTATATAATATCAGTAAAATTATACATGTAGACTTTCTGTATATCCACAACAGAAATACAGTTCTCAAGAAGTCCTTTTACCTTTTTTCTGCTTTTTTTGAGTCTTGTGGTTGGAGATCAAATTTTTTGTTTAGATCTCTTTTTTTCTTAGAAAAATGGAAATCATCTGTTTCATTAAATGTTCATCTACTTCCATGGAAGAATATGCTAAACTAGGCTGGGTAGTTTATTCTTGGCAGCATTCCAAGTTCTTTTGCCTTTCGGAATATCAGATTACAGACCCTTCGATCCTTTAATGTGGATGCAGCCAGATCTTGAGTGACCTTTATTCTGGCACCTCAATATTTGAATTGTTTTTTCCTGGATTCTTGCAATATTTTTTCCTTAGTCTGATAGTTCTGCAGCTTGGCCACAATATTCCATGGAGATTTTTTTTTTTTTTCGGGAAGTCCAAAAATCCTCAGATTATCTCTCCTAGATCTATTTTCCAGGACTGTTGATTTTCCCAGTAAATATATGACATTATTCTCCAGTTTTCTTTTTTTTTTTTGGTTTTGCTTGACCGATTCTTGGTATCTCAGTGATTCATTCATTTCTATTTGTTCAGTCCTGATTTTTAATGAGTTATTTTCTATGTTTCTTATTTTTACATTATTTTAAATATGTCCAATTGAGATTTTAAATGAGTTATTTTACTTTATTGAATGTTTTAACATTTCAATAATATTTTTTAATTTTTAATTTATTTATTTTATAATTAGAATTTTTATTTTTGACAGTACATATGCTTGGGTAAATTAAAAAAAAAATTATTCCTTGTATTCACTTTTGCAAAAGTTTCACTCACTCCTTCTACTCCCTCCCCTAGATGACAGGCAATCCCATATATAATAAATGTGTTACAATATATCCTATATATATTATATGTGTGTAAAACCAAATTTCTTGTTGCAGGGTAAGAATTGGATTCATAAGCTAAAAGTAGGTAGAAAGTAGGGTAGAAAGACAATAGTGCAAAAAGTTTACACTCAATCCCCAGTGTTCCTTCTCTGGGTATAGCTGTTTCTGTCCACCATTGATCAACTGGATATGAATTGGATCTTCTCTATGTTGAAGATATCCACTTCAATTAGAAAATATCTTCATACAATATCATTGTTGAAGTGTATAGTGATCTCCTGGTTCTGCTCATTTCACTCAGCATCAATTCATGTCTCTCCAAGCCTCTCTGTATTCTTTCTGCTGGTCATTCCTTGCAAAGCAATAATATTCCATAAAATTTATATACCATAATATACTCAACCATTCTCCAATTGATGGGCATCCATTCATCTTCCAGTTTTATAGCCACTACAAAAAGAGCTGCCATAAACATTTTGGCACATAGAGGTCCCTTTCCTTTCTTCAGTATTTCTTTGGGATATAAGCCCTGTAGTAGCACTGCTGGATCAAAGGGTATGCACATTTTGATAAATTTTTGGGCATAATTCCAGATTGCTCTCCAGAATGGTTGCATTCTTTCACAACTCCACCAACAATGCGTCAGTGTTGCAGTATTCTCAGAGCCCCTCCTACATTCATCATTATTTGTTCCTGTCATTTTAGCCAATCTGACAGGTGTGTAGTGGTATCTCACAGTTGTCTTAATTTGCATTTCTCTGATCAATAGTGATTTGGAACACTTTCATATGAGTGGAAATAGTTTTTAATTTCATCATCTGAGAACTGTCCTATTCATATCCTTTGACCATTAATCAATTGGAGAATGGTTTGATTTCTTACAAATTAGAGTCAGTTCTCTATGTATTTTGGAAATGAGGCCTTTATCAGAAACTTTAACTGTAAAAATATTTTCCCAATTTGATACTTCCCTTCTTTCTAATCTTGTTTGCATCAGTTTTGTTTGTACAAAAGCTTTTAATTTGTTGTAATCAAAATATTCTATTTTGTGATCAATAATGATCTCTAATTCTTCTCTAGTCATAAATTCCTTCCTTCTCCACAGGTCTGAGGATCCTCTGTCCCTCTAATCCATTTATGATCTCATTCTTTATGCCTAAATCATGGACCCATTTTGATCTCATCTTGCTATACAGTGTGAGGTGTGGGTCCAAATCTAATTTCTGCCATACTAATTTTCAGTTTTCCCAACAGTTTTTTCAAATAATAAATTTTTATCCCAAACGTTGTATCTTTGAGTTTGTCAAACATTAGATTGCTATAGTTGTATCCTATTTTGTGCTGTGTACCTAATCTGTTCCACTGATCAACTAATCTATTTCTTAGCCAGTACCAAATGGTTTTGGTGACTGCTGCTTTATAATATAGCTTTAGATCAGATACAGCTAGACCACCTTCATCTGACTTTTTAAAAATTAATTCCCTTGAAATTCTTGACATTTATTTCTTCCATATGAATTTTGTTGTTATTTTTTCTTTGTCATTACAATAGTTTCTTGGGACTAGGATTGGTATAGCACTAAATATATAGATTAGTTTAGGAAGTATTGTTATCTTTATTATATTCACTCGGCCTATCCAAGAGCATTTCATGTCTTTCCAATTATTTAAATCTAACTTTATTTTTGTGGCAAGTGTTTTGTAATTTTCCTCATATAATTCCTGACTTTTCTTTGATAGATGGATTTCCAAATATTTTATACCCTAAGCAGTCATTTTGAATGGAATTTCTCTTTGTAACTCTAGCTGTTGGATTTTATTGGTGATGTATAAATATGCTGATGATTTATTTGGATTTATTTTGTACCAGCAACTTTGCTAAAGTTGCCAATTATTTCTAATAACTTTTTATTAGAATCTCTGGGGTTCTCTAAGAATACCATCATATCTTATGGAAAGTGTGAAAGTTTAATTTCCTCATTTCCTACTCTAATTCCTTTAATCTCTTTCTTGACTCTTACTGCCAAAGCTAGCATTTCTAATACAATATTGAATATTAATGGTGATAGTGGGCAAACTTGTTTCATTCCTGATGTTACCGGGAAAGGTTCCAGTTTATCTCCATTACATATTATGCTTTCTGACAGTCTTAAATATATGCTCCTGACTATTTTAAGGAATAGTTCATTTATTCCTATACTCTAAAGTATTTTTAGTATGAATAGATGTTGCATTTTATCAAATGCTTTTTCTGCATCTATTGAGATGATCATATGTTTTTTGTTAGTTTGATTATCAATATGGTCAATTATACAAATAGTTTTCCTAATATTAAACAAGCCCTGCATGCCTTGCATAAATCTTACTTGATCATACTATATTATCATGGGTATGATTTTCTGAAGTCTTTTTGCTAATATCTTATTTAAGATTTTAGCATCAATATTCATTAAGGAGTTTGGTCTATAGTTTTCTTTTTCAGTTTACAATCTATCTGGTTTAGGTATCAGTACCATGTCTGTTTCATAAAAGGAATTTGGTAGGACTCCTTCATCCCTTATTTTTTCAAATAGTTTATATAACATTGGGGCTAATTGTTCTTTAAATATTTGGTAGAATTCACATGTAAATCCAACTTGTCCCGGGGATTTTTTCTTAGGGAATTCATTAATAGCTTGTTCTATTTCTTTTTTTGTAATGGGACTATTTAAGCAATTTACTTCCTTCTCTGTTAATCTAGGAAACCTATATGTTTGGAGGTAGTCATCCATTTCACTTAAGTTATCCAATTTATTGGCATAAAGTTGGGCAAAGTAACTCCTTATTATTGCTCTAATTTCCTCTTCATTGCTGGAAAGATCTCCCTTTCATCTTTAAGAATTTTGATTTTCCTCTTTTATTTTTCTGATCAGATTGTCCAAAGGTCTATCTATTTTATTGGCTTTTTCCTAAAGCCAACTCTTAGTTTTATTTATTAATACAATTGTTCTTTTTTTTTACCTTCAATATTACTGTTTTCTCCTTTTAATTTTAGAATTTCAGGTTTAGCTTTTGGTTCGGGGTTTTTAATTTGATACGTTTTTGAGTTGCAGGCCCTATTAATTGATCTTCTCTTTTTCTATTTTATTTAAGTAATCCTCTAAAGATATAAAATTTCCCATTATTACCAGTTTAGCTGGATCCCACAAATTTGGTATGATGTCTCATAAGTGTCATTATTTTGGGTGAAATTATCAATTGTTTCTATAATTTGCTGTTTCACCTAATCGTACTTTAACATAAGATTGTTTAGTTTCCAATTATTTTTTGGTCTATTTGCCCCTAACGTCTTGTTGAATGTAGTTTTTATTGCATTGTGATCTGAGAAGAAGGCATATACTATTTCTACCTTCCTGCATTTAATTTCGAGATCTTTATGAACTAATATATGGTCAATATTTGTGTAGGTTCTATGAACTGCTGAGAAGAAAGTATATTCCTTTCTGTCACCATTCAATTTTCTCCAAAGATCTATCATACCTATTTTTTCTAATGAAGTATTTACCTCTTTAGTTTCTTTCTTATTTGTTTTGTGGTTTGATTTATCTAATTCTGAGAGTGCAAGATTGAGATCTCCCACTATTATTGTTTTGCTGTCTATTTCTTCTTGCAACTCTCTTAACTTCTCCCTTATGAAGTTAGATGCTATACCACTTGGTGCATATTTGTTTTGTATTGATATGGCTTCATTGTCTATGCTAACTTTTAGCAGGATATAGTTTCCTTCCTCGTCTCTTTTAATTAGATCAATTTCTGCTTTTGCTTGTTCTGAGATAAGGATGGCTACCCCTGCTTTTTTTTATACTTCACGTGAAGCATAATAGAATCTGCTCCAGCCTTTTACCTTTACTCTGTATGTATCTCCCTTCTTTACATGTGTTTGGAGTATTCTGAATTTTGATCCAGTCTGCTATCCACCTCCGCTTAATGAGAGAGTTCATCCCATTCACATTTACAGTTAAAATTACTAATTCTGTATTTCCTGAAATCAGATTATCCCCTGATTATGCTTTTTTCCCCTTGTCCCCCTGAACCCCTTCCCCAGGATCAAATTTACGGAAACCGCTTGTGTCACGCAGACCTCCCTTTTTAGTATCTCTCCCTCTTCCTTTTAAGTCCTTTCCCCTTTCTTGTACCCTTCCCTTATTACTTTTTGCCTTTTCCCTTCCCTCTCCTTCCTTTTAATGAGGTGAGAGAGAATTCTCTGAAAAAAAAAAAGTCAATTATTAACTCTTTGGGCTTATTCTGATGAGAGTAAGATTCACACAATGTTTCTCTCCTTCTCTAAATTCCCTCAGATGTGGTAAGTTTTCTTTGCCTCTTCCTGGGATATAGTTTCCCTCTTTTTATTTCTCCTTTCCCTTTATCTGATACTATCCCCTTCCCTTTACTACTTCCCTTTTTATGTTATATCAGTAAAGTCAAATTATCCAAGTGGACTTTCTCTATGTCCACAACAGAGATACAGTTCTCAAGAGTTCTTTTTACGTTTTTCTGCTTCTCTTGAGTCTTGTGGATGGAAATCAAATTTTTTGTCTGTTTGTTGTTGTTGTTGTTGTTGTTTTTTTTTTTTTTTTTTTTTTTTTTTTTTCCTTAGAAACAAATGGAATTCCTCTGTTTCATTAAATGTCCAACTTCTTCCATGGAAGAAAATGCTAAACTTAGCTGGGTTGTTTATTTTTGGTTACATTCAAGTTCTGTTGCTTTTCAGAATATCAGATTCCAGGCCCTTTTATCCTTTACTGTAGATGCAGCCAGATCTTGAGTGACCCTTATTGTGGCACCTTGATATTTCAATTGTTTTCTCCTACCTGCTTCCAATATTTTCCTTAGTCTGGTAGTTCTGCAGCTTGGCCACAATGTTCCATGGAGTTTTTTGTTTTTTGTTTTCATTTTTGCTTTTTTTTAGGGTCTTTTTCAGAAGGTGTTCGATGAATTCTTTCATTACCTATTTTCCCTTCTATTTCTGTTATCTTTGGACAATTTTCTTTTATTATTTCATGTAAAATAGAATCTAGGCTCTTTTTTCATCATAATTTTCAGGAAGTCCAATGATCCTCAGGTTATCTCTCCTAGATCTATTTTCCAGGTATGTCGATTTTCCCAGCAAATATTTGACATTATTCTCCAGCTTTTTATTTTTATTTTTGTTCTTTTGTTTTGTTTTGTTTGATGGATTCTTTGTTTCTCAATGAATCATTCATTTCTATTTGTTCAGTCCTGATTTTTAATAAGTTATTTTCACATTTTTTAGTTCTTTTTGTATATGCCCAATTGAGTTTTTAAATGAATAATTTTGCTCTGTGTAAGTTTTTTTCCATTTCACTAATTTTTAATGAGTTTTTTCTTTTCCAATTAACGATTCCTACTTTCTTGAGAATTTTCTATCTTTTCCAATTCAGAAATCTTACTTTCCTGTGATTTTTTAACCTTTTCTAATTCATAAATTTTGTTTACCTGCACTTTCTGTGAATTCTTTATTTTTTTCCAACTCAAATTTTAGGACGTTGTTATTTTCTACCCTAGCTTCTCTTTCCTTTCCCCATTTTTCTTCTAACTCTCTTAATTTTTTAATAGTCTCTTCTAGGAGAGAGTTATGTGATGGGGGACAGGTATCATTCCCCTTTAGGTATTATCTGGAAACTTTCTGCTGTTAGCCTCCTTGGATTTGGATACCCGTTCTTTCTCTGTATAGAATGTGTCAATCATTCTCTTCAATTTTTTACTCATTATTCAAAATCTGTGCAGTCTGCCCTTTGGGTAGGAAATTTACCAGATTCCTTGCAGATAGGATGGCATGCAGCACTCTTGCAAATGTTATAAGAGAGAGCTCTGGGAGAGAGTCCCCCTGATAATGCCTCAGAGGTGGTTAGCACGGCTGCTTTGCAGGGAGTGTCCAGTGAAGAACCCCTGCTGTGTGGCCTAATGACTACCCTGAGTCTAGAGGCTACACAGTAAAAGCATCACAACCCCAGGCCAAAGCCCCTTGTATTGCTGTGGATATTAGCTGCTGAACCTTGAAAAGCCCTGCACTCAAATCTGAAGTCTCTGCTGTGAGAAGCACAGTTGCTGCTATGGGAGTTTCGCTGCTGTGGGATTTCCACTTCCTCAGGCTGAGCCCTGCACTATGTGGATTAGAGGCTACCCTGGGCTGTGTCTCCAGTTGTTCAAGTTCTTAACTTCCCCAAAGAAAAGCTCCGGACAGCAGAAGGTGGTTGCACAGCCATGCCGAGATCAAGATTGGTATTGTGTCACTTCCAGCTTGAAGTAGTTATAGTTTCTTGCCTTTTTTTTTTTTTTTTTTTTTTTTTTTAGTGGCTTTGATTTCTCTTCTGATCTGCTGTTTTACAGGCAGAGTAGAGCTATCAGCCTATTCCAGATTCCTCTATCTCAGTAGCTTCTCTGATCTCAGAGTTCTCCCCAGCCCTTTTGGCACAATGTGCTAGCCCCTAGTCCAACCTTGTCTGTGCTGATCTTTTTTTCCTCCCCTCAGAACCGACCTTTTCTGACGAAATTCCAGATTCTCTTTAGCTGGTGAGTTGTGCTTCTATTCCTTGTGGTTTTTATTAATCCAGTGTTATTTTTTGAGGCTGATTTAACTAGTTGGTATTGAGGGTAAAAGGGAGCTTAGAAATTTGCATGTATCTTCTCTGACATTTTGGCTCTGCCCCCTCACTATTTTTTTTTTAGTGAGTTATTTTCTTTTTCCAATTCACAAATTCTACTTTCCTCTGATTTTTTAATCTTTTCTTATTCACAAAATTTGTTGCCCTGCACTTCCTGTGAATTCTTTATTTTTTCAAATTCAAAATTCAGGACATTATAACTCTATCTACCTTCTCTTTCCTTTTCCCATTTTTGTTCTATCTATCTTAACTTTTTAATAGTCTCTTCTAGGAGAGAGTTATATGATAGAGGCCAGGTATCATTCTCTTTTAGGGTATTATCTGGAGACTGTTTGCTGTTAACCTCCTTGAAGTTAGGAACACTCTCTTTTTCTGTATAGAAGCTGTCAATTCTCTTATTTTTTTTTTTTTTACTTATTTTTAAAAATCTATGGGGTATGCTTTCAGTATAGGGAATTTATCAGCTTCCTCGAAGAACAGAGACAGGATGGATTGTGGCTCTCTTGTGAATGGGCTGCAAAGATAAGAGGGAGTTCTGGGAGACAGTTCCGCCCACTCCCCCCACTAGAAGTGACTCAGAGGTGGTTAGTATGGCTGGCTTGCGGGAGTGCCCAGTGGAACTTCTGCTGTGTGGCCTAGCAACTCCCCTGAGGCTAGAGGCTGAACAGTGAAAGTGTAACAACCTGGGCCAAAGCCCCCATTGGGCCATGGATATTAGCATCTTATCAGCTGCAGACCACTGGAATTTTCTCTGCCTAGGGAAGCACAGTTGCTGCTGCAGGAGTTTCACTGCTGTGTGAATTTCATTGCCTCAGGCCAAGCCACCCAGAGTGTGGATTAGAGGCTAACCCAGGCTGTGTCCCACACTGTGCTGGTTCTTAATTGTCCCAAGGAAAAGCCCCGACAGCAGAGGGCAGCTGCTCAGCAGTGCCATGATCTGTGTTGAGTCACTTCCTGTTTGGGGTAGCTATAGGTTCTGGCGTTTTTTGTTTTTGTTTTTTTAAGTGGCTTTGATTTTTCTGCTGATCTGCTTTTTTGCAAGCAGAGTAGAGCAATCAGACTATACCAGATTCCTCTGTCTCAGTAGTTTTTCTAACACCAGAGGCCTCCCCAGCCCATTTGGCACAATATGCTAGCCTTTAGTCTAGCCCTGTTTGTGCCAGTCTTTTTCTCCATCCCTTAGAACTGACCTTTTCTGATGAAATTCCAGATTCTCTTCGGCTTATAAGTTGTGCTTCTAATCTTTGTGGTTTTTACCAATCCAGCTTTATTTTTGAGGCTGAGTTAAATAGTTAGTAGTGAGGGTAAGAGGGAGCTTAAAATTCATGTGCATCTTCACCATCTTGGCTTTGCCCCCATTCCTTTAATTTCTTCTTTTTTTTTCCTGCTAAAATTAACATTTACAATACAATAATGGACAGTAATGGTGATGATTAGATTTTATATATGCAAATTATTTTGTAATTATGTTCATATAATTCCTGATTTTACCTTCGGAGGTAGACTCCCAAATAATTTTTATTATATACAATTATTTTAAATGGAATTTCTTTTTGTGTGTCTTACTGCTGGATTTTGTTAGTAATATATAAAAATGTTCATGATTTAGATGGATTTATTTTGTATCCTGCAACTTTGCTAAAGTTGTGAATTATTTCTAACAGTTTTTTACTTGATTCTCTAGCATTCTCTAAGTATACCACCATATCTGGAAAAAGTGATAATTTTCCTCATTATCAAACTCTAATTATTTTAATCTTTTGTATTCTTTTATTGCCAAAGCTAACATTTCTAATGCAATATTAAACAGTAATGATGGTAGTACGCAAATTTATTTTGCTCTTAATTTTGTTGGGAAAGCTTTCAGTTTATTCCTATTACACATGATCATTGCTGATGGCTCTAAATATATGTTATTGATCATTTTAAGGAAAACTTCATTTATTCCTATACTTTCTTGTGTTTTTACCTGGGATCTGATATTTCAAAAAGCAAAGGAGCTTGGAATGCAATCAAGGATAAACTAATCTGCTAAAGTGAGCATTTTTTTCCAGAGTAGAAAATGGATATTCAATGAAACACGTGAATTCCATTTATTTCTGATGAAAAGATCAGAGCTAAACAAAATTTTTGACTTCCAAATATAGAATTCAAGAGAACCATAAAAAGGTAAAAATAAAAGAACGCTTTTTTTGCTGAACTTTTTTTATTTACAAAGCATATGCATAGGTAATTTTTTTAACATTAACCTTTGCAAAATCTTCTGTTCCAAATTATCCCTTTTCCCCTACCCTTTACCCTAGATGGCAGTAGTCCAACACATGTTAAACATATTAAACTATAGGTTAAATCCCATATATGTATAAATGTTTATAGAGTTATTTTGCTGCACAAGGAAAATAGGATCAAGAAGGGGAAAAATAACATAATCTTGATGTTGTCATGTACAATGATCTCCTGGTTCTGCTCATTTCACTTAGCATCAGCTCATGTAAGTCTCTCCAGGCCTCTCTGAAATCTTCCTCCTGTTTGCTTCTTATAAAACAATAATATCCCATAATATTCATATACCATAGCTAATTTAATTATTCTCTGATAATTGAACTGATAGGCATCCATTAGGTTTCCAGCTTCTTTCCACTATGAAACATGTTTGAATTATTGATGCTATCTTGATGTACTCATTAAAAGCCTACGGACATAACTGACTAGAATTATTAATGAGTGATGTCGGGTTTTTCTTTAAGGTCTGAAATGATTTTTCCCTCATTGTTAACTTCCTATCCGAATGCTAAATTATAGAACAAGAAATAGTATAGCACAGATGTCATGAAATGAGCAAATGCAAAGGGAAACCATGTGGACTTCAGAGAGCTAATTGGTCATGCTAAAAAAACTGGAAAGCTGTTTTATATTCATAGTTAAAGAAAGCAAGCTGACTCCTCTGCTTTCCTGCTAAGCTCATGAAAAATTGGGAAGTTGCCTAGAAATTGAGTGTAATGCAAAGTCATAAGGATAAAGATGCTCTATGTGGTAAAGTTCATTACAGAAAAGTAGGAAAGTACTATGTTTGGTGTATGTAGGCAGATGATAAAGATTGCAGACAACTGAGCATGAAGGTTGGTGAAAAGGGCAACCACAGGAGCAAAAATGTCTTTGCTCTAAAGAGGTTAGTTATTTAGTGTCTGCATTAGAGAATACAAGTTAATACTATCAGAGCTTTTCAAAATGGAAAAACTAGAGAAGTTTTAGAAAGATTATATATATTGACTGTTTTCTTAAGACTGTACATTCAAAAATATAGAAATCTTTCCAAATTCCTAAGGATGCAGAGAACAAAAAATTCGCATCTTCAAGCATGTGTTTATATATTACAGATAAACAGAACTCAGATAGATCTATTCTTATATCTATTCAGTGTATATTCCTTATCAGAATGTTGTTGATTTGAATAGACTCACCATCCTATCTCACAAGTATTAAGCCATTCAAAAGTATCATTATTAAACATGAAAAAAAATGATTTGCAGAATATTCTACCCCTATTTATTTCATCTTTGTTGTCCCCTATATCTGCTTCCCTACATTACCTATTATGGGATAAACATTCACTTTTTCCAAGTAGCCTTAAATATCCAATATTCTAGTTACTGTTCTATATTAAAAAATAAAATGGACTTTAGAAAATCATTATAGATAAATATCTGAATCTCAAACATTTTTTATTAGAATGAAACTAATTTTTCTTATTGTCTTCTAATTCACAAGAGGTTATTAAAATAGGAATTTTCAACAAGAAAAAAAAAGTTTTTTTCCAAAGGAAATAGAAGAATCATGGAAAGGGAGTAATTAAGAATTTAGGAGAAAATACCCCTATTGCCATGATACATGAGTCACTTGAAAGGGAGGAGATATCACAATAGGTCAAGAAGAAGAAAGACTTGAGAAGATTAAAAAATATTTGACACCATAAATAATGCCAGGAAAAATGTAGAGAGAATAAGTTTTGAAAGATTTAAAAAATTATACTGGTATTTTATTTATATAAACATATGCAAAAATAGTTTACAACATTCAGTTTTAAAAACATTATATTCCAAATTTTTCTCCCTCTCCTCCACTTTTCTACCACCCATGACATCAAGAAATCTGTTATAAGTTAAACATTGTAGAAATTGTTAATGTGTGAATTTTTATCAAAATACTTTTATATGCATCATGTTGAGCAAAAAGAAAATCAATCAAAAGGGAGAAAAAGAGAAAGAAAAAAAAACAAAAAAAGCAAAGAAATAACAAAAACTTGAAAAATTAAGTTTTGATCCATATTCAACTTGATAGTTCTCTCTCTGAATGTGGAAGGAACTTTCCATCACATTTATAGAAATTCCCATGGTTCTATCTCTCTCTGGGTATAGATAGTTCTCTTCATCACTGCACAAGTGGAAGTGGTTTGAATTATCACAATGTTTAAGAGAGCCACAAGCTTTAGAATTATTCATCATATACTTTGTGTCGCCATGTATAATGATCTCTAGGGTTTGCCCATTGCATTTTGCATCAGTTTATGTAGGTTTCTTCAAGCCTCTCTGAAATCATCCTGCTAGTCATTTCTTACAGAACAATAGTATTACATAGCATTCACATACCATAATTTATTCAACCATTCTCCAGTTGATTGGAATCCACTCATTTTCCAGTTTCTTGACATTAAAAAGAGGGCTGCCACAAACATTTTTCACCTATAGGTCCCTGTACCTCTTTTAAGATCTCTGGGATATAATCCCCGTAAAAACACTGCTGGATCAAAGGGTTTGCAGAGTTTGATAACTTTTTGAGCATATTTCCAAACTGCTCTCCAGAATGTTTGGATCCATTCACCAACAAAAATGTATTAGTGTTCCAGTTTTCCCATATGTCCTCCAACATTAGTCATTATCTTAGCCAATCTGACAGATGTGTAGTGATATCTCAAACTTGTCATAATTGGCATTTCTCTGATCTTTATTGATTTAGAGCACCTTTTCATGTGGCTACAAACAGTATCAATTTCTTCATCTGAAAATTCTTCAAATCTTTTGACAATTTATCAATTGGACAATGGCTTGAATTATTATAACTTTGAGTCAATTATCTCTCTCTCTCCACATATTATATATATATATATATATATATATATATTAGAAATGAGGCCTTTATCAAATTCTGTAGATGTGAAACTGTTTTTAAAGTTTATCGTTTCCCTTCTAATCTTGTCTGCATGAATTTTGTTTGTACAAGAACTTTTTAACTTGATAAAATCAAAGTAATCTATTTTATCAATAATGCTCTCTAGTTCTTCTTTAGCTATAAATTCCTTCCTCCTCCACAAATCTGAGAGGTTAACTATGTTATGTTTTACTAATTTGTTTATAGTATCATTCTTTATGTCTAGATCATGAACCCATTTCAACTTTATCTTGGTATATTATGTTACGTGTGGGTCTATGCCTATTTTCATCCATACTAATTTCCGATTTTCCCAGCAGTTTTTTTTTCAAATAGTGAATTCTTATCCCAAAAGTTGGGGCTTTTCAGTTTGTCAAATACTATATTGTTATAATCATTGACTATTTTGTTCTGTGAGCCTAAACTTTTCCACTGATCAACTTCTCTATTTCTTAGACAGTACTACATAATTTTGATGACTACTTCTTTAAAATACAGTTTTTGATGATGTACAGCTAGGTCACCTTCAATTGATTTTCTCTTCATTAAGTTCTTTGAAAGTCTTCACCTTTTCTTCTTCCAGGTAAATTTTGTTGTTATTTTTTCTAGTTCAGTAAAATAGTTTCTTGGGAAATTGAATGGTATAGCACTAAATTAATAGATTAGTTTAGGGGATATTGTCATCTTTATTATAATTGAATGACCTATGTGCGAGCACTTGATATTTTTCCTATTGCTTAAATCTAAATTTATTTTTGTGTAAAGTGTTTTGTAGTTTTCTTTATATAGTTACTGACTTTCCATTGGCAACTAAATAACCAAATATTTTATATTATCAATAGTTATTTTAAATGGAATTTCTCTTGGTATGTCTTGCTGTTAAATTTTGTTAAGTGTTGTAGAAGAATGCTGATGCTTTATGTGGATTTATTTTGTATCCTGCAAACTTTGCTAAAGCTGTGGATTATTTCTAATAGGTTTTTAGTAGAATCTCTGGGCTTCTCTAAGTACACCATCATATCATCTGCAACATTTGGTTTCCTCATTACCTACTCTAATTCTTTTAATCTCTTTTTCTTCTCTTAATACCAAAGATAGCATTTCTAATGCAATATTGAATAGGAGTGGTGATAGTGGGCAATATTTTTTCACCACTCATCTTATTGGGAATGGTTCTACTTTATGCCCATTATATATGAGGCTTGGTAATGGTTTTAAATAGATTCTACTGACTATTTTAAGCAAAAATCCATTTAATCCTATACTCTCTAGTATTTTTAATAGAAATGGATGTTGGCTTTTTTCAAATGCTTTTTCTGCATCTATTGTGATAATCATATGATTTTTGTTAATTTGGTTATTTATATAGTCAATTATGCTAATAGTTTTCCTAATATTGAACCAAACCTGCATTCCTGATATAAATCCTGCTTGGCCCTAGTGTATTATCCTGGGGATGATTTTGCTTCAGTATTCATTAGGGAGATTGGTCTATAACTTTCTTAATTTTCTTTCTCGGTTTTCATTCTAGTTGGTTTAGATATCAATACCACATCTGTATCATAAAAGGAATTTGGTACAAGTCCTGAATTCCCTATTTTTGCAAATAGTTCATTAGTATTGGAGTTAATTGCTCTTTAACTGCTTGGTAGAATTTGCATCTGGTCCTAGGGATTGTTCTTAGGAAGTTGATCAATAGCTTGCTTTATTTCTTTTTCTAAAAATGGAAATATTTAAGTAATTTATTTCCTCTTCTGATAATATATTTTTGTAGATATTCCTCCATTTCAATTAGCTTGTCAAATTTATTGACATAATGTTGGGCAAATTAGTGCCTTATGATTGCTCTGTTTTCCTCTTTATTGGTGGATAGTTTTCTTTTTATATTGTTGATACTAATAATTTGATTTTCCTCTTTCCTTTTCTTGTTTTTATTATTATATATATATATATATATATATATATATATATATATATATATATATTTATAATATTATCCCTTGTATTCATTTTTCCAAATTATCCCCCCTCTCCCTCTATTCCCTCCCCCCCGATGACAGGCAATCCCATACATTTTACATATGTTACAATATAGTCTAGATACAATACATGTGTGTGAATATCATTTTCTTGTTGCACAATAAACTTTAGATTCCGAAGGTACATGTAACCTGGGCAGACAGATATTAGTGCTAACAATTTACATTCACTTCCCAGTGTTTCTTCTCTGGGTGTAGCTACTTCTGTCCATCATTGATCAACTGGAAGTGAGTTGGTTTTTCTTTATGTTGAAGATTTCCACTTCCATCAGAATACATCCTCATACAGTATTGTTGTTGAAGTGTACAGTGATCTTCTGGTTCTGCTCATTTCACTCAGCATCAGTTGATTTAAGTCTCTCCAGGCCTCTCTGTATTCCTCCTGCTGGTCATTTCTTACAGAGCAATAATATTCCATAACCTTCATATACCATAATTTACCCAACCATTCTCCAACTGATGGACATCCATTCATCTCCCAGTTTCTAGCTACTACAAAAAGAGCTGCCACAAACATTTTGGCACATATATGTCTCTTTCCGCTCTTTAATATTTCTTTGAGATATAATCCCAGTAGTAGCACTGCTAGGTCAAAGGGTATGCACAGTTTGATAACTTTTTGGGCATAATTCCAGATTGTTCTCGAGAATGGCTGGATTCTTTCACAACTCCACCAGCAATGTATTAGTGTCCCAGTTTCGCCACATCCCCTCCAACATTCATCATTATTTGTTCCTGTCATCTTAGCCAATCTGACAGGTGTGTAGTGGTATCTCAGAGTTGTCTTAATTTGCATTTCTCTGATCAATAGTGATTTGGAACACTCTTTCATGTGAGTGGATATAGTTTCAATTTCTTCCTCTGAGAATTGTCTGTTCATATCCTTTGACCATTTATCAATTGGAGAATGGTTCGGTTTCTTATAAATTAGGGTCAGTTCTCTATATATTTTGGAAATGAGACCTTTGTCAGAACCTTTGTTTTTAAAAATATTTTCCCAATTTGTTACTTCCCTTCTAATCTTGTTTGCATTAGTATTATTTGTACAGAAACTTTTTAGTTTGATGTAATCAAAATCTTCTATTTTGTGATCAATAATGATCTCTAGTTCTCCTCTGGTCATAAATTCCTTCCTCCTCCACAAATCTGAGAGGTAGATTATCCTCTGTTCCTCTAATCTATTTATTATCTCCTTCTTTATGCCTAAATCATGGATCCATTTTGATCTTATCTTGGTATATGGTGTTAAGTGTGGATCCATATCTAATTTCTGCCATACTAATTTCCAGTTTTCCCAACAGTTTTTTCCGAATAATGAATTTTTATCCCTAATGTTGGTATCTTTGCGTTTGTCAAAGATTAGGTTGCTATATATGTACCCTTTTTTGTCCTTTGTATCTAATCTGTTCCACTGATCTACAGGTCTATTTCTTAGCCAATACCAAATGGTTTTGGTGACTGCTACTATATAATATAGCTTTAGATCAGGTACACTTAGGCCACCTTCCTCTGAGTTTTTTTTCATTAGTTCCCTTGCAATTCTCGACCTTTTATTCTTCCATATGAATTTTGTTGTTATTTTTTCTAGGTCATTGAAATAGTTTCTTGGGAATCTGATTGGTATAGCACTAAATAAATAGATTAGTTTGGGGAGTATTGTCATCTTTATTATATTCGCTCGGCCTATCCAAGAGCACTGGATGAAGCGGCTCCTGAGCCTGAGCTAAGATAGAGCTCTGGGAGAGAGTTCCCCACCCCCTCCCTGGGGGTGCCTCAGAGGTGATTAGCAGTGCTGTGCCCCGAGGGCACTGTGTTTTAGCTGCTTCCCGGAGGTTGAGACTGAACAGTAAAGGCAGCACAAAGCCCAGCCTATGCTTCCTGGTGGGGTGTGGATGTCTGCAGCAGGTGACATGAAAAGCCCCTGCGCTCAAACTGGAAGTGTCTGCCAGAAACCGCGGTCCATAGCTCAAAGGTTCTGCTTCTCTGGGACTTCCTGGAGCTGAGTTCCACTCCCTCCAGCTAAACTAGGCAGTGTGTGTTGCCTTGGGCCGTATCCACCCACTTGTCAATCTCTTAACTATTCTCAGGAGGTAGCTGAGGCCACACCCCCTGGTGCTGAGATCTGCTGAGTCACCTCCAGGATCCGGGGAAAATCTGAGTTTTTAAGGTATTTTAGCTTTCTCTTCTGAACTGCTAAATAATTAGCAGAGAAGAGCTAACAGCCTGTGCCAGATTCCTTTATCTCGGTGGCTTCTCTGATCCCAGAGCCCTTCCCAGCGTGATCGGCAGAGTATGCTAGCACCCAGCCGTCTGTGCTGGCCTCTCTTCTTCCTCCCCTGGGAACTGACCTTTTCTGTTGAAACTCCAGATTCTCTTCAGCTGGTAAGTCGTGCTTCCAGTCCTTGTGGTATCTATCAGTCCTGGGCTTATTCTGAGACTTAATTTGGTTGTGAGGGAGTGAGGACCTTTACAGAGTCATGTGTTTCTTCTCCGCCATCTTGGCCTCCTCTTTCCTTTTCTAATCAAATTAACTAAAGGTTTATCTATTCTTTTTCATAAAACCGACTCTTGTTTTATTTATTAATTCAATAGTTTTTAAGTTTCAATTTTATTGATTTTGTTTCTTTTTTAGAATTTCAAGTTTGATATTTGATTATGGGTTTTTAATTTGTTCTTTTTTAGCTTTTTAGTTGCTGGACCACTTTATTGATCTTCTCTTTATCTGTTTTATTCGACTAAGTTTTTAAGGATGTAAATTTTCCCCTCATTATTGCTTTGGCTGCATCCCACACATTTTGATATGTTGTCTCATTATTGTCATTATCTTGTGTGAAGCCCTTGATTCTATCTATGATTTGCTGTTCAATTCATTTATTCTTTAGGATGAGATTATTTAGTTTCCATTTTCTTTTTGGTCTATTTTTCCCTGGCCCTTTTTTGAATATAATTTTTATTGCATCGTGATCTGAAAAAAACAATGAATTTACTATTGCTGCCTTTGATTTTGAGGTCTTTATGTCCTAATATATATTCAGTTTTTGTATAGGTTCCATAAACTTCTTTCTGTATCCATTCAATTTTCAACAAATATCTATCGTATCTAGTATCTAGTTTTTTTAGTATTCAATTTATTTCTTTAACTTCTTTCTTATTTATTTTGAGATTTCATTTATCTTGTTCTGAGAGAGCAAGGTTGAGATCTCCCATTATTATAGTTTTGCTGTCTATTTCTTTTTAAATCTCTTTTAACTTCAACTTTAAGAATTTTAATGCTATACCACTTGGTGCATATATGTTTAATATTGATATTGCTTCATGATCTGTGGTACCCTTTAGCAAGATACAGTTTCCTTCCTTTTAATTTCTTTTAATCTCTTTTAATCAGATCATTTTTCCTTTTATTTGATCTGAGATGAGGATAGCTACCCCTACTTTTTTATTTCACCTGAAGCATAACAGATTCTACTCAAGCTTCTTACCTTTACTCTGTGTGTGTCACTCTGTTTTAAATGTGTTTCTCATAAACAACATATTGTAGCATTCTGGGTTTTAATCCATCCAGCTTTCTGCTTATGTTCTGTGGGACAGTTCACCCCACTCACATTTACACTTAAAACCACTAATTCTATATTTCCTGCCAGCTTATGAACCCCATATTATAATTTTTTTATTTCCTTTTCTCCCTTTCCCTCCTCCCATTATGAATACTACTGCCTCAAGCAGTCCACCCACTTTAGAGACCCATGCCTTTTCTTATATTTTCCCCTACTATTTCTCTTTTCCTTCTATTTGTCTTATATCTTCCCTTTTCCCCCTTCCCCGTTCCCCTGCCACTTTTTCTCTAAGATGAGAGATGTTTCTCAGTGAAGCCAAATATATCTAATATTCTTTCTATGAGCAAAATCTGAGTAGAGTAAGATTCACACAATATTTGTCATCTTTCTTTCCCTAAATCATAATGTTTTCTTTGCTTCTTCTTGGGTTGTAATTTCCCTTATTTTACCACCACTTTTCCTTTTTTCTTTTTTCTTTTACAGTCCCTTTTCCATCTCTAATTTATTTTGACATTATAAAAATGAAAAAAAAAAAAGATTATACATGCATTTGCAATATATACCCACAACAGAAATACAGTTCTCAAGATTTTTTTTTAACCTTTTTATGTTTCTCTTAAGTTCTGTATTTGGTAGTCAAATGTTTTTGTTTAGCTCTGTTCTTTTCATCAAAAATACATGGAATTCACCAGTTTCATTGAATGTCCATCTTGTTCCCTGAAAGAAAATGCTCAGTTTAGCAGGGTAATTTGTTATTGGCTGCATTCCAAGAACCTTTGGCTTTCAGAATATCAAAATCTATAGCCTTTGATCCTTTAAAGTGGAAGCTGCCAAGTCCTGAGTAATCTTTATTGTGGCTCCTCAGTATTTGAATTATTTCTTTCTGGCTGATTGTAATATTTTTCTTTTTTAAAAAATTCCGAAGGTATAAGTAACCTGGGTAGATAGACAGTAGTGCTAACAATTTACATTCACTTCCCAGTGTTCCTTCTCTGGGTGTAGTTATTTCTGTCCATCATTGAACAACTAGAAGTGAGTTGGATCTCCTTTATGTTGAAGATATCCACTTCCATCAGAATACATCTTCATACAACATTGAAGTGTACAGCTATCTTCTGGTTCTATTCATTTCACTCAGCATCAGCTGATGTAAGTCTCTCCAAGCCTCTCTGTATTCCTCCTGCTGGTCATTTCTTACAGAGCAGTAATGTGCCATAGCCTTTATATACCATAATTTACGGAACCATTCTCCAATTTATGGGCATCCATTCATCTTCCAGTTTCTAGCCACTATGAAAAGAGCTGCCACAAACATTTTGGCAGATACAGGTCCCTTTCTCCTCCTCAGTATTTCTTTGGGATATAAGCCCAAAAGCAGCAATGCTAGATCAAAGGGTATGCACAGTTTGATAACTTTTTGGGCATAGTTCCAGATTGCTCTCCAAAATGGCCGGATTCTTTCACAACTTCACCAACAATGTGTTAGTGTCCCAGTTTTCCCACATCCCCTCCAACATTCATCATTATTTGTTCCTGTCATCTTAGCTAATCTGACAGGTGTGTAGTGGCATCTAAGAGTTGTCTTAATTTGCATTTCTCTGATCAATAGTGATTTGGAACACTCTTTCATGTGAGTGGATATAGTTTCAATTTCATCATCTGAGAATTGTCTGTTCATATCCTTTGACCATTTATCAATTGGAGAATGGTTTGATTTCTTATAAGTTAGGGGCAGTTCTTTATATATTTTGGAAATGAGACCTTTATCAGAACCTTTAAATGTAAAAATATTTTCCCAATTTATTACTTCCCTTCTAATCTTGTTTAAATTAGTATTTTTTTATACAGAAACTTTTTAGTTTGATGTAATCAAAATCTTCTATTTTGTGATCAATAATGATCTCTTGTTCTCCTCTGGTCATAAATTCCTTCCTCCTCCACAGGTCTATTTATGATCTCATTCTTTATGCCTAAATCATGGACCCATTTTGATCTTATTTTGGTATATGGTGTTAAGTGTGGATCCATATCTAATTTCTGCTCCAACCTTTTACCTTTCCTCTGTATCTCCCTGCTTTAAGTGTGTTTTCTGTAAACAACAAATTGTAGGGTTCTGATTTTTGATCCAGTCTGCTATCCGTCTCCGTTTGATGGGAGCGTTCATCCCATTCACATTTACAGTTAAAAGTATTAATTCTCTATTTCCTGCCATCATAGTACCCCCAGATTATGCTTTTTCCCTTGACCCCCCTGAACCCCTTCCCCGATATTTAATTTATAGATTCCACTTGTTACACACAGCCCTCGCTTTTTTTAGTATCCCCCCTCCCTCCAAGTCCCTTCCCTTATTCCCCTTTTCCTTTTCCCTTTTCCTCTCTCCCCTTTTAATGAGGTAAGAGAGAATTCTCTGAAAAACAAATATGCCAATTATTTATTCTTTGAGCCTCTTCTGATGAGAGTAAGATTCACACAATGTTTCTCCCCCTCTCTAAATTCCCTCAGATATGGTATATTTTCTATGCCTCTTCCTGGAATGTAGTTTCCCTCCTAGTATCACTCCTTCCCCTTTTTCTGATACTACCCCTTCCCTTTACTACACCCCCCCTTTTTTATATCAGTAAAATCAAATTATCCATGCAGACTTTATATATATTTGATATATATATATATATATATATATATATATATATATATATATATATATCCACAACAGAGAAACAATTCTTAAGCATTCTGTGTACATTTTTCTGTTTTTCTTCAGTCTTGTGGATGTAGATCAAATTTTTTGTTTGTCTGGTTTTTTTCTTAGAAACATATGGAATTCCTCTATTTCATTGAATGACTATTTTCTTCCATGGAAAAAAAAATGCTAAAGTTAGCTGGGTAGTTTTTTCTTGGTTTCAGTCCTTGATCTTTTGCTTTTTAGAATATCAGGTTCCAGGCCCTTCAATCTTTTAATGTGGAGGCAGCCTGATCTTGAGGGACCCTTATTGGGGCCCCTTGATATTTGAATTGATTTTTTCTAGCTTCTTGCAATATTCTTTTCTTTGTGTGGTAATTCTGCAGCTTAGCCACAATATTCTGTGGAGTTTTCTTTTAGGGTCTTTTTCAGAAGGTGTTCAATGAATTCTTTCCACGCCTATTTTCCCTTCTGTTTCTAATATCTCTGGACAATTCTCTTGGATGATTTCCTGTAAAATAAAATCTAGGCTTTTTTTTTGGTCATAGTTTTCGGGAAGTCCAATGATCCTCAGGTTATCTCTCCTGGATCTATTTTTTAATTCAGTAAAATCAAATTATCCATGTGGACTTTCTATATATCCACAACAGAGGTACAGTTCTTAAGGGTTCTGTGTACCTTTTTCTGTTTCTTTTCAGTCTTGTAGATGTAGATCAAAATTTTTGTTTAAGTCTGTCCAGCTGAGCCAGGCATAACATTTTGCCTTGGTCTGTGTCTGCTTTTCAATCTCTTAACTACCCCCAGGTGAAGCCCTAGGCCACTGAAGTCGGCCACACCCACAGTGCAGAGATCTCTTAGGTCACTTCCAGATTGGGGTGGTTCTATTATCTGGCTTTATATTTTAAAGTGGCTTGATTTCTCTTCTAAACTGCTGTTTTATAAGCAGAGAAGAGCTAACAGCCTGTGCCAGATTCTTCTATCTCAGTGGCTTCTCTGATCCCAGAGCCCTCCCCAGCCCGATTGGCACAGTGTGCTAGCACCCAACCGACTGTGCTGGTCTTTTTACTTCCTCCCCTGGGAACCGACCTTTTCTGCTGAAACTCCAGATTCTCTTCAGCTGGTAAGTTGTGCTTCCAGTCCTCATGGTTTCTGTCAGTTCAGCATTATTTTTGAGGCTGATTTAACTAATTGGTATTGAAGTAAGAAGGGAGATCACAAAATCGCGTGTATCTTCTCCATCATCTTGACTCAGCCCCCTGATTGTAATATTTTTCCTTGGTCCCATAGTTGTCAAATTTGGCACGATATTCCTTAGGGTTTTAAATTCGGGATCTCTATTAGGAGGCATTTGGTGAATTCTTTCTTTTTTTATAATCCTTTAAAATTATTTATTTATTTATTTATTTACTTATTTGTATTATAGATATGCATGGGTAATTCTTCAACATTAACTCTTGCACAAACTTCTGTTCCAATTTTCCCCTTCTTTCCCTCCTCTCCCTGCCCTAGATGACAGGTAGCCCTATACATGTTAGATATGTTAAAGTATGAGTTAAATACAATATATGTACACATATGTATACAGTTGTCTTGCTACAAACACACATACACAAACACACAAAAAAACAGATTTAGAATGAAGATAAAAATGATCTTGGAAGAAAAACAAAAACATAAGCAAACAATAACAGAAATAATGGAAAAGCTACGTTGTGGTCCACACTCATTCCCCAGGGTTCTTTCACTGGATGTAGCTGATTCTGTTCATTACTGATCAATTGGAACTGATTTGGATTCTCTCATTATTGAAGATAGCCACTTCTATCAGAATTGATCCTTATATACTATTGTTGCTGATATGTATAATGATCTCCTCGTCCTGCTCCTTTTACTTAGCATCAGTTCATGTAAGTCTTTGTAAGCCTCGCTGTATTTATCCTGCTGTTCATTTCTTACAGAAAATAATATTCCATAACATTCATAATCGGTGAGTTCTTTCAAAGGTTATTTTACCTTCTGATTTACCTATGATGTCTGGACAGTTCTCTTTGATGATTTTCTGAAAGATAGTGTGCAGGCTTTTTTTTTTTTTTTTCATCATGTATTTTAGGGAGTCCAATAATCCTTAGATTTTTTTTTTCCTAGATCTATTTTCCAGGTTGGTTGTTTTCCCAGTTAAGTATTTTACATTTTCTTTCTATTTTTTTCATGATTTTAGTTTTGCATGAATGATTCTTCTTGTCTTATTGAATCATTGATTTCCATTTGTTCAGTTCTGGATTTTAGTGTGTTATTTTCTTCATTTACATTTTTTGCTTCTTTTTATATTTGTCCAATTGAATTTTTATTATTTTTTATTTATTTTTTTTATTTTATTTATTTTTTTCCTGAGGCTGGGGTTAAGTGACTTCCTCAGGGTCACACAGCTAGGAAGTGTTAATTGTTTGAGACCAGATTTGAACTTGGGTCCTCCTGAATTCAGGGCTGGTGCTCTATCAATTGCGCCACCTAGATGCCCCCTGAATTGAATTTTTAAATGATTTTTTTTTTCATTTCACAAATTCTATTTTTAAAGTTATTTTACTTTTCCATATCAAAAAATCTATTCTTTAAGAAATTAGTTTCTTTTTTACAAATTCTGTTTTTTAAGAAGCTATTTTCTTTTTCTGTTTCACAAATTCTTCCCCCACCCCCCGGGAGTTGCTTTCTTTTTCCATTTTATCAAATCTATCTTTTAATGAGTTATATGCTTTTTTCCACTCAGTCCATTTTGTTTTGCCTTTTCCAAATCATTCATTTCCCTTTCATTTCCATTCCCCATTTTTCTTCTAGTTCTTCTTGAAAATCTCTTTAAATTTCTTATAGGCAAGCCTTGTGTAGTGGGGATCAGGTTATATCACTTTTTGGTGTTTCATTTGGAGACGATATGCATTTAGTCTTCTTAGAGTTTGAAATCTGCTCTTCTCTTTCCCCAGAAAATCTGTCAATTCTTAGAGTCCTCTACTTTTTTTAATCTTTTTTAAGTTATAGTCTGCTTTTAGGGATGGAGGAGTTTTCCCAACACACAGCTGCACTGGGTCAGTGCTAATTCAATCTCAATGCTGGGTGAGTGTGGCCAGGTCCCCTGAGGTTCTGATGTTTTGGGGTTCAGTATCTTTTGTATTTGTGTTAGATGTTTTATAACTTCTCTTCAGATCTAATGGCTTGCAACTAGGGCAGAGTGACCAACACTGCTGTAGATTGCTGTAGATTACTCCCCCTGGAGATTCTTTGCCATGTGCAGTCTGCAATATTGACAGTCAGCAATGCCATGGGGCTCTGTGCTGTCTTTTATACAGTTTGTCATCTGATTTTTGTGTTAGGCTGCCTCCCTCCCATTTCCGATTGAAACAGACCTTTTCTGGTCTATTTCCTCCTGTAAATTCTCTGATATGCATAGTTTGCACAGCCACATTGAGACTGCTCTGCCCTGGGCTCTGCACTATCTTCATTGGTGTTTGTTGTATCTGTTTGTGTTATGCTGCATTCCTCCCATTTCAGATTGAAAAAGACCTTTTCTGGTCTGTTTCCTCTTGTAAATTCTCTGCTACATGTAGAATCTGCACTGCCCTGGACTCTGAGCTGTCTGTGCTGGGATTTGTACTCAGATGGTTGTGCTGGTTGCTTCCCTCACTTTTCCAATTGAAACAGATCTTTTCTGCTGATCTTTGAAATATTCATCTGCTGATAATTTGCTTCATTACCAATATTTGTGGGTTCTGTGGTCCAGAACTAATTCAGAGACTCGATTTTATAATTTTTAAAAATTTATATTTATAATTATAACATTTTTTGACAGTATATATGCATAGGTATATTTTTTTCACAACATTATCCCTTGTACTCGCTTCTGTTACGAATTTTTCCTTTCCTTCCCTCCACCCCCTCCCCTAGATGGCAGGCATTCCCATACATATTAAATATCTTATAGTATAGCCTAGGTACAATGTATTTGTGCAAAATCGAATTTTGTTGTTGTTGTTGTTGCAAAGGAAGAATTGTATTCAGATGGTAAAAATAATCTGAGAAGAAAAAAAAATGCTCACAATTTACACTCATTTCCCAGTATTCCTTTTCTGGATGTAGCTGATTCTGTCCATCATTGATCAATTGAAATTGGATTAGCTCTTGTCTATGTTGAAGATATCCACTTGCATCAAAACACATCCTCATATAGTATCATTGTTGAAGTGTATAATGATCCCCTAGTTCTGCTTGTTTCACTCAGCATCAGTTGATGAAAGTCTCTCCAAGCCTCTCTGTATTCCTGCTGTTGGTCATTTCTTACAGAACAATAATATTCCATAACATACATATACCATAATTTACCCAACCATTCTCCAATTGATGGACATCCATTTATTTTCCAGTGTCTAGCTACTACAAAAAGGGCTGCCACAAACATTTTGGCACATACAGGTTCCTTACCGCTCTTTAGTATTTCTGTGTGATATAAGCCCAGTAGTAGCACTGCTGGGTCAAAGGTATGCACATTTTGATAACTTTTTAGGCATAATTCTAGATTGCTCTCCAGAATGGTTGGATTCTTTCACAACTCCGCCAACAAGGCACCAGTGTCCCAGTTTTCCCACAGCCCCTCCAACATTCATCGTTATTTGTTCCTGTCATCTTAGCCAATCTGACAGGTGTGTAATGATATCTCAGAGTAGTCTTAATTTACATTTCTCTGATCAATAGTGATTTGGAACACTTTTTCATATGAGTGGAAATAGTTTTAATTTCATCATATGAAAATTGTCTGTTCATATTCTTTGACCATTTATCAGTTGGAGAATGGCTTGATTTCTTATAAATTAAAGTCAATTCTCTGTATATTTTGGAGATGAGGCATTAATCAGAACCTTTAACTGTAAAAATGTTTTCCCAATTTGTTACTTCCCTTCTAATCTTGTTTGTATTAGTTTTGTTTATGCAGAAATTTTTTAAATTGTTGTAATCAAAGTTTTCTATTTTGTGATCAATAATGATCACTAGTTCTCATTTGGACACATATTCCTTCCTCCTCCACAAGTCTGAGAGGTAAACTATCCTTTGTTCCTCTAATTTATTTATGATTGAGTTCTTTATGCCTAAATTTGGACATATTTTTATCTTATCTTAGTATGTGGTGTTAAATGTGGGTTTGACAAATACTAGATTACTATTTTTATTCACTATCTTGCCCTGTGAACCTAACCTATGCCACTGATCAACTCATCTATTTCTTAGCCAATACCAATGGTTTTGGTGACTGTTGCTTTATAATATAGTTCTAGATCAGGTACAGCTAGACCACCTTCATTTATTTTATTTTTTTTTTACTTCCCTTGAAATTCTCAATCTTTTGTTGTTCCAGATGAATTCTGTTGTTATTTTTTCTAGGTCATTAAAATAGTTTCTTGGGAGTCTGATTGGTATAGCACTAAATGAATAGATTAGTTTAGGGAGTATTGTCATCTTAATTATATTCGCTAGGCCTATCCAAGAGCACTCAATGTCTTTCCAATTATTTAAATCTGACTTTATTTTTGTGGCAAGTGTTTCATAATTTTTCTCATGTAATTCCTGACTATTCTTTGGTAGATATATTCCCAAATATTTTATACTATCGACAGTTATTTTGCATGGAATTTCTCTTTGTATCTCTTGCTGTTGGATTGTGTTGCTAATTCCCTTGAAATTCTCAATCTTTTGTTGTTCCAGATGAATTCTGTTGTTATTTTTTCTAGGTCATTAAAATAGTTTCTTGGGAGTCTGATTGGTATAGCACTAAATGAATAGATTAGTTTAGGGAGTATTGTCATCTTAATTATATTCGCTAGGCCTATCCAAGAGCACTCAATGTCTTTCCAATTACTTAAATCTGACTTTATTTTTGTGGCAAGTGTTTCATAATTTTTCTCATGTAATTCCTGACTATTCTTTGGTAGATATATTCCCAAATATTTTATACTATCGACAGTTATTTTGCATGGAATTTCTCTTTGTATCTCTTGCTGTTGGATTGTGTTGCTAATTTATAACAATGCTGAGGATTTATGTGGATTTATTTTGTATCCTGCAACTTTGCTAAAATTTTGAATTATTTCTAATAGCTTTTTAGCAGAGTCTTTGGGGTTCTCTAAGTATACCATCATGTCATCTGCAAAGAGTGATAGTTTGATTTCCTCATTTCCTACTCTAATTCCTTGAATCTCTTTCTTGGCTCTTATTGCCGAGGCTAGAGTTTCTAGTACTATATTGAATAGTAATGGTGATAGTGGGCAACCTTGTTTCACTCCTGATGTTAGAGGGAAAGGTTCTAGTTTATTTGCATTACATATTATGCTTACTGACGGTTTTAAATATATGCTCCTGGTTATTTTAAGGAATAGTCCATTTATTCCTATACTATCAAGCATTTTTAGTAGGAATGGATGTTGGATTTTGTCAAATGCTTTTTCTGCATCTATTGAGATGATCATGTGGTTTTTATTAATTTGATTATTATTATGGTCAATTATACTAATAGTTTTCCTAATATTAAACCAGCCCTGCATTCCTGGTATAAATCCTACTTGATGATAGTGTATTATCCTGGGGATGATTTTCTGAAGTCTTTTTGCTAATATCTTATTTAAGATTTTAGCATCAATATTCATTTTTTTTTTTAAATTTATTTTTATTTTATTTTATAATTATAACATTTTTTGACAGTACATATGCATGGGTAATTTTTTACAACATTATCCCTTGCACTTACTTCTATTCAGATTTTTTCCCTTCCTCCCCCAAACCCCTCCCCCAGATGGTAAGCAGTCTTATATATGTTAAATATATTACAGTATAATTTAGATACAATATATGTGTGTAGAACCGAATTTTTTGTTGCACAGGAAGAATTGGATTCAGAAGGTAAAAATAACAGTTTACATTCATTTCCCATTGTTCCTTTTCTGGATGTAGCTGGTTCTTTCCATCATTAATCAATTGGAATTGGATTAGCTCTTCTCTATGTTGAAGAAATCCACTTCCATCAGCATACATCCTCGTACAGTATCATTGTTGAAGTGTATAATGATCTTCTGGTTCTGCTCGTTTCACTCAGCATCAGTTGATGTAAGTCTCTCCAAGCCTCTCTATATTTCTCCTGTTGGTCATTTCTTATAGAACAATAATATTCCATAACATTCATATACCATAGTTTACCCAACCATTCTCCAATTGATGGACATCCATTCATCTTCCAGCTTCTAGCCACTATGAAAAGGGCTGCCACAAACATTTTGGCACATACAGGACCCTTTCCCTTCTCTAGTAGTTCCTTGGGGTATAAGCCCAGTAGTAGTATGGCTGGGTCAAAGGGTATGCACATTTTGATAACTTTTTGGGCATAATTCCAGATTGCTCTCCAGAATGGTTGGATTCTTTCACAACTCCACCAACAATGCATCAGTGTCCCAGTTTTCCCACAGCCCCTCCAACATTCATCGTTATTTGTTCCTGTCATCTTAGCCAATCTGACAGGTGTGTAATGATACCTCAGAGTTGTCTTAATTTGCATTTCTCTGATCAATAGTGATTTGGAACACTCTTTCATATGAGTGGAAATAGTTTTAATTTCATCATCTGAAAATTGTCTGTTCATATCCTTTGACCATTTATCAATTGGAGAATGGCTTGATTTCTTATAGATTAAAGTCAATTCTCTGTATATTTTGGAGATGAGGCCTTTATCAGAACCTTTAACTGTAAAAATTTTTTCCCAATTTGTTACTTCCCTTCTAATCTTGTTTGCATTAGTTTTGTTTGTGCAGAAACTTTTTAATTTGGTGTAATCAAAATGTTCTATTTTGTGATCAATAATGGTCTCTAGTTCTCCCTTGGACACAAACTCCTTCCTCCTCCACAAGTCTGAGAGGTAAACCATCCCATGTTCCTCCAATTTATTTATGATTTCGTTCTTTATGCCTAAATCTTGGACCCATTTTGATCTAATCTTAGTATGTGGTGTTAAATGTGGGTCCATGCCTAGTTTCTGCCATACTAATTTCCAGTTTTCCCAGCAGTTTTTGTCAAATAATGAATTCTTATCCCAAAATTTGGGATCTTTGGGTTTGTCAAAGATTAGATTGCTATTTTTATTCACTATCTTGTCCTGTGAACCTAACCTATGCCACTGATCAACTAGTCTATTTCTTAGCCAATACCAAATGGTTTTGGTGACTGTTGCTTTATAATATAGCTTTAAATCAGGTACACTTAGACCACCTTCCTCTGACTTTTTTTTCATTAGTTCCCTTGCAATTCTCGACCTTTTATTCTTCCATATGAATTTTGTTGTTATTTTTTCTAGGTCATTAAAATAGTTTCTTGGGAGTCTGATTGGTATAGCACTAAATAAATAGATTAGTTTGGGGAGTATTGTCATCTTTATTATATTCGCTCGGCCTATCCAAGAACATTGAATGTCTTTCCAATTATTTAAATCTGACTTTATTTTTGTGGCAAGTGTTTTGTAATTTTGCTCATATAATTCCTGACTCTCCTTTGGTAGATATATTCCCAAATATTTGATACTATCGACTGTTATTTTGAATGGAATTTCTCTTTGTATCTCTTGCTGTTGGATTGTGTTGGTAATGTATAAAAATCCTGAGGATTTATGTGGATTTATTTTGTATCCTGCGACTTTGCTAAAATTCTGAATTATTTCTAATAGCTTTTTAGCAGAGTCTTTGGGGTTCTCTAAGTATACCATCATGTCATCTGCGAAAAGTGACAATTTGATTTCTTCATTTCCTACTCTAATTCCTTGGATCTCTTTCTCGGCTCTTATTGCCAAGGCTAGAGTTTCTAGTACTATATTGAATAGTAATGGTGATAGTGGGCAACCTTGTTTCACTCCTGATCTAACAGGGAAAGGTTCTAGTTTATCACCATTACATATGATGTTTACTGAAGGTTTTAAATATATGCTCCTTATTATTTTAAGGAATAGTCCATTTATTCCTATACTCTCAAGCGTTTTTAGTAGGAATGGATGTTGGATTTTATCAAATGCCTTTTCTGCATCTATTGAGATGATCATATGGTTTTTATTAATTTGATTATTAATATGGTCAATTATACTAATAGTTTTCCTAATATTAAACCAGCCCTGCATTCCTGGTATAAATCCCACTTGGTCATAGTGTATTATCCTGGGGATGATTTTCTGAAGTCTATTTGCTAATATCTTATTTAAGATTTTAGCATCAATATTCATTAAGGAAATTGGTCTATAGTTTTCTTTCTCAGTTTTCGATCTACCTGGTTTAAGTATCAGTACCATGTCTGTGTCATAGAAGGAATTTTGTAGGACTCCTTCAATCCCTATTTTTTCAAATAGTTTACATAGCATTGGAGTTAGTTGTTCTTTAAATGTTTGGTAGAATTCACCTGTATATCCATCTGGTCCTGGGGACTTTTTCTTAGGAAGTTGGTTAATAGCTTGGTCTATTTCTTTTTCTGAGATGGGACTATTTAGACTACTTACTTCTTCCTCTGTTAATCTGGGCAAGCTATATTTTTGAAGGTATTCTTCCATTTCATTTAAGTTATCAAATTTATCGGCATAAAGTTGAGCAAAGTAGCTCCTAACTATTGTTCTAATTTCCTCTTCATTAGTGGTGAGTTCACCCTTTTCATTTTCAAGACTATCAATTTGCTTTTTCTCTTTCCTTTTTTTAATCAGGTTTACTAAGGGTTTGTCTATTTTGTTGGTTTTTTCATAAAACCAACTCTTAGTTTTATTAATTAATTCAATAGTTTTTTTACTTTCAATTTTATTAATCTCACCTTTTATTTTTTGAATTTCAAGTTTTGTGTTTGTCTGGGGGTTTTTAATTTGTTCCTTTTCTAGCAATTTTAGTTGTAAACCCAATTCGTTGGCCCTCTCTTTCTCTATTTTATGCAAGTAGGCCTGTAGAGATATAAAACTTCCCCTAATTACTGCTTTGGCTGTATCCCACACATTTTGGTATGATGTCTCATTATTGTCATTTTCTTGGGTGAAGTTATTAATTATGTCTATGATTTGCTGTTTTACCCAATCATTCTTTAGTATAAGATTATTTAGTTTCCAATTATTTTTTGGTCTATTTTCCCCTGGCTTTTTATTAAATGTTATTTTGATTGCATTATGGTCTGAAAAGGATGCATTTACTATTTCTGCCTTACTGCATTTGATTTTGAGGTTTTTATGCCCTAGTATATGATCAATTTTTGTATAGGTTCCATGAACTGCTGAGAAGAAAGTATATTCCTTTCTGTCTCCATTTAGCTTTTGCCAAAGATCTATCATATCAAACTTTTCTAGTATTCTATTTACCTCTTTGACTTCTTTCTTATTTATTTTTTGGTTTGATTTATCTAATTCTGAGAGTGCAAGGTTGAGATCTCCCGCTGTTATAGTTTTGCTATCTATTTCCTCTTGCAGCTCTCTTAATTTCTCTTTTAAGAATTTAGATGCTGCACCACTTGGTGCATACATGTTTAATATTGATATGGCTTCACTATTGATGCTTCCCTTTAGCAGGATATAATGCCCTTCCTTATCTCTTTTAATTAGATCAATTTTTGTTTTTGCTTGATCTGAGATGAGGATGGCTACTCCTGCTTTTTTGGTTTTGCCTGAAGCATAATAGATTCTGCTCCACCCTTTTACTTTTAGTTTGAATGTCTCATCCTGTTTCAGGTGTGTTTCCTGTAAACAACATATAGTAGGATTCTGACTTTTAATCCAGTCTGCTAACTGCTTCCTCTTTATAAGGGAGTTTATCCCATTCACATTTATGGTTAGAAGGACTAATTCTATATTCCTTGCCATCCTATTAACCCCTGCTTATGCTTTTCCCCTTTCCTTCCCTTTTACCCTCCTATCCAGTATTAAACTGGTAAACACCACTTGCTTTTCACAGCCCTCCCTTTTTAGGATCCCTCCCCCACCTTAAAGATCCTCCCCTTATTTTATCCCTTTTCCTCGAAATTCCTGTATTCCCTTCCCCTTAGCTTACTCCTTCCCTTTCACTTTTCAATGAAGTGGAAGAAGTTTCACCATAAATCGAATATGTCTATTGATACACGCTATGTTCATCTCCCTCCTTTCTTTCTCTCAGATATAATAGGTTACCTTTGCCTCTTCATGAGATGTAGTACCACCACTTTATACTTTTTTATGATATAATCTCCTTTCCACCTCTAGTTTCTAAGACAAATTGTACATATGTTCTTTACATATTTTTTTGACAGAAGTATAGTTCTCAAGATTTCTTTTTACCTTTTTTAGAAGTCTCTTGAGTTCTGTATTTGAAGATCAAACCTTTTATGTAGGTCTGGTTTTTTCATCAAAAATAGATGGAATTCATTTATTTCGTTAAATGTCCATCTTCTTCCCTGGAAAATGATGCTCATTCTTGCTAGGTAAGTTATTCTTGGTTGCATACCAAGTTCCTTAGCCTTTCGGAATATCATGTTCCAGGCCCTGCGTTCTTTTAATGTGGACGCTGCTAGATCCTGTGTTATCCTTATTGTGGATCCTCCATATCTGAATTGTTTTTTTCTAGCAGCTTCCAATATCTTTTCCTTTGTCTGATGGTTCTTGAACTTGGCCACTATATTTCTTGGCGTTTTGATTTTAGGGTCCCTTTCAGTAGGTGATCGATGAATTTTCTCAATGTCTATTTTACCCTCTGTTTCCAAAACGTCTGGGCAGTTCTCTTTGATAATTTCCTCGAAAATGGTGTCCAAGCTCTTTTTTTCCTCACATTTTTCAGGGAGTCCGATTATTCTCAAATTGTCTCTCCTGGATCTGTTTTCCAGGTCTGTTGTCTTTCTGGTAAGGTACTTGACAGTCTTTTCAATTGTCTCATTTCTCTGGTTTTGCTTGACTCCCTCTTGGTTTCTCCTTGAGTCATTCATTTCTACTTGTTCCAGTCTAATTTTCAATGATGTATTTTCTTCCCTCACTTTTTTTATATCTCTTTGTAATTGTCCAATTGAGTTTTTATCTTCTATGGAATTTTTTTCCATTGTATTTTTTTGAGAGCTGATTTCTTTTTCCAGCTCTCTAATCCTGTTTTCCTTGGAGTTGTTTACCTTTTCCAGCTCACTAATCTTGTTTCTCAATGATTTGATTTCTTTATCCATTCTGTCTTTGAATGCATGGGATGACTTCTCCAGGCTCTCTTGCCAAGCTTCCCTTTCCTTTTCCCATTTCTCTTCCAGCTCTCTTGTGAGAGCCTTTTTGATTTCCTCTATGAGGTTCTTTTGTATTGAGGAGCAGCTTATATCCCTCCCAGGGGATACATCTGGGGACATTCTGTTCCTAGTCTCTTCAGCATTTGAAGTCTGCTCCCTCTCCACACAGAAGCTGTCAATGGTTAGAGCCCTTTTGAATTTTTTGTTCATTTTGTCAGAGTAGGAATCAAAGAAAACAAACTGACAAGAGAAACAATTGGTCTGTTTTGCGGGGGATAGGGCTGGATGGTATTAATGGGCTTCCTCTACAGACTGGGGGTAGGGCAGCAGAGAGCCACTAACAGAACAGCAATGACTGTACTGAGTCTGCGCTCTGAGGCTCCGAGAACGCACCGAGTCAGTCCAGGTGGGGGTTGGGGGTGGCCGGGCTCTGAGAGACGCTGGCTTTCTGGGGTTTTAATCTTCACCTCCAGTGTTTACACCCTCTCCACCGCTCCTGGCTTGCTGCCAAGACGGAGCATCCACACTGGGGCAAAAGCCCTTTCACAGAAACGACAGAGATCACACCCCTCCCCCTCCGGTCTGAGCTGTGTGAGCTGCCTGTCTTGCTCTGGCTGTCTGCCCTCAGTCTGCGCCCAGTCTGATTGACCCTCCCCCGAACAAACACAGACCTTTTCTGGCGACTTTCAAGGATGTCTTCTCTTGGTGATAATTTGTGGATTTCTTTCTGGGTCAAGCATTAAGTCAGAGGCTTGTCATGAAGTAAGTTCTGAGAGAAAACGAGGAGCTCAAGCAGCTGTCTGCCTCCACGCCGCCATCTTGGCCGGAAGTCCAGCATCAATATTCATTAAAGAGATTGGTCTATAGATGTCTTTCTCAGTTTTCAATCTACCTGGTTTAGGTATCAGTACTAGGTCTGTGTCATAAAAGGAATTTGGTAGGACTCCTTCAATCCCTTTTTTTTTTTTTTTCAAATAGTTTATATAGCATTGGAGTTAGTTGTTCTTTAAATATTTGGTAGAATTCACATGTAAATCCATTTGGTCCTGGGGATTTTTTCTTAAGGAGTTGGTTAATAACTTGTTCTATTTCTTTTTCTGAGATGGGACTATTTAGACTATTTACTTCTTCCTCTGTTAATCTGGGCAAGCTATAGTTTTGAAGGTATTCTTCCATTTCCGTTAAGTTATCAAATTTATTGGCATAAAGTTGAGCAAAGTAGCTCCTAACTATTGTTTTAATTTCCTCTTGATAGTGGTGAGTTCTCCCTTTTCATTTTCAAGACTATCAATTTGCTTTTTCTCTTTCCTTTTTTTAATTAGATTTACTAAGGGTTTGACTATTTTGTTGGTTTTATTCATAGAACCAACTCTTAGTTTTATTAATTAATTCATAGTGGTTTTTTTTTTTACTTTCAATTTTATTAATCTCACCTTTTATTTTTAGAATTTCAAGTTTTGTGTTTATCTGGTGGTTTTTATTTTGTTCCTTTTCCAGCAATTTTAGTTGTAAGCCCAATTCATTGATCTTCTTTTTCTCTATTTTATGCAAGTAGGCCTGTAGAGATAGAAAACTTCCCCTTATTACTGCTTTGGCTGTATCCCACACATTTTGGTATGATGTGTCATTATTGTCATTTTCTTGGGTGAAGTTATTAATTATGTCTATGATTTGCTGTTTCACCCAATCATTCCTTAGTATAAGCCCATTTAGTTTCCAATTATTTTTGAGTCTATTTTTCCCTGGCTTTTTATTAAATGTAATTTTAATTGCATTGTGGTCTGAAAAGGATGCATTTACTATTTCTGCCTTACTGCATTTGATTTTGAGGTTTTTATGTCCTAGTATATGGTCAATTTCTGTATAGGTTCCATGAACTGCCGAGAAGAAAGTATGCTACTTTCTGTCTACATTTGGGATAATACACTATGACCAAGTGGGATTTATACTAGGAATGCAGGGCTGGTTTAATATTAGGAAAACTATTAGTATAATTGACCATATTAATAATCAAATTAATAAAAAACATATGATCGATCATCTCAATAGATGTAGAAAAAGCATTTGATAAAATCCAACATCCATTCCTACTAAAAATGCTTGATAGTATAGGAATAAATGGACTATTCCTTAAAATAACCAGGAGCATATATTTAAAACCGTCAGTAAGCATAATATGTAATGCAGATAAACTAGAACCTTTCCCTATAAGATCAGGAGTGAAACAAGGTTGCCCACTATCACCATTACTTTTCAATATAGTACCAGAAATGCTATCCTTGGCAATAAGAGCCGAGAAAGAGATTTAAGGAATTAGAGTAGGAAATGAGGAAATCACATTATCACTTTTTGCAGATGACATGATGGTATACTTAGAGAACCCCAAAGACTCTGCTAAAAAGCTTTTAGAAATAATTGAGAATTTTAGCAAAATGGCAGGATACAAAATAAATCCACATAAATCCTCAGCATTTTTATACATTACCAACACAATCCAACAGCAAGAGATACAAAGAGAAATTCCATGCAAAATAACGGTCGATAGTATAAAATATTTGGGAATATATCTACCAAAGGAGAGTCAGGAATTATATGAGCAAAATTATAGAACGCTTGCCACAAAAATAAAGTCAGATTTAAATAATTGGAAAGACATTCAGTGCTCTTGGATAGGCCTAGCGAATATAATTAAGATGACAATACTCCCTAAACTAATCTATTTATTTTGTGCTATACCAATCAGACTTCCAAGAAGCTATTTTCATAACCTACAAAAAATAACAACAGAATTCATATGGAACAACAAAAGGTCGAGAATTTCAAGGGAAGTAACGAAAAAAAATTAAGTGAAGGTGGTCTAGCTGTACCTGATCTAGAACTGCATTATAAAGCAACAGTCACCAAAACCATTTGGTATTGGCTAAGAAATAGACTAGTTGATCAGTGGCATAGGTTAGGTTCACAGGGCAAGATAGTGAATAAAAATAGCAATCTAGTATTTGACAAACCCAAAGATCCCAACTTTTGGGATAATAATTCATTATTTGACAAAAACTGTTGGGAAAACTGGAAATTAGTATGGCAGAAACTAGGCATGGACCCCCATTTAACACCACATACTAAGATTAGATCAAAATGGTTCCAAGATTTAGGCATAAAGAATGAAATCATAAATAAATTGGAGGAATATGGGATGGTTTACCTCTCAGACTTGTGGAGAAGGAAGGAGTTTGTGTCCAAGGGAGAACTAGAGACCATTATTGATCACAAAATAGAAAATTTTGATTACACCAAATTAAAAAGTTTCTGCACAAACAAAACTAATGCAAACAAGATTAGAAGGGAAGTAACAAATTAGGAAAACATTTTTACAGTTAAAGGTTCTGATAAAGGCCTCATCTCCAAAATATACTGAGAATTGACTTTAATTTATAAGAAATCAAGCCATTCTCCAATTGATAAATGGTCAAAGGATATGAACAGACAATTTGCAGATGATGAAATTAAAACTATTTCCGCTCATACGAAAGAGTGTTCCAAATCACTATTGATCAGAGAAATGCAAATTATCATTACACACCTGTCATATTGGCTAAGATGACAGGAACAAATAACGATGAATGTTGGAGGGGCTGTGGGAAAACTGGGACACTGATGCATTGTTGGTGGAGTTGTGAAAGAATTCAACCATTCTGGAGAGCAATCTGGAATTATGCCCAAAAAATTATAAAAATGTGCATACCCTTTGACCCAGCAGTGCTACTACTGGGCTTATATCCCACAGAAATACTAAAGAGTAGAAAGGGACCTGTATGTGCCAAAATGTTTGTGGCAGCCCTTTTCATAGTGGCTAGAAGCTGGAAGATGAAGGGATGTCCATGAATTGTAGAATCGTTGGGTAAATTATGGTATATGAATGTTATGGAATATTATTGTTCTGTAAGAAATGACCAACAGGAGAAATACAGAGAGGCTTGGAGAGACTTACATCAACTGATGCTAAATGAAATGAGCAGAACCAGAAGATCATTATATACTTCAACAATGATACTGTACGAGGATGTATTCTGATGGAAGTGGATATCTTCAACATAGAGAAAAGCTAATCCAATTCCAATTAATTAATGATGGATAGAATCAGCTACATCTAGAAAAGGAACACTGGGAAATGAGTGTAAACTGTTATTTTTACCTGAATCTAAGTCTTCTTGTGCAACAAGAAATTCGGTTCTACACACATATATTGTATCTAGAATATACTGTAATATATTTAACATGTATAAGACTGCCTGCCATCTGGGGGAGGGGGTTTGGGGAGGAAGGGAAAAAATCTGAATAGAAGTAAGTGCAAGGGATAATGTTGTAAAAAAATTACCCATGCATATGTACTGTTAAAAAAAAGTTATAATTATAAAATAAAATAAAAATTAAATTTAAAAAAAATTTTAAAAAGAGTTTGAAAACAACTGGGAATCTTCATTGATTATTTTTGCCTATTAGGAACTTATGGGACTTCTATTGGACGGGGGTGCTACTTGATAACTTTTTTCTTTGTTATTTACCTCATTCTCCATTGCAATTGGGCCAAATATTTTTCTCTCTCTTGGAAACTGTAACTCTTATTCTATTATGAGAGCTGGAAGGAAATTTAAGGAAAGAGTTTGACAATTTTCCATTACTTATTCTACTTTGATTTGTGCAACACTATTATAGCTTTATATTACCCGAGTTTAAACTGAATATTTTGTTAACATTCAATTAACTTCCCAATACTCCTTCCTCCAAATAACTATTAACAAACTCTCATCATGGAAGCAATGATGACGAAGTAAATAAAGCATTATTGAAACCCTCCCATGCTAACCTCTGGGAAACCACAAAATAGTACCCAAAGACATATCCTAAAACAGAAGAACCATCAAGAATACAGGGTTCTATAATCTTTAGCCCAGAAAATTTGGAGGAATAACAAAAGGGATATCTCTCATTCGAATAAGGATGATGAGTATATTCTTTCATGGGGAAAAATGGAACCTGGATCTTCCATGTTATTGTTTGCTTGCATTTTTGTTTTACTTCTGGGTTTTTTTTTACCTTTCTTTCTTTTCTTCTGCAGGAAGACAAGATTTTTTCTCCATTATCAAAAATTCTAAGAGGACTGCTATAGACAGAGCCAAGATGGTGGAGATGACACATATTTCTCTCTGACCTTCTCTTCAAACCTCACACTAATTATGAAATCCATTCTCTGAATTAGCTCTGAACAGCAGAATCCACAAATATTGGGAGTGCAACAAAATATCAGCAGAAGATAATTTCAAATATCTGTTTCAATTGAAAACTTGAGGGAGGTAGCAAGCAACATGCACCTGAGTACAAACCCTAGTGCAGACAGCTCAGATTCCTGGGGCAGTACAGACTCCTAAAAATAGAGAATCTAGGATGAGGAATCTACAGGAATCTACAGGCTACTCTGCCCTGGCTGCAAGCCAATAGATCAGTAGAGAAGTTATAAAACATCCAACATAAACACAAAAAACTAATAGTGAACTCCTAAACACCAGAATTGTACAGGACTTGGTCACACTCACCAAGTATTCCTTTCCTAATTTTATCCTTATGCTTATCCTGTGTCCTGTATTTGAACATTAGATTTTCTATTTACCCCTTGTCTTTTCATCTTACGTGTTTGAAAATTAATTATTTCATTGAATATACCTTGTCCCCTGAAAAAATTATACTGTTTTCTTGGGTAGGTGATTCTTTATATTAATCCTAGCTCCATTGCACTCCAGATTATCATCTTCCAAACTCTCCATTTCTTTAGTGTAGAAGCTGCTTAATCTTATGTTATCTTGATTGTGCCTTCACTAAACTTGACTTATTTCTTTCTGGAGACTTGCAATATTTTCCAAGAATCCTGAAATTTTTATATGATAATCCATATTGGGATCTACTTCAGGAAATGTTTAATAGATTGTTTCAATTTTGTTTTTCCCTCTAAATCAAGAAGATAATATTTTTATAATTTCTTGAAAGATGATTAGGCTCTTTTTTTGATAATGGTTTTCAGTTAGACCAATAATTTTGAAGTTAATACTCTTGGATCTATTTTGCACATCAGTTGTTTGTCCAGACAAATATTTTACATTGTTTCTTTCTTCTTTTCATTCTTTTGGTTTTACTTGAATGTTTCTTGATTTATAATTAAATTATTAGCTTCAATTTGTTCAATTTTAGTTTTCAAGGAATCATTTTCATCAGTGCAATTTTGTACCTCCTTTCCCACTTTCCCATTTGCTCTTTTTTTTTGTAGTAGTTCATTTATTTCTAATACACATTGCTTTATGAGGCTAGTTGAGAGAGCAAAATAGGAACAGAAGAAAAAAAAAAACTTTGGAGAAATTAAAAAAAATACCTAGAAAAAAATCAGTGATCATAGCATATATTGATTTACATTGCTTTTCCTTAATTCTTTTTCTTGATGAAGATGGCATTTTCTCCCAAAAGTCTATTGGGATTACTTTGGATCATTGAACCACTGAGAAGAACTAAACCTTTCATAGTTGATTATCACACATTCTTGTTGTTATTGTGTACAATATATTTCTGGTTCTGTTTTTTCACTCAGCATCAGTTCATGTATATCTTTCCAGGCCCTTTCTGATAATCAGCTTGATCATCAATTATACAGAACAATAATATTACATTACCTTCATATATCACAACTTGTTCAGCCATTCCCTAATTCATAGACATCCACTCTGTTTCTAGTTCTTTGCTACCACAAAAAGAGATGCTACAAATATTTTTGCACATGGAGGTCCTTTCCCCCTCATTTATGATTCTCTAAGAATACAGATTCAGCAATAGTATTGCTGGCTCAAAGGGTAGGCACAGTTTGATAACTCTTTGGGAATAGTTCCAGAATGGTTGAATCATTTGAATCATTTCACAACTCCACCAATAATGCATTAGTGTCCCAATTTTTCTACAACACTTCCCAGCTTTTTCATTATATTTTCTAGTCATCTTAGCCAATCTGAGAGATGTGAGATGTTAGGTCAGAGTTGTTTTAATTCGCATTTCTCTAATCAGTAGTGATTTAGAGCATTTTTCTAACTATAAATGGCATTAATTTCATCATCTAAAAAGTGTCAGTTCATATTCATTGACCATTTATCAATTGGAGAATAACATGTATTCTTATAAATTTGACAAGTTTCTTTATAGGTTTTTGAAATGAGACCTTTTTCAGAAATACTGTTTGTAAAGATTTTTCCCCAGCTTTATGCTTCCTTTTAATCCTTATTTCTCTTGGTTTTATTTGTGCAAAACCTTTTTTTTTTTTAATTTAATTTACTCAAAGTTGTCCATTTTACATTTTATTATATTCTCTAATTTTTCATTATTCATAAATTCCTCCCTTTTTCCAATGATCCAATAGATAAATCATTCCTTATTATCCTAATTTGTTTATTTTTTTTTATTAAAGTGTATCTTTATTTTAAAAAAAAAACTTATGCATGGAAAATTATTTAACATTAGCTCTTTCAAAACTTTGTGTTCCAATTTTTTTTCCTTTCCCCCATGCCTTTCCCTAGTTGTCAAGTAATCCAATATATAGTAAGCATGGTAGAAATATATGTTAAATCCAATATATCATTCATATTTATACAATTATTGTGCTGCACAAGAAAAAACAAATCAAACCAGCAAAAAAAGCAGCAGAATAAAATGTAAGCAAGCAACAACAAAAAGAGTGAGAATGTTATGCTGTGATCCACATTCAGGTTCCACAGTCCTCTCTCTGGGTCTAGATGGCTCTTTTCATCACAAGAACATTGAAACTGGCCTCAGTCATCTCATTGTTGGAAAGAGTCACGTTCATCAGAATTGACCTTTATATAATACTGATGTCTTGTACAATGATCTCCTGGTTCTGCTCATTTCACTTAAAAACAGTTCATATAAGTCTCTCCATGGCTTACTAAAATCATCCTCCTGATCATTTCTTATAACATACAACAGAATTCATATAACATAACTTATTCAGTTATTCTCCATTTGATAGGCATCCACTCAGTTTCCAGTTATGATGATTAAGGTGTTTTATTTTTTTTTTTATTTTTTTTTTTTTTTTCATTGTCTGCCACAATCTTTTTAACAAGTTTGTTCCTGGTGTCCTGGATGGAACTTTTGTTGGTGGAAAAAAAAAAGTTAGCAACTCAACTGAACTCTCCCCAAAAGCCCACTGAATAGTATTAAAATAATGATGCAATTCAATTCCTGGAGAAGTAGAAGTCTCAAAAGGATGAGGTGAAATGACTTCTCAGCTAAAGACAATTTAAAAGCTTAGCAGGAAAAGTCTGTTGCTGCAGAGTGAGGGTGGGGCACAGTCAAGTATACTTTGAAACCTAAAGTAGTTCTTAAGGACTGCAGCTTTTACAACTCTCACCCCAAAGACAATAAGAGGACAAAAGAACTGGTCAGAAGATTATGTGGATCTTTTTGCTAGCACTAAAGCAAGTCTCTCTTGCTTTGCCTACACAGATCACAAAATTGTGTTCCAGTCTGGGCAAGGAGGAGCATTAGCATGCCAGTGCTTGCAGTTACAGTGGAACAAGGTTCCTCCTCATTGTTCTAAGACAGAAAATAGTACTTGTGGATTCTGTGAGCTATCCCCAGGGGGTAGGAAGATGCTATAAAATTTTTGAACACTTATCTGAATTTCTTTCTGATTTACTTGTCCTTTTTCTGCTTTGGAAGGTTTAAGAAGGTTTGAAAGTTAGTGGTTCCTATGTTTTCTTTTTAGTTAATTTTGGAATATATTCTTGTCACATATACATCATATCAATGTTTAATAAATATGAATTACAAACAGTAAATATTTAAGCAATATTTATTTAAAATATTTAGAAAAAACTAAGCTTTCTGAAATTTTGTGTTTAGTACATAGACCCATTTGTAATAAATATTCCAAATGGAAAGGTATCAGTTTGTTAAATAATTCAATATTTTTTTCCTTTTCCTTTGACTGTAACTTCATTCAGTGAGAGTGAAACTCTGAAACACAAAGTTTCCAGTATGTTATTGAAGATCTTGACCCATCTCTCTTATTTGCTAATTGGTCTTTTCTAATCAAAGTTTAATTGTTTATATAGTTTTCAATATTTTTTACTAAAAATCATTGCCATCTGCTACTTTTCATTAATTCTTTTGTATTTTAGTCCACTTATTGAGGGGTGATGGAGAGAAGGCAGTAATACACAGTGAGGGAATGATAGGTCATAATAAATACACTATTTGAGAGGAAAACAATTCATTCTTTTCTCTTATGAATTTAAGCATTTTCACTGTATAGTATGTCATTTATCTTGTTAATATATTAGAAATATATGATATATGGAACATTTACTAAATATTTTAAAGAAGTTCACCAGAATCTTAAAAAACACAGGCAATTAAGTATTCCAACAAAGAAAATGTATGTTATATTCCAGCTAAGATGGAATACACGAGACTACCTTTTCCCAAACTCTACAGTGTATACAATAGAAAGATTCTGAACTTGGAGGAAATGGGATCAAGTTAAAATTCTGTGTTGGACACTAAATACCTATGTGATTTTGTACACTTTTAAGTTCTGCTGACCTTAATTTTTTTCATCTATAAAATTAGATAATCGGTCCAGTCCAAACCTATTTTTAAAATTATTATTATGTTACATAAACCTAAGATCTTATAAATGTAAAATACCATCTAGAACTATGAAATTACAGAATTGAAAATTTGTAGGAATTTCAGCATACATTGTTGATCTCTATATTTGTTCATTTATCTTCTCATTTATTCATCTGTTTATTCAACTATTTTATCATTCATCTATACATTAAATAATTCATTTGTATATTTATTTATGTATTTATTAGGTTTTTTTTTATTTGTTCATTTAAGTCTTTCTTCTCCTCATGCAATTTTTTCTCATTGCACTTGGTTTATATTCTTCAGAAATAACCAAGTCAACATTGATACAATTTTCACTTGCCTATTTTCAAGTACAAATTTTTAAATGTATGCTTTGTAATGTTTTGTAATGTTATTGTATGGGGTTTTGAAGTTTTTCATTGAAGGAGACTAAAAATTAGATACTATGCAGTATACATATATAAATGTTATTACACAAATGATGATATTGAAGGGCCTCTATTTACTTTCCCCTCTTATCTTTAATTTGATAGGCATGTCTAAGGGAGCTGCATTAGGTCAATAAAGACAAAAGTGCAATTTGAATTCAAGTCTCCATAAATCAATCCCAGCTCACTATCTTTTGGATCATTTTGCATTTATGCCCTAATATGCAATAGATAATACATCATTAGTTTAAAGGTGGGTTAATCCTATTGCTTCAACTCAACAGTTTTATTGAAAGGCTTTTTAAATTTGGAAATATAGTCAAACAAGAAACTGATATGTTAAAATGCTGTAAAAGTGAATGTGTGTTTTGGGGGCTGCTTGTTTAGTTCACAAAATGAATAATGACAACTTTAGGACTATATTTTAAATATATAAACAAGCTGGGGAAGATTTGCAGAGTACCATAAACATATTTACTCTCAAGTATTCAAAATAGATTTGACATTTAATTAATTCATGTGTATTGACCAAACACATCCATTCATGTTAGTCTTATGTGATTCATGTCAAAGTTTTTCATAAATTCCCCACATTAATAAAACATTTCTCACATTTTAGGTGTTTCAAGAATGAAAGTAGTAGAAAATATTTCCAAAAGGATCATGTCTGAATTATTAACATTCTCTTCTTCACTTTCTTAAGTTTCTCTTCTTATCACAAAAATGTTTGATGAGACAGAGCCACAATGGCAGAATAAAAGCAGAGATTAACTTGAGGTGTCTCCCAAACTTTTTGAACTACCTTTAAATAAATAATTAGAGGTTAAAATACAAATTTAAATAAATCCTAGTGCCTCAGAACCTACCATAAAAGAGGTTTAAACAATTTTTCCAGCCCAATATAACTTAGATGATCAGCAGGAAACATCTGTGCCACCAGCATGATAATGGATGTAAGTCCAGTCCAGATCACTCCAGTACATACTGGGCTCTAGCAAATCAGTAGTGGGCATTAATAGATTCTGAACCATCTTCAGCAGTAGCTCCTTCCAGAAGTTTTAGCTCACATATGGTAAGGGGAATATAACATCTGGTCACAAGATAACTTTAGGAGTGTTTTTGCTAGCACTAAAACAGAGGCTGTTGCATTGTTCATACTCTGAACCAGGTCATAATGCTAGGTGATAGTTCTAGAGTGAGGAAGAGCATTAACAAACCAGAGCCTACCACTAAAGTGCCTTTAAGGCACAGCTTAAGTTTAGAGGACTTGAAGACTTATAGGTCTCTAGAAGTATCTCTGAAAATAGCTTCACAAACTCTGTGAAGCTTGGAATAGTGCACCCTCAATCCTGAAGCAGAGAATTACTTTATTAAATAGTTAAAAGTCAATTAATAGTGTGGAACAGTGAGCAAACAACAGAAAAAGGTCAGAGAAAGTTACTATCAAAAATCAAAACTTACACCCACAAAGTATAACAAGGTAAAAACTAAGTGAAAACATCGAATAAAAATACGAATTAGTTCCAGGCCATGGAAGAGCTCAAAAGAGATTTTGAAAAACAAAATAAGAGAGATAGAATAAAAGTTGGAAAGAAAAATCAGAGTGATAAAAAAAAATCATGAAAAATGAGTCAACATCTTGCTAAACACATACCAAAAAATATGGAGGAATATATTACTTTAAAAAAAAACAGATGAAACCAAATGATAAAAAAGTACAAAAGCCTAATGAAGAAAAGACAGTTTTATAAAGCAGAATTGACCAAATGGAAAAAGAGACTTAAAAATCAACTGGAAAAAATCATTTAAAAGGAGAATAGCACAAATGGGAAAAGAAGTTTCAAATCATACTTAAGAAAATAATTCCTTCAGTATTAGAATTAAGCAAATAGAATCTAAAGACTTTATGAGAAATCAGAAAACCATAAAACAACCCTCCAATATAGAATATATTGTCAAATATCTCATTTAAAAAATCATTGACATAGAAAATAAATGCAGGGGAAATAATTGTAAAGTCATGATATAAAAAACTTATCTTTTTTCATCTTTCAAGAAATTATAAAGGAAAAATGACCTGATATTCTAAAAACCAGAAGCTAAAATAGAGATAAAAAAAATCCAGTAATATATTTGAAAAGAAATCTCAAAATAGAGCAGCTAGATGGTGCAGAGCAAGACTGATGGTGTTAGACAAAGCACTGGGGCCTTAAGTCAAGAGGAGCTGAACACAAATCGAGGCTCAGATACTTAATATTTACTAACTGTAGAAGACAATCCCAATTGTATAAAAAAGAGAAATTTCAAATTGGTCACTCTCAGAATATTACAGCTAAATTCCAGAGCTGCTAGATTAAAGAGAAAGTATTGCCAGCAGCCAGAAAGCAATGTCAAATATCTTGGAGCCACAGGTAGAAGAACATAAGATTTAGTACTATTAACATTTTAAAAAATTGGAGGAATTAGAATATGGTATTTTGTGGGGCAAAAGAGATGCATTAAAACCAAGAATCTTCTACCCAGCAAGACTGAATATAATTTTTCACAGCAAAAATGGTCAGTCTGTTAAATAGATATCCACGATGAAAAAACCAGAGCTGAACATAAAATGGGATTTGCAAATTCAAGATTCAAGATAATTACAAAATTAAAAAAAAATAAACAAAATGGGGAAATCATAATAAGGTTTATCTGTATGTATTCCTAGATTGGAGAATGATACTTGTAACTCATATTAACTTATTATTAGTAGTACATTTAGAAGAATTATAATAGACAAATTGAATTTGAATAGATGATATCTAAAAATAAAATTAATGGGTGAAAGAGGAATGTATTAGGAAAAAGAGAAAGAGAGAAGTGGAATGGCATAAATTATTTGTCATAAAAGAGGCAGAGGAGAGGTTGAGATGTCAAGGATAAGCAAAGAGTGAAACTCTCATCATTGATAAATGGCTCAAAGATTTTTCTTAATTGGATATAGAAATCTATCTTAGCCTACACTAAATTTAGTGGGAAAAGGGAAAACAGATGTGTGGGGTGACTTATCCAAAGCCACATTGGGGGACAAGGTAGGCAGAAACACAACATATTGTGGAAGAGACAAGGTTAAAAGAGACAGAGAATAGTATAAATTAGGTGAGGTAAGAATGGAAAGAAAGGCATAAGTAATTGTACAAAAATTTCTGAAGCAACTTTCTCTGATAAAAACCATAGTTCTAAACATGTAGAAAAGTGGATGAAATTTGTAAAAATAAGGGCCATTCCCAAATTGATGGATGACCAAGAAGTATTAACAGTTTTGAAGCAATCAAAGCCATCAGTCCCATAAGAAATATTAATCAAAATCACTCTTGATTTGGGAACTGCAAATTGAAACAATTCTGAGATACTATATCATATGTATGAGATTGGATAATTGGATAAAATGTAAGATAATGAATGGTGCTAGTGATATCAGAAAGATGAGATAGTAATGCATTGTTGATAGAGTTGTGAACTGATTCAAACATTTTTAGAGCAATTTGGAACTATGTTTAAAGGGCTAAAAATCAAACCTACAATTTGAATTAGCAAAATTAATGAAAGATAAAAAAGCAAAAAGGAAATGGATCTAATATATGTGTGTATATGTGTGCTGTGTCTGTTTGTATATGTGTATAAATGCATATATTTATATCAACTCTTTTTCAGCTGGTAAGGAATTGGACATTGACAATATATTCATCAGGGAATAGGTGAACAAATTGTGATATATGATTATGATGGAATTTTCTTATGCTCTTAGAAATGATAAGCAGGATACTTCCAGAAAAGCATGCATACTTTTAAAAGATGATGCAAAGTAAAATGTATTGTTTACTAAGTAACAACAATAAGATGACCAACTGTGAATGGCAACTATTCTCAGCAGTATAATGACGCAAGAAAACTCTTAGGAACTTATAATATAATAGGCTATCCATCCCCAAAGAAAGAACTGATAATGTATGAATACGAACTGAAGCATACTTAAAAAAAAAACAAAAAACAAAAAAAAACAAAAAAACTTTCTTCATTTTCTGGGTGATTTTAAAAGGAGGATTTAAATATTTTCTTCCATAACATGAGTATTATGAAAATAGTTTGTATAATTACACATATATAACTTATATTGAAATGTTTGCCTTCTCAGTGTGAGATGCGGGAAGGAGGGAGGAAGATAGGAAATTTTGACCTCAAAGTTTTTTAAAAGAATGTTAAAATATAAAAATAAAATGAAAAATATATCATAAATTATTTTTTAAAAAGGAAAAATAATACACTTTTTTAGACCTGGTCTTTTTCTGTGTTCTTCATTGATTATATATTGCAGCTTACTCAAATCATATTCACTATATTACATCCTTCAGTCAATGTGGAAAAAAACTGAGAAAGAACAGTTGAGTCTTGGACTCCTTCTCCTCTAATCTCTTCTTTTTGCTAGATGATTATCATCCAAAACCCTACATATCAATCCTTCTTCTAATTAGATGCTTATCCTTTTCAATGATGCGTGTGACAACCTCACAATATCCTTTACTCAGAAATGATACTATTGTACATATAAATTTGATGACCTGGGGAGTCACTAATTGTAATCCTTTACTTAAGATATTTAACTACTGGGTCTTGTTTGATCTGTTATTATATCCTAAGGTCCTGTGGATCTTATAATCATCTTTGAAGTTTTTCTTTTGAGTATTGGTACTGGCATTTGAGCTGTCAGTGCAGCCTAAGGATGACTGGACTGCATTATCCTAAAAAAACATTAATTCCTTAGACTTTACAGAATTTTTATTAACCCTACATCTGAGCCCTCTATGCATGTCTTTTTTTTTTTCTTTGCTTCCCCAAAATGAACTCTTTGAGAGAGCTTTTTCTGTTTTCATTCTCAATGTCTGGCATAATTTTTAGCACCAAAGTAACAAATTAATATTATTTTCTTCATTCAGTCATTCATGTATTTATTCATGAATGCATTCATTTGTTCATTCAAAATGTACCTGGCCAATATACCTCCATGCTGTGAAATTAAATACTTCAATATCACTTTTATTTCTTACATACAGATAATATTAATAGTTTGAAATTAAACTAAATTTCATTTGCAAAATAAGCACAATTTGCTAGTCACTTGATGAATTTTATTAACTATTTTTATTGAATTGCTTCCCATTATTCAGTATTACATAAGTTCATTTAAAATATAAACTCCTTTTTTGACAATGTTGTGTTTTTCTTTGCATCTCCAACATTTAGTGTACTGACTAGAGCAAAATAATTGATCAGTAAATGTTTATTGCTTGACTAACTGAAAACCATGTGTTTAGATAAGACAAATAATGGAAGGTATTGTCTTCATAAATAAGAAACTGGAAAATTACACAAAAGTCATATCAGATTCAGCTATTTATAGTTAGAATAACAAACATGATATAAGAAAATATAAAGACATCAGACAATTGAAACAGTTCTAACCTATCCTCCAATTCAAAAGCAAATACATCTCTTCTCTCCAAAAATGGAATGGAAAAACATATAAAAATTTTTGACCTGATGATTAACTTTTACAACCAAAATTTGGAAAAATTTAAATTGTTGTAACAATGACAAGAACAAAAGAATATTGAAACCAACAAATACTTGATCTTGACAGAGGGAAAAAATGACAGCTGAGAATAAATTTCGTTCAGAATATAAGCTTATTTTCAAAACAATCAAGGGGGAAATGGTAAAAGATTGAAAATAATGTGACCCCTTAATATAAAACATTGAAAATTTAAAAAATTAAAAAGAAGTCTGTAGAAATCTTGGAGAGAAGTCTGAATTTGCTCCCCATTTCTATAAATATTTATAGATGGAACCTGTAGGAGGACAACAAATAACAAATGTGTTGAATTTGCTTTCATCATTAACTATAATGGAAGCATTTATGTTTACAACTTATGCTATATTTGAAGTCAAAACAACATTACTGTAGCTGGAATTCAGGAAAATAACTGAAAAAAAGCATATAGAGATCATATGAATATTAAAGATGTCATAATCATATAAACAATAAGGAATTTTTGAAGTTATCTCTAAAGGTGGGACATCAGTTGAGAATACCGCTTATATTTTCCAAATATTTAGTTGAATAATCTCTATGTCAAAATTATTTTGATGAAAATAAGAGTTTTCATAAACTATTTTCTAGAGTAGGCCATGATACTATGTAAAGGTTAATAGATGAGATTTCTTTTTTTTTTTTTTTACTTTTTCCCCATTAAAATTTTGAAACAGGAAAACATTATAGATTTACAAATGGCCTTCTGAAAACAAAAAGGAGCCTTCTTTATGTCCTTTGATCCAACAGTGCCACAATCAGGTCTGTATCCAAAAGAGAACATAAAATTGGGAACAAGATTTGCATGTGCAGGTCTTTTTGTGGGTAGAAAGAATTGGGAAATGATTGGATGCCCATGAAATAAGGAATAACTGAATAAATTATTGTATATGAAATAATGTAATGTTATTTTTCTATAAGAAATGATGAATATCATAATTTCAGAAAATCATAGAAAGATTTACCTGGACTGATGCTGAGTGAAACAAGCAGAACCAAAACAACGTTGTGCACAGCAATAGAAATACTATGTGATGATGAACTTTGACAGACTTAGAGCTTTTCAGTAATTCAGTGATACAAGGTAATTCCAATAAAATGTTGGATGAAAAATATCATCTGTATCCAGAGAGAGAAAGAGAATTGTAGAAACTTAATACATGTCAAAGCTTATTATTTCCAGGGGCAGAAAGATTATACAAGGGAAAGAACACTACTCCTGGAGTCAGGAATACCTGAACACAAATCTGACATAAAACAGTTAACACTTACTAGCTTGTAACTCTGGCAAGTTATTTTACCACAATTGCTTCTCTCTCTCTCTCTCTCTCTCTCTCTCTCTCTCTCTCTCTCTCTCTCTCTCTCTCTCTCTCTCTCTCTCTCTTCCTTCTTATTGTTTTTAATTTTTTAATTAATTTTATAATTATAACATTTTTGACAGTACAAATGCATAGGTGATTTTTTTACACAATTATCCCTTGTACCACCTTCTGTTCCGAATTTTCCAATCATTCCCTCCACCTACTCCCCTAGATGGCAGAAATTCCAATACATATTAAATATGTTATAGTATATCCTTGATACAATATATACATATATATGTATATGTATATGTATATATATATATACATATATATATGTGTGTGTGTGTGTGTGTGTGTGTGTGTGTGTGTGTGTATTTGTGTGTGTGTGTGTGTGTGCAGAACCGAATTTTGTTGTTGTTGTTGTTGTTGTGTTGTTGTTGCAAAGGAAGAATTGGATTCAGAAGGTAAAAATAACCTGGGAAGGAAAACAAAAAATGCAAACAGTTTACACTCATTTCCCAGTGTTCCTTCTCTGGGTGTAGCTGATTCTGTCCATCACTGCTCAATTGGAATTGGAATATATCTTCTCTATGTTAAAGATATCCACGTCCATCAGAATACATCCTCATATAGTATTGTTGTTGAAATGTATAATGATCTCCTAGTTCTGCTCATTTAACTCAGCGTCAGTTGATGTAAGTCTCTGCAAGACTCTCTGTATTCATCCTGCTGGTCATTTCTTACAGAACAATAATATTTCATAACATTCATATTCAGTAGGTGGTCGAATTTTTTTCAATGTCTATTTTACCCTCTGTTTCTAAAACGTCTAGCTCTCTCTGATAATTTCCTGGAAAATAGTGTCCAGGCTCTTTTTTTCCTCACATTTTTCAGGGAGTCTGATTATTCTCAAATTGTCTCTCCTGGTTCTGTTTCAGGTCAATTGTCTTCCCAATAAGGTACTTGACATTCTTTTCAATTGTTTTGTTTTTCTGGTTTTGCTTGACTACTTCTTGGTTTCTCCTTGAGTCATTCATTTATACTTATTTGAGTCTAATTTTCAATGATGTATTTTCTTCACTCACTTTTGTTATATCTTTTTGTACTTGTCCAATTGAGTTTTTAAGTGAGTTCTTTTCTTCTATGGAATTTTTTTTCCATTTCATCAATTTGATTTTTTAGAGAGCTTTTTTCTTTTTCCAACTCACTAATTTTATTTCTCAATGATTTGATCTCTTTATCCACTCTGGATGACTTCTCCAGACTCTCTTGCAAAGCTTCACTTTCCTTTTCCCATTTCTCTTCTAGCGTCCTTGTCAGAACCTTTTTGATTTCCTCTATTATAGTCTTGCATATTGAGCAGCAGATCATATTCTCCTTAGAGGATTCCTCTGGAAACAGTCTGCTTTTAATGTTCTTATGGTTTGAAGTCTGCTCTCTATCCATACAGAAGCTGTCAATGGTTAGAGCCCTTTTAAATTTTTTGTTCATTTTGTCATAGCAGAATCGAAAAAAACAAATTGACAAGAGAAATGATTGGTCTGTTTCTGGGGGGGGAACGCGTTGGGGCTGGATGGTGTCACTGAGCTTTCTCTACAGACTGTGGGAGACAGCAGTGAGGCACCAACAGGACAGTGATATCTGTGCTGAGTCTGTGTTCTGAGGCTCTAAGAATGAGCTGAGTCACTCTGGGTGGGGGTGGGGGTGGGGGTAGACGGTTCCTGAGAGATGCTAGCTTTCAGGGGTTTTATTCTTTACTTCCAGTGTTTATACCTTCTTTGCTGATCCTGGTTTGCTGCCAAGACAGAATATCCACACTAGGGTAAAGATTGTTCCACAGAAATGGCGGAGATCACACCCTTCCCCACTCTGGTTTGAGCAGTGTGAACTGCCTGCCTCACTCTCGCTCTCGATGCTTGCCCTCAGTCCTTTTCTGGTGAATTTCAAAGATGTCTTCTGTTGGTAATTATTTGTGCGGTTTTTTTTTTTTGTTTGTTTTGTTTTGTTTTGTTTTGTTTTGTTTTTTCCTCATCAAGCATTAATTCTGAGGCTTGTCATGAAGTAAATTCTGAAAGAAAACATGGAGTTCAAGCAACTGTGTGCCTCCTCTCTGACATCTTGGCCGGAAGTCCTCAAATATGGTCTTTATCTTGTCAGTGGGGGAAAACAAATTGTATTTTGATTAAAAGATGGATAAGTTCTATTAATCCACTGAAATCCAAGTCTTATACATGATCTTGGCATGGTTGTGTTATGATTTTGAGTTTGAAAAGACTTTGTCTGAATAATCCCATATCTGACTCTATTAAAGTATTCTGAAACATGCCACTACAAAACCACACTGTAACGACAAAGGGGAAAATCTCACTTTTATTAATTTCACTATACCTTGACAATCCCTTATCTTTCTTCCCTATTTTTAATCAAATCCTAGAAAAAGCCACATGAATTCATTTCCTTTGCTTTACTGTTACTCATTATGGAACGCTTTGCAGTCTATTTTATGATTAATCACACTGTTGAAACTTTCCAGGACAGTGTCAAAAGATTTAAAACAAATAATTTACTAGGAAGAGATTTTTCTTCTGTAATTTTTAAAATTTCATATCCTTATGAAGAGTGGACATATTTAGTTACTTGTTGTGAATACCAAAATCTACCAGTAATTAGAAATAGGGCAATTCCCAAATGTCTTGATTGGTTCTTTGGTATCATGGAGAATGAATATCACTGATAGAAGCAGCACTCCAAAATGGCTCTGTTATTTAAGACTACTTATACAATAGACTTTTGTTCTGATGAAACAAACTTTTCATTGTCTAATACAGTGGAAGGAATATTGGCTCTGAGATCAGAGGTCTTCAATTTGAATTCTATTTCTTATAACTATAAAATGTGGAACTTTGGGAAATCCATTTAATATTCCTTGAACTCAAATTTTTCTTTGTAAAATAAGGGTGTTAAGTCAGATGAAAATATTTCTATATGTGTGAATGTGTATGTTTAAACGCATATGTATATGTGTACATATGCACATATATTTATATAAAATATGCACACACACATACACACACACACACACATATATATGTTCATTGACAATGTAGTGGTAATTTTGCTTTTTTCTTTCTTTCTTCCTTCTTTTTTATTTTAATAATTTTTATTTACCAGATATATTCATGGGTAATTTTACAACATTGACAATTGCCAAAACTTTTGTTCTAATTTTTTTCCCTTCCTCCCCCCCCCCCCCACCATGGCAGGTTGACCAATACATGTTAAATATGTTAGAGTATAAATTAAATACAATATATGTATACATGACCAAACAGTTGTTTTGTTATACATAAAGAATAGGACTTTGAAATAATGTACAATTAGCCTGTGAAGGATAAAATTAGAGGAATTGGAAATTCTATGTAGTGGTTCATAATCATCTCCTAGTGTTCTTTTGCTGGATGCAGTTGTTTCAGTTCATTACTGCTCTATTGGAACTGATTTGATTCATCTCATTGTTGAAAATGATTAGAATTGATCATTATATAGTATTGTTGTTGAAGTATACAGCGATCTCCTGGTCCTGCTCATTTCACTCAGCATCATTTCATGTAAGTCTCTCCAGGCCTTTCTGAAATCATCCTGTTGGTCATTTCTTACAGAACAATAATATTCCATAATATCCATATACCACAATTTATTCAGCCAATCTCCAAGTGATGGGCATCCACATAGTTTCCAGTTTCTAGCCACCACAAAGAGGGCTGCCACAAACATTTTTGCACATACATGTCCCTTTCCCTTCTTTAAGATCTCTTTGGGATACAAACCCAATAGCAACACTGCTGGGTCACAGAGTATGCACAATTTGATAACTTTTTGAGCATAGTTCCAAATTGCTCTCCAGAATGGCTAGATGTGTTCACAGTTCCACCAACAATATATCAGTGTCCCTGTTTTCCCATTTCTTCCTTTCTTCTAAACGAATTCCAAAAGTGCAGCAGGTTTGATTTGGGTGGAACACTCTCATCTCCAGGTAAAGTTATAACTGTCTTCTATTAAAAAAAAAATCAAACATGTAGCCTTAGTGGAACATTTTTGAACTTGTTCTTAATTATTTTCCTTAAAAAAAGAAAGAAAGAGAAACAGTACTCAGATACCATAAACCTGAGAGTGGACTTTCTTATATACCAAAGCAGCCTGAATAGTCAGAGTTTTCACCTAACTGTTCTTAAAAAAAAAAAGTAAAGCAAAGGCTTAAGTAATTCCCTTCCTAAATCCCTAACATCCATTTAAATCAGAAAAGATTTCCTAACATGATTTTAAAATCTAACATTCTTGTGAGTGAAAGGGAATTTCCTGTGTGGTATCAGGCTTAGTAGTTGCTTCATATATAACTACAAGTTTGAACAGAAAGGTAAGAGAATTGTCTCCATCATTTAGGAGCTAATGTGAGTTCCTGAATTCCTTTAATTGTTTTCTGTATGTACTTATTATTTCCTATGTGACCTTTGTATTTTCTATGGTGATAAATAGAATTAGTCATATATTAAATAAAGAAATTTGTTATCTTGAAATTTTGTATGTGTGGTAAAATTGTGTCTTGTCTTTGTTTTTGTCTTTCTGATCAACTCTGCTTCTGATCAGTAAATAAATTTATAAGTAGTCAGTGCAAACTATCAGTAGTAGGAAGCAAGATTGGAAAGGGAAGCCTATAAGAATGTATAAAAATTATCCCAAAGATCTAAAGAGTATAATCTATGAATTCTGTGATATATAAAACAAAAATTATATCGTGGTAGTATGTGCTGACTTAAGGAAAGCCATCTAATCTGTATTGTTGGGATCTCTTTGTATTATGGTATGTGGACATATTATCTTTAAAGTTTTAGTGACAACTTTGATATTATATATATATATATATTATATACATATATACATATATATATACATATATATATTAATTAACAAAATTCAAGGTGGCACAGATAAGAATTAATCAATTTCCCTGTGTAAATGAGATTATGGGAACAACAAATGGCAGTGGGAATTGGGTGAATCACACTGACACCATCTTGTGATTCAAATTTGGAACTATATTAATTCCGTTTCTGTTTAATTATGCAGCTAGTTCAATTTTTGATTTGTTATAAAATATGATTGAATTGTTGGAATTGTAAAAATATTTTCTTGTAATGTTTGAAACTAGCCCTTGAACATTTTTACCTGTTGGTTGGAATTATTTAACTAAGGAGGAAGATTAGGCTGATCAGAAACAAAACTAGATCCTAAAATTGATGGAGAGAATATTATCACTATTGCATATCCTAAGCAATCCATGTGCTCTATATTAAAACTGGCCTGATATGTATGAAACAGATATTGTTACCTTCTTCCTTTGTTGCATTCAGACACTTTGGGCAAGTGGGACAATTTTTTTTCTTATTTTAGAGAATTTAGCCTGTTCACTGTACCTCTCAACTTATAAAGTTCCCAATCTTTCTACCAATTAGAAATCCAAATATCTAGTTTTGAATTATGGTTAATTGTTTTATTTTATTTAATTGGTCATATTATATTATTTTTCATGTATAAAGATCCATCTCTGTCTTCTGGATTTCAACTTTAATTTGTAACACAATTGGCATGCATTACTTAATCAATTAACATGATCAGAAGCTCAGACTTTTGTGTCCTCAGTCATTTCATTTTTTACCAAATACACTTCCCTCAAAAAACCTTATAGAAATGAGAACTCCTGTGTCCCTTTTACCACTCTCATATTCTAATGGTCCAGTAGCTCAATTATTCCTGACACTAATAATTGATTGCATATGTAACTTTTCCCCTGCCAGTCCCCTTAGGCACATTCACTGCTTTCCTTTATAACCTTACTCCCTGTTACTATGCAATCTGCTTCTGTGTTCGTTTTTTTTTTTCTTCTTAGCTCTGTTAGTGTGATTTTCCCCTATACCTTCTGTGCTTTATTAAAGTAATATTGTTATTTTATTTATATGTGCCATTGTCTTCTTTCTCAGAAAATATCCAAAAATGTGGTACATCTGTCCCTTTTCAAATTTTATAAATTATTAATTTAACTTTAGAGATGCATGCCACTTTGGCATATAACTGTAGTAATCTAGATTTGACTTCTAATCAGTGATAAGCCCAGAGTAACAAAAGAAGTTAAATGATTTATAAATTATAAAGCTACTTCTGTGGTCAATGAAGAAATGGTATATGGATATGGAGAATAAGATAGAGGGCAGAGAAAGTGAGTGCTGGCAATAAAAATAAAAAAGACTACTAGTATTTATGGATTTCTTCAGGATAGCACAGCTACTGTTGGCCTTACATATTTAATTGAAAGGTTCTTTAAAAAAGCACCTTACTTAAGAATTATCAAAGAGAAAGGTATACATGCTATTCAAAGAAAAGAAAAGGTTTCTAATACAATATAAAGATGACTGGATACATCTGGGATATTGATTTTTTTTTAAACTAGGTTAAAAAGCCATTGTGTTTCTTTTCTTTCTTACCTATTCTGAATGTGTGTTGCCTCTGTGGAGCTGAGACCTTTCCAAGTACTTAGTTTAAAAAATGTAATGTCTCCCACCCATTTCTAGTAATTCTGATCTATATCTTACCACTAGACCCAGATGTATCTGGAAGAGAAAGGGAGGTTGGGATTTTGAATAGCCCTCTTTCATTTAAATCAAATTACCTTGCACACTGTGTCATGGTCCTTTTCAAGAATGAAGGACACACGATTCTTTCTGTACAGCAAAATAATTGTTTGGACATGTAAACATATATTGTATTTAACTTACACTTTAACATATTTAACATGTATTGGTCAATCTACCATCTGGGGGAAGAGGTTGGGGGAAGGTGAGGACCAGTTGAAACAAAAGGTTTTGCAATTGTCAATGCTGTAAAATTACCTATGCATACATTTTTATAAAATTAAAAAAAAAAAAAACAAGTTTTCAGATTGACTAATCCTTGTAGATACCTATTTTTCAGGATTTTTATTAATCTTACAAATTTAACTTCAATCATATTTTTCAATCTTAAGCATATAACTTTTGAAGAGGATAACCTGAATAGACAAGTATCAATCTACAAACTTTTCTTTGGGTTCTTTCATTGAGGGTAGAAGACTGAAAGGTATTATAAAGAAATAAAATAACTATGCATTTGTGTGCTATGCTATTCATTTATTGCTATATTACAAGCTTTTATTTTATTATCATCTTGCTACAGATAGAGACACTTAGATTTGCTGTAAAAATTACTGCTGTAAAAAGTATCTAAGTTTTTAATGCATTAATAAAATGAGATATTCTTCTCCCCCCCAAAAAAAAAGAATAAAGGACAAATCACCACCATCACAACAAGAAAAATTAATTGCTTTGAAGTAAAAAAATGGGTACAAATTTGACTTTTTTGTCATTTTTTATTTATATGACCTTAAGAAAATCACTTAACCCTTTTTATTCTCAATTTCCTCTTTCTTTAATAAAAAATCTTTGGAATAGGTAGACTATAAAGTTTCTGTTCTCAAAATGTTATTCAATGTTATTATTTTTCTGCTGTTTTAATATGATGTCATAGCCCCTCTTCTTGGTGAAATTTGTATAAAAAATAATTTCTTTGACATATGGATATATTATATAACTTCCTATAATGACTAAACACTTGAGGCAATAGAGAGATTGTTGAATCATTATTTTCTTCAATATTTAGTTTAATTTGTTCTCACTGTAAATACAATGATTTATCTAATTAATAATTCAAATGAAATATCTGCATATACATGCATGTATATAGGCATATACATATATATGTATATGCCTATATATGCATATATGTGTATGTCTATAGATATAGATTTATTATTTCCTTACTATATATCAGGTATATGCTAAGAGCTTCTTAGTGAGCTTGCTTTTTCATTTGAAGGATAAATATAAATATCATTTGATTATTTCAAAATGGTAATGAATTGGGTCAATAGATTAGTTAGCAAAGAAAGTTTGAAATACTGATAAAACTACTCCCTCAATCAAGCAGACAAGGGTGCTTATAATGATCAGCTGAGCCTTATATTTCCCCCTCTGAGGGGTAACACCACCTTATTGTTTACAATCAAAAATCAAATTATCTCAAACCTCCAAGGTTGAATTTCCCCTATAAATCTGTTTATGGCCCATGCCATCTTTGCTCAATCACTTTTGGGTTAGCTCATAATGGCATTTTACCTCATGGAATCTTTTTCCTCTTCTTTCTCTCACACCTTATGTTAACTTTCCTCTCATCATCTCACCATGCCTCATGGTGTTTTTCCCTTCCTTAGTTCTAGTAAATTTATTTATCTTTAATACACTCTGTTTTATGAATCATATTAGGAGAAAGTAATCAGAGCAAAAGAGAAAAACCATGGGAGAAAAAAAAACTGAAAAAATAAGTTAACATAGCATGTATTGATTTACATTGTCTCCTTAAGTCTTTTTTTCTGGATACAGATGGAATATTCTGTCCAAAGTCTATTGGGATTGCTTAAGATCACTTACCACTGAGAAGAATCAACCCCTTCATAGTTGCTTTTTGCAAATTCTTTCTGTTATTGTGTAAAATGTATTCCAGGTTCTTCTTATTTTTTTAGCATCAGTTATTGTAAGTCTTTCCAGATCTTTCTAAAATCAGCTCATTCATTATTTTTTAAACAACACTAATATTCCATTACCTTCATATACCACAACTTGTTCAGTCATTCTTTAATTGATGGGTAGATACCCAATTCTTTGGTGACACAAAAAAACTACCACTAAGATATGATTAGTGATTTGGCACATTTTTTTCATATAAATATAGATGGCTTTAATTTCATCGTCTGAAAATTTTCTTTTTGGATCCATTGACCATTTATCAATTGGGGAGTGACATATTCTTATAAATATGACACAGTCCTTTATATATTTTAGAAATAAAATCTATATCAGAAATATTAATTGTAAAGATTTTCCCCAGGTTTTCACTTTCTGTTTGAACTTGTATCTATTGGTTTTGTTTGTGCAAAACATTTTTAATTTAATGCAATCAAAGTTTTCTATTTTCTTTTCATAATTTTCTTTGTTTTCTTTTTCGGTCATAAATCCCTCCCATCTCCAAAGATGTGATAGGTATATTATTACTTGTTCTCCTAATTTGTATATGGTATAATCCTTTATGCTCAAAACATGTAACTATTTTGATCTTATTTTGGGAAGGGGTGTGAGATGTAGGACTATGTCAAGTTTATGACATTATTTTCAAGTTTCCAAAAAAATTTTTGGGAAATAATAAGTTCTTCTGTCTTTCTATTTCTTACTAATAAACTCTTTTAGGCTGCTAAATCTTTGTATAGTTTTACCCTGCCAGTCAATGGCATGCTCACAGCTCATAACATATTCCTTTTTTTTTTAGTTTTTTTTTTTTATTGAAGCTTTTTAATTTTTATTTTTTTTATTTACAAGACATATATATGAGTAATTTTTCAGCATTGACAATTGCAAAAGCTTTTGTTCCAATTTTTTCCCTTCTTTATCCCTGCCAACTCCCCCAGATGGCAGGACATGTTAAATATGTTAAAGTATAAGTTAAATGCAATATATGTATATATGACTGTACAGTTATTTTGCTGTACAAAAAGAATCAGACTTTGAAATAGTTTACAATTAACCTGTGAAGTAAATCAAAAATGCAGGGGGAGAAAAATATAGGGATTGGGAATTCTATGTAGATGTTCATACTCATTTCTCAGAGTTCTTTCACTGGGTATAGCTGGTTCAATTCATTGTTGCTCTATTGGAACTAATTTGGTTCATCTCATTGTTGAAGAGGGCCACATCCATCAGAATTGATCACCATACAGTATTGTTGTTGAAGTATGTAATGATGTCCTGGTCCTGCGCATTTCACTCACCATTAGTTCATGTAAGTCACTCCAGACCTTTCTGAAATCATCCTGCTGGTCATTTCTTATACAAAAATAATATTCCATAATATTCATATACCACAATTTTTTTTAGCCATTCTCCAATTGATGGACATCCACTCAGTTTCCAGTTTCTGGCCACTACAAAGAGGACTGCCACAAACATTCTTGCACATACAGGTTTCTTTCTCTTCTTTAAAATCTCTTTGGGATATAAGACCAGTAGTAACACTGCTGGATCAAAGGGTATGCAAAGTCTGATAACTTTTTGAGCATAGATCCAAATAGCTGTCCAAAAAGGCTAGATGCATTCACAATTCCATTAATAATGTATCAGATTCCCAGTTTTCCCACATCCTCTGCAGCATTCTACATTATCTTTCCGTCTTCTAGCCAATCTGACAGGTGTGTACTGGTATCTTTGAGTTGTCTTAATTTGCATTTCTCTGATTAATAATGATTTGGAGCACTTTTTCATATGGCTAGAAATAGTTTCAATTTCTTCATCTGACAATTGTCTGTTCATATCCGTTGATATGTATCAAGTGGAGAATGATACGTATTAAGTGGAGAATGGCTTGATTTCTTATAAATTATCTATATATTTTGGAAATGAGGGCTGTATCAGAACATTTGACTGTAAAAATGTTTTCCAAGTTTATTGTTACCTTTCTAATGAATTATTCATTTCTATTTGTTCAATTCTTATTTATAATGAGTTATTTTCTTTATTAGCTTTTTTTACTTCTTTTTGTCTATGTCCAATTGAGTTTTTAAATGAGTTGTTCTATTCTATGGATTATTTTTCCCATTTGTTTGTTTGTTTTTTGTTTTTTGTTTTTGTTTTTGGTGAGTTATTTTCTTTTTCCAATTCACAAATCCTGCTTTCTTGGGAGTTCTATATATTTTCCAGTTCACAAATACTGCTTTCTTGGGAGTTCTTTATCTTTTGCAGTTCACAAATTCTATTTCCCTGCACTTCATGGGAGTTCTTTCCTTTTCCAATTCATATTTCAGGAAATTGTTACTCTGTTGCATAGCTTCTCTTTCTTTTCCCATTTTTCTTCAAGCTCTCTTTTACAATTTTTAATGGTTTCTTCTAAGAGAGTGTTGTGTGAAGGGGGCCAGGTTATATCTCCCTTTGGAGTATTGTCTGGAGATTGTTTGCTATTAGTCTCCTTAGGGTTGAAACCCTGCTCTCTTTCCGTACAGAACTATCAATTGGTCCTTTTGACTTTTTTTCCTCATTTTTTTAAAGCCTTTAGGTTCTGTTTTCAGGGCAAGGATGTTACCAGCTTCCTCTGCAGACCAGGGATAGGTATATGGACAGTAGCTATCCTGCCAATGGGCTGCAAAGACTGGCCAAGCTGCAGAAATGCTCTGGGAAAAGTTCCACACTGGAAGTTACTCAAGCCTGGGTAGCACTGGCCAAGCTGTGGAAGTTTCCTCAGAAGAGTCTGCTGTGCAGATTAGCAACTGCCCTTGGGGCTAGAGGCTGAGTAGAGAAAGTGTCACTACCCCAGGCAAAAGCCAGCTGTTGGTATTAGCAGTTTACCTGCCCCACACAGAACTGTAAGTGTCTCTGCCTAGGGCAGCACAGTCATACTCTGTAAGATTTATTGCCCCAGGCTGATCCCCCTCTGTGCAGATTAGAGGCTCCCCCAGGATACACCCTGCAGCTGTGCAGATTTGTAACTTCCCTGAGTAAGCCCTGAGCTTTAGAATGCAGCTGCACAGCTGTGCTGTGGTCTGTACTGATTTACTCATTTCTGGTTTTGGGTGGGTGTGGCCAGATCCTGTTAGGTTCTGGCGTTTTTTAGAGTACCCTCTATATTTGGCTTTAATTTCTCTGCTGGTCTACTACTTTGCAACCAAAGCAGAGCAGCCAACCTATGGTAGAGTCCTCTCTGTAAATTTTCCAACCATGAAGATCACCCCTGCCTGGTCTACTCAATATGTTAGTTCTGGTTTTATCCTTGCTTGTGTTGGTCTGCTCCTGCCACTCAGGAAAAACCTTTTCTGGCCATCTTCCAGATTATCTTCCACTGGTAAGTTGCTGCATTTCCAATCTTTATGAATTTGACCAGTCAAGTGCTATTTTTGAGCCTGAATTTAATAATTAATGGTGAGGATATGAGAGAGGCTCAGAACATTGCGTGGGCCTTCTCCACCATTTAGGCTCCTCCCCCAAGCTTTTTTAATTTTCAAAATATATGCATGAATAATTTTTCAACATTTAGCCTTGCAAAACTTTGTGTTCCAATTTCCCTCCTTTCCCCTCTCCCTCTGCCCTTGATAACAAGTAATTCAATATATGTTAAACATGGTAAAAATATATGCTGAAGTCACCAAAACCATTTGGTATTGGCTAAGAAATAGACTAGTCAATCAGTGGAATAGATTAGGTAAAAAGGACAAAAAAGGGTACAACTATAGTAATCTTGTGTTTGACAAACCCCAAAATACCAACATTTGGGAATAAAAATTCATTATTTGAAAAAAACTGTTGGGAAAACTGGAAATTATTATGGCAGAAATTAGATATGGATCCACACTTAACACCATATACCAAGATAAGATCAAAATGGGTCCATGATTTAGGCATAAAGAATGAGGCCATAAATAGATTAGAGGAAAAGAGGATAGTCTATCTCTCAGACCTGTGGAGGAGGAAGGAATTTATGACCAGAGGAGAACTAGAGATCATTATTGATTACAAAATAGAAAAATTTGATTACATCAAACTAAAAGGTTTCTGTACAAACAAAACTAATTCAAACAAGATTAGAAGAGAAATAACAAATTGGGAAAATATTTTTACAGTTAAAGGTTCTGATCAAGGCCTCATTTCCAAAATATATAGAGAACTGACCTTAATTTATAAGAAATCAAACCATTCTCCAATTGACAAATGGCCAAAGGATATGAACAGAAAATTTTCAGATGATGAAATTGAAACTCATATGAAAGAGTGTTCCAAATCACTATTGATCAGAGAAATGCAAATTAAGACAACTATGAGATACCACTACATACCTGTCAGATTGACTAAAATGACAGGAACAAATAATGATGAATGCTGGAGGGGATGTGGGAAAACTGGGACACTAATGCATTCTTGGTGGAGGTGTGAAAGAATTCAGCCATTCTGCAGAACAATTTGGAACTATGCCCAAAAAATTATGAAATTGTGTATACCCTTTAATCCAGCATTGCTGCTATTGGGCTTATATCACAAAGAAATACTAAAGAGGGGAAAGGGACCTGTATGTGCCAAAATATTTGTGGCAGCTCTTTTTATAGTGGCTAGAAACTGGAAAATTAATGGATGTCCATCAATTGGAGAATGGTTGGGTAAGTTATGGTATATGAAGGTTATGGAATATTATTGTTCTGTAAGAAATGACCAACAGGATGTATACAGAGAGGTTTGTAGAGACTTACATGAACCGATGCTGAGTGAAATGAGTAGAACCATAAGATCACTCTACACTTCAACAACAATACTGTATGAAGATGTATTCTGATGGAAGTGGATATCTTCAACATAAAGAAGATCCAACTCAATTCCAGTTGATCAATGATGGACAGAAACAACTACACCCAGAGAAAGAATACTGACAATTGAATGTAAAGTGTTAGCACTACTGTTTTTCTACCCAGGTTAATTATACCTTCAGAACCTAATTCTTAATGTGCAACAAGAAAATTGGATTTAGACACATATTGTATGTAGGTTATACTGTAACATATGTAAAATGTATGGGATTGCCTGTCATCTAGGGGAGGGAGTAGAGTTAGGGAGGGGAAAATTTGGAAAAATGAATACAAGGGATAATGTTATAAAAAAAAAAATTACTCATGCATATATACTGTCAAAATTTTTTTAATTATAAAATCAATAAAAAAGAAAGAAAAAAAATATATGCTGAATCCAATATATGCATACATATGCACACTTATCTTGGTACAAATGAAAAATCAATTCCAAAAGGGAAAAAATTGTAAAAAAAATACAATGCAAGCAAAAATCAACAAAACAGTGAAAATGTTTTGTGGTGATCCACATTTAGTTCCCACAGTCCTCTCCCTGCTGTAGATATCTTTCTTCATCACAATATCATTAGAACTGGTTTGAATCATCTCATTGTTGAAATGAGCCAACTCCATGAGAATTGATCATTATATAATCTCGTTATTGCTATGTATAATGATCTCCTTGTTCTGCTCATTTCTGTTAGCATCAGTTCATGTAAGTCTCTCCAGGCCTCTCTGGAATCATTCTGCTGATTTTTTCTTATACAACAATAATATTCCATAAAAATCATATATTTTGCTCTTCTAATTTGCTTATAATATCACTCTTTATTTTGATCATGAACCCATTTAGATTTTATCTTAGTATATGATGTTAGGTCTGGCTCAGTGCCTAGTCTCTGCCATACTAGTTTCCAATTTTCCCAACATTTTTTGTCAAATAGTGACTTTTTCTCCCAATACCTTGGGTTTGGTGGTTTGTCAAACCCTAGATTTCTATAGTCATTGGCTATTTTGTCCTGTGAACCTAGTTCACAGTGACTAGTGAACTCATTCACTAGTCTTTTTTTTGTAGGTAGTGCTGAATGGTTTTGATGAACACTGCTTTGTAATATAGTTTTAGATATGACACATATATGCCACCTTCATTTGAATTTTTTCATTAATTCCTTGAAAATTTTGACTATTTGTTCTTCCTTACGAACTTTGTTATTATTTTATTTTCTGGATCCATAACATATTCCTTTAATGGATTGTTCCAAACTCCTTTTCCTTGTAACCCTATTTCCCTCCTAGTAGTATTTTATATTTACAACTCCTTCATTCTATTATATCTCTTCATTTTATTGATAATATTTTCTTATAAATAAATATACTTTTTGCCAAAGGGAAAAAGCAATTGTGAATTCTTAACTCGACAGAATCCTAAAATTTAATATAGTGTTTGGGCTAGCTTTCTGAAGGTTCTCAGGATCAGTCTGAGTCTTCAGGCTTAGTGGAAAATTGATGAAGATAAGACAGCCACCATGAGGCTGGTCAAAAATAGAATGAATCATTTCTAGTCCTTCTCAGCCCTTATATAGCTTAGTACAATTACATCATTTCAGCATACTGAATATGTGTGAACTAGAGAACCATTACATCACTATACTAAATACTAAGTATATATGTGAACTAAAAAACCATCATCTCATCAGTTCCATAGAGTTAACACCTTGTTTCAAGTATACTTCTCCAGAGTTCTGGCCCTCTGCAATTTAATACCAATTGCTCTCCTCAATTTTATCATTTTGGTGGCTACATCAATCTGAATATTTGATGCTATATCTCAAAGACATAAAACATATTGGAAGATGGAAGGTAACATAGAAATAGAATGCATTAATCACTATGAGGGACAAGGAATGTATTTTGCAGCATTTGAACACATTTTTGAAGTAAGTCAGGAAAACTATAGATTAAGCATGAACAGCAATTTGGGGAAAGCAAGGGAAATGTACAAGAGATGGGAAATGAAAGATCATATATGAAAAACTGTGAGTGGGCCTTTCTATTTCACTGGATGATAAGCTCCTATACATTCTTCCAAGTAGAAAAGGTTTTTGAATAAGTGTTCACATATATACATTTGCAAATGTTGTACAAGAAAAATAAACTAGGGTCAAAATAGAGTATGGGAATAACAAAAAAGGGGGAAGCTGAAAAGATCACTTTCAGTTTGGGAATCAGTAGATACCACCTAAGCTGGTTTTCATTAGAAAATAAAAACTTTAGCTACTAGAGAAAAGAAAGAAATAAGTTTCAGACAGAGGAGATATCTTTCAAATTCAAGGAGCAGGGTGAATAGGATAAGATCAGAAAGATTCTAGCAATCAATTTAGCTAGAAAGTTTAATAATGTATACATAGCTGAAGAGTAAAAAATAAATTTAGAAAAATAGTTTGAAAGCATTTAAACATTTTCTTAGGCCCAAAGGTTTACTGAGATATTTACTAGCTATGTACCCTGATTAAGTCACTTAGATTCTATTTGTTTCAATTTACTTAACTATAAAATATGGTGAGGAAGAATAATAGTACCTATGACATTGTATAGTTTTTAAGCCCAAATATGATAATATTTGTAATAAATAGGTAGTGCAGTACTTAGACCATCTCATGTATTTTATAAAAGCTTATAATCTTTCCTGTTTATCATTGAATTAAACATTCACCTCAAAAATATCAACTCCAAATAGTTTATTCTCATAAAGGAATCTTTTCTGATTATAAAGGATGTTGAGGGGCGTAGAAGGGGAAAGAGGGACTTATTAAAATTCTCTATAATATACATCAACGTTTAAATATTTAAACATGATCTTTGGAGGATTTTAAAAGAAAATCTCTAATTCTGGATATCACTAAAGTTATATACTTCTTCTATGTCTTTATGATTATCTTTAGTACCTGTGTGTAACCTGGGGTCTTGAGAGTGGCAGGGATGGAAGCATGTATTATTTTTAAGTATGTGGTGATATCCAAATGGGAATTACTTTATAAATAAGGGGGGATAAAGAACTGTGCTATGTAATCTACCATTAGTGTCCTTGCTTTTTTCAGCAAGCCTATTATCTTACTTTTGTCCATAAAGACTCATGATTTGATTGGTCAAATGATGATTCTTTTCTGCAATAGGTTTTCGATTTTTGCCAGTATATGAAGAAACTTTGAAATAAAAAAGGTAAATGTGAATACCTAAGCCTGGTATTTAATATCCCTTGTCACCAATTTCCTACTAATCTTTCCCATATTAATAATTACCATATTAATAATAAATTAAATGTGAACTTAGCTTAGAAGACATCTGAAATATTCTCCTTCAACATCTATACTTGTTTATATTACTTCTTAAATTGATACTCTTATTTGATCTTACCATTATCAATCTTTTCCCAGAGTTGAGCCTAAAAAAGACAAATTTAGGTTGTACCCATGGGTTTATTCCTCCTCAGTAGGCAGACATGTACATATTGGAGCACAATTATAACTGAGCTCAGGGTGGTCATAAGCACCAGGGATTATAAAGATAAAAAGTTTAGGAAAGGGAATAATCATATTGTAGTCTGATTTGGTTATCAAGAAAAAAAAAATAGAGGTCTGGGGAAGGGTTGTTGTAGTCACTTGGGTTCTTTTTCAGATTTCCCCTGGGGTTAGTAGTTTTTCAGTCTTGGAATTGACATGAGTTACTCTGAACTGGTTATCTGGTGTAGAATTATGGGTTCATTATGCCAATGTATGAGTAATTTCTGATGTGTGAATATGAAAAAATCTTCACATATGCCCAGCTTAAGAAATGTTCAGATTTATCTCTTATATGTTTGTTTGTTTGTTTGTTTGTTTTGATTCTTAGGTCAATCTGCCCTCTTCTTGATAATAAGAGTGCCAAAGTAAATCAGGGTGATTAGTAAAGTTATTAACAATTTCATTTTCACACCATACTCTATCCATATAAATACACAATTATACTTGTTTACATATATACCTTCTCAGCTTATTGGACTCTGAGATTATTAAAACAAGTAATTATATTTTGGACTAGATTTGTGATTTTATTGAGAGAATTAACAGTAAGGAAACTATCTTTTATCATTGGATTTGCATGGCAAAAACTGATAAATTTTATTGCAAATACATGACTTTTATGTATCGGTTAGAAGTAACATCTTTTTTATTAAAGCTTTTTATTTACAAAAAATTTTCATGGGTAATTATTCAACATTGACCCTTCCAAATCCTTCTGTTCCAAATTACTCTCTTTCCCTCCACTCCCCTCTCCTAGATGGCATGTGGTACAATGCATGTTAAATATGTTAAAATATATGAAAACCAGATAACCTGTCTATCACAGGTTCATGTACATAGTGGATGTTACTAAACTTGGGTGAACAATAGTAATTCATTTAAATATTAAGCAACAGAAAAATTAAAAACACAATATGATCCCAGAAGTAGACATATGAAATATTAAGATATATTTCATAAAGAATGAAATGAAATGAAAGAGTTTGTAGAAATATATTTTATTACACAAGGAAATCTTGACTGAACAGAAAATTTTATTTGTCCTTAACTTTTTTTCCCCTTCCTTAAAATATTTAATAATTTGTAATCAATTTCTGAAACAGAATTGCAGTAAACATTGGGGAAAAGATTGTGTGGGTCTTTAATATTCTGGACATTTTTATTTTCAAAAGTTTCAATATTCTTGATATTCTTTTGCTCTTTTTGGCTCATTTGACCTATATATAACTTTAAATAGCTCCCTGGCTGACAAACAAGGCCATCTCATCATATGGTAAATGGTAATATACTCCATTACACAGTGACTTTAAAATCATAGCCCCACTGAGAAGCTTCACTCAGAGTGTAACAATCCCCTTGGCGGAAATCAACCAACAGCTATATGTGTTAGCAAGGGAAAATCTACTGACCACAGAAGGATTTGGGAAGGGAGAAAAGAGAACAAAGAAGGGTCTTATTGAAATTCCCTATAAAACAGTTTAAAGTTAATTGCTTAACAGAGAAAAAGTGAATCATTTAAAGGGAAATGATAGTAACTGGAAAATACTTCAAAACCTCACCTGCAGTGTCCTAATGATTAATACTACTTTGACTCTATGTGATATGGAAGGGTGAATGTATTATTTTTAAAATGTGTGTTAAACATTCAAAATGCTAACGTATTTTACACAGAGTGGGTAAGAAGTGGCATTTAAGTTAGTGTATAATCTGCCAGTGTACAAAAGAAGCCAAATCATATTCAGAGTTTTAGAGAGAGGACTTGCTATGAATTATTCTTCTCTTATGTCCCTATGGATTTAATGTGCTGCCACCAAGGAATAATACTATATGACACTGTAATAAAATGGAGAGTTGTAGGTTTGGAAGGAAATATATACACTTATTCTTCACCATTATTTCTAGTATAGAAACCTAAAATTTGAACTGTTTTCCCCAGATATTAGGAATAATTGATTTCAGTTAATGTGTGTTCATGTTGTGTATGCTTCTATGCACGCATATATACACATATACATGTATATCTCCCTACAAATAAATGCTATTTTTTCTGAAAGAAGTCATGTGTTTAAGCATGAATCTAAGCTTTTTAGAAATAACTATTATACAGACAAATGTATGCAAAAAGGCATATATACAAAGAAGTTGATTTAAAAAAAAATACTGAACTGAGATTGGTTTAGTACTAATTTAAGAACACTCAAAATAAAAATTAGTATTTCTTATTATTATATCTAATTATAGAGAAATGCATATGAGTTCCTTTATAGGGTAAATCAAGGATTTTCATGCCTTAGCTCTGAAGTGCTTTTATAAAAAACAAACAAACAAACAAAACAAAACAAAAACAAAAACAAAACAAAACAAAACAAAACAAAACAAAAAAAAAAAAAAAAAAAAAAAAAAAAAAAAAAACAAGACTGCTTTGCCTTCTCTTCAGCATTTCTCATTTCTTAGATTCAAGACTCCATGCTGGGTTTCTTTTCTCTAAAGGAGAAAGACCTGTCTACAAATGCATTGCCATCATTCTTCCAGATAAAGTGGCTATTATACTACAGTATGTTCTAAATAGACAGTATGTCATTGAAAAGGATAGTGAGAAGATCCACTGAGAAGAAGCAAATGAAGATTTCAATTTTGTGTCCTGTCTAAAGGACAAGTATTAACTCTATGATGAGCTTTCTCTTATTTAACAGAGTTAAGGGTGAGGCAAAAAATGCAGAAGCAGAATTGTTTCTGCAGTGTATGAAGGAAGGAGAATTTGTTTGCTAAGCTCGTTAGATGCTTTTTATTTGCCATGCTCAAATGTGTATCCAAATGGTTTGGAACTGAATGGTAACGAGTACAAGACCCCAGCTTCAGTTCTTGTAGAAATTGTTATATTCTCACCTAAAGAAACTCTTCCTTTAACAGAGACTGCTCTTTTAATCCTTGTCAACCTTCTTGGAAATGTGGAAAGGAGCCTGGATCCCAACATGACTACATAAGCACGACCTCTCAAAACTATGGTGTGGGGGGAATCAAACCTTATCTCTTACTGTTAGTGATAAATAACTTTCACATTTGAAAGTTAATATATGTTTTTCTCCTGGAGGAATTCAAATATATGGTATTATGTCACTGAATGCAATTTGAATAACATAAATAATGAAATTTACTAAAATGAGGAATACCTCCATCAATCTTTTCTTAATACATATACAACATTTCACTTTAGAATCAATCAATTCATGCTTAAAATATATCTGTTCCGAATTTAAAACAATTGAAAGTATTATATTTTATAAATATTAAGAAATTATGATCATACAGGTACTAGAAGAATTAAGTGCTCTATTTAGAAATGCATGCCTTCACTTATATATCTAGTTCATTTAGTAACAAACATTTGGATATGATAAATAAAATGCAATTCAATTTACCTATAATTTTAAGTACCATAATAATTAAACAAATGATATTATTTCCTTCCAGCTTTACCTTTTCTAAGACAAAAAAATTTTGGGTAAGAAAGATATCCAACAGAGTAATCAAATTCTACTGTTTTCTAGACCTCTCCTAAGTCTGGGCTGCATCAATCAGTGAGGACTTGACTACAATGATGGAAGTCATTATAACTCATATGAGTCATCTTTAACTAAGTAAAAAAAACAAAAGTTTTTTACATAAAATTGGACCCAGTATCTGAGTCAACAATATGAAAGTTTCTCTCAATTTGCCAATCATTCTGTTTCCTGTGTCTCTAAACCAATAATCCATTTTTAGTGTTTCCCAAAAGAGTCATAATGCTAATTTCTTACTGTTTTCATGGACAAATCTATTGTTCTGCAAGAACCTCATAAAAACTCTCTTTGCTTTCATTAAGGAATTCAGGAAATAAATTAACTAAGGAATCCTCTTTCTGATAAGTGAAACAAACAATTGTGAAATGACATATTTAAATTTCCATGTCATTCTTAAGCACAACAGCTCCCCAAAATTAATTTTGGGAAAGCTATTGGAAGTTCAGGACATTAGTGAATTATTTCATAAGCTGTGAATCGATTTACTGGGGAAAGCAATCTTACAAATAAAAACAAAAGTGTTCATATCTTTATTTCAGGGATACCACAAGTAGGAGTATATTAAAAGGGGTTAATTAATAAGAAACAAGTTTCACAGATTGAAATATCATTGAACCATATAAATATATTTTGTGTTAGCAAAGATGTGGAAACAAAATAGATGCCTGTACTTTGGAAAAAGTGTTATTTGAATAAAAGGTAATATTATTGCTCTGTGACAAATGATAAATATAATATTCATAGAGAAACTTAGAAAAGTCTGCATGGAGTGATGAAGAGTGAAGTGAGCAGAACCAATAAATGAGTGTACAAAATTAATGGAATATAGAGCATGTCAACACCAAAATATGTGTAAAGAACAGTCACATAAATTGTCAAAAGATAAAGTTACAAAATTAAAATACACATGGCTTAAATTAAAATACAGGGGATATTCCTAACGAACCATTTGTGGATGTGGTGATAGGTGCATGACTGTTGAATTTTGAATGTATGTTCTAATTTTTTTTTTATGTGCTGCTCAATTATGATGGTCAATCTTTACTTTTAAAAACTTTAAAATGTTAGAAAAATATATTTCTCTGAAAAGAGATTTTGAGGAAAAAAGAAACTAGAAATGTACAAAACCAAAATAAATTAATAGACTTTTTTTTCATTTTTATTATAACTTTTTATTTAAAAGATATATTCGTGGGTAATTTTTCAGCATTGACAGTTTCAAAACCTTTTCTTCCAACATTTCCCCTCCTTCCCACAACCCTCTCCCCTAGATGGCAGGTTGATCAATACATGTTAAATATATTAAAGTATAAATTAAATATAATATATGTATACATGTCCATATAGTTATTTTGCTGTACAAAAAGAATTGGACTTTGAAATAGCATAAAATTAGCCTGTGAAGGAAATCAAAAATTCATGCAGACAAAAATAGAGGGATTGGGAACTCTGTATAGTGGTTCATAGTCATCTCGCAGAATATTCATAAAGAGGGCTGTCACAAACATTCTTGAACATACAGGTCTCCTTCCCGTCTTTAAGATCTCTTTGGGATATAAGCCCAGTGGTAACACTGCTGGATCAAAGGTAATGCCCAGTTTGATAACTTTTTGAGCATACTACCAAATCACTGTCCAGAATGGCTGGATGTATTCATAATGCCACCAACAATGTATCAGTGTCCCTGTATTCCCACATCCCCTCCAACATTGAGCGTTATCTTTCCCTGTCATTCTAGCCAATCTGACAGATGTGTAGTGGTATTTCAAAGTTGTCTTAATTTGCATTTATCTGATTAATAATGACTTGGAGCATCTTTTCATATGCCTAGAAATAGTTTGAATTTCTTCATCTGAGAATTATCTGTTCATATCCTTTGACCATTTATCAATTGGAGAATGGCTTGATTTCTTATAAATTAGAGTCAATTCTCTATATATTTTGGAAATGAGGCCTTTATCAGAACCTTTACCTGTAAAAATATTTTCCCAGTTTATTGCTTCCCTTCTAATCTTGTCTACATTAATTTTGTTTGTACAAAAACTTTTCAATTTGATATAATCAAAATTTTCTATTTGTGATCAATAATGATCTGTAGTTCCTCTTTGGTCGTGAATTCCTTCCTCTTCCACAGGTCTGAGAAGTAAACTATCCTATGTACTTTTAATTGATTTGTAATCTCATTCTTTATGCCTAGGTCATGAACGCATTTTGACCTTATCTTGGTGTACAACGTTAAGTGTCAGTCAATGCCTAGTTTTTGTCATACTAATTTCCAATTTTCCCAGCACTTTTTATCAAACATTGAATTCTTATTACAAAAGTTGGAATCTTTTAGTTTGTTAAACACTAGATTATTAAAGTTATTGACTATTTTGATTTTTGACACAAGCCTATTCCACTGATCAATTAGTTTATTTCTTAACCAATATCAAATGGTTTTGGTAATTGCTGCTTTATAATATAATTTTAGACCTGGTATATCTAAACCACCTTCATTTGACTTTTTTCATTAATTCTCTTGAAATTCTTCACCTTTTGTTTTTCCATATGAACTTTGTTATTATTTTTTCTAGGTCATTAAAATAGTTTTTTGGGGAGTCTGGTATAGCACTAAATAAATAGATTAGTTTAGATAGTGTTGTCATTTTTATTATATTTGCTTGCCCTATTCAAGAGCATTTAATTTTTTTTTTTCCAATTGGTTACATCTGACTTTATTTGTGTGGAAAGTGTTTTGTAGTTTTGCTCATATAGTTCCTGATTTTCCATTGGCAGATACATTCCTAAATATTTTATGCTATCAGTAGTTACTTTAAATGGAAAAACTTGTTTTTTAAAAGAAAGAAAATTTATCTTTCCACCAAATATTTTTGATTATCTTGATAACTAATACATGTAGTGCACTATCCTAAGTAGACAAAGCCAAGAGTTATCTCCCAATTAGAACAATAGGTAGTTCAAAAAATAGAAATAATTAGCCACCTGAAAAATTAATTGGATTTTGTTCTTCATAGTTTTAGGAGTGTAGACCCATAGCTTTTTTTTTTTTTTTTTCTTTTTAAATTTTTTTTTATAATAGCCTTTTATTTACAAGATATGTGCATGGGCAATTTTTCAGCACTGACAACTGCAAAACCTTCTGTTACAACTTTCCCCCTCATTTCCCCCACCCCTTCCCCCTGATGGCAGGTTGACCAATACATGTTCAATAAGTTAAAGTATAAATTAAATACAATATATGTATACATGTCCAAAGACTTGTTTTGCTGAACATAAAGAACTGGATTTGAAACAGTGTACAATTAGCCTGTGAAGGAAATCCAAAATGTAGGCAGACAAAAATAGAGGGATTTGGAATTCTATGTAGTGTTCAGTTATCTCCCAGAGTTCTTTCTCTGGGTGTAGTTGCTTCAATGCATTACTGCTCTCTTGGAGTTGATTTGGTTCACCTCATTGTTGAAGAGAGTCAGGTCCATCAGAATAGATCATCATATAGTATTGTTGTTGAAGTATATAATGATCTCATGATCCTGCTCATTTCACTCAGCCTGAGTTCATGTAAGTCTCTCCAGGCCTTTCTGAAATCATCCTGTTGGTCATTTCTTACAGAATAATAATATTCCATAATATTCATATACCACAATTTATTCAGCCATTCTCCAATTGATGAGCATCCATATCGGTTTCCAGTTTCTGGCCTTTACAAAGAGGGCTGCCACAAAAATTCTTTTTTTTATTATTAATTTTTATAATTATAACATTTTTTGAGAGTAGATATGCATAGGTAATTTTTTTTTACAACATTATCCCTTGTACTCCCTTCTGTTCTGAATTTTTCCCCTCCTTCCATCCAGCCCCTCCCCTAGATGGAAGGCATTCCCATACATATTAAATATCTTGGGCTGAGCCACAGTGCATCATTGAGGCCCGGAAGTAATTTCTGTGGATATTAGGACTACCTTGTAGGTGGGATCCTGTCCATTTTGAGATAGCTTCGTAATGGGTGACTCGCTGATTGGCTGTGTGTGACCTCACAGGCCCTATGTAAGCCCACTGCAGACAGCAGTCACCCTCTTTAACCTGGCGCTCTCCACCCTGGCTCCCTAGCCTGGGTGGCCAAGCCAAGATGGATAGCCAAACGAGATAAGGATTTTGGTAGTGAACACGTGGGTCTTCTGACCAGGTGTTCACTCAGGAACCAACAAGTCAGGGCATCAGTTAGGGCATTATGTGAGTAGGTATAATAAAGGCTTTTAAAATTACACGTGGTTATTCTTGAATGCGCTACCGGTTATTAAGCTATAGATTCAAGAGATTGTGGCCAGAGACCTTAGAAGGCCTCAGAGGAGGCGAGCCAGGTAGAGTTCACACTGCTAAGCACAGTGGTCAAAGGTACTCTGGTGGGTCTAGGATAGACTAGTAATTGTAACTGCCAGGAGAGCATGTTACAAATGGCGCCCAACATGGGGCATCAGGAATTATCAGGTTTTGAAAATATTTAATATTCAGAATTAAGATTCTGAAAGATCCGGTAGAAACGCCAATTAAGAGGGAAGACAGAGAAGCAATATGGACCCAGGTAACTCTGGGATCCGGCTCAAGGACACAGCTGAACATAATGCTTATATAAAAAGGTTAAAGAGCCAGATGGAAGATCTTTTAACAAAGATCACCACTGAAGAACAGCAGGAAGTTTGTAATCAAGCTCCCAGAAGGCTATCCCCACACCCATTAAATATAGCTCGGAGAGGGAGCAACCTAGAGCTAATGCGTATGTATGACAGTATAGAGTATAAAATGCCACAGCAAGAGTTGCTAGAATTGCAGGTTAAACTACAGATTGAGATAGAGAAAGAAGAAAAAGCTAGGTTACTACAGATAGAACAGGAAGAGTTCAAACCAGTGGCTGAAGCAAAGAAAGGAAATAAACGAACCACATGGACTAAAGTTGTAGAAATTCTTCTTAGCCTTTTGTTGGTTTACCTTGTGTATTGTTGTTTTAAGGAATTTATTGATTACTCTTCCATTGAGAAGTTTAGTTCTTTTTATGTGCAAAGCTCAGGTTGGATTTTAAATCAGCCTTTGGGGAATTTTCCAATTCCTGACCCTCTTCCCTCAGCCTCATTTTTGTGGGCCAAGGGAGAAGGGGGAGGAGGAAAAGGAAGGGTGATAATACCATCAGCACTGCCCATTAATCCATTCAAAACTCCTGTGTCTTCATTTCAAAGGACAGGAGTAGGCTTTATGCCCCAAGGCAAAAAGGAATTGTGGGGTATTGACTATAATCAGAAAAATTTTAAAAATACAGTTCAGTTAATTTCTAAGAAACCTTACAGGGATAAGACCTTGCAGTTAGAGAGAGTGGAGTTTTATCCTTGTAAAACTACTAGGATAGTCTTTGGAGAGTTGAAACTCCTCTTTTCTTACCACGTGGATTTTTCACTTCCACAGGTGGGCTTGATTTCCCAACCCCCTACTAGTAATTATAAAACAGTGTTTATGTTTAGAATGGTTTGGAAAATTGCTGTTTTAATCACTAGAATAAACAGACAGTGTGTGATCTTTGACCCAGGAGGAAAAGCAATATCAGATTTATTGATTCATACTCCTGAAGCACAATTCGGTATCAGAAACTCAAACTTTGATTTTTAGGCAAAAGAATTCAGGTATATAGCCGAGTGTTCTTTTTTCATGAACTGTATAAGTGGCAGACCTCTGAAAAGGTATCAGCTCTTTTAAGAACTTCAAGAGTGAGTGAGAAAGCGCTCACATAAATATACCCTGCATGTCCATTTTCAGAGTGGACCTTCAAATCATTTATAATCAGGCTGCTAGAATCTTATATTTGCAAATTGTGATAACTAAAAAGGAAGCTTTTGATTTTACATCTTCAAAGTATTTTGATTTTACATTTTAAAGTTATTTTGATTTTATATTTTTAATCTATTTTGGTTTTACACTTTTAAATTATTTTGATTTTACATTTTTAAATTCTTTGCATTTTACCTTAGCAATGCACTTCGGGCATACACAGAAAGTGCAGCTAAGTGACAGACTGACTTTTGTTCATCTTTTTGACAAGAACTTTCCTTCCACTGTGATGTGGAAAGGCCTGGATGGCATTTGGAAAGGCCCAAGTTGGGACAGGGTTTGGGGCCCTGGGTACATTCTTTCCTAGGTGCAGATCCAGCAGTAGAGTTCATCCCCACAAGAGACATTTGTAACCTGCGGATCCAAGAGAAGGACCAGACAACCACCCAGAGGGACCAGCCAGATGTCCGCAGCCCTTCAGACGCTGATGACAGCAACGTCCCTCCTGACTGTGACACCACAGACATCAGACCCAGTTCCAGTGTTGCAGCTGAAATGGACTGTCTTGGGTGATATGCAATATAAAGACTATAAATGGACAATGGGCCTGCTTGCTTCTCCCGTGGCTACTTTCCATATGGTGGCCTGGGGAGAGGCTTTGCCCTATGCTTTCTATTGAAGGACTATGCTTTTAAATTAGTGGGTGAAAAACCAATGCACCCACCTGCCATTGTTATTGAGACAATGTTACTGGACATGACTTTGCTTATGTTCACCTGTGAAACTAGAATTGTTCTAGGATTGTGAAAAGTGCAATTGAGAATTGTGATAAGCTAGAATTGCTCTAGAATTGTGAAAAGTGCAACAGAATTGTAAGAAACTAGGATTTGTCTAGAATTGTGATAAATGTAACTAGAATTGTGACAACCCACCTCACTGATATTTAATTGTTAACTAGAATTGTGATGTTTTACCTTGTTGACTTCCCACCTCAGTGTTGACATCCTACCTCATTGGCATCCAACCTCTTTGGCATATTATCTTGAGTATGACTTTGATGAATGGGTTGAACACTTAGGCCACTGTTGAGCCTGGTTCTTATTGTCATACTTCTGTTTACTGATCTGCTGCTTTGTACTTCCTTGGGCATAACACTCTGTCATCTCATGGATCAAGTGAACTATAACTGGGGCTAAAAGTTTAGCTTGATGAGATGTGCAGTTCCCGCAAAACAAGAGAAAAGGAATTGTAAGGGCCCTTTAAATAGGCTACGCCACAGTGCATCATTGAGACCCAGAAATAATTTCTGTGGATATTAGGACTGCCTTGTAGGTGGGATCCTGTCCATTTTGAGATAGTTTCATAATGGGTGACTCTCTCGCTGATTGGCTGTGTGTGTGACCTCACAGGGCCTATATAAGTCCACTGCAGACAGCAGTCGCCCTCTTTAACCTGGCGCTCTTCACCCTGGCTCCCTAGCCTGGGTGGCCAAGCCAAGATGGATAGCCAAAAGAGCTAAGGATTTTGGTGGTGAACACGTGGGTCTTCTGACCAGGTGTTCACTCGGGAACCAACAAGTCAGGGCAGCAGTCAGGGTGTTATGTGAGTAGGTATAATAAAGGCTTTTAAGATTACACGTGGCTGTTCTTGAGTGCGCTACCGGTTATTAAGCTATAGATTCAAGAGATTGTGACCAGAGACTTTTGAAGGCCTCAGAGGAGGTGAGCCGGGTACAGTTCACACTGCTAAGCACAGTGGTCAAAGGTACTCTGGTGGGTCTAGGACACACTAGTAATTCTAACTGCCAGGAGAGCACGTTACAATATATCCTAGGTACAATATATATGTACAGAACTAAGTTTTGTTGTTGTTATTCTTGCAAAGAAAGATTTGTATAAGGAAGGTAAAAATAATCTGGGAAGAAAAAAAAAAACAAAAATATATAATAATGCTCACAGTTTACACTCATTTCCCAGTGTTCCTTTTCTGGATGTTGCTGATTCTGTCCACCATTGATCAATTAGAATTGGATTAGCTCTTCCCTATGTTGAAGATATCCACTTCCATCAGAATACAGAATACAGTATCATTGTTGAAGTGTATAATGATCTTCTGGTTCTGCTCATTTCACTCAGCATCAGTTGATGTAAGTCTCTCTAAGCCTCTCTGTATTCCTTCTGTTGGTCATTTCTTACAGAACAATAATATTCCATAACATTCATATACCATAATTTACCCAACCATTCTCCAATTGATGGATCTCCATTCATTTTCCAGTTTCTAGCCACTACAAAAAGGGCTGCCACAAACATTTTGGCACATACAGGTCCCTTTCCCTTCTTTAGTATTTCCTTGGGATATAAGCCCAATAGTAGCACTGCTTTGTCAAAGGGTAAGCATATTTTGATAATTTTTGGCCATAATTCCAGATTGCTCTCCATGGTTGGATTCTTTCACAGCTCCACAAACAATGTATCAGTGTCCCAGTTTTCCCACAGCCCCTCCAACATTCATCATTATTTGTTCCTGGAATCTTAGCCAATCTGACAGGTGTATAGTGGTATCTCAGAGTTGTCTTAATTTGCATTTCTTTGATCAGTAGTGATTTGGAACACTCTTTCATATAAGTGGAAATAGTTTTAATTTCATCATCTGAAAATTGTCTGTTCATATACTTTGACCATTTATCAATTGGAGAATGGCTTGATTTCTTATAAATTAGAGTCACTTCTCTGTATATTTTAGAGATGAGGCCTTTATCAGAACCTTTACCTGTAAAAATGTTTTCCCATTTTGATACTTCCTTCCAATCTTGTTTGCATTAGTTTTGTTTGTGCAGAAACTTTTTAATTTGGTGTAAACATAATTTTCTATTTTGTGATCAATAATGGTCTCTAGTTCTACTTTGGCTACAAATTCCTTCCTCCTCCACAAGTCTGAAAAGTAAACCATCCTATGTTCCTCTAATTTATTTATGATTTCATTCTTTATGCCTAAATTTGGATCCATTTGGATCTTATCTTAGTGGTGTTAAATGTGGGTCCATGCCTAGTTTGTGCTATACTAATTTCCAGTTTTCCCAGCAGTTTTTGTCAAATAATGAATCCTTATGCCAAAAAATGGGATCTTTGGGTTTGCCAAACACTAGATTGCTTTTTATTCACTATCTTACCCTGTGAACCTAACATATTCCACTTATCAACTAGTCTATTTCTTAGCCAATACCAAATGTTTTTGGTGACTGTTGCTTTATAATATAGTCCTAGATCAGGTACAGCTAGACCAATTTCATTTATTTTTTTTTTCATTGCTTCCTATGGAATTCTCGACCTTTTGTTCTTCCATATGAATTCTGTTGTTATTTTTTCTAGGTCATTAAAATAGTTTCTTCAGAGTCTGATTGGTATAGGACTAAATAAATAGATTAATTTAGGGAGTATTGTCATCTTGATTATATTTGCTCAGCCTATCCAAGAGCACTTCATATCTTTCCAATTATTTAAATCTGACTTTATTTTTGTGGCAAGTGTTTTGTAATTTTGCTCATATAATTCCTGACTCTCCTTTGGTAGATATATTCCCAAATATTTTATACTATCAACCATTATTTTGAATGGAATTTCTCTGTGTATCTCTTGCTGTTGCATTTTGTTGTTGATATGTAAAAATGCTGAGGATTTATGTGGATTTATTTTGTATGCTGCCACTTTGCTAAAATTCTGAATTATTTCTTTTTTTTTTTTTTGTTTTGTTTTTCTTTTTTATTATATATATATATATATATATATATATATATATATATATATATATATATATATATATATATATATATATATATATATATATATATATATATATATATATATATATATATTTTATAATATTATCCCTTGTATTCATTTTTCCAAATTACCCCCCCTCCCTCTATTCCCTCCCCCCGACGACAGGCAATACCATACATTTTACATGTGTTACAATATAGTCTAAGTACAATACATGTGTGTGAATATCATTTTCTTGTTGCACAATAAACATTAGAATCCGAAGGTACATGCAACCTGGGCAGACAGATTGTAGTGCTAACAATTTACATTCCCCTCCCAGTGTTTCTTCTCTGGGTGTATCTACCTCTGTCCATCATTGATCAACTGGAAGTGAGTTGGATCTTCTTTATGTTGAAGATTTCCACTTCCATCAGAATACATCCTCATACACTATTGTTGTTGAAGTATACAGTGATCTTCTGGTTCTGCTCATTTCACTCAGCATCAGTTGATTTAAGTCTCTCCAGGCCTCTCTGTATTCCTCCTGCTGGTCATTTCTTACCGAGCAATAATATTCCATAACTTTCATATACCACAATTTACCCAACCATTCTCCAACTGATGGACATCCATTCATCTTCCAGTTTCTAGCTACAACAAAAAGAGCTGCCACAAACATTTTGGCACATATATGTCTCTTTCCGCTCTTTAGTATTTCTTTGGGATATAATCCCAGTAGTAGCGCTGCTGGGTCAAAGGGTATGCACAGTTTGATAACTTTTTGGGCATAATTCCAGATTGCTCTCCAGAATGGCTGGATTCTTTCACAACTCCACCAGCAATGTATTAGTGTCCCAATTTCCCCACATCCCCTCCAACATTTGTCATTATTTGTTCCTGTCATCTTAGCCAATCTGACAGGTGTGTAGTGGTATCTCAGAGTGGTCTTAATTTGCATTTCTCTGATCAGTAGTGATTTGGAACACTTTTTCATGTGAGTGGATATAGTTGCAATTTCTTCCTCTGAGAATTGTCTGTTCATATCCTTTGACCATTTATCAATTGGAGAATGGTTCGGTTTCTTATAAATTATGGTCAGTTCTCTATATATTTTGGAAATGAGACCTTTGTCAGAACCTTTGTTTTTAAAAATATTTTCCCAATTTGTTACTTCCCTTCTAATCTTGTTTGCATTAGTATTATTTGTACAGAAACTTTTTAGTTTGATGTAATCAAAATCTTCTATTTTGTGATCAATAATGATCTCTAGTTCTCCTCTGGTCATAAATTCCTTCCTCCTCCACAAGTCTGAGAGGTAGATTATCCTCTGTTCCTCTAATCTATTTATTATCTCCCTCTTTATGCCTAAATCATGGACCCATTTTGATCTTATCTTGGTATATGGTGTTAAGTGTGGATCCATATCTAATTTCTGCCATACTAATTTCCAGTTTTCCCAACAGTTTTTTTCCGAATAATGAATTTTTATCCCTAATGTTGGAATCTTTGGGTTTGTCAAAGATTAGATTGCTATAGATGTACCCTTTTTTGTCCTTTGTATCTAATCTGTTCCACTGATCTACCGGTCTATTTCTTAGCCAATACCAAATGGTTTTGGTGACTGCTGCTATATAATATAGCTTTAGATCAGGTACACTTAGACCACCTTCCTCTGAGTTTTTTTTTCATTAGTTCCCTTGCAATTCTTGACCTTTTATTCTTCCATATGAATTTTGTTGTTATTTTTTCTAGGTCATTAAAATAGTTTCTTGGGAGTCTGATTGGTATAGCACTAAATAAATAGATTAGTTTGGGGAGTATTGTCATCTTTATTATATTCGCTCGGCCTATCCAAGAGCACTGAATGTCTTTCCAATTATTTAAATCTGATTTTATTTTTGTGGCAAGTGTTTTGTAATTTTTTTCATATAATTCCTGACTTTTCTTTGGTAGATGGATTCCCAAATATTTTATACTCTCAACATTTGTTTGGAATGGAATTTCTCTTTGTATCTCTTGCTGTTGCATTTTGTTAGTGATATATAAAAATGCCGAGGATTTATGTGGATTTATTTTGTATCCTGCCACTTTGCTGAAATTTTGAATTATTTCTAGTAGCTTTTTAGCAGAGTCTTTGGGGTTCTCTAAGTATACCATCATGTCATCTGCAAAAAGTGATAGTTTAATTTCCTCATTTCCTACTCTAATTCCTTGAATCTCTTTCTCGGCTCTTATTGCCAAGGCTAGCATTTCTAGTACTATATTGAATAGTAATGGTGATAGTGGGCAACCTTGTTTCACTCCTGATCTTACTGGGAAAGGTTGCAGTTTATTTCTATTGCATATTATGCTTACTGACGGTCTTAAATATATACTCCTGATTATTCTAAGGAATAATCCATTTATTCCTATACTCTCAAGAGTTTTTAGTAGGAATGGATGTTGGATTTTGTCAAATGCTTTTTCTGCATCTATTGAGATGATCATATGGTTCTTATTAATTTGATTATTAATATGGTCAATTATATTAATAGTTTTCCTAATATTAAACCAGCCCTGCATTCCTGGAATAAATCCTACTTGATCATAGTGTATTATCTTGGAGATGATTTTCTGAAGTCTTTTTGCTAATATCTTATTTAAGATTTTAGCATCAATATTCATTAAAGAGATTGGTCTATAATTTTCTTTCTCAGTTTTCGATCTACCAGGTTTAGGTATCAGTACCATGTCTGTGTCATAAAAGGAATTTGGTAGGACTCCTTCATCCCCTATTTTTTCAAATAATTTATATAACATTGGGGCTAATTGTTCTTTAAATGTTTGGTAGAATTCACATGTGAATCCATCTGGCCCTGGGGATTTTTTCCTGGGGAGTTGATTAATAGCTTGTTCTATTTCTTTTTCTGAAATGGGACTATTTAAGCAATTTATCTCCTCCTCTGTTAATCTAGGGAGCCTATATTTTTGGAGGAAGTCATCCATTTCACTTAAGTTATCAAATTTATTGGCATAAAGTTGGGCAAAGTAACTCCTTATTATTTCTCTAATTTCCTCTTCATTGGTGGAAAGATCCCCCTTTTCATTTGTAAGACTATCAATTTGATTTTCCTCTTTCTTTTTTTTGATCAAATTTACCAAAGGTTTATCTATTTTATTGGCTTTTTCATAAAACCAACTCTTGGTTTTATTTATTAATTCAATAGTTTTTTTACTTTCAATTTTATTGATTTCTCCTTTTAATTTTTGTATTTCGAGTTTAATTTTTGGTTGGGGGTTTATAATTTGGTCTTTTTCTAGCCTTTTAAGTTGTAAGCCCAATTCGTTAATCTTCTCTTTCTCAATTTTCTTCAAATAAGCCTCTAAAGATATAAAATTTCCCCTTATTACCGCTTTAGCTGCATCCCAAAGATTTTGATATGATGTCTCATCATTATCATTATCTTGGGTGAAATTGTTAATTGTTTCTATAATTTGCTCTTTCACCCAGTCATTCTTTAAGATGAGATTATTCAGTTTCCAATTACTTTTTGGTCTATTTACCCCTAACTTTTTACTGAATGTAGCTTTTATTGCATTGTGATCTGAGAAGAAGGCATTTATTATTTCTGCCTTCCTACATTTAATTTTGAGATCTTTATGTCCTAGTATATGGTCAATTTTTGTATAGGATCCATGAACTGCTGAGAAGAAAGTATATTCCTTCCTATTGCCATTCAGTTTTCTCCAAAGGTCTATCATACCTAGTTTTTCTAATGTTCTATTTACTTTTTTAATTTCTTTCTTGTTTGTTTTGTGGTTTGATTTGTCTAAATCTGAGAGTGCAAGGTTGAGATCTCCCACTATTATAGTTTTACTGTCTATTTCTTCTTGCAGTTCTCTTAACTTTTCCTTTAGAAAGTTAGATGCTATACCACTTGGTGCATATATGTTTAGTATTGATATGGCTTCATTATTTATGCTACCTTTCAGCAGGATATAGTTTCCTTCCTTATCTTTTTTAACGAGATCTACTTCTGCTTTTGCTTGATCTGAGATAAGGATAGCTACCTCTGCTTTTTTGGCTTTACCTGAAGCATAATAGGCTCTGTTCCAACCTTTTACCTTTACTCTGTATGTATCTCCCTGCTTTAAGTGTGTTTCCTGTAGGCAACATATTGTAGGGTTCTGCTTTTTGATCCAATCTACTATCCGTCTCCGTTTGATGGGATCGTTCATCCCATTTACATTTACAGTTAAAATTACTAATTCTGTATTTCCTGCCATCGTATTATCCCCAGATTATGCTTTTTTCCCTTGGCCCCCCTGATCCCCCTCCCCGATATTTAATTTACAGACCTCCCTTGTGACGCGCAACCCTCCCTCTTTTTTTTTTTTAGTATCCCTCCCCCCTCCCTCCAAGTCCCTTCACTTATTCTCCTTTTCCTTTTCCCTTTTCCTCTCCCCCCTTTTAATGAGGCGAGAGAAAATTCTCTGAAAAACAAATATGTTAATTATTTACTCTTTGAGCCTCTTCTGATGAGAGTAAGATTCACACAATGATTCTCCCACTCACTAAGTTCCCTCAGATATGGTGTATTTTCTATGTCTCTTCCTGGGATGTAGTTTCCCTCTTTTTATCACTCCTTCCCTTTACTACACCCCCCTTTTTTTTCTTTTATATCAGTAAAATCAAATTATCCTTGAGTATTTTTTATATACCCACAACAGAGTTACAGTTCTCAAGGGTTCTGTGTACATTTTTCTGTTTCTCTTCAGTCTTGTGGATGTAGATCAAATTTTTTGTTTAAGTCTGGTTTTTTTCTTAGAAACATATAGAATTCCTCTGTTTCATTGAATGACCATCTTCTTCCATGGAAAAAGATGCTAAACTTAGCTGGGTAGTTCATTCTTGGTTGCAGTCCTTGATCTTTTGCCTTACGGAATATCAGGTTCCAGGCCCTTCTATCTTTTAATGTGGAGGCAGCCAGATCTTGGGTGACCCTTATTGTGGCACCTTGGTATTTAAATTGTTTTTTTCTAGCTGCTTGCAGGATTTTCTCCTTTGTGTGGTAATTCTGCAGCTTAGCCACAATATTCCGTGGTGTTCTTTTTTTAGGGTCTATTTCAGAAGGAGTTCGATGAATTCTTTCCACATCTACTTTCCCTTCTGTTTCTATTATCTCTGGACAGTTCTCTTTGATAATTTCCTGTAAAATAGAATCTAGGCTCTTTTTTTGGTCATAGTTTTCTGGAAGTCCAATAATCCGCAGATTATCTCTCCTAGATCTATTTTCCAGGTCTATAGATTTTCCCAGTAAGTATTTGACGTTGTTCTCCAGCTTCTCATTTTTTTTGTTTTGTTTGACTGATTCTTGGGTTCTCTGTGAATCATTCATTTCTATTTGTTCCATCCTGACTTTTAAGGAGTTATTTTCTTCTTTCACAGTTTTTAGTTCTTTTTGTAAATGCCCAATTTCATTTTTAAATGAATTATTTTGCTCTCTTGAATTTTTTTCCATTTCCCTAATTTTTTTTTTGAGAATTATTTTCTTTTTCTAATTCAGAAATTCTATTTTCTTGAGACTTTTTTATCTTTTCCAATTCAGAAATCCTACTTTCCTGTGTTTTTTTAACCTTTTCTAATTCACTAATTTTGTTTCCCTGCATCTCCTGTGAATTCTTTATTTTTTCCAACTCCAATTTCAGGACGTTGTTATTCTCTATCATAACTTCCCTTTCTTTTCCCCATTTTTCTTCGATCTCCCTCAATTTTTTAAGAGCTTCTTCTAGGAGAGAGTTATGTGATGGGGGGCAGGAATCGTTCCCCTTTAGGTTGTTATCTTCTGAATCTTTGCTGTTAACTTCCTCGGGGTTGGATACCCGCTCTTTCTCTGTATAGAAGGAATCTATAGTTTTTCTAGCTTTTTTGCTCATACTTAAAAAATGTTTTGGGGTCTGTCCCTGGGGTAGGAAATTATTTACTTCTTTACCAGCTTCCTCCCAGACCGGATGGATGCAGCGGCTCCTGGGCCTTAGCTAAGATAGAGCTCTGGGAGAGAGTTCCCCACCCCCTCCCTGGAGGTGCCTCAGAGGTGATTAGCACTACTGTGCTTCGAGGGCGTAGAATAGTGAAGACTGCAGGAAGCCCAGCCTATGTGTCCGGGTGGGGAGTGAATGTCTGCAGCAGGTGACGTGAGAAGCCCCTGTGCTCAAACTGGAAGTGTCTGCCAGAAACCGCGGTCCCTAGTTCAAAGGTTCCGCTTCTCTGGGACTTCCTGGAGCTGAGTTCCACTCCCTCCAGCTAAGCTAGGCAGTGTGTGTTGCCTTGGGCCGTATCCACCCACTTGTCAGTCTCTTAACTATTCTCAGGAGGTAGTTGTGGCCACACCCCCTGGTGCCAAGAGATTTGCTGAGTCACCCCCCAGGATCGGGGGAAAATCTAATCTGAGTTTTAAAATATTTTGGCTTTCTCTTCTGAACTGCTAAATAATTAGCAGAGAAGAGCTAACAGCCTGTGCCAGATTCCTTTACCTCAGTGGCTTCTCTGATCCCAGAGCCCTTCCCAGCGCAATGGGCGCAGTGTGCCCCTACCCCACCATCTGTGCTGGTCTTTCTTATTCCTCCCCTGAGAACTGACCTTTCCTGTTGAAACTCCAGATTCTCTTCAGCTGGTAAGTCGTGCTTCCAGTCCTTGTGGTATCTATCAGTCCTGAGCTAATTTTGAGACTTAATTTATCTAATTGGTTGTGAGGGAGTGAGGACGTTCACTGAGTCGTGTGTTTCTTCCCCGCCATCTTGGCTCCGCCCCCTCTGAATTATTTCTAATAGCTTTTTAGCAGAGCCTTTGGGGTTAACTAAGTATACCATCATATCATCTGCAAAGTGTGATAGTTTGAATTCCTCATTTCTTACTCTAATTCCTTGAATCTCTTTCTCGGCTCTTATTGCCGAGGCTAGCATTTCTAGTACTATATTGAATAGTAATGGTGATAGAGGGCAAACTTGTTTCACTCCTGATCTTACAGGGAAAGATTCTAGTTTATCTTCGTTACATATTATGCTTACTGATGATTTTAAATATATGCTTGTTATTATTTTAAGGAATAGTTAATTTATTCCTATACTCTCAAGCGTTTTTAGTAGGAATGGATGTTGGATTTTGTCAAATGCTTTTTCTGCATCTATTGAGATGATCAAATGGTTTTTATTAATTTGATTATTATTATGGTCAATTATACTAATAGTTTTCCTAATAGTAAACCATCCCTGTATTGCTGGTATAAATCCTACTTGATCATAGTGTATTATCATGGGGATGATTTTCTGAATTATTTTTGCTAATATCTTATTTAAGTTTTTAGCATCAATATTCATTAAGGAGATTGGTCTATAATTTTCTTTCTCAGTTTTCATTCTAACTGGTTTAGGTATCAGTACCATGCCTGTGTCATAAAAAGAATTTGGTAGGACTCCTTTAAATCCTATTTTTTCCAATAGTTTACATAGCATTGGAGTTAGTTGTTCTTTAAATGTTTGGTAGAATTCACATGTAAATCCATCTGGTGCTGGGGATTTTTTCTTAGGAAGTTGGTTAATAGCTTGTTCTATTTCTTTTTCTGAGATGGGACTATTTAGACTACTTACTTCTTCCTCTGTTATTCTGGGCAAGCTATATTTTTTAAGGTATTCTTCCATTTCATTTAAGTTATCAAATTTATTGGCATAAAGTTTAGCAAAGTAGCTCCTAACTATTGTTCTATTTTCCTCTTCATTAGTGGTGAGGTCTCCCTTTTAATTTTCAAGACTATCAATTTGCTTTTTCTCTTTCCTTTTTTTAGTTAGATTTACTAAGGGTTTGACTATTTTGTTGGTTTTATTCATAGAACCAACTCTTAGTGTTATTAATTAATTCATAGTGTTTTTTTTTTTACTTTCAATTTTATTAATCTCACCTTTTATTATATTATGCTCTTTCTCTTTCCTTTTTTTAATCAGGTTTACTAAGTATTTGTCTATTTTGTTGTTGTTTTTTTTTTCATAGAACCAACTCTTAGATTTATTAATTAATTCAATAGTTTTTTTACTTTCAGTTTTATTAATCTCACCTTTTATTTTTAGAATTTCAAGTTTCGTGTTTGTCTGGGGGTTTTTAATTTGTTCCTTTTCTAGCAATTTTAGTTGTAAGCCCAATTCGTTGAACCTCTCTTTCTCTATTTTATGCATGTAGGCCTCTAGAGATATGAAACTTCCCCTTATTACTGCTTTGACGGTATCCCACACATTTTGGTATGACGTCTCATTATTGTCATTTTCTTGGGTGAAGTTGTTAATTATATCTATGATTTGTTGTTTTACCCAGTCATTCTTTACTATAAGATTATTTAGTTTCCAATTATTTTTAGTATATTTTCCCCTGGCCTTTTATTAAATGTCATTTTAATTGCATTGTGGCCTGAAAAGGATGCATTTACTATTTCTGCCTTATTGCATTTGATTTTGAGATTTTTATGGCCTAGTATATGATCAATTTTTGTATAGGTTCCATTTACTGCTGAGAAGAAAGTATACTCCTTTCTGTCTCCATTTAACTTTTGCCAAAGATCTATCAAATCAAACTTTTCTAGTAATCTATTTACCTCTTTGACTTCTTTCTTATGTATTCTGTGGTTTGATTTATCTAATTCTGAAAGTGCAAAGTTGAGATCTCCCACTTTTATAGTTTTGCTGTCTCTTTCTTCTTGCAGCTCTCTTAATTTCTCTTTTAAGAATTTAGATGCTTCACCACTTGGTGCATATATGTTTAATATTGATACTGCTTCATTATTGATGCTGCCTTTTAGCAGGATATAATGCCCTTCCTTATCTCTTTTAAATACATCAATTTTTGTTTATGCTTGATCTGAGATGAGGATGGCTATCCCTGCTTTATTGGCTTCACCTGAAGCATAGTAGATTCTGCTCCACCCTTTTACTTTTAGTTTGAATGTCTCACCCTGTTTCAGGTGTGTTTCCTGTAAACAATATATAGTAGGATTCTGACTTTTAATCCAGTCTGCTAACTGCTTCCTCTTTATGAGGGAGTTTATTCCATTCACATTTATGGTTAGAGTGACTAATTCTATATTGCTTGCCATCTTGTTAACCTCTGCTTATACTTTTCTCGTTTCCTTCCCTCTTACCCCCCTGCCCAGTCTTAAACTTTTGAGCACCACTTGCTCTTCAGAGCCCTCCCTTTTTAGTATCCCTCCTTTACCATAATTTTCCTCCCTCTATTTTACCCCCCTTTTCCTCACAATTTCTGTATTCCCTTCCCCTTAGCTTACTCCTTTCCTCTCACTTTTCAATGAAGTGGAAGAAGTTTCACCATAAATTGTATATGTGTATTGATACACACTATGTTCATCTCCCTCCTTTCTTTCTCTAAGATATAATAGGTTACCTTTGCCTCTTCATGAGATGTAGTACCATCACTTTACACTTTTTTACGATGTAATTTACTTTCCACCTCCAAATTCTAGGACAAATTATACATTCGTTCTTTACATATTTTTATGGCAGAAATATAGTTCTCTAGATTTCTTTTTACCTTTTTAGAAATCTCTTCTGTTCTGTATGTGAAGATCAAACATTTTATGTAGGTCTGTTTTTTTCATCAAGAATAGATGGAATTCATTTATTTCATTAAATGTCCATCTTCTTCCCTGGTAAACGATGCTCATTTTTTCTGGGTAAATTATTCTTGGCTTCATACCAAGTTCTTTAGCCTTTCGGAATATCATATTCCAGACCCTTCATTCTTTTAATGTGGAAGCTACTAGATCCTGGGTTATCCTTATTGTGGCTCCTCCATATCTGAATTGCCTTTTTTCTAGCAGCTTCCAGTATTCTTTTCCTTTTCTGATGGTTCTTGAATTTGGCCAGTATATTTCTTTGCATTTTGATTTTAGAGTCCCTTTCAGTTGGTGATTAATCAATTTTTTCAATGTCTATTTTACCCTCTGTTTCCAAAACATCTGGGCAGTTTTCTTTGATAATTTCCTGGAAATAATGGACAGGATATTTTTTTCCCTCACCTTTGTCAGGGAGTCTGATTATTCTCAAATTTTCTCTCCTGGATCTGTTTTCCAGGTCTGTTGTCTTTCCAATAAGGTACTTGACATTCTTTACCATTGTTTCATTTTTCTGGTTTTGCTTGTCTACTTCTTGGTTTCTCCTCGATTCATTCATTTTAACTTGTTTGAGTCTAATTTTAAATGATGTGTTTTCTTCACTCACTTTTTTTAAATATGTTTTTGTAATGTCCATTTGAGTTTTTATCTTCTATGATTTTTTTTTTCCATTTTATCCATTTTATTTTTTAGAGAGCTATTTTCTTTTACAAGCTCACTAATCCTGTTTTCCTGGGAATTATTTATCTCTTCTAATTCACTAATTTTATTTCTCAATGATTTGTTTTCTTTATCCACTCTGTCTTTAAATGGGTGGATTGACTTCCCTTTGCTTTTCCCATTTCTCTTCTAGCTCTCTTGTGAGAGCCTTTTTAATTTCCTTTATGAGATTCTTTTGTATTGAGGAGCAGATCATATCCCCCTTTAAGGATTCCTCGGGGACAGTCTGTTTTTAATCTCCTCAGTATTTGAAGTCTCTTTAAATACAGAACCTGTAAATGGTTAGAGCCCTTTTAAAAATTTTGTTCTTTTTGTCAGAGTGGAAATGGAAGAAAATAAATTGACAAGAGAAAAAATTAGTCTGTTTTGGCTTGGGATGCGGGGATGGGGCTGGATGGTATTAATTGGCTTCTTCTACAGACTTGGGGGGAGGGCAGCAGCGAGCCACTAACAGGACAGTGATAGTGTCTCCACTCTGAGGCTCTAAGAACTGGTTGAGTCACTCTGGGTGGGGTGGAGGTTGCTGGGTCCTGAGAGAAGCTAGCTTTCTGGGGTTTTATTCTTTACTTCCAGTGTTTATACCCTCTCTGCTGCTCCAGGATTGCTGTCAAGACAGAGTATCTGAACTGGGGTAAAAATCTTTTTGCAGAAATGTCAGAAATCGTACCCCTCCCCCTTTGGGTCTGATCTGTATGAGCTGCCTGTCTAGCTCTGGCTGCCTGCTCTCAGATTATTCCCAGTCTGTTCGTCCCTTCCCCAGATCAAAGAGACCTTCTCTGGCGAATTTCAAGGATGTCTTTTTTGGTGATTATTTGTGGGTTTCTTTTTTGGTCAAGCATTAATTCTGAGGCTTGTCATGAAGTAAGTCCTGAGAGAAAACGCAAAGCTCAAGCAACTGTCTGCCTCCAAGTCACCATCTTGGCCGGAAGTCGACCCATAGCTTTTTAATGATAACATAATTAAAATTAATGAAAAATTTGAATGTTTTCACAAGAATAGAAATTACTCCACACTAGCAGTGCTATGAGGTAGATGCCTTTAGTATTCCCATTTTTATAGTCAAGGTTATTGAAAGTAAGAATGGTTTTAATATTACCAAAATTATATAATTCATGAGGGTCAGAACCAGGAGTAGAAATCAAATTCCCCTTACTCTAGGCCCAGTGATTCATCAAACTTTTCATAACACAAGTATGATTTCCTGAAATTCCTTAGATTTTATCTAATGTTTTATCAATCTAGTCTTCTAATGAAAACATTAAGATTTCCTGTACAATGCAACTGTTTGTAAGAGAAGAAAATTGTAAACATAATTTTCAGTACTATAAATAAAAGCAGTAGTAAGCAACTAAAACCATACCAGGACTACATAAAATTCTTTCTTTTTTCTTTTTTTCTTTACCTGTGTGTTTTTTAGGGCAGTGAAGATTTAAACAGAACAACGTTGACTTGCTTTCAAGATCATGTTAAATTTTCTTTGAAGAGAATTTTAAATTAAGGGATGGTGTGATCAATAAGAGATTACAACTATCCCTGTGAGAAATGTGACTCAAAGAAAATCAAGATGTTCTTGTCTGGATGGCAACCTTACATTTAACTGACTTTTCAGAGGGTCTAAAACACCGGAAAACTTGTGAGAATTGGGGTAGAGTGAGAGAAGCATGGCAGCAGAAGTTTTTAAACAAATGGAAAATTAGAATGTTTTGAGAAATAATAATAGGAGAATCAATAATTGGAGAATCATTTAGAAATTATTGTTAATACACTTGGATGGAGTAATGAACAGAGAAAGTCATTCATTGCCATTAATCAAGAAAATTTGAGTTCAAGTCTGGTCAGAGACAGATATTAGTTGTTTGATACTGGGCAAATCACTTAAATTTTTTCTTTTTTTTTTACTTTTTATTTTCATTTGCAAAATTGTGAAAATATTAACACCTTTCTTCCATAGATGTTGTAAATACCAAATGACATAATAATTACAAAATACTAGCACAATAGTTGGCACAAAATAGGCTTTCTCTCTATGTTTTATATTCTTTTTAATATTAATAATTATTATATAATATATTCTTTCCAAATGAACATGATTCTGTTAGGTAAGTTCTTCATTTTGGAGATGATTGTTATGTGCCATTTGTATTTTTATATGGTGGGAAAAGCTATGATAAAGGATAATATATTCATTTGTCACTGCAAATGTTTGTAAAGGAGTTAATGAAGACATAGATTTGAAATCCATTTAGAGATTTTCCAAGTATAAGCCTATAATGTAGACACAATGATTAAAGAGACAGGAATCATTGTGGATGAGTTCTCTAAATTACCTGCAGTCAACCTAATTCAGAGCATGGGACCCTGGTCAAACATGTTTTTGTTTTCCATTTTGTCTCCTCCCATTAGATTTCCTTCCAAGAAAGTACTTTTCTTTTTCAAATAGGAATATATAACATTTAGGGCAATGCTTGGCTAATGGCAAGTGCTTAATAAAACTTTATTGAATGACCTTGTATATAAAATACATATAAATAAGACATCCAAATGTAGACAGATAGATAATAACTAATATTGGCTAGCATTTAAATAGCTCTTTAACATTCACAAAAGTTCACAAAATATTACTGAGTTATCAAAACCGCCATAGGATTTAGGTCTTATTGTTATCTCCCATTTGACAGAGGAAAAAATCAAGTTGGACAAAGGTTAAATGACTTAATCAGGATCACATTGCTCATATTTAAAGATGGATTATAACTTAGATCTTTTTGATTCTAGATTTTATAGATGTAGATATAAATATTGGGATACACATTGATTCAGCTATGGATTTATATATTTATTATATGGTTATGGAGGTATATATAGATTATGTAAAATTAGACATAAAAGTAAACATATATCACAGTTTCATTAACTTATAAATTAGGGAACTAGGAATCAACTATTTTAATAAATAAACAATCCAGTGACACACAGAAAACACTGATAAGAATGAGATTAGAAATGATTCTTCTGGGGGCGGAGCCAAGATGGTGGAGAAGATACATGCAAATCTGTAAGCTCCCTTCTTCCCTCATTACCAATTAGTTAAATCAGCTTCAAAAATAATTCTGGACTGATAGAAACCACAAGGATTGGAAGCACAACATAACAGCTGAAGAGAATCTGGAATTTCAACAGAGAACGTCGGTTCCGAGGGGAGGAAGAAAAAAGGCCAGCACAGACAGGGTTAGTTGCTAGCACACTGTGCCAATCAGCCTGGGGAGAACTGTGGGATCAGAGTAGCCACTGAGATAGAGGAATCTGGCACAGGTTGTTAGCTCTTCTCTGCTTTATAAGCAGCCCAGAAGAGAAATCAAGCCACTGTGCAGCCACTTTCTGCTAGGCAGGCTTCACTTGGAGTAGTTAAGAGCCTGAACAGTGGGAACACAGCATGAGGCAATATCTAATCCACATAGTGCGGGGCTTGGCCTCAAAGTCCCAGAGAAGCAGAACCTTTGCAATACGGACACCGGTTTCCCGGCAGACACTTCCAGTTTGAGTGCAGGGGCTTTTCACTACAGCTACTGATATGCACACCCCACGGGACACATTAGCTGGGCTTTGTGTCACCTTTACTGTTCAGTATTAAACCTCAGGGAAGTTGCTAGAACACAGAGTGGAGTTCTTCACTGGGCAACCCTCACAGCACAGTAGTATTAATCACCTCTGAGGCACTTCCAGGGAAGGGGAGGGGAACTCTCTCCCAAAGCTATCTCTTAGCTCAGACACAGGAGCAGGTAAATAAATAAATAAATAAACTTCTTATCCCAAGGAAAGACCCTAAAAGATATTTAACCATGACTAAAAAGCTGAAGAGAACTATTGATTCCTTCTACACAGGGAAAGAGTGGGTTAATCTAACCACAAGAAAGTTAACAGCAGAGAATCGGCAGATAACACTCTAAAGGGGAAAAATACCTGCCCCCCATCACATAACTCTCTTAGAAGAGAATATTAAAAAGTTAAGAGAGTTTGAAGAAAAATGTGGAAAGGAAAGAGAAGCTATGATAGAGAATAACAATGTTCTGATATTTGAGTTGGAAAAAATAAAAAATACACAGGAGATGCAGGGAAACAAAATTTGTGAATTAGAAAAGTTTTTTTTTTTATTTTTTTATTATTTATAATTTTTTCATGGTATATATGTGTGAGTAATTTTTTTTATAATATTATCCCTTGTATTCATTTTTCCAAATTATCCCCTCCCTCCCTCAACTCCCTCCCCTTGATGACAGGCAATCCCATATATTTTACATACGTTACAACATAACCTAGATACAATATATGTGTGTAAATACCATTTTCTTGTTGCACATTAAGTATTAGATTCCAAAGGTATAGGTAACCTGGGTAGATAGACAGTAGTGCTAACAATTTACATTCACTTCCCAGTGTTCCTTCTCTTGGTATAGATATTTTTGTCCATCATTGATCAACTGGAAGTGAGTTGGATCTTCTTTATGTTGAAGATATCCACTTCCATCAGAATACATCTTCATACAACTTGAAGTGTACAGCGATCTTCTGGTTCTATTAATTTCACTCAGCATCAGTTGATGTAAGTCTCTCCAAACCTCTATGTATTCCTCCTGCTGGTCATTTCTTACTGAGCAATAATATTCCATAACATTCATATACCATAATTTACCCAACCATTCTGCACTTGATGGACATCCATTCAACTTCCAGTTTCTAGCCACTACAAAAAGAGGGGCCACAAACATTTTGGCACATACAGGTCCCTTTCCCCTCTTTAGTATTTCTTTTGGATATAAGCTCAATAGCAGCAATGCTGGATCAAAGGGTATGCACAGTTTGATAACTTTTTGGACATGGTTCCAAATTGCTCTCCAGAATGGCCGGATTCTTACACAACTCAACCAACAATGTATTAGTGTCCCAGTTTTCCCACATCCCCTCCAACATTCATCATTATTAGTTCCTGTCATCTTAGCCAATCTGACAGGTGTGTAGTGGTATCTCAGAGTTGTCTTAATTTGCATTTCTCTGATCAGTAGTGATTTGGAGCACTCTTTCATATGAGTGGATATATTTTCAATTTCATCATCTGAGAATTGTCTGTTCATATCCTTTGACCATTTATCAATTGGAGAATGGTTTGATTTCTTATAAATTAGGGTCAGTTTTCTATGTATTTTGGAAATGAGACCTTTGTCTGAACCTTTAACTTTAAAAATATTTTCCCAATTTGTTACTTCCCTTCTAATCTTGTTTGCATTAGTATTGTTTGTACAGAAACTTTTTAGTTTGATGTAATCAAAATCTTCTATTTTGTGATCAATAATGATCTCTGGTTCTCCTCTGGTGATAAATTCTTTCCTCCTCCACATTTCTGAGAGGTAGACTATTTTCTGTTTCTCTAATCTATTTATTATCTCATTCTTTATGCCTAAATCATGGAACCATTTTGATCTTATCTTGGTATATGGTTTAAGTGTGGATCCATATCTAGTTTCTGCCATACTAATTTCCAGTTTTCCCAACAGGTTTTTCCAAATAATGAATTTTTATCCCTAATGTTGGTATCTTTTGGTTTGTCAAAGATTAGATTGCTATAGACATACCTTTTTTGACCTTTGTATCTAATCTGTTCCACTGATCTACCGGTCTATTTCTGAGCCAATACCAAATGGTTTTGGTGACTGCTGCTATATAATATAGCTTTAGAACAGGTACACTCAGACCACCTTCCTCTGACTTTTTTTTTCATTACTTCCCTTGCAATTCTCGACCTTTTATTCTTCCATATGAATTTTGTTGTTATTTTATCTAGGTCATTAAAATAATTTCTCGGGAGTCTGATTGGTATAGCACTAAATAAATCAATTAGTTTGGGGAGTATTGTCATCTATATTATATTCGCTCAGCCTATCCAAGAGCACTGAATGTCTTTCCAATTATTTAAATCTGACTTTATTTTTGTGGCAAGTGTTTTGTAATTTTTCTCATATAATTCCTGACTATTCTTTGGTAGATGGATTCCCAAAGACTTTATATTCTCAACATTTGTTTGGAATGGAATTTCTCTTTGTATCTCTTGCTGTTGCATTTTGTTGGTGATATACAAAAATGCTGAGTATTTATTTGGATTTATTTTGTATCCTGCCACTTTGCTGAAATTCTGAATTATTTCTAATAGCGTTTTAGCAGAGTCTTTGGGGTTCTCTAAGTATACCATCATGTCATCAGCAAAGAGTGATAGTTTGATTCACGTATTTACTACTCTAATTCCTTGAATCTCTTTCTCTGCTCTTATTGCCGAGGCTAGTGTTTCTAGTATTATATTGAATAGTAATGGTGATAGTGGGCAAACTTGTTTCACACCTGATCTTACAGGGAAAGGTTGAAATTTATTTCTATTGCACATTATGCTTACTGACAGTCGTAAATATATGCTCCTGATTATTCTAAGGAATAGTCCATTTATTCCGATACTCTCATGAGTTTTTAGTAGGAATGGATGTTGGATTTTATCAAATGCTTTTGCTGCATCTATTGAGATGATCATATGGTTTTTATGAATTTGATTATTAATGTGGTCAATTATACTAGTAGTTTTCCTAATATTAAACCAGCCCTGCATTCCTGGTATAAATCTCACTTGGTCATAGTGTATTATCCTGGGGATGATTTTCTGAAGGCTATTTGCTAATATCTTATGTAAGATTTTAGCCTCAATATTCATTAAGGAAATTGGTCTATAATTTTCTTTCTCAGTTTTTGATCGACTTGGTTTAGGTATCAGTACCATGTCTGTGTCACTAAAGGAGTTTGGTAGGACTCCTTTATCCCCCATTTTTTTCAAATAGTTTATATAACATTGGGGCTAATTGTTCTTTAAATGTTTGGTAGAATTCACATGTAAATCCATGTGGTCCTGGGGATTTTTTCCTAGGTAGTTGATTAATAGCTTGTTGTATTTCTTTTTCTGAAATGCGACTATTTAAGCAATTTATTTCCTCCTCTGTTAATCGAGGGAGCCTATATTTTTGGAGTAAGTCATCTATTTCACTTAAGTTATCAAATTTATTGGCATAAATTTGAGCAAAGTAACTCCTTATTTTTTCTCTAATTTCCTCTTCATGGGTGGAAAGATCCCCCTTTTCATTTGTAAGACTAACAAATTGATTTTCCTGTTTCCTTTTTCTTATCTGAGTTACCAAAGGTTTATCTGTTTTATTGGCTTTTTTATTTATTAATTTAATTCAATAGTTTTTTTTTTTTTTTTTTACTTTCAATATTATTGATTTCTCCTTTTAATTTTTGTATTTCAAGTTTAATTTTTGGTTGGGGGTTTTTAAATTGGTCTTTTTCTAGCTTTTTAAATTGCAGGCTCAATTCGTTAATCTTCTCTTTCTCTATTTTGTTCAAATAAGGCTCTAAAGATATAAAATTTCCCCTTATTACCGCTTTAGCTGTATCCCACAGATTGTGGTATGATGCCTCATCATTGTCATTATCTTGGGTGAATTTATTAATTGTTTCTATAATTTGGGGTTTCACCAGTCATTCTTTAAGATGAGATTCTTCATTTTCCAATTACTTTTTGGTCTATTTACCCCTAACTTCTTACTGAATGTAGCTTTTATTGCATTGTGATCTGAGAAGAAGTCATTTATTATTTCTACCTTCCTACATTTAATTTTGAGATCTTTATGTCCTAATATATGGTCAATTTTTGTATTGGATCCATGAACTGCTGAGAAGAAAGCATATTCCTTTCTATCACAATTCAGTTTTCTCCAAAGGTCTATCATACCTAGTTTTTCTAATGTTCTATTTACTTTTTAAATTTCTTTCTTATTTGTTTTGTGGTTTGATTTGTCTAAATCTGAGAGTGCAAGGTTGCGATCTCCGACTATTATAGTTTTACTGTCTATTTTTTCTTTTTTTGAAATTCTCTTAATGTTTCCTTTAGAAAGTTAGATGCTATACCACTTGGTGCATATATGTTTAGTATTGATATGGCTTCATTATTTATGCTATCTTTTAGCAGGATATAGTTTCCTTCCTTATCTATTTTAATTAGATCAATTCTGCATTTGCTTGATCTGAGATTAGGATAGCTACCCCTGCTTTTCTGGCTTTGCCTGAAGCATAATAGATTCTGCTCCAACCTTTTACCTTTCCTCTGTATGTATCTCCTTGCTTTAAGTGTGTTTTCTGTAAACAACAAATTGTAGGGTTCTTATTTTTGATCCAGTCTGCTGTCCGTCTCCGTTTGATGGGAGCGTTCATGCCATTCATATTTACAGTTAAAATTATTAATTCTCTATTTCCTGCCATCATAGTACCCCCATATTATGCTTTTTCCCTTGACTCCCCTGAACCCCTTCCCTGATATTTAATTTATAGACCCCACTTGTTACACACAGCCCTAGCTTTTTTTAGTATCCCCCCTCCCTCCAAGTCCCTTACCTTATTCCCCTTTTCCTTTTCCCTTTTCCTCTCTCCCCTTTTAATGAGGTGAGAGAGAATTCTCTGAAAAACAAATATGCCAATTATTTATTCTTTGAGCCTCTTCTGATGAGAGTAAGATTCACACAATGTTTTTCCCCCTCTCTAAATTCCCTCAGATATGGTATATTTTCTATGCCTCTTCCTGGGATGTAGTTTCCCTCCTATTATCACTCCTTTCCCTTTTTCTGATACTACCCTTTCCCTTTACTACACTCCCCCTTTTTCATATCAGTAAAATCAAATTATCCATGTGGACTTTATATATATATATATATATCCACAACAGAGAAACAATTCTTAAGCATTCTGTGTACCTTTTTCTGTTTCTCTTCAGTCTTGTGGATGTAGATCAAATTTTTGTTTAAGTTTGGTTTTTTTTCTTAGAAACATATGGAATTCCTCTATTTCATTGGATGACTATCTTCTTCCATGGAAAAAATGCTAAAGTTAGCTGGGTAGTTTATTCTTGGTTTCAATCCTTGATCTTTTGCTTTTTAGAATATCAGGTTCCAGGCCCTTCAATCTTTTAATGTGGAGGCAGCCTGATCTTGAGTGACCCTTATTGGGGCCCCTTGATATTTCTATTGATTTTTTCTAGCTGCTTGCAATATTCTTTTCTTTTTGTGGTAATTCTAGAGCTTAGTCACAATATTCTGTGGAGTTTTTTTTAGGGTCTTTTTCAGAAGGTGTTCGATGAATTCTTTCCACGCCTATTTTCCTTTCTGTTTTTAATATCTCTGGACAATTCTCTTGGATGATTTCCTGTAAAATAGAATCTAGGCCCTTTTTTTGGTCATAGTTTTTGGGAAGTCCAATGATCCTCAGGTTATCTCTCTTAGATCTATTTTCCAGGTCTATAGATTTTCCAGTAAGTATTTGACATTATTCTCCAGCTTTTCATTTTTTTTTTTTTTGTTTTGTTTGACTGATTCTTGGACTCTCAATGAATCATTCATTTCTATTTTCCATCCTGATTTTTAAGGAATTATTTTCTTCATTCACAGTTTTTAGTTATTTTTATATGCCTAATTTAGTTTTTAAATGAATTATTTTGCTCTTTTGAATTTTTCCATTTCCCTAATTTTTTTAGAGAATTATTTTCTTTTTCCAATTTAGAAATCCTATTTTCTTGATACTTTTTGATCTTTTCCAATTCAGAAATCCTATTTTCTTGAGAATTTTTTATATTTTCCAATTCAGAAATCCTATTTTCTTGAGATTTTTTAACCTTTTCTAATTCACAAATTTTGTTTCCCTGAATCTCCTGTAAATTCTTTAGTTTTTCCAACTCAGATTTATGAATATTGTTAATCTGTATCATAGCTTCTCATTCCTTTCCCCATTTTTCTTCAAAATCTCTTAATTTTTTTAATAGTCTCTTCTAGGAGAGAGTTATGTGATGGGGGGCAGATATCGTTCCCCTTGAGGCTATTATCTGCTGACTCTCTGCTATTAACTTCCTCGTTGTTGGATACCCGCTCTTTCTCTGTATAGAAGGAATCAATGGTTCTTCTTGGCTTTTTACTCATATTTAAAAAAAAATCTTTTGGTGTCTTTCCTTGGGGTAAATAGTTTATATATTTACTTCTTTACCAGCTTGCTCCAAGAACAGATGGATGCAGTGGCTCATGCACCTGAGCTAAGAGAGAGTTTTGGGAGAGGGTTCCCCTCTCCCTCCCTGGAAGAGCCTCAGAGGTGATTAGCAGGGCTGTGCTTTGAGGGCACTGTGTGTCCTAGTGACTTCCCTGAGGTTCAAGACTGAACAGTAAAGGCGACACAAAGCCCAGGCAATGTGTCACATGGGGCGTGGATATCAGCAGCTGATGTGAAAAGCCCCTGTGCTCAAACTGGAAGTGTCTGCCCAGAAACTGCGGTCCCTATTTCAAAGGTTCTGCTTCTCTGGGACTTTCACGACTGAGTTCCACAGCCTCCAGCCAAGCTAGGCACTATGTGTTGCCTTGAGCCCTGTCTGAGCTTTTCAATCTCTTAACTACTCCCAGGTGAAGCCCCAGTCCACTGAAGTAGGCCATACCCACAGTGCAGAGATCTGTTAGGTCACTTCCAGATTGGGGTGATTCTAGTATCTGGCTTTATATTTTAAAGTAGCTTGATTTCTCTTCTGATCTGCTGTTTTATAAGCAGAGAAGAGCTAACAACCTATGCTGTTTCCTATAAAAAACATATAGTAGGATTCTGACTTTTAATCCAGTCTGCTAACTGCTTCCTCTTTATGAGGGAGTTTACCCCTTTCACATTTATGGTTAGAGTGACTAATTCTATATTGCTTGCCATCTTGTTAACCTCTGCTTATACTTTTCTCCTTTCCTTCCCTCTTACCCCCCTGCCCAGTCTTAAACTTGTGAGCACCATTTGCTTTTCCATGAAGTGGAAGAAGTTTCACCATAAATCAAATATGTCGATTGATACACACTATGTTCATCTCCCTCCTTACTTTGGCTCAGATATAATAGGTTACCTTTGCCTCTTCATGAGATGTAGTACCCCCACTTTACCCTTTTTTATGATAGAATTTCCTTTCCACCTCTAGTTTCTAGGACAAATTATACATGTGTTCTTTACATATCATTATGCATATGCCATAAAGATATGGCAGAAATATACTTCTCAAAATTTCCTTTCACCTTTTTAGAAATCTCTTGAGTTTTGTATTTGAAGATCAAACATTTTTCGTAAATCTGTTTTTTTCATAAAGAATAGATGGAATTCATTTATTTCATTAAATGTCCATCTTCTTCCCTGGAAAATGATGCACATTTTTTCTGGGTAAGTTATTCTTGGTTGCATACCCAGTTCCTTAGACTTTCAGAACATCATCTGCCAGGCCTTTTCTTCTTTCAATGTGGATGCTGCTTGATTCTGGGTTATCCTTATTGTGGCTCCTCCATATCTGAATTGCTTTTTTCTAGCAGCTTCCAGTATTGTTTAATTCATCTGATGGTTCTTGAACTTGGCCAATATATTTCTTGGTGTTTTGATTTTAGGGTCCCTTTCAGTATGTGATGGATGAATTTTTTCAATGTCTATTTTACCCTCTGTTTCCAAAACGTCTCGGCAGTTCTCTTTGATAATTTCCTGGAAATAATGGACAGGCTATTTTTTCCCTCACATTTTTCAAGGAGTCTGATTATTCTCAAGTTGTCTCTTTTGGATGTATTTTCCAGGTCTGTTGTCTTTCTAGTGAGGTACTTGTCATTCTTTTCCATTGTTTCATTTTTCTCATTTTGTTTGACTACTTCTTGATTTCTCCTTGAGCCATTCATTTCTACTTCTTCTAGTCTAATTTTCAATGATGTATTTTCTTCACTCACTTTTTTTTATATCTTTTCGTAATTGTCCAATAGAGTTTTTAAGTGAGTTTTTTTTTCTTCTATGGAATTTTTTTCCATTTCATCCATTTTGTTTTTTAGAGATCTGTTTTCTTTTGCCAGCTTACTAATCCTGTTTGCCTTGGAGTTGTTTACCATTTCTAATTCACCAATTTCATTTCTCAATGATTTGATCTCTTTATCCACTCTAGATAGCTTCTTCAGGCTCTCTTGCCAAGCTTCCCTTTCCTTTTCCCATTTCTCTTGTAGCTCTCTTGTGAGAGCCCTTTTGATTTCTTCTATGAGAGCCTTATGTAGTCAGGAGCAGCTCATATCCCCTTTAGGGGATTCCTCTGGAGAAAATCTGCTTTTAGTGACCTCAGTATTTGAAGTCTGCTCTCTCTCCATACAGAAGCTGTCAATGGTTAGAGCCCTTTTTAATTTTTTGTTCATTTTGTCAGAATGGGAATTAAAGAAATCAAATTGACAAGAGAAGCAATTGGTCTGTTTTTGGGGGGATGGGGCTGGATGATGTTACTCGGCTTCCTCTACAGATTGAGGTAGACAGGGGCGAGGTACTAACAGGACCACAATGGCTGTGCTGCATCTGTACTCTGAGGTTCTGAGAATGCCCTCAGTCACTCTGGGTGGAGGTGAAGTTTGGCGGGTCTGGAGAGATGCTAGCTTTCCGGGGTTTTATTCTTCTCCTCCGATGCTTACACCCTCTCCTCTGCTCCTGGCTTGCTTCCAGGACAGAATATCCACACTGGGGTAAAAGTCTTTTTGCAGAAACGGAAGAGATTGTAAATCTCCCCTTTTTTGTCTGAGCTGTGTGAGCTGCTTGTCTCACTCTGGCTTGCCTGCCCTCAGTCTGAGCCTAGTGTGTTCCACCCTCCCCTTAGCAAACACAGAACTTCTCTGGCAAATTTCAAGTATGTCTTCTTTTGGTGATTATTTGTGGCTTTCTTTTCCGGTCAAGCATTAACTCTGAGGCTTGTCATGTAGTAAGTCCTAAGAGAAAATATGGAACTCAAGCAGATGCCTGGCTCCACACTGCCATCTTGGCCAGATGTCCCCAGAGCTCTCTCTTAGCCTAGTCACAGGATTGCTGAATCATATCCCTGGTCTGAGAGGAAAATGGTAAATTTCCTACCCAAGGGCAGACCCCCTCACAGAGTTTTAAAGATGAGTAAGAAACTGAAGAGAATGATTGAAATCTTCCATACAGAGAAAGAATGGGTATCCAACCCCAAGGAGGTTAACAGCAGACAGTCTCCAGATAACACTCTAAAGGGGAATGATACCTGCCCCCCATCATATAACTCTCTCCTAGAAGAGAAACTTAAAAACTTAAGAGTTTGTAGAAAAATGAAGAAAGAAAAGAGAAGCTATGATAGAGAATAATAACGTCCTGAAATTTGAGTTGGAAAAAATAAAGAATGCACATGAGGTGCAGGGAAACAAAATTTGTGAATTAGAAAAGGTTAAAAAATCACACGAAAGTAGGATTTCTGAATTGCAAAAGATAAAAAATTCCCAAGAAAGTAAGATTTTTGATTTGGAAAAAGAAAATAAGGCAATAAAAAAAGTTAATGAAATGGAAAAAAATAATTCAACAGAGTTAATATAATTCTTTTAAAAACTCAATTGGACATATACAAAAGAACTAAAAAATGTGAAAAAAGAAAATAACTCATTAAAAATCAGAATGGAACAAATAGAAATGAGAAAGCAAGAATCAGTCAAACAAAACAAAAAAAAAAAATGAAAAGCTGGAGAATAATGACAAATATTTACTGGGAAAATCTATAGACCTGGAAAATAGATCTAGGAGAGACAATATGAGGATCATTGGATATCCCGAAAATTATGATGAAAAAAGGAGCCTAGATTCTATTTTCCAGGAAATCATCAAAGAGGACTGTCCAGAGATAATAGAAACAGAAGGGAAAATAGGCATTGAAAGAATTCATCACACACCTTCTGAAAAAGACCATAAAAAAAAAAAAAAAAAAAAAAAGAACTCCAGGGATCATTATGGCTAAGTTGCAGAACTACCAAACAAAGGAAAAAAATATTGCAAGCAGCTAGGAAAAAAACAATTCCAGTATCAAGGTGCCACAATAAGAATCATTCAAGATCTAGCTACCTCCACAGTAAAGGATTGAAGGGCTTTGAACATGATATTCTGAAAGGATAGGCTGAACAAATATAATGAAGATGACAATCCTCCCCAAACTAATCTATTAATTTAGTGCTATACCAATCAGACTCCCAAGAAACTATTTTAATGACCTAGAAAAAAAAACAACAAAATTCATATGGAAGAATAAAAGGTCGAGAATTGCAAGGGAATTAATGAAAAAAAGTCAGATGAAGGTGGTCTAGCTGTACCTGATCTAAAGCGATATTATAAAGCAGCAGTCACCAGAACCATTTGGTATTGGCTAAGAAATAGACTAGTCGATCAGTGGAACAGATTCGGTACACAGTACAAAATAGGGTACAACTATCGCAATCTAGTGTTTAACAAACACAAAGATCTCAATTTTTGGGATAATAATTTATTATTTGACAAAAACTGCTTGGAAAAGTGGAAATTAGTCTAGCAGAAATTAGATATGGACCCACACTTAACATCATATACCAAGATAAGATCAAAATGGGTCCATGACTTAGGCATAATGATATCATAAATAGACTAGAGGAACAGAGGATAATCTACCTCTCAGACCTGTGGAGGAGGAAGGAATTTATGACCAAAGTAGAACTATAGATCATTATTGACCAAAAAATAGAAGATTTTAATTAATAAAATTTAAAAAAAAATTGTACAAACAAAACTAACATAAACAAGATTAGAAGAAAAGTAGCAAATTGGGAAACTATTTTTACAGTTAAAGGTTCTGATCAAGGCCTCATTTCCAAAATATATAGAGAAATGACTCTATTTTATAAGAAATCAAACCATTCTCCAATTGATAGACAGCCAAATGATATGAACAGACAATTTTCAGAGGATGAAATTGAACTTATTTCTGCTCATATGAAAGAATGTTCCAAATCACTATTGATCAGAGAAATGCAAATTAAGACAACTCTGAGATACACACCTATCAGATTGGCTAAGCTGACAGGAACAAATAATGATGAATGTTGGAGGGGATGTGAAAAAACTGGGACACTAATACATTGTGGGTGGAGCTGTGAACTAATCCGGCCATTCTGGAGAGCAATCTGTAATTATGCCCAAAAAGTTATTAAACTGTGCATACCTTTTGATCCAGCATTGCTGCTATTGGGTTTATACCCCAAAGAGATACTAAAGAGGGGAAAGCGACCTGTATTTGCCAAAATGTTTGTGGCAGCCCTTTTCATAGTGGCTAGAAACTGGGAAATGAATGGATGTCCATCAATTGGAGAATGTTTGGGTAAATTATGGTATATGAAAGTTATGGAATATTATTGCTCCGTAAGAAATGACCAGCAGAATGAATTCAGAAAGCTTTGGAGAGACTTACATGAACTGATGTTGAGTGAAATGATCAGAACCAGCAGATCATTATACACTTCAACAGCAATACTGTATGAAGATAGATTCTGATTGAAGTGGACATCTTCATTATAAAGAAGATCCACTTCACTTCCAGTTGATCAATGATGGACAGAAACAGCTACACCCAGAGAAGGAACACTGAAAATTGAATATAAACTGTTTGCACTACTGTCTTTCTGCCCAGGTTACTTATACCTTTCAAATCCAGTTCTTACTGTGCAACTAGACAATTGGATATACACACTTATATTGTATCTAGGTTATACTGTAACACATTTAATATGTATGGGATTGCCTGTCATCTAGGAAAGGAAGTAGAGGGAGGGAGGGGAAAATTTGGAAAAATGAATACAAGGGATAATGTTGTAAAAAAATTACTCTTGCATATGTACTGCCAAATAAAAAGTATAATTATAAAATTAAAAAAAAAAACAACTTTTCCTTCCCTTTCCCTGTATACCCTTCATTAGATGGATAGTAATTCAATAGGTATACAATATGTATATACATGTACAATTATCACACTGCACAAGAAAAAATCTGATCAAAAAGGAAAAATGAGAAAGAAAACAAAATCCAACCAAAAAACAACAAAAAGAGAGAAAATATTATGTTGTGAAACACTCTCAGTTCCCATAATCCTCTCTCTGGGTGTAGATGGCTCTGGCTCTTTTCATCACTGAAAAGTTGGATCTCATTTGAATCATCTCATTGTTACAAAGAGCCTCATTCATCAGAAATGATCATCATATAATCTTCTTATTGCCCTGTATAATGATCTCCTAGATCTCTTTAGTATCAGTTCATGTAAATCTCTCCAGGCCTCTTTGCAATCATCCTGCTTATTGATACATTTTTTACTTTTTAATGTTTTAATTTATTAAACTTTTTAGATTTCTTTGGAATATAAATAAGTCCAGCAGTAACACGGCTGGATCAAAGGCTGGATCACTGTTTGATAACTTTTTGGGCATCGTTTCAAATTGCTCTCCACAATGGTTGGATTCGTTCACAATTCCACCAACAATGTATTGGTGTCCCGGTTTCCCACATCCTTTTTAACATTCACCATTATCTTTTTCTGTCATCTTAGCTAAGCTGAGAGATGGGTAGTGGTATCTCAGAGTTGACTTAATTTGCATTTCTCTAATCAATAATCATTTGTAACACCTTTTCATATGAGTAGAAATAGTTTTGATTTCTTCATCTGAAAATTGTTCATATCATTTGACCATTTATCAATTGGAGAATGGTTTGATTTCTTACAAATTAGAGTCAATTCTCTATATATTTTGGATATGAGGGCTTTATCAGAATCTTTGATTATAAAAATGGTTTCCCAGTTTATTGCTTCCCTTCAAATCTTGTCTGCATTGGTTTTGTTTGGATAAAATCTTTTTGACTTAATATAATCAAAATATTCTATTTTTTTATCAATAATGATCTGTAGTTCTTATTTGGTAAAAAAATTCCTTCTGCCTCCACAGGTCTGAGAGGTAAACTATCTTATGTTCTTTTAATTTACTTATAATAACATTCTTTACACCTAGATCATGAACCTATTTTGACTTTATCTTAGTGTATGGTGTTAAGTGTGGGTCAATGCCTAGTTTTTGCCATACTCATTTCCAATTTTCCCAGCAGTTTTTGTCACAGTGAATTCTTATACCAAAAGCTGGGGTCTTTGTGTTTGTCAAATACTAGATTACTATAGTTATTGACTATTTTATCCAGTGAACCTAACCTATTCCATTGATCAAGTAATCCACTTTTTAGCTAATACTAAATGGTTTTGGTGACTGCTGCATTATAATATAGTATTATATCTGGTACAGCAAGGTCACCTTCATTTGATTTTTTTTTTTCATCAGTTCCCTTGAAATTATTATTTTTTTAAATTAATTTTTTTTCCTTGAAATTCTTGACCTTTTGTTCTTCCGTATGAATTTTATTGTTATTTTTTCTAGGTAATTAAAATGATTTCTTGGAAGTATAATTGGTATAACAATAAATAAATAGATTAGTTTAGGTGGTGTTGTCATCTTTATTATATTTGCACACCTTATACAAGAGCACTTAGTATTTTTCCAGTTCTTTATATCTGACTTTATTTGTGTAGAAAGTGTTTTGTAGTTTTGCTCATATACTTCCTGACTTTCCCTTGGAAGATAGATTCACAAATATTTTATACTATTGACAATTATTTTGAATGAAATTTCTCTTTCTATCTCTTGCTGGTGGATTCTGTTAGTGATGTATAAAAATAATGATATTTATGTGGATATATTTTGTATCCTGAAACTTTGTAAAGTTGTGGATTATTTCTAATAGCTTTTTAGTAGAATCTCTAAGGTTCTCTATGTATACCAGCAAGTCATGTGCAAAGAATGATACTTGAGTTTCTTCATTACTTGCTATTATTCCTTTATTCTTTTTAATATCATTCCTTAAGCTAGCATTTCTAATACAATATTGAATCGTAATGGTGATAGTGGGCAACCTTGTTTCACTCCTGCTCTTATTGGACATGGTTCTTAATTATTCCCATTGCAAATTATGCTTACTGATGGTTTTAAATAGATGCTACTGACTATTTTAAGAAAAAGTTGATTTATTCCTATATTCTCTAGTGTTTTTAATAGGAATGGGAGTTGCATTTTATCAAATACTTTTGTACATGTATTGAGATGATCATATGTTGTTTTTTTTTGTGAATTTGTTTATTGATAGAGCCATTTATGCTAATAGTTTTCCTAATATTGAGTCAGCCCTGCATTCCTGGTATAAATCCTACTTGGTCATGGTGTGTTACTGTAAGAATGGTTTTCTGTAACCTTTTTGCTAGTATTTTATTTAAGATTTCTGCATCAATATTCAATAGGGAGATTGGTCTATAATTTTCTTTCTCTGTTTTCTTCCTATCTGTTTTAGGTATCAGTACCATGTCGTGTTATAAAAATATTTGTTAGGACTCCATTCCCTATTTTTTCAAATAGTTATTTAGTGTTGGAGTTAATTGTTCTTTAAATATTTGGTAGAATTCATATGTAAATCCATCTGGTCCTGGGGATTTTTTCTTAGGCAGGTGATTAATAGATTATTCTATGTCTTTTTCTAACATGGCACTGTTTAACCAATTTACTTCTTCCTCTGTTAATCTGGGCAAGCTATATTTTTGAAGGTAGTCATCCATTTCACTTGGGTTATAAAATTCATTAGCATAAATTTGGGCAAAATAACTCCTAATGATTGCTCTGATTTCCTCTTCATTAATGAAAAGTTTTTCCTTTTTCTTTTTAAGACCAACAATTTGATTTTTCTCTTTCCTTTTTCTAATCAAATTTACAAAGGGTTTATCTATTTTGTTGTTTTTTTCAGAGAACCAAATTGTTAGCTTTATTGATAAATTCAATAATATTTTTCCTTTCAGTTTTATTAATCTTTCCTTTTATATTTAGGGTTCCAAGTTGTTTGGGGGTTTTTAATTTGTTCTTTTTTCTACCTTTTTTTAGTTGTACCATAATTCATTGATTTTCTTTTTCTCTATTTTAGGCAAGTAGGCCTCTAGAGATATAAAATTTTCCCTTATTACCACTTTGGCTGCATCCCATAGATTTTAGTTTCACTTCTCATTATTGCCATTCTCTTGGTTGAAATTATTAATTGTGTTTATGATTTCCTGATTCACCCAATCATTCTTTAGGATGAGATTATTTACTTTCCAATTACTTTTTGGTCTATTTTCCCCTGGCTTTTTATTGAATGTAATTTTTATTAGATTGTCATCTGAAAAGAATGCATTTATTATTTCTGCCTTTCTTTGTTTGAATTTGAGATCTCTTTGTCCTAATATATAGTCATTTATTTATTTATTTACTTATTTTTTATAGGTTCCATGAACTGGCAAGAAGAAAGTGTACTCCTTTCTGTCTCCATTTATTTTCTCCAAAGATCTATCATATATAACTTGTTTAGTATTCTATTTACCTCTTTAACTTCTTTTTTATTTATTCTGTGGTTTGATTTATATAGTTCTGAGAGTGCAAGGTTGAGATCTCCGACTATTATAGTTTTGCTGTCTATTTCTTCTTGTCACTCTCTTAATTTCTCTTTTAAGAATTTAACTGCTATACCACTTGGTGCATATATGATTAATATTGATATTGCTTCATCATTTATGCTGCCCTTTAGTAGGATATACTTTCCTTCCTTATCTTTTTTATTTAGATCAATTTTTGCTTTTGCTTGATCTGACATCAGGATGGCTACTCCTGCTCTTTTGACTTCACCTGAAGCATAGTAGATTCTGATCTAGCCTTTTCCCTTTGGTCTTTATGTATTGCCCTGATTCAAGTGTGTTTCCTGAAAACAATACATTGTAGGATTCTGGCTTTTAATCTAATCTGCTATCCACCTCTGTTTTATGGGAGAGTTAACCTTATTCACATTTATGGTTAAAATTACTAATTCTGTATTTCCTGGCATCTTATTACCTCCTGCTTATGCTTTTCTCCTCTCCTTCCCTCTTACCTCCCTCCCCAATATTAAACTTGTGGGCACCACTTACCCCAATCTTAGAGTCTCTCTCCTTTAAACCTTTCCTTTACAATTTCTGTATTCCCTTCTATTTAACTTAATCCTTCTCTTTTCACTTTTCCCCTCCCACTTTTAAATGAAGTGGGAGAAGTTTCTCTGTAAATTGAATATGTCTAATATTTTTCTCTTTGAGCCAGTTCTGATGAGAGTAAGATTCTCAATATGTTCATCCCCCTCCTTTCTTTCCCTCAGATATAGTAGGTTTATTTTGCCTCTTCATGAGATTTAGTACCTCCACTTTTCCCTTTTTGTGGTATAATTTCCATTCCACCTCTAGCTTCTTTTTTGTATCAGTGAAATCAAATTATTCAAGTATTCCTTATGTACATTCATAACAGAAATAAAGTTCCCTAAGATTACTATGCACCTTTGTATGTTTTTCTTGAGTCTTATATTTGGAGGTCAAAGTTTTTGTTTAGTTCCAGTTTTTGTGTTTGTTTGTTTTTTATCAGAAATAGATGGAATTCACTTATTTCATTCAATGTCCATGTTCTTCCCTGGGCAAAAAATGCTCATTTTGGCTGGGTAAGCTATTCTTGGCTGTATACTAAATTCCTTAGCCTTTTGGAATATCAGATGCAAGGCCTTTTGATACTTTAATGTGGACGTTGCTATATCCTTGAGTAATTTTTGCGTGTGTTTGTGTGTGTGCCTCCTCCATATTTTTAATTGTTTTATTTTTCCTAGTTGTTTGTAGTATTTTCCCTTGGCCTAATAATTCTGGAATTTAGCCACAATATTTTTTTGGAGTTTTGGTTTTGGGATCTCTTTCAATAGGTGGTCGATGAATTATTTCAATGTCTATGTTACCTTCTGTTTCTATAACATTTGGGCAGTTCTCTTTCATGTTTTCCTGAAAAATAGGCTCCTTTTTCATAATGATTTTCAGGAAGTCCTATAATACTTTGATTGTCTCTCCTTCACCTATTTTCCAGGTCTGTTGTTTTCCCAAGTAGGTATTTAATATTTTTTCTATTTATTTTTTTTTATTTTTTTGGTTTTGCTTGACTAATTCTTAGTGTCTCCTCAAGTTATTCATTTCCATTTGTTCAATTCTGATTTGTAATGAATTATTTTCTTCACTTACTTTTTAAATTTATTTTTGTAATTGTCCCCTTAAGTTTTTAAATGAGCTGTTTTGTTCTATGGATTTTTTCCCCATTTTGCCAATTTTGTTTTTAGAGAGCTATTTTCTATTTTCCAGTTCACTATTTTTTTTTCAGAAAGTTGATTTACCAACTTTGTATTTTAATGAGTAACTTGACTTCTCTAGAACCTCCTGCAAAGCTTTCTTTTCCTTTCCCATTTTTCATCTAGTTCTCTTTTAAGAGTCTTTTTAATTTCTTCTATTAGAGCCTTGTGTGATGGGGACCATGTTATATAATCATTTGGGGCTTCATTTGGAGACAATCTGTTTTTAGTCACCTCAGGTTTTGAAGTCTGCTTTGCCTTTTAGCTTATTTTGACAAAAACAAAAACAAAAACCAAGAAAAAAAAAAAAAAAAACTGCAGTCTGCTTTTGGGCAGTGTGTTGTTACCAAGCTTCCTCTACACTCCACAGGAAGTAGCAGTGAGGCAGTGGTGAGACACCAATTGCTTTGCTGGGATCAGCAGTTGCTTATTGAGATTGTCCCTGCATGGGTGTGGCCAGTCAAGAGAGATTCTAGCATTTTGGGGTTATAATCTTTATTCCCCGTGTTTATAGCTTCTCTGCTGATCTACTGGCTTGCTGCCAGAGCAATGTGGCTAACACTGTAGTAAAGTTCTCCCCGAAAATTTTCTGCTGACTGAGACCATCCCCTAGCCCCCTTCCTTCAGTCTGCTCAGTGTGAGTTGCCTTCCATGCTCTCACTGACAACTTGGCTGATGATGCACCTGGTTTAGTTGTCCCTACCTATGAGCAAAAGCAGACCTTTTCTGTCTAATTTTGAGATTATATTCTGTTGGTAATGTGTTGTTCTCCCAACATTTGTGGGTTTTGACAGCCAAGAACTAATTCCAAGGCCATTTCATAAAAAAAAAATGTAGTCTGAGGGGAAGGGAAAGCTTAGATAGATGTGTGTGTCCTCTCCACCACTTTGGGTTCACCCTCTAATATGAGGAAAATTAATAGCATTACTGATTGTGTCAATAATTAAACTAATAAAATTATATGATTATCTCAACAGATGCAGAAAAAAAAGTTTAGATAAAATGCAACATTCATTTTATTAAAAATCCTAAATAGTATAAGAATAAATGGAGTTTTTCTTAAAATGGTCAGTAACATCTATTTAAAACCATTGACAAGCCTCATATGCAATGAGTACAAAATAAAACCATTCCTAATTAGATGAGTGTGAAATAAGCTTGACTGCTATCAATATTATTATTATTTTTTCTATTCAATGTTTTATTAGAAATGTTAATTTTCATAATAAGTTAAGAAAAGGACATTAAAGAAATTAGGATAGATAATAAGAAAATCAAATCATCACTTTTTGAAGATGATATAATGGTATACTTAAAGTACCCTAGAAAATCAACTCAAAACATTATTAGACATAATTCACAACTTTAGCAGAGTTGCAATATTCAAAATAAATCCACATAAATTATCAGAATTTTTATATATTACCAACAAAGTCAGGCAGCAAGACATACAAAGAGAAATTCCATTTAAAATAACCAGGCATAATATGAAATATTTGGGAGGCTGTTTGACAAGGAAAAGTCAGGAACTAAATGAACAAAACTTCACAACACTTTCCACACAAATAACGTAAGATCTAATAAGTTAGACAAATATGAAATACTCATGGATAGGATGAGTGAATATAATAAAATTACAATATTACCTAAATTAATATACTTATTTAGTGCCATATCAATTATACACCCAAGAAATTATTTTACAGATCTTTAAAAAATTAACAAAATTCATCTAAAAGAACAAATGGACAAGAATTTCCAGGGAATTCATGAAAAAAAAATGACATTGAAGTTGCCCTGTCTGTGCTAGAGCTAAAACACCATTATAAAGCAGCACTTGTCAAAACCATTTGGTACTGGCTAAGAAATAGAGTAGTTGATCAGTAGAATAGTTTAGGCTTTTTAGAACAAAATAATCAATGACTATGATAATCTTGTTTTTGACAAACTCAAAGACCCCAGCTTTTGGAATATTAACTCACATTTTGACAAAAACTGTTGGGAAAATTAGAAATTTATATGGCAGAAACTAGGCCTTGACCTATACCTAACATCACAAACTAAGAAAAGGTCATATGAATTCATGAATAAGACATAAAGAGTGATATTATAAGTAAATTAGAAGAGCATAGGATACTTTACCCCTCAGATGTGTGGAAAAGAAGAAAACTGTGGCCAAAGAACTGGAGTTCATTACTGAAGATACAATATATAATTGTGATTATATTAAGTTAAAAATGTTGTACAAACAAAACTACTGGAAACATTAGAATAGAAGCAATCTGGAAAAAAATATTTACATTCAAGGATTCTGATAAAGGCCATATTTCTAAAATATATAGAGAATTTACTCAAAATTATAAGAATTGTAGCCATTCTCCCAACTGAAGATAAAATGTATAATTTTTATTATATTAAGTTAAAAAATTTTGTACAAATAAAATTACTGCAGACAAGATTAGAACAGAAGCAATAAACTGATGTTTTACATTTAAGGATTCTGATAAAGGCCACATTTCTAAAATATATAGAGAATTGACTCAAATTTATAAGAATTCAAGCCATTCTCCCATTAATAAGTGATTAAAGATTAAGAATAGACGATTTTCAGATGAAGAAATTGAAACCATTTCTAATCTTATGAAAATATGCTCTAAATCAATATTGTTCAGGGAAATGCAAATTAAGACAACTTTGAGAAAATGAAGTTATCTTAACATTATAAGCCTCTCAGATTGGCTAAGATGACAGGAAATGATAATGGCAAATATTGGAAGTGATGTGGGAATAGAGGTATACTAATACATTGTTGGTTTAATTGTGAATATGTCCAACCATTCTGAAGATAGATTTAGACCTACACTCAAAGTATTATCAAATCTTGCATATCCTTTGATCAAGCAGTGTTTCTACTGGGCTTATATTCAAAAGAGATCTTAAAGGAGGAAAAGGGACCCATATATGCAAAACTGTTTCTGGTATCCCTTTTTGTATTGGCAAGAAACTGGAAACTGAATGGATGTGAATGACTTGGAGAATGGCTGAATAACTTATAGTATATGGATGCTATGAAATATTATTGTTCTAAAAGAAAAGATCAGCAGGATGATTTCAGAGACGCTTGGAGAGTCTTATATGAACTGATGCTCATTGAAATGAGCATAACCAGGATATCATTGTGCACAGCAACAAGATTCTATAATGATCCATTCTGTCAGTTGTGGCTCTTTCCAGCAATGAGATGATTCAAGCCAGTTCCAATGTTCTTATGATGATGCAAGCCCTCTACACCCAAAGAGAGGACTGTGGGAACTGAAGGTAGATCACAATATAACATTTTTACTCTTTTTGTTGTGGTTTAATTGAATTTTATTTTCTTTCTTATTTTTTTTTCTTTTTGATCTGTTTTTCTTGTGAAGTAAAATAATTGTGAAAATATGTACACCGATATTGAATTTAACATATATTTCATCATGTTTAACATATATTACTTGCCATGTAGGGGAGGGATTGGAGAGGGAGAAATTGAAACACAAGGTTTTTCAATGATCACTATTGAAAAAGTATCCTTGAATATATTTTGAAAATAAAAACTTTAAAATCTATCTAATAGAAAAATAAGAAAATTAATATTTTAACAAAATGTGAAAAAGCTTCTAGGGGAACTGATTATATTCATGTATTTTATTTTAGCAAGAAAAATAAATTCTTCCTTTGCAAGTTTTGTCTTCTGCCATTTTAGTGTAGTTTCTCACATGTTCTTCTTACAAAGGTCACAGGAACAAAGAGACAGCAAAAGGACACTCACACAACATTTTATCCAGGTTAGCACCACCTGAGGGACCTTCACATAACATTCTATCCATGTTGGCACTATCTCTGTTGACATCTTGACTCTAATAGTATTTCTGTCAATCAGGATTTTTCAAATAGCTTCTATCTTTTTTCTTTGCTTCCTCTTCCTGATCACTGAAATAAATTCATCATCAGTTAATTCCTGATTAATACTTTAGTTTATGTATTTTAAAACTGAAGTTGCAGGATACTAAAAATAGGACACAGGACTAATATAACATATTCATTCTTTATTCATTCTGAATATTATATATTAATTATATTCATATTAATAATTACATTCATGTTGTAAAGTACTATATATTATATATTTTGGAAATTTGTATTAATTTATATTTACTTTTTTTTATTTTCTCTCCAAAAATAACCAAAAACAACAGAACTTTACAGTTATTAATACTGATTAGTTTTTTGCCATGTCTATATCAGGTCTTTTTTATTTATACAGCTCAAAATATTGTACCTCTATAGCAATTTTTACTGATAAATTCAGAAATAAGATGGAAAAGGAAGGACTAAAACAGACCTCTCTTCTAGCTGAAATTGACTTGAAAAGAATCTGCTATGTCTAATTGCTAAGATCATACCTTTTAAAAATAATCAATTTATTTATTTTAATAAGCATTATATTATAAATAATGATGGGAACGAAAAATCAGAACTAAAGGTAAAAACCATGGCATAGGAAAAAAAAAAACAGAAAAAAGAAGTAAACATATCATGTGTTGACTTACATTCAAGCTTCATATTTCTTTTTCTAGATACTTGTTGCTTTTTTTATCCAAAATCTATTGGGATTATCTTGGATTATTGAACTACTGAGAATAATCAAGTTATTCATAGCTGATCATCGCACATTCTCATTGTTATTGCGTTCAATGTATTCCTAGTTTTGTTTGTTTCACTAAGAATCAGTTCATGTAAATTGTTTCAAGGCTTCCTAAAATCAACTTGTTCATCATTTTGTACAACAATAATATTCCATTACACACACACACACACACACACACACACACACACACACACACACATACACACACACACACACCATAACTTGTTTAGCCATTCCACAATTGAGTGCATCTCCTCATTTTCAAATTCTTTGCTACAACAGAAAGAGCTACTACAAATATATATATATATATATATATATACATATATATATATATATATATATATATACATATATATATATATATATATATATATATATATATATATATATATATATATATATATATATATATATATATATATATATATATTTCACATGTGAGTCCTTTTCCCCTCTTTATGATTTCTTTGGGATACAACCCCAGTAGTCACATTACTGGGTCAAAGGTTATATAAAGTTTTTTAACTCTTTGGCCATAGTTCTATATTGCTGCTCAGAATGGCTGGATCATTTCATAACTCCACCAACAATGCATTGGCCTTCCACTTTTTGCACATACTCTCCAACATTTATCAAGATCTTTTCCTGTCATTTTAGCCAATCTGAGAGATGTAAGGTGGTACTTCAAAGTTGTTTTAATGTGAATTTCTCTAATTAATAGTGATTGAGAGCATTTTATATGAATAGAGATGCTTTTATTTCATCATCTGAACATTGTTCACATCCTCTGATCATTTATTAACAGGAAATAACTTTTATTCATATAAATTTATACAAGTCTTTATAAATGAGAGCTTTATCAGAAAAACTGGGTGTAAAGATTGTTTTAACCATGTTTATACTGTATTTTAATCTTGTTCATCTTGGTTTTGTTTGTTCAAAAGCTTTTTTTTTAAATGTAATCAAAGTTGTATATGTTGACTCTCATAATCTTCTCTATTTCTGTAGTCGTAAATTTCTCACTTCTCCAAACACCTGATAGGTAAATTATCTTTTACTCTCCTAATTTTCTTATAATATCACCTGTTATGCTGAAATCATGTACCCATGTTCATCTTATTTTGGAGTAAGTTGTGAGATTAAGTCTTTGTTGAGTTTCTGACATATTATTTTTCAGTTTTCTCAATATTTGTTTTCAAATAGTGAATTTTTATTCCAAAAGTTGGAGTTTAGGGGATTATAAAATACTAGATTAGTATAGGCCTTGTTTGTTGTGATGTGTATATTTATGTTTTCCATTCATACTCCAGTCTTTTTATTAGTTAGTGCCAAATGATTTTTTATGATTGCTGCTTTATAACATAGTTTTAAGTCTGGTACTGGTAAGATACAATCTTTTATATTTTTTATTGATTTCTTTGATATTCTTGATCTTTTCTTGTTCCACATGAATTTTGTTACTATTTGTTTCAGTTTTATAAAATAAGTTTTGACAATTTTATTGGTATGGCATTGAACAAATAGAAGTATTTGGACAGAATTGCCCTTTTAATTATATTAGCTCAGCCTACCCATGAGCAATTGATAGTTTTCCAGGTATTTTTTATCCAATTTTATGTGTGTCTGAAGCATTTTGTAATTATGTCTATATAATTCCTGGATTTGTCATGGCAGATAAACACTCAAATAATTTATTTTGTCTACAGTTATTTTAAAGGTATTTTATTTTTTATATCTTGCTGTTAGATTTGTCAGTAATATATAGAAATCCCATTGATTTTTCAGGTTTATTTTATATCCTGAAACTTTGCTACAGCTATTCATTGTTTAGTATTTTTGTAGGATTTTCTAGTGTTCTCTAAGTATATCATGATATCTTTTGCAAAAAGTAATATATTATTTCCTCATTGCCTATTCTAGTGCCATTAATTTCTTTTCCTTTCCTTATTGCTAAAGCCAATTTTTCTAGTACAATGCTGAATAATATTGATAATTGGCATCCTTGTTTCACCCTTGGTCACTACCTTTTTGATGCATAGAGAAACAACATTGTCTTAACATTGGAAGTCTTTTATCATAAGAGACTACATAAGATACAAACAGAAGTGAAAACTACTTGGACCATCAGATTGCAAAGCAGAACATGATGTGGTACAAGGAGAGAGAACACATTAGGACATGAATGGACAATCATGTTGTGAAGAGCATCATACTCAACAGGAAAAGGAAACATTACTAACTGCATCACAGACCAGAAGTTGCTACCAAAGAAAGCACAAGCACAACCACAAGTATTTCTGTAAAACTCTTTTGTCAAATAAGAGACCTAACAATCTATACCAAGATAACATCGAAAAGGGTCCATAATTTAGGCATAAAGAGTGATGTTATATGCATATTAGAAGAGCAAAAGATAGTCTACTTATCAGATTTGTGGAGAAGGAAAGAATTTATGGCCAAAGAACTACAGTACATAATGGAATACAACTTTGATGATATTAATGTAAATTGTTTTTGTACAAAGAAAATAAATGCATGTAAGACCATAAAAGAATCAAACATTTTTACATTCAAGGCATCTGATAAGGGTTTCATTTCTAAAATATATAGAGAATTGACTCAAATTTATAAGAATTCAAGCCATTCTTCAATTGATATATGGTTTAAAGATATGAACAGACAATTTTCAGATGAAGACATTCAAACCATTCCTAATTATATGAAAGGATGCACTATTGATCAGAGAAATGCAAATTAAAATAATTCTGAGATACCAATACACAACTCTCATATTGCCTAAAATGACAGGCAAAGATAATGACAAAGGTTGTAGGAGATGTGGGAAAACTGGGACACTAATACATTGTTGGTGAAGCTATGAACTGATTCAACCATTCTGGAGAGTGATTTGGGATTAAAACAAAGGGCTATCAAACTGTGCTTAGCCTTTGATTCAACCATATCTCCACTGGGCCTGTATCACAGAGATATCATAGATGAGGGAAGGGGAACCACATGTGCAAAAATGTTTGTGGCAGCCCTTTTTGTAGTGGTTAGAAACTGAAATTAAATGGATGCCCATCAATTGGAGAATGGCTAAATAAATAGTGGTATATGAATGTTATGGAATATTATTGTTCTGTAAGAAATGACCAGCAGGATGATTGCAGAGAGGCTTGGAGAGACTTACATGAATCGATGCTAAGTGAAGTGAATAGAATCAAGAGATCATTGTACAAAGAAACAGCAAGAATATACAATGATCAATTCTGATTATGTGGCTCTTTTCAACAATGAGGTGATTCAAGCAAATTCCAATAGGCTTGTGATGGAGAGAACTATATGCATGCGGAAAGAGGACTATGGAGACTCCATGTAGATTGCAACATAATATTTTCACCATTTTTGTTGTTCATTGCTCGATTTTTATTTTCTTTCTCATTTCTTTTCCTTTTTGATAAGATTTTCTTGTACAACATGATAATTGTAGAAATATGTACAGAAAAATTACACCTGTTTAACATAGATTACTTTCAGTCTAGGGGAGGGAGTGAGGAGAGGGGAGGGAAAAATTTTTGGAACACAAGGTTTTGTAAGGGTGAATGTTGAAAAGTATCTATGTATATGTTTTGAAATAAAAAGCTTTAATAAAACATAAATAAAACAGAAAAGCAGTTTGTTTAGCAGTGTAAAAAGTTGTATTCTTTATGATGCTCAAAAGATTTTTCTAAAAAAAGAAAAAGTATAACTTCTTTGTGAGTATATTAGGATGTTTAATGTATTGTTAAGGTTTTATAATCAAATCTGTATTTAAGGCAAATAATTTAATGGGCTTGAATTTTATTATATATTCTCCTATATTTTCTAACTGAACCTTTCCTCAATGCTGATGTTCAGACCCTTCAAAATTTCCTATTTCCTCCAGAAATTCATTTCCTGACATTGTCTCCTATGAATCTAGACACTTCTCTTTTTTAGAGAACCTAAGGATAAACTTTCTTAGGAATGATTTATGCTCCAATATTACTACATGCATGTGTACAACTACTTAAAAATTGATTCTACTTGCTATTTTCTCGTCTAGAACAGAACAACATGATAAACTCATTCAGATTAAATCATCTGTGACATAGAAAACCTAAATGTAATATACTTCCTAAAGTTATTTGCATCCTAAAAAGAATAAAAATTTAGTATCAATCAAAAGATAATTCTACAATGACAGAATTTTTCACTCTGTGGAAAGAAGAGTATGGAAGTATTGAGGATACAGAGTAGAGATCTTAATTTTCCAGTTTATCTCCATTCAAGTCCCAAACAGATTTTGTCTTAAGTATTATATGTGTTTTGTTTTGTACATATCATAAATTAAAATTCATCATTATAACAATGGCTTGTTTACAAAGAAGTACATATTTGTACTGTTATATCAATTTTTATATTCTAATGACAAGATAGTCAATTTCTTATGTTAAATTATAGTTTCAGAAACTCATTGTAAAATAGTAATGGTTCCTATGTCACATCTTGTTTTAATTTATTAGCCTTTTCCTCCACATTTATCTTTAGCATTATATGCATTACACATCTCATAATTTTCTAGGCCTATTGGATTCTACAGCCTTAATATTTCTTTATTATTCTCTGAATCATTGAATCGCTAAAACTGCCAAACTTATACATCTTTTGTGTTTAACATTGTACTGGTTAACAAAAAGAATGCTGTATAACCACAATTATAAGGAATTTTGGCCATCTGCACTATTAAGTGACAGTTTGTATCCATTACAGAATTTTGATATTCAAGCAAAAAAATAGTTAGAATGATCATATGGCCTATATGAAAATATAATTTTACAATCTTATCTACTCTCAGTTGAATAAATTGACAAATATTTTGAATATAAGTGAACATCAATTATGATTTTTTTTGCATTTAAATGAAATTCATTTAAAATACGAAAGGTATAGACCCCCATCTAAAGGAGGCTGCTTGATAATTAAAAAAAAAATTTATCTTACATTCACAATGTGCATATAAACAGATGAGAAAGAGAAATGAGTATAAATATAGTTTCTCCTTTGGAAGAGATTACAAATTAATGAGAGCACAAAAGTATTCCAGTGATATAGATAAATAATGCAAGATAATAAATAATGAATTTTGTATCTGTGATGCTATTTTCCTATTATCAAAAATATCAAAAGAAATGATTCAAAAGCAATCTATAAAATTCAAAGTAGGTGGATATAGCAAAAAATTGGAAAAAATTATGGAATGCCTTTACATATTGGAAGATATATTGGATTTTGATTGATGGGTAGAATTTAGAAAGACACAGTATTATGGAAATACATTCCATGAATACATGCACTGTAATCATATATAACAAGTGGCAAAGGCTGAGTTGATTAGTAAGTGCTATATATAAGCAAGTTTGTTTTAAGGCAAAGTAGGCATTAAATTGTAACTATATAAACTACATAACTGGATTATTGGAAGTGCTGAATGGCATAAGAGAAAGTATAAAAATGGGGAATTTTTGAGATGGGAATATAATTTTTAAAAGTTTCATATATGGACTTCCGGCCAAGATGGCAGTGTGGAGGAAGACAGCTTCTTGAGCTCCACATTTTCTCTCAGTATTTACTTCATGACAAGCCTTGCAGGTAATGCTTGACCAGAAAAGAAACCCACAAATAATCACCAACAGAAGACATCCTTGAAATTCTCCAGAGAAGGTCTGTGTTTGCTCAAGGGAGGGTCAAACAGACTGGGTGCAGACAGAGGGCAGGAAGCAAGAGCTAGAAGGCAGCACATAGCTAAGACAGGAGGAGGGAGGGGTGCGATTTCTTCCATTTCTGCAAAAAGACTTTTACCCCAGTGTGGATATTCCATCTTGGCAGCAAGCCAGGAGTAGCAGAGAAGGTGTAAGCACTTGAGGTGAAGAATAAAACCCCAGAAAGCTAAAGTCTCTCAGACCCATCCACCCCCACCCCCACCCAAGACCCATCCACCCCCACCCCTATCCAAAGTGACTTAGCTTATTCTTACAGCCTCAGAGCTCAGTTGCATGAACAGCCATCTCTGGTCTGTTAGTGCCTCACTGCTATTTCCCACAGTCTGTGGAGGTAGCCCTGTAAAACCATCCAGACCCATCCCCCCCTCCAAACAGACCAATTGTTTCTCTTGTCAATTTGTTTTCTTCAATTCCTGCTCTGAAAAATGAACAAAAAATTTAAAAGGGCTTTAACCATTGACAGCTTCTGTATGGGGATAGAGTAGACTTCAAATGCTGAGGAGACTAAAAGTAGATTATCTCTAGAGGAATCCCCTAAGGGGGATATGAGCTGCTCCTCAATACAAAAGAATCTCATAGAGGAAATCAAAAAGGCTCTCACAAGAGTTCTAGAAGACAAAGGGGAAAAGGAAAGGGAAGCTTGGCAAGAGAGCCTGGAGAAGTCATTCCACAAAATTAAAGACAGAGTGGATAAAGAAAACAAATCATTGAGAAATAAAATTGGTGAATTAGAAAAGGTAAACAACTCCAAGGAAAACAGGTTTAGTGAGCTGGAAAAAGAAAACAGCTCTCTAAAAAATAAAATGGATGAAATGGAAAAAATTCCATAGAAGAAAAAAACTCACTTAAAAACTCAATTGGACAATTACAAAAAGATATAAAAAAGTGAGTGAAGAAAATACATCATTGAAAATTAGACTTGAACAAGTAGAAGTGAATGAATCAAGGAGAAACCAAAAAGTAGTCAAGCAAAACAAGAGAAATGAAACAATTGAAAAGAATGTCAAGTACCTTATTAGACTTGGAAAACAGATCCAGGAGAAACAATTTGAGAATGATCAGGCTCCCTGAAAAATGTGAGGAAAAAAAGATCTTGGACACTATTTTCCAAGAAATTATCAAAGAGAACTGCCCAGATGTTTTGGAAATGGAGGGTAAAACAGACATTGAAAAAATTCATCAATCATCTACTGAAAGGGACCCTAAAATCAAAACGCCAAGAAATATACTGGCAAAGTTCAAGAACCATCAGATGAAGGAAAAAAAAATATTGGAAGCTGCTAGAAAAAAGCAAATCATATATGGAGAATCCACAATAAGGATAACGCAGGATCTAGCAGCTTTCCACATTAAAAAAAAACAAAAACAAAAACAAAAACAAAACAAACAAACAAAAAAAAAACAAAGGGCCTAGAACATGATATTCCAAAAGGCTGAGAAACTTGGTATGCAGCCAAGAATAACTTACCCAGCAAAAATGAGCATCATTTTCCAGGGAAGAAGATGGACTATTAATGAAATAAATGAATTCCATCTATTCTTGATGAAAAAAAAAAAAAAAAAAAAACAGTCGTACACAAAATGTTTGATCTTCAAATACAGAACTCAAGAGATTTCTTAAAAGGTAAAAAGATAATCTTGAGAACTATATTTCTACTACAAAGATATGTAAAGAAAACATGTATTATTTGTCTTAGAAACTAGAGGTAGAAAGGAAAGTATATCATAAAAAGGGTAAAAATATACAGAGAATTGACTCTAATTTATAAGAAATCAAGCAATTCTCCAATTAATAAATGGTCAAAGGATATGAACAGACAATTTTCAGATGATGAAATTGAAACTGTTTCCACTCATATGAAAGAGTGTTCCAAATGACTATTGATCAGAGATATGCAAATTAAGACAACTCTGAGATACCACTCCATACCTGTCAAATTGGCTATTATAAGAGGAAAAATAATGATGAATGTTGGAGGGGATGTGGGAAAACTGGGGCATTGATTTATTGTTGGTGGAGTTGTGAAAGAATCCAACCATTCTGGAGAGCAATCTGGAATTATGCCCAATAAGTTATCAAACTGTGCATATTCTTTGATCCAGAAGTGCTACTACTGGGCTTACATCCCAAGGAATTACTAAAGAAGGGAAAGCAACTTGTATGTATCAAATATTTGTAGCAGCCCTTTTTGTAGTGGCTAGAAACTGGAAAATGAATGGATGCCCATCAATTGGAGAATGACTGAGTAAATTCTGTTATATAAATGTTATGAAATATTATTGTTCTGTAAGAAATGACCAGCAGGATGAATACAGAGAGTCTTGCAGAGACTTACATCAACTGACGCTGAGTGAAAGAAGCAGAACTAGGAGATCATTAAAATTTCCACAACAATACTATATGAGGATGTATTCTGATGGATGTGGATATCCTCAACATAGAGAAGACCTAATCCAGTTCCAATTGATGAATGATGGAAGGAAACATCTACGCCCAGAGAAGGAACACTGGGAAAGGAGTGTAAGCTATTTGCATTTTTTGTTTTTCTTCCCAGTTTATTTTTACCTTCTGAATCCAATTATTCCTTTTCAACAAAACAATAACAACAAAATTCGGTTCTGCACATATAGATTGTATCTAGGATAAATTATAACATATTTAATATGTATGGGAATGCCTGCCATCTAGTGGAGGGAGTGGAGGGAAGGTGGGGCAAATTCAGAACAGAAGGGAGTACAAAGTATAATGTTGTAAAAAAAATTACCTATGCATATACACTGTCAAAAATGTCAAAAATTAATGGTGACAGAAAGGAGTATACATTCTTCTCAGCAGTTCATGGAACCTATACAAACATTGACCACATATTAGGACATAAAAATCTCAAAATTAAATGCAGGAAGGCAGAAATAGTAAAAGCTTTCTTTTCAGATCACAATGCAATAAAAACTAGATTCACCAAAAAGTTAGGGGTAAATAGATCAAAAAGTAATTGGAAACTAAATAATCTCATCTTAAAGAATGATTGGGTGAAACAGCAAATTATAGACACAATTAATAATTTCACTCAAGATAATGACAATGATGAGAAATCATATCAAAATTTGTGGGATGAAGCTAAAATGGTAATAAAAGGAAATTTTATATCTTTGGAGGTTTACTTGAAGAAAATAGAGAAAGAGAAGATCAGTGAATTGGACTTGCACCTTAACAAGCTAGAAAAAGACCAAATTAAAAACCCCCAATCAAATACTAAACTTGAAATTCTAAAATTAAAAGGAGAAATTAATAATATTGAAAGTAAAAATACTATTGAAGTAATAAATAAAACAAAGAGTTAGTTTTATGCAAAAACAAATAAAGTAGATAATTTTTGGTAAATCTGATTAGAAAAAGGAGAGAAGAAAATCAAATTGTAAGTCTTAAAAATGAAAGCTGGCAACTGTCCATCAAAGAGGAGGAAATTAGAGAAATAATAAGGAGTTAATTTGCCCAACTTTATGCCAATAAATTTGATAACCTAAGTGAAATGGAGGACTACCTCCAAAAATATAGGCTTTCTAGATTAACAGAGGAGGAAGCAAATTGCTTAAATAGTCCCATTTCAGAAAAAAGAAATGAAAAAAAATCTCCAAGACCAGATGGATTTACATGTAAATTCTACCAAGCATTCAAAAAACAAAAAATAGGGAAAGAGGAGTCCTACCAAATTCCTTTTATTACCCAGATAGGGTGCTAATAGCTAAATTAGGTAGGTTGGAAATAGAGAAAAAAAATATGGACCAATATCCCTTATGAATATTGATGCAAAAATCATAAATAAAATATTAGCAATGAGATTATGGAGCATTATTCCCAGGATAATATACTATGACTAAGTAAGATTTATACCAAGAATGTAGGGCTGGATTTCTATCAACACAATCAACTATATCAATAATCAAACTAAAAAAATATATATATATATTTTTTTAGTTTGATTATTGATATAGTTGATTGTGTTTCATATGATTTTTCTCAATAGATACAGAAGAAGCATTTGATAAAATCCAACACCTATTTCTATTAAAAATGCTAGAGAGAGAGTACAGGGATAAATTGCCATTTCCTTAAAATAATCAGGAGCATCTACTTAAAACAATTAACAAGAAGCATATGTAATGGGGACAAACTAGAACCATTCCCAATAAGATCAGAAGTGAAACAAGGCTGCCCATTATCACCATTACCATCAATACTGTATTAGAAATGTTAGTTTTCCCAATAAGAGAAGAAAAAGAGATTAAAGAAATTGGAATAGGTCTTGAGGAAATCAAATTATTACTCTTTGTAGATGATATGATGGTAAACATAGAGAACCCTGGATAATAAATGGGAAAAAAACTACTAGAAACAATTCATAACTTTAGCAAAGTTGCAGGGTACAAAACAAATCCACATTCATCATCAGCATTTTTATATATTACCAACAGAGTTCAGCATCAAGAGATACAAAAAGAAATTTATTTTAAAATATCTGTTGATAGTATAAAATATTTGGGAATATATCTGTCAAGAGAAAAGTAGAGAACTACAAAACATTTTCCACACAAATAAAGTCAGATTTAATCAGCTGGGAAAAAAAAAAAAAAAAAAAAAAAAAAACAACAACAACAACAAGTACTCATGGCTAGGCTGAGCAAATATTATAAAAATGACAATACTATCTATATTAATCTACTTATTTAGTGCCTTGCTAATCAAACTCCCATAAAGTTACTTTACAGATCAAAAAAAAAAATAGTAAAAAAGTTCATCTGGAAGAACAAAAGGTCAAGAGTTTCAAGGGAATTAATGAAATAAAATATTAAGGGGCTAATGAGTACAGGGAAAAATTGCCTTTAAGGCAATACTATATCATAAAGTAGAGGGCGTAAAAACCATTTTGTACTGGCTAAAATATAGAGCAGTTGATCAGTGTAATATGTTAGGATGACAGTGCAAAACAGGCAATAACTATGTTTGACAAACACAAAGATTCCAGCTTTTGGGATAAGAACTCACTTTTTGAGAAAAACTGCTGGGAAAATTGGAAACTATGGAAGAAATTAGGTCTTGACCTACACCTAACGTTACCAAGATAAAATCTAAATAAGTTCATGATTTAGACATAAAGAGTGCTATATTAAGCAAATTAGAGGAACATAGTATAGGTTACCTCTCAGATTTGTAGAGAATGAAGGAATTTGTGTCCAAAGAAGAATTGAATCTCATAATTGAATAACAAATGGACAATTTTGATAAATTAAGTTAAAATTATTATACAAACAAAATTAATGAAGAAAAATCAGAAGGGAAGCAATAAATTGGAAAATTATTTTCATATTTATGGGTTCTGATAAAATCATTTCTAAGATATGTAGAAAAATTGATTCAAATTGATAAGAAGCCAAGCCATTCTCCAATTGAAAAATGACCAAAGGATATGAACCGATAATTTTCAGATGAAGAAATAAAAACTATTTCTAGTCATTGAGCAGAGGAATTCAAATTAAGACAACTCAGAAATACCATTACACACCTCTCAGATTGCCTAAGATGACAGGAAAAGACAAAAACTAATATATTTTGGTGGTGTTATGGTAGGATCCAGCCATTCTGGAGAGCAATTTGGAACTATGTTCAAAAAGTTATCTAACTGTGCATACTCTTTGACCCAGAAGTGTTTCTATTGGGCCTATATCCCAAAGAGATCTTAAAGGAAGGAAAGAGACCCACAGTGCAAAAATGTTTGTGGCAGCACTTTTTGTAGTGGTGAGAAAATGGAAACTAAATGGATATCCATCAATTGGAAAATGGCTGAATAAATTATGGTGTATGAATATTACAAAACATTATTGTTCTATAAAAATGATCAAGATTATTTTAGGAAGGCCTGGAGAGACTTACATGAAGTGATGCTAATCACTTGATCACTTTGAAATAAGCAGAACCAGGAAGTCATTGTATATGGCAACAGCAGGATTATGCAATAGTCAATTTTGATCAATGTGGCTCTTCTTAACAATAAGACAATTCAGATCAGTTCCTGTGATCTTTTAATGATGTGAGCCATCTACACCCAAAATGAGGTCTGTGGGAACTGAATGTGGATAGCAATATTTTCAAAATATTTCACTTCTATTGTTGCTCTTTGGTTGAATTTCATTTTATTTTCTTTCTCTTTTTTTTTCTTTTTGATCTTAGTTTCCTTATGCAACAAGATAATTGAATAAATATGTATGCCTATATTAAATTTACATATATTTTACCATGTTTAACATATATTGGATTACTTGTCATCTAGGGGAGGAGGTGAGGGGTTAGGGGGTGAAATTGGAGCACAAAGTTTTGCAAAGATCAATGGTGAAAGAATTATCCTTACTTATGTTTTGGAAATAAAAAGCTTCAAGAAAAAATATCACATTCCTCAAGGAAACTCAAACATCCCTGTAATGAATTTAATTATTGTTAAGAAACAAAAAGTAAGACTGATGAAAGGAAACAATTGTCCTCAAGTTACAAAAGACAGACTACAAAGGAAATAAAATCAGAGATAATATCAGCAAGGAGAGAGATAAATTATCTAGAATAACAGAATATGCTTGTATCATACTAGTAAACAATCAGGATGATGGGGAAATGGTTGAGCCTAGAAAAAGCTTTGATGCCTAAATTTTTGTTACTATTGTTTATATTCAACACATATTCAGAGTTGTATTTTTCACTGCTTGTACTTCTAAAACTATACTTAGGAGAAAAAAGTTAGGCTTCATTTTTCCTTACATTTTCAGAAATATTTGTTTTTATAAAAATACATTGAAAATTGAGGTAATCACATACACCCCCACATTTGCTGATTTTTTTTCTTATGTATCCTTCAGACAATAAAATTATTCAAACATTGTCCTGAAATATATCACACAGAGACACACTTGCAATTATATTTTTAAAAAATTGAAATTCCAGTATCCCTGATTCAAAGGAAAAATCACCAGTTTTTAAACTCTAGCCAAATCTCTAATCTTTCCAAAAAAAAAAAAAAAAAAAAAAAAAAAGGTATTGTAGAGAAGAATCTCCCAAAGAAAATTTAACTGCTTACTAAACAGTAAATTATCTGGCAACATAGTTTAAAGACTATAATTCTTAATGTCTCAAGAGATAAGAACAAAGAGACATGGAAAAAAGGAGGGATTGTTATATTCACTTAGTCTTTTTTTCTCCCTCTCTTTCATATATACATAGGCATATGTACTTATTTATTCATAAATGGAGATACACATATGTATATATTCATCTGTTGACATGTCTACTATTTTAGTGTGTCTTTTCTTCTACAGCTTTCTCTTCAAAGATAGTAAAAAAAATCATCTTGTAAGAATTAATAGCTATCATAATGTTGGCCCAATTGTACTTGGGACTAGCAACAAAGCCTTTACTATTTCATTGAAATAAATCAAAACATGTTTTAGCATATTCTGAATGCTGGGACTTACAAAATGTATTTTATAAGGTCTAAATCTACATCTATCTATCTATCTATCTATCTATCTATCTATCTATCTATCTATCTATCTAGTATTTTGATGCTTTACAGTTATTTTCCCAGATACCCAAAACATCTTAACATGAAAATATTGCCCCAATTTATGTCTCATTTGTTGGTCCACAGAATAGTTTTCTTTATTACTTCTATTAACTTATCTTGAATAGTTACAACGTAATGTTTGCATTTTATTCTGCTGCATCAAATATTTTGCTATTATGGAATGAAAGAAGCTTTGCACTAAATAAAAATACTAATGCATATCGAGTATCCTTTTATTCCTTGTATCTTCAATTCAAAGGGTGTTCTACAAAAAAGGGATTTAAGTATGCAATTAATTAAATTTAATTGAAGTGAAATAATTTGACTTGAAATGAAGTTTACACTAAACTTTCCTTTGTAAATGCAAATGTAAACATAAGGGCCATCATTTTTCTTTCTCCTATTTTTTTTTTTGAGGTACTCAAATAACAACATTGTCATTGAAGAAAGGATGTGATTTCACTCACTATCCTATTTAAAATTGTCAGTAGTGATTTACTGGAAATGGAAACATGGAAGACTCAATAGGGTGGCTAGGGGATAGTAGATATAGAGCTAAAGTGCTATTCTGGTAAACAGGAGTTATTAAAATGATCTAGAAGATGACTTCTGTTTTATACTTCAGTTTTTACCTACAGATTTAGGCAAAATGTGCCAGATCAGAGAGAATGCAGAACATGTCTGTATTGTTACCCACCTATTATAGAAAGCTCTAATACTCTGAACTATATTTTAAATATTAGGTACTGAATTTACATAAATTTCAGTAAATATATCTCTCACTTGAGTGGAGACAGAGAACAACCCAGCTTGAGATCAGTACAAGGAATCTTGTCAGGGCTCATAGCCTTAGCAAAAATCAGTATGTCCTTTGATCTTTGATTAGCTAGCCAATGACTTAAAAGGCCATATGTGAGATTTCCAGCTCCAGTGTAAAAGGTAAATTATGAGTCACTGAATGCTTGCACAGCAGGCCAGGCCAACTTATCCCAAGCTAAACAAAGCAATGAGACATTCCTGTCCCCCTGCAAAAAAGGAATTAAATAATCTCCCTTATATCCTAGGAGCCGAACTCAACTTTAAAAAATGAGGACAAAAAAAAAAAAAAAAAAAAAAAAAAAAAAAAAAAAAAAAAAAAAAAAAAGCCCCTGAGCATAGAAAGATACTATGGCAAAAGGGAAAGTAAGAAGACAAAATCAGGAGAGCACAGAAGTGGCAAAATGGCTATGTGTGAAGCCTCAAAGGGAAATATGGATTGGTCTTAAGTTCAAAAGGTTATCTTGGAAGAGCTCAAAAAGAACTTTAAAATCAAGTAAAAGAGATAAAAGAAAAATTGAGAAAGAAATGAAAGCTATGCAGGAAAATTTTGAAAAGAAAAAGACAACATCTTGGAAAAAGAAGCACAAAAGCATATTTTTTGAAATGGAAATTTTATGTGTGTGTGTGTGTGTGTGTGTGTGTGTGTGTGTGTGTGTGTGAGTGTTTAATAATGAAACACTAACTCCATTAAAAAAAGAGAATTGGCTAAAAGAAAAAAAAAATTCCAATAGACAAAACAAATCCTTTAAAAGTAGAACTGACCAAGTAATAATAGAAATAAAAATAATAGATCAATAAAGAAGACAAATTAAAATAAAGGTTAGTCAAATACCAAAAACCTTTAAAATTTGTTAGATGTATTTGGCTAGTATTTATTTTAAAAATAAGCTATTACTATGAGTTAAATGAATTACTAGGAATTGAATAACATATACATAGATATATATGTATTTGTGTGTAAAAAACATTTCAATATAGAGCAGTATGTTTAGCTATTATCTTAGGGGAAAAATAATTAAATATTTTAGTGTGGAAAATAATATGTCTGTATACATATATATATGTGTGTGTATTCCTTATATGTATCTTTTTAGCATATAAATAGTTTAATATAAGAAAAACAATTCCATCATTAAATTTATAGATATAAAATAATCTTTCAGTGGTCAATCCTCACAATAATTTTGAAAGACAGAAAAATGTGGTAACAAGAATAAAGAAAAAATTAAATTAAATCTCATACTACCTCCAAATTCTATTTTAAAAATCATGTGCATTTTCTTTCTTGAAGTAAAGCTATGTATATTGTTTCCGTGTATTTGCAATCTATATAAAATTTAATTATTAAGGATGGGAAAAGATACCAACTTATCACTTAATCTATCCTCTTACCCTTTATCCTATTTGATTATTATTTTTGCTTTATTTTAAACATTTTCAAAAGTGGGGGATTCATTCCCTTTTAATAACAATTATTTTACTGCTCTCACATTGTGTCTGTATAGAGATATCAAATTATTTTGGTTATGTAAACCTAGAAAAGATTTATCTTTTATGGATGTGTATACTTTATCTCTTCTCATATGTTAAATTGCAATCTCTTCAATTGGTTATTTTTGTGGAATGTGAAACGAACTAGAAGCATCAATCAGATTCTGTCATTTCTCTTTATTTGCTTTATTTTGTGTGTATGTGTTTACATGTTCTTCATGGGCATTTTACCACACAATCTTTTCTTATAAACAAAATGTAATTTTTTGTACACTTCATCTCACATTTTATAATATGTTTGGGTTTCTTCTGCTTTCAAGTGGAAAAAAAGTGGTCGCCTTTTTTATTCCAACATTCATGACACTGTCAATTGGAGTGTATAAATCTCAGAGTTCAATTTCTTGATTCCCTAAAATAGAGTGGTTGCACGATGTGGTTTGTGAGGTCTTGTCTATTTCTAAATCTTATGATTCTATCTGTCTATAATATTTTGATCAGTATATAAGAGGGGGAAGCATAATTCTTTTAATAAAATAAGAAGTCCATATGGTGGACTTTCACTGGTCAATTTTTTATAACTCTTATTGTGGGTATTACTTGTTCTTTTCCCTATCTTATCAGTTTCTATGGTGATTTTTTTTGTATGATTACTTATTCTTATGCTATTCAAGATTCTGCCTCTGTCCCTATTATCTCATAATTGTATAGGATACAAAATCCATGACTGGCTACTCTCTTATTTTGATTACCTCTTCCTTTTATCTTCTTACCTTATTTTCCAAAGCAAATTTGTGTAACAGGGACTGCCTCATGCTTTGTAGTTTCTCCTCACTAATAATGGATAGGGATCTTGCTTTCAGTAGAATTACAGGAAAAGCTAATGAAAGTTTCTTGGAACAACAGCGGATCTTGTATAGACATCTTGTAATTAATTATGGTGTGCTAAACATATGTTAAGTTGCAATATCTTTGGTTATTTTTGTGGATACCGAAATGAAGTTACCTCCAAGAAGCTTTAATCAGTCTGTCATTTCTATTTATTTGATTTCTTTTGCTATATTGAAAGCATTTAGTGAGAGAATACATATTTTATCTCTCCTTGCAATCTAACAATAACCTGCGAAATGGACCTCAGTCATTTGGCTTTTACATTTGTTCTTTGCCATGTGAGGTGTCTTGTGTTTTGTCTTTGCATTACATGCAGGCTAGCATCAATGACAAAAGAGTAAGATCGTACCCAGAAAAAGCTGAAATGGTGAGTCATCTACTAGCAATATTACAATTTACAATATTACATTTGAATATGTTTTGGTAGAACAGGTATTAGGTAGGCAGGAACTAAATTTCAAATCATTCTTCATAGAGACTGAGGACATACTTTTTAATGTCCCTTTTAATGTTCAAGTATGTCCTTGAAGTTTTTAGGGAAAATCTTTCTACTGTTTATTGTTAAATTTTCAAGTTAATTACCTATTTATAAATATCAAATTGTGTTATTTGGTTAAATGGAACAGAAGCATTTCTAAATGGTAACAACAGAAAACAAAACCTCAGTATAATTTTAAATCTTTTTAAAAATGTGTTTTCCCTTGCTTAGAGAGAGTGAAAGCAAAACACATTCACATATTTAGTATATATTAAAATGTATATTAAAATGCTTCCTTCTACAATTTATTAGGTAAAATATCTGTATACCAAATTGAATGTATATTCTTCCTCTGAATCAAATATAAAGTTCAAGCATTGCATCCCCCTGTTCCCTTTCATTTATGCCTCTTTTACATGAGAATTTTTTTTCGATTCCACATCTCCCCTCTTTTCTCCTACCTCTAAATCCCTTTTATTTTTTACTTCTTCATTTTATATTCTTTTTTTTTAATTAACATTTTGGAAGCAATTAAAGTGACTTATCCAGGGTCACATAGCTAATATGTACCTGAGGTTAGATTGGAACTCAGATGCTCCTTACTTCAGGGCCAATGCTCAATCTATTGCATTACCTAAATGGCCTACTTCTTCATTTTCTTTTAAGATCACCTCAACAAAATCATTTCACACCTATGGACATTGTTTAAGGTGAATTCATCCAACTGCCTTAATAATTATAAAAATTCTTAGGAGTAATAGTATCACCTTTGCATAAAACAAAGTAAATAGTTTCAAGATTAATTAGTACTTTATAATTTGTTCATTGATAACATTTTATGTTCTTTTTGATCTTGTGTTTCCAATCAAAATTTGTATTCAGTTTTGTCATTTCATCAAGAATGCTTGAAAGTGTGTGTGTGGGGGGGGGCAGAGCCAAGATGGCAGAGAAGCCACATGTGAATTTCTAACCTCTCTCTTTCCCTCACTAGTAACGGTTTAATTCAGCCTCAATAATAGAGCTTAACCGGTAAAACCCACGTAGATTAGAATTACAACAACTTACCACCTGAAGAGAAGCTGGAATTTCATCAGAAAAGGTCTGTCCTGAGGGATGGGGAAAAAGACCAGCACACACAGTGATAGACTAAAGGCTAGCATATTGTGCAGATGAGGCTGAAGAGGCCTCTGGGGCTAGAAAAGCTACAGAAATAGACTACTCCGGCATAGGCAGATTGCTCTGCTCCACTTGCAAAACAGCAGATTAGCAGAGAAATCAAAGCAACCTTGAAAAGAAACACCAGAAACTGCCTATAGCTACCCCAAACCAGAAGTGACTCACCATAGGTTTTGGCAGGGCTGTGCAGCCACATTCTGCTATACAGGGCTTTTCATTGGGGCAGTTAAGAAACTGCAAGACAGGGGGACACAGCCTGGGGCAGCCTCTAATCTGCACAGTGGAGGGCTTGGCCTGAGGCAGTGGATTTTCTACAGGAGCAAAACTTCCACAGCAGGAACTGTGCTTCACGGGGCAGAGACACTTCCTGTCTATGTACTAGGGCTATTCCCAGGTCACCTGCTAATATCCATGGCCCCCTGGCAGGGACTTTGGACTTGGGTGGTGACACTTTCACTGTTCAGCCTCTAGCCTCAGGGCAATTACTAGGCCACACAGCAGGGGCTCTTACCTGGGAACTTCCACAACCGAGCCCATGCTAAGCAGCTCTGAATCACTTCTGGTGGGGGGTGGGAAACTCTCGCCCAGACCATCCTCTTACTTTTGCAGCCCTTTAATAAGACAGCTACCATCCATATACCTATCCCTGTTCTGCAGAGGGAGCTAGTAACCTCCTTACCCTGAGACCAAACCCTCTGGGTTTTTTAAAATGAGTAAAAAAATAAAGAGAATGATTGATAGTTTCTATGCAGAAAGAGAGCAGGTTTGCAACCCTGAGGATACTAATAGAAGACAGTCTCCAAATAATAAACTGAAGGGGAATGTTACCTGGCCCCCATCACATGCCTCTCTCTTAGAAGAGACTATTAAAAACCTCAAAAGATATTTAGAAAAAAAAGAGGGAAAGGAGAGAAACTATGCAAGAGAGTAACAACATCCTAAAATTTGTGGAAAAGATAAAAAACAAGAAGTGCAGGGAAACAAAATTTGTGAATTGGAAAAGTTTTAAAAATCACCTGAAAGTAGGATTTGTGAATTGGAAAAAGAAAATAACTCACTAAAAAAAAAAAAAAAAAAATATATATATATATATATATATATATATATATATATATATATATGTAGTGAAGTGGAAAAAAAAAAAAAAAAAACTCCATACAACAAAATAACTCATTTAAAAATTCAATTGGACATATACAAAGAGAAGTTAAAAAAAAAAAAAAGAAGAAGAAGCAAATGAAGAAAAATAGCTCATTAAAAATCAGGACTGAACAAATAGAAATAAATGCTTCATTGAGACACCAATAATCAGACAAACAAAATGAAAAAAAAATGAAAAGCTGGAGAATAACGTCAAATATTTATTGGGAAAATCTATAGACCTGGAAATTAGATATAGGAGAGATAATCTGAGGATAATTGGACTTCCCAAAAATTAGGATGAAAAAAAAAAGTGTCTAGATTCTATTTTACAGGAAATCATCAAAGAGAACTGCCCAGAGGTAATAGAAGCAGAAGGTAAAATAGGCCTTGAAAGAATTCATCAAATACCTTGTGAAAAAGACCCAAATAAATAAATAAATAAGTAGATAAATAAATAACCTCCACTGCATATTGTAGCCAAACTCCAGAACTATCAGACTAAGGAAAAAATATTGCAAGCAGCCAGGAAAAAACAATTCAAATAACGAGGTGCCACAATAAGGGTCACTCAAGATCTGGCTGCGTCCACATTAAAAAATCAAAGGGTCTGGACTCTGATATTCCAAAAGGCAAAAGAACTTGGAATACAGTCAAGAGTAAACTACCCAGCTAAGTATAGCATTTCCTTCGATGGAAAAAGATGGACATTAAATGAAACACATGAATTGCATTTGTTTCTAAAGAAAAAAAAAATCTAAACAAAAAATTTGATCTATAACAACAGGACTCAAGAGAAGCAGAAAACAGTAAAAGGAACTCTATTTTTAAATTAATTTTATAATTCTAATATTTTTGACATTACATATGCATGAGTAATTTTTTTTTACAACATTATCCCTTGTATTCATTTTTCCAAATTTTCCTCTCCCTCCTTCTAGTCCCTCCCCTAGATGATAGGCAATCCCATACATATTAAATGTGTTACAATATAACCTAGACAAAATATATGTGTGTAAAACCATATTTCTTGTTGCACTGTAAGATTTGGATTCTAAAGGTATAAGTAACCTGGATAGAAAAATAATAGTTTACATTCAATTGCCAGTGTTGCTTCTCTGGGAGTAGCTGTTTCTGTCCATCATTAATCAACTGGAAGTGAATTAGATCTTCTTTATGTTGTAGATATCCACTTCAATCAGAATATATCTTCAAACAGTATTGTTGTTGTTGTTGTTGCAAAGGGAGAATTGTATACAGAAGGTAAAAATAATCTGAAGAAAAACAATACAAAACAATTTGGAACACTTTCATATGAGTGAAAATAATTTTAATTTCATCATCGAAAATTGTCTATTCATATCCTTTGACCATTTATCAATTGGAGGATGGCTTAATTTCTTATAAATTAAAGTCAATTCTCTGTATATTTTGGAGATGAGGCCTTTATTAGAACCTTTAGCTGTAAAAATTGTGGATATCTTCAACATAGAGAAGAGCTAATCCATTTCCAATTGATTAGTGATGGTCAAAGTCAGCCACACTCAGAAAAAGAACACTGTGAAATGAGTGTAAACTGTTAGCACTACTGATCAGAGAAATGTAAATTAAAACAACTCTGAGATACCACTACATACCTGTCAGATTGGCTAAGATGACAGGAACAAATAATGATGAATGTTGGAGGGGCTGTGGGGACACTGATGCATTGTTGGTGGAGTTGTGAAACAATCCAACCATTCTGGAGAGCAATCTGGAATTATGCCCAAAAAGTTATCAAAATGTGCATACCCTTTGACCCAGCCATACTACTACTGGGCTTATATCCCAAGGAAATATTAAAGAAGGGAAAGGGACCTGTATGTGCCAAAATGTTTGTGGCAGCCCTTTTTGTAGTGGCTAGAAACTGGAAAATGAATAAATGTCCATCAAATTGAGAATGGTTACATAAATTATGGTATGTGAATGTTATGGAATATTACTGTTCTGTAAGAAATGACCAAGAGGAGGAATACAGAGAGGCTTACATGAAGTGATGCTGAGTGAAAGAAGCAGAAATAGATAATTATACACTTCAACAATGATACTGTATGAGAATGTATTCTGATGGAATTGGATATCTTCAGTGGATATCTTGTGGGGTCTGCTTTCTGATTAAGGAGTTACCAACTTCCTCTACAGAACAGAGATATGAAAGGCAGCTATCTTGTGAATGGGATGGAAAATGGGAGAGCGTTCCCTCCTTCTCCTCCAGAAGTGGTTCAGAGCCAGACTGCTGGTGTGCCCAGTGAAGGACCCCTGCTTTGTAGTCTAGCAACTGCCCTAAAGCTAGAAGTTGAACAGTGAAAGTGTCACAACTCCAGGCCAAAGCCCCCTGTGGGGCCTTGGATATTAGCAGCTGATGGGCAAATAGCCCCAGTGCACAAACCGGAAGTATCTCCACCTTGGGAAGCACAGTCACTGTTGAGGGAGCTTTGCTGCTGTGGAAGTTCCACTGGCTCAGTTCAAACCCCCCACTGTGGGATTAGAGGCTGCCCCCGACTGTGTCTTTCCCACTGCCCTGCAAGTTCTTAATTGCCCCAAAGAAAAGCCCAGACAGCAGAAGGAGTGCCCTGATTTGTGCTATCTCATTTCTGGTTTAGGGTACCTATAGGCAGTTTCTGGAGGTTTTTTGTTTTGTTTTGTATTGTTTTGTTTTGTTTTGTTTTGTTTTGTTTTGTTTTGTTTTGTTTTGTTTTGTTTTAAAGTGGCTTGACTTTTCTGCTGGTCTGCTCTTTTACAAGCAGAATAGGGCTATCAGCCTATGCCAGAATTCTCTGTCTCCATAGCTTTTACCCCGGGACTTCTACAGCCCTATTGGCACAGTAAGCTAGTCTTTAGTCTCTCTCTGTTTGTGCTAGTCCTTTTCCCCTCCCTTCATTATAGACCTTTTCTGACAAAGTTCCAGATTCTCTTCCATTGGTAAGTTGTTGTGTTTCTATTCTTCGTGATTTTTACTTGTCCAGCGTTATTTTTGAGGCTGAATTATATAATTGGTATTGAAGATAAGGGAGAGCTTACAAGTTCACATGTATCTTCTCTGCCATCTTGGCTCTGCCCCAAAAGGAACTCTTGAGAATTGTATTTCTCTTGTGGATATACAGAAAATCGATACATATAATTTAATTTTACTGACATAACATAAAAAAGGGAAGTAGAAATGGAGAGGGGATAGTGTCAGAAAAAGGGGAAAGGGAGGATGATAAAAATAGGGAAACTACATCCCAAGAAGAGCCAAAGAAAACTTGTCATATCTGAAGGAATTTAGAGAGGGAGAGGAACATTGTATGAATTGTACTCTCATCAAAATCGGCTCAAAGAGAAAATAATTGGCATAATTGTTTTACAGAGAAATCTCTCTCACCTCATTAAAAGGGGGGAGATGAAAGGGGAAAAGGAAAAGAGTAATAATGGAAGGGCACAAGAAAAGGGAAGGGATGTAAAAGGAGGAAGGAGGGATACTAAAAAGGGAGGGCTGCATGATGCAAGTAGAGCCCATAAGTTTAATACTGGGAGAGGGGTTCAGGGAGGGCAAAAAATCCCATAATCGGGGGATAATATGTAATATGATGGCAGGAAATACAGAATTAGTAATTTTAACTGTAAATGTGAATGGGATGAACTCTCCCATTAAGTGGAGGCGGATAGCAGACTGGATCAAAAGTCAGAACCCTACAATATGTTCCTTACAGGAAACACATTTAAAGCAGAGAGATACATACAGAGTAAAGGTAAAATGCTGGAGCAGAATCTATTATGCTTCAGGTAAAGCCACAAAAGCAGGTCTAGCCATCCTTATCTCAGATCAAGCAAAAGCAGAAATTGATCTAAGTAAAAGAGATAAGGAAGGAAACTATATCTTGCTAAAGGGTAGCATATACAATGAAGCCATATCAATACTAAACATATATGCACCAGATGGTATAGCATCTAACTTCCTAAAGGAGAAGTTAAGGGAGTTGCAAAAAGAAATAGATAGCAAAACTATAATAGTACAAGATTTCAACCTTGTATTCTCCAAATTAGATAAATCAAACCACAAAACAAATAAGAAAGAAATTAAAGAGGTAAATATAATATTAGAAAAAAATAGGTATAATAAATCTGTGGAGAAAACTGCATGGTGATAGAAAGGAGTATACTTTTTTTTTTTCTCAGCAGTTCATGGAACCTATAGAAAAATTGCTCAGACATTGAGGTCATAGGTCTAAGATGTCAAAATTAAATGCAGAAAAGTAGAAATAGTAAATGTTTTCTTCTCAGATCACAATGAAATAAAAACTATATTCAACAAGAAGTTAGGGGTAAATAGACCAAAAAGTAATTGGAAACTAAATATTCTCATCTTAAAGAATGATTGGGTGAAGCAACAAATAATAGAAACTCTTAATAATTTCACTCAAGATAATGACGACAATGAGACATCATACCAAAATGTGTGGGACGCAGCTAAAGCAGAAATAAGGGGAAATTTTATATCTTTAGAAGCATACTTGAATAAAATAGAGAAAAAGAAGATCAGTGAATTTGGTTTACAACTTAAAAAGCTAAAAAAAACAAAAACAAAGTAAAAACCCTCAATTAAATGTTAAACTTTAAATTCTAAAATTAAAAGGAGCAATTAATAATATTGAAAGTTTTAAAAAAAGCTATTGAATTAATAAATAAAACAAAGAGTTGGTTTTATGAAAAAAAGAAATAAAATAGATAAACCCTTGGTAAATCTGATCAGAAAAAGGAAAGAGGAAAATAAAATTGTTAGTCTTACAAATGAAAAGGTGGAACTTTCCACCAAGGAAGAGGAAATTAGAGAAATATCAATATTCAAGAGATTTCTCAACATAGGCTTGCTCTACTTTCTCAATTTTATCTCACATTATTTTCATCTCCTCTATGCTCTCTAAACTTTGCTACTCTAAACCTAGACAGGAATTCAGCTTTTAAAAATTTTTATTTAAGCTTCTTATTTTAATAACATATGCAAAGACTTCAACATTGACTTTTGCAAAACCTTATGTTCCAATATTTCCAATTTTTCTCCTTTTACTCCCACCCTCTCCTCTATTTAGCAAGTAATCCAATATATGTTAAATATGGTAAAAATATATATGTTAAATCCAATATAGGCATACTTAATACAATTATCTTGCTGCACAAGAAAAATTCAAACCAAAAAGGAACAAAACAAGTAAGAAAATAAAATGCAAACAACATCAAAAAGAGTGAAAATTCTATATTTACCCATATCCTCTATCTGAGTGTAGATAGTGGACAGGAATTCTTGTTAAAATTATTTGCAATTAGCATTTTTGTTTAAGATTTTTTGTTGCAATTATTTTCACATAACTATCTTCTTATTTTGTCTCTTGAATTTCCCTTTTACTTTAGCAGCTTTTAATGAGTGGTTAATTTTTTTGTCTTGTTTTTTATTTTTGTTGTTGTTTTTACTATTTGATTATTTTTCTAGCCAATTTCTTGATTTTGATTTTTAAATTCAATCTGGTCACAGCTTTTATGTGGGTGCCATTGTAGCCAAGTTTTATAATTATTTTTTTATTCAGCTATTTTCAGAACTTGCTCTAGGAGTAATTAAGGTTCTTGTGTTTCCAAGATATTGTGACCTGGGGAAAACTGTTGTCACTGCTTGTCTGATCTGCACTTTCCTTTTACTCAGTAAAGACCCCTTCTTCTATTTAGAACTGTGACCAAGTTCTTTGCTCCCTTGTGTCCAATAACAAATCATGCTCTCCACCATAGAACTGAGACTGGAACTGTGTGCAAGCATTAGCATTGTTATCTTTCTCAGGTACAGCCAGTGTCAGAAAAGGATTCCCATTAATCATTTTTTTTTTGACTAGTCACCCCTTGCCCTTTTTATCATTGAATTCTGAAAGTTACAGATGCTACATTTCCAGAAGGTATTGAAGGTCTCTAAACAGCCTGGTTTTGATGAGATGTATAAGCCATGAGGTGTCGAAGACCTCCCCTGCCTGTCTCATAAATTGTCTTAGCCTTAAAAATTATCTCAACCTATTCTCATATTGGTATTTCTGTTACAAAATAGGATTTAAGGAATTATTTTAAAGTTGTTTAGAAGAGAAAAAGTTGATGCATCTTTTCTGCTATGTTGGCTCTGCTTCTTATTTAGATTTTTTTTGTACCAATATCTTAGCCCTTATTATGAGCCACAAAGAGACTTTCCAGTTTTTTCATGGAAGGATATTCCATTTACATGTTGAATTTTTTTTCATATATCTGATTTTCCTTTAAAGAAGGATTACATTTTTTAACTGAAATTTTCTTTTAAAAAATTCTAATAAAATCCTTCTATTTTAGATAAGAATTGTCAGGAGGTAAATTCAATTCCCAAAGCTTACATATGTTTGAGACAATATGCTGGAAAGCTATGAGTTTATAGAATATCCATTTTTCCCTTTCAATATTTTACTTAATTTTGATGGATATAATATTTTTGGCCATAAGCCAAAATTTTTTGATTGCTGATAAATAATATTTCAGGACAGGTGGTCTTTTATTATATCCCCTGATAAATTCTGTACAATTCTAATTGCAATTGCACTGTATTTGAGTTATTGGTTTCTTGTAAAATTTTCTCTTTGATCAGGGGACTGAAATTTAGTAACAATGTTCTTCTGTATTTTCCTTGTAGCATTTCTTTTAACTGGTGATTTAAAGGTTTTTTAAATTTTATTTTTTGTTGTTGTTGTTGTTGTTGTTGTTGTTTTTTCCCATTTCAGCTTTTCACTATTATTTTATCAGTTCCTGATTGTTTATTTCTTATATTATTGTGTTTAAGTTTCTTTTCTTTTCTTTTTCTTTTTCTTTCTTTCTTTTTTCTTTCTTTTTTTTCTTTTTTTTTTTTTTTTTACTGATTTAAGGTAAACTAGTCAGTCAAATCTTTTCTCTTTTTAATCTTTTCTCTAGGACTGTTGTTTTTCTTATGTTTCATAGTCTCTTCTATGTTTTCTAATTCTTTCTATTTTATCTTGTTATTTCTTGGTATCATAGTTTCATTTACTTCCCCTTATTTACTTCCCCTTGCCTAATTTTAATTTTTAAAAATAATTTTCTTCTTTAAGATTCTGGATCTGGTTTTTATAGTTGGATGACTTTCTTTTAATAACCTTGTTTTATTTTGATAGTTATTATTTATTTATTTGTCTTGAGATTTTCCTCAATCTGTCTCATTTGATTTGTAGTCTTTTTTGAGTGTTTTTGTTTGTTTGTTTGTTTGTTTTAAATAAATGTTTTCTGGGTGGATAGCTATCCAGCAGAACTTTTTGGGGTAGGTGGGGGAGGAGAGGGATTTTTTTTGTTTTTGTTTTTGTTTTTGGTTTTTGTTTTTGTTTTTCACTTCAATATCCTCTTCTGAAAATCAATCCCCATCTTTACTACTCCTAAATTAATTCTTGATGGTTGTTTTCTTTCTGTACTGTCTGACCATTTTTAAGGAGAACTTATTAGGGTAACTACCACTAATTTGGGTAAGTACAACTAAACTAATGCTATGTCTGGTTTCATTTCAGTTCTTCCTTCTACCCTGGAGCCTAGCCACCTAGCCTGTAAGTATAAACTGTTAGCAGCTTCTCTACCCCAATGCTTCTTCACTCACCAGGTATTCTGGTTGCTACTTAGGGATACCTCTTGGAAGTACAGCTGGGCCTGGTATTCCTTAGCAGACTCAGACTTTTGATTCCACGTAATGTAGAAGAGCTGATAGTTGCTGCAGCTTGGATTGAATCTACCTCTAAAACCCAGCTATCCCCATCCTCCACATTTTCTTTAGGTGTTAAATTCAACATGGGTTAAATCTCAGCCCTGGGTTCATTTTTCAAGTGTTCTTAGATTCTCTCAGGATGACCTCTTTTCTTTTCTTTTTATTAAATATGTGTGTGTGTGTGTGTGTGTGTGTGTGTGTGTGTGTGTGTAAAACACACACACATTTATATATTTATTTATTTTTTTATTCAACATTTTTCCCAGCTACATTCAAAATATTTTTATATTAATTTTAAGATTTTTAGTTCTAGGTTATCTCCCTAATCCCCACCTACAATTAAGAAACCACATATGAGGTTATATAAAACAATTCCATAAAAGTCAAGTTGTGAAACAAAATTTAGATCTTTCACCCTCAAGAAAAATTAAGGAAAAAATAGAGAGATAGAAAAGAAATAGAGAATACTTCAATCTGTATTTAGACACAATTAGTTCCTTCTCTGGGTAAGAATGGGATTTTTCATCATAAATCCTTCAGAATACTTATAGATGAATGTACTAATCACTTACAGATGATCATCCCAGAATATTGCTATTATTTTGTATACAATATATTTCACTTTGTTAATGGAAAATTTTCTAGATTTTTATTGTTCTTTTTTTCCTTGAGAGCATCCTACTCATCATTTCTCAGAGAACAATTATATTATATCAGAAAAACTTTCTTCATTTTTTTAACAATTAACTATTGCTGAATGTATATCCCCCATTTATTTTCTCTCTTCTTTCACCCTGTGCCTCTTCAAAAGTGTTTTCCTATTGACCACTCCCTCCCTCAATAGACCCTCCTCTTTTATCACCCTACCTCCTTCTCATATCCTTTTCCCCTCCTATTTTCCTGAACAGTAAGATAGATTTCTGAAATACTATTGAGTATATATTTATTTCCTATTTAAGCCATTTCTGATGAAAGTAAGGTTCACTCAATCACCCTATCCTCCTTTTCCTCCCCTCCACTGTAAAAGTTTTTTTTTCTTGCCTCATTTTTATGGCAGATAATTTGCAACATTCCACTTTTTCCTTTCCCCATTTCCTAGTATATTACTCTGTCACTCCTTATTTTCATTATTTTTTAGGAAAAAAAATATTCCCTTCATATTCAACTCAGACACATGCCTCTGTCTCTGTATGTATCTCTGTCTCAGGCTCTCTCTGTCTCTCTCTCCATATTTTATATATATATATATATATATATATATATATATATATATATATTACTTCTAATTGGCATAAAAATAAAAACATTTTAATGAGTTACAAGTATCATCTTCCCAATGTAAACCAATAAAACTTATTAAGTCCCTTATGGTATCATTTTCCTGATTACCTCCTTATGCTTCTCCAGAGTTCTGTATTTGACAATCAAATTTTCCATTCAGCTCGTCTTTTGATTACAAATGCTTGAAAGTCCTGTTTCATTGAATGACCATATTTTCCTCTAAAGGACTCTACATACTTTTGCTAACTAGGTGATTTCTGGTAGCAATCCTAGCTCTATTGCTCTCCAGAATATTGTGGAGTTTGGGAAGGGGACACCAAAATTTGGGGTCATAGACCATTGTAATGAGATGTCTCAAACGGTTTGCAGGCTTGAACCCATTCCAAGTCAAGAAGCAAAGCTTTATTGTAATTGTAATGCCATTACAAGTGGGCTAAATTCCAAAAGAAACCATCAAAGTCCTAAGACAAAGGAGACCCTTTTATCCAGCTTTCTATTACTGACATATTAATGCTATGGCCAAGAGGATGGTTTCTGAGATTTGGTTATTATTGGCCAGATTATCACTGACCAGGTCATCAGTAAGCATTGAATTGAGGAGTGATCTCCTGAATTTGATTGTCACTGACAAGATTACCAGTCAGCAATAAATTAAGGAATGTTCTGTTCAGAATCATACAAATTTTTGTTATTAAACTGGGATCTGGAAAGTCCCTGAGGCAGACTCCAAAAGCAGAAGATTTAGAATTATTGACATTGTTAGAACAGAAGCTCCCCTAAATCAAGGAACCACAAGATCATATTACATGACTTTCCCCCAAAAGTAGTCATCCCCCAAATTCATTTGGGACAAAGGGAAAGAATTCTCATCTTCTAGCACTGTTTCATGCCTATAGAGGGCCTAGAGAGGTCCCTAGTCAGTGGAGTTCAGAATAAGAGGGGAAGTGGGCGATGCAAATATGGTGGCAGCAACATTCAGGGAATGTTGGGTGTCAGAATCAGTTAGGCAATGGTATTCAAGGTGAACAAATAATTGGAAGTTCAAAGCTTGGAGCCTGGAAAAAACAAATCTCAAAAGTAGGTTAAAAATGTAGGGGTCAAACATGAGCAAACACACACACACACACACACACACACACACACACACACACACAAAATAAATAAATAAGTTGAATCAGTATAGGGATTAGTAGAGACAATAACCAGGTACCCCATCCAGAAGAAGTGTGGGAGTGAGATGAGCCTTTCATGAATGTTTCTCATCCAAATAGCTTTTCGGAGGGTAAATACCAAAAAATATTTCCCGCAAAACCCTCACTTTTGTCTCCTTGAAGAGGTGGGAGCAGTGTCTACAGCATATTCCAAGCCTTCCAAGAAGACTGCTTTTCTATCCCAGTCTTCACCTAGATACATTTGCCCTGAAGCATAATTTTATTTTATCTATGGGGAAAATGTGGAGAGCTTGGATTTTTCTGACATGCCCTCTCATCTTTGCAGAATTCTCCCTCCAGCACTAAATATTTTTTCTACATAACATGAGAAAAGGATTCTTGTTTTCATCAATATTAATTAACAATACTCTATAAAGGTTAGTTTCTCCAATAAAAAGAGACCAAAGTCAAATGAAAAAATTCTCTTTCTCAAAGTATATATTCTAATAGGAGCACCTATGTGCTTTTAAAGTTGAAAAGAAGGCAGTCTTAGATGGAAGTGGGGAATAAGAGGCAGAAAATATCTCTAGGACCAGGTGGAATAAAATGGAACCTGAAGAAAATCAAGGAGATTCAAAAGCAGGGGAGAGGAAGGAGGAACACTCCAAGTGTGAAGAATAATTAATGCAAAAGCATTGAAATGTTGTGTGAGAAGAATTGCAAGTATGTCCGTGTATAAAAAAAGTATGTGCTTGTAAGACCATGAAGATGAGAATGATTCAAGTTGTAAAGGGAAGTAAAAGTATCACAGAAGAGGTTTTATTTGATCCTGCTGTAGTTAATAGATAGCCACAAGATTTTATCAAGGAAAAGGGAAGATATGATCAGACTATTATGTAGGGTAACCATTTTGATTATACAAGGAAGGATGAATTGTAGATAGAGATAAAACAAGGAAATCAATTTAGAAGGCTATTACAATATTTAAGGTAATCAGTGAGAAAAGCACATATTGAGTAGAGAATGAGGGTTGAGTAGAGAAAGTGTTTTGAAAAGGGGGAGTGAAAATGAGTAGTTAATGATTACTTTCATATGCAAAAAATTGACAAAAAAGGATGGGAATGTCCTCAATCATATAAGAAAAATTTATAAAGATAATGTTATGTGGGATAGGGGTGAGGTTTGCTCTGTGTAGTTTTTTAGTGTGAGATATCTACAGGATATCCAATTTAAAGAAGTGGAGGCTGACAAGGTGGGATTAGAAATTAATATTTATTTACCTGGAATTCTACAGCTCAGACATAATCATATAGCCTATAAGAGCTGAACATGAATGACTGTTGATAAACACAACATGTACATTACTGCTTCATGTTTTAATCTTATGAGATGAATAAAAAAACTTGAGAGACAGAATTTCTAGGTAATCATCAATGTTTTAATTATGATAGCAAATAGTAACTGATGATCATTGATCTCTCTCAGTAACTAATGTCAAACAATATCATCAAATATTTTAATACCTTAGAAAAAGTAGGTGCTCCTGTTAACATCCTGCAAAATAATCTATCTCCACCCAGACAATTTATAGGAAAGACTGATGCCTATGGGGTATGGGCTGGGTTGAATTTCAAGGTTGTGATTCTATTGCTTTTAGGGGTAGAATTTACCTAGATTAGATTCTATGTATATAAACTCTTATAGTTTGATGGGGACCTGCATTTTTAAAAAGAATGTTCCTGGAGGATTAGGCAAATCTTATTATCAGCTCTGCTTTTCAGAGACTGACAGACCTATAAGTATTTGTCTGTGAATGAGGAAATAGTAAAACAAGCAAACCTCAATGCTAAATTAGTAATTAGTTAATAATTTTAAAAATTCCCTCACTAAAATGATATTTTTAAATTAATGGCACTGATACCCCTTTCATGCACTATTTATAGCATTTGAAAATAATACATAGTGTAAACTATATCTTATTTAAGTTTCCTTGATGATCTGAGGTCAATTTAACTACTTGATCTGCAAACACCTCTAGACAGTACACTAGGAGGAGATACAAGTTAGCAATTAGGTTAGGACATTTTTTTTTAAATGGTTCCATAATATTTTGGATGAATGCAATCTACCTGTATCCTTTATCCTCTTACTTGGGCTAAGAGTAAAGCCATGTTTTTGGAGACCCAGAAGTAAATTAGACATAGATAACACATTATCAATAAAAGAGTAAAATATATTTTTTTTAAAGTTAGTACTTGGCAGTGTGTAGACCTGACTATGGGACTGAGGCCTATAAATACACACACACACACACACACACACACACACACACACACACACAGATTCCAACTGACAACTCAAAATCATTCTCAAACCAAAAAGGAATTCATTTCCCACCTACCCCCCAAGTAAAGGATGGAGTCATATCCCAATGGAACTTTCTTCATTGCTTCTATTCCTTGTTTAAGGATTTAGGAGGAACATGATAATTTTAGAGTAATGTAAAAAATTTGGTGGAACACACAGATAACTCATTAAATAACACACATAACATAATGTAAAAATAGTAATAATTAATGCTAACACCCAATAAGTTTTTTTTGGTTGTGTTTTGCCAATTCTATTAAATGTTTGTTTTACTTATGGATCCTCAAGAAAACAGAGGATGTCACAGGGCATTTCAGAAATAGAATGCAAATGATGAGCTAGTTAACTGGGCAAACCATAGCCACATTTAAACCAACCAAAGGAAAATAAGCTACCCACACAGGCGAAATGAGAACTACTTTTCTGAGATTTTTATCATGAATTACAGAACCTGACAAATAATATAGAGCACCTTCTATTATCAGATAAAGTATATCAAACTAGGAGCAATTAAGTAGTACAGGACATAGAGTTCTGCACATGGAATCAGGAAGACTCATCTTCATGAGTTCAAATCTGGCCTTAGATACTTACCAGCTGAATGACTCTAGGCAAGTCTTTACCCTTGTTTATCTCAGTCTCCTTATCTCTAAAAAGAGCTGCTGAGAGAAATGGCAAAATATTCATTCTAGTATCTTTGACAAGACATATCACATAGAATCAGGAAGAATTAGACATAATAACAAAAGGAAAATAACCTAAATACTTTATTGGCATTACCTACTCTGGTCTTGGCTATGGAAAACATCTAGGCCTTAATCTTAGTTTTCCCTCTTCATTAGAAAGTATTATTTTTCTTGTATTCTTAAACAAGAATATTTCCAGTCAGATGAATAATACTACTGTTCAGATATCTATATTTATCTATCTATAAATACAGATAAAATTATATCTATTTATCAAATAGATTATATATACATACATATATTTATACATATGTGTAAACATACATATATATTCTTTTTATGACTAACCTTTTTGAAAGAATGAATGATATTGTCGGAAAATCATTAGATATAAACACAAGATGCAGGTATCTAATTCAAACAACCACAATAATAAGCAATAATTATTTATATGATACTTTAAAAATGTTTCTTAAACTGAAGGACACAACAATTTATGGGGGTCACATAATTGGATGCAAAGATCATGAAATTATGATTTATTATCAATAAATATTTGATTTGATACCTATTCCATATACTTATATATTCAGGGCTGCATAAAAATTTATTGGGATAAGAGAGATCATGAATGGAAAAAAGATTTTAAAAGCCCTGATTTAAGGTATGTAAAGAGTTGTAAAATATTTTCTTGTTTTATCACTATAAGAATTGTAGGAGAAGATGTTATAATTATCCCTTTTCTTCCAGATAAGTCATCAGAAGTAGAGATATCAAGTGAGTAGGTCCAGGGTCACAAATTAGTAATAATTTGAAGTCAGATTTGAACTTTTTCCTGACTCCAAATTCAGCTCTATTCAATGTGCCACATAGCTGTTTCCATATCTGGTACTCATTTTCAGTTACTAAATCTTTATGAGCCTCAGGTTCCTCATCCTCCAAATAGACTATAATAGCTACATTAAATAACTTGTGAGGATTGTTGTAATAAGAAATCTTGATAAACCTTAAATTGGTATATAAATGTGAGCTATTAATAATATTCATTCCTAGATGATTTTTAATTGAGGTATTTCTAGTCAAAATCTCATTAATATTAGCTTTCAAAAGAAAGGTAACATCTTAGAATTTCATGGCATATTTAATTGGCATACATTTAATTAAGAAAATTTCTAAAGTGCCTTTTAAAAAAGGAACAAAAGTGATCATTCTTAACATTTGTTTCCAATTCAAGATACCAATATAAAAAATACAATTTTTTCACTTATTTCTCTGTATGCAATTTTAGCCATAATCTGAATGGAACTCAAAGAAACGCTTTGAGTAGTGTTTAAAAAATGAATCATTTTGCTTCAGCAAAAGCTCTCATCTAAGAATTCATAATACATTTGAATAATGGAAGTGTGGAGGAAAGTAGTCTAAGTCTCTAAGAATTTATTGAATTTGGGTATAACATTAATTTCTGACAGGCTAACCCAATTACTCAACTAATCAAACAAAAACATTTATTAAATGAACCTAACAAGTGTAGGGTCTAAATGAAATAAGTTTTTGAGGTATTTATCTAAACAGAATTATGTTTTTTGGGGAGTGTGATGGGATGGGAGGATTGATAATAGTCACAATTGGCAAGAAATCAACAATGCTGCAAATTCTAAGAACATGTTCACATTTTCATAGGAATTGTTATGGAACAATATCATATAAACTCAAACTCATTCAAACTCATAAGCTGTAAAAAGAAAGCTGTCTCTAAAGAACACATTGATATATCATAATCACAAGAAAATATCAATACACTTTACTTGCCAAGCACTGGGTTAAACATTGGGAATATAAATAAATGCAAAAGACAGTTCCTACTCTTATAGAGATCACAACTGATTAAGGATTACAACACAGAAACAAACCTGTCCCCAAAAGATATAGACCATTGATTGAATATAATCAGTAGAAGTTAGACACTAGCATTAAGAAAATCAAGATATTATTCTTGTAAAATGTTGTATTTTATTGTCTTTGAATAAAGTCATGAGAGATGCTATATAGGGACAAGAGAGAATTCTAAGTACAGAGAATATCTAGTGAAAATGCAATAGGGTGAAGAGATGCCTTTTATGAGAAATGGAACAAGACATAGCCAATGTCACAGCCTTAAAACATATTTCCTAAAGATCCTTTGGTCATAGCTTTAACACTGAGTAGAAGTGCAGCTTCAGACAGATGATTGAACCTCTGAGCCTTAGCTTTTGGCCTATAGTTTCCTTATCTTTCTTCTCAAGTTAACATTTTATTTTTCTATAATAGCTTAAAGTAATCAGAAGATCTTTTTTTTTTTTTTTTTTTTTTTTTTTTTTTTTTTAAGCAAGAAGCACCATGCTATTTCAGAAAGCAAAAAAATGATTAGCAATCAAATGACCCCACCCTCACTATCAGCTGTATTACTTACTAGATGGCAAATGGCTGTGACAATTCAGAATGAATTTTGAATTCCTTAATTTTAAAAAATATTCTGTATTATTTAAAATAATGTCTGCACTGCATTGTATTATTATTTCCTGTTTCCTGATCATATTAAATATTTATGCCATTTTCTTTCCATTGTTGTTGGAAATAAATTGCTTTGAAAATGTAAAATTCTATATAAATGTAAATCACTGTTGTTGATGATACATTATGATATAGAAAATAGAGTTGGTCTGTAAGGAAGTTCTATATTCTAGTAAACTTATACCATCTGGTAAACATATAGTTTCTATGAGATGCTGGGCAAGTCATTTAACATAACTACCCCCAAATAACTAACTCATACTATACTTCTTTGGAATAGAGAAGTTCCTCATGTGAAATTTCATATTCCAGTGTTGTAATAGGTCTACTCTACATCTCTAATCAATTATCAGTAAAATAAAGGATTCTGTTACTACTATACATCCTAAGATTTAAAGTCTTTAAGTTATTGTAAAAGAATAAGGAAATAAAGGATGATATTTTTGACATCTGAAAAAAAAAAAAAAAAACAAAACAAAACAAAGTTCATAGAGTTAATGAAATCATGAAAGAAAAGATTTATCCCAGGAAAAACATATCCATTTCCTAGGAGAAATTAAATTATCGAGTACCTATAATAATCATGGAGTCAAATATCAATGCATCCTACTCATTAGGAAAATCTACTTAAAATTAATTAAATTAAATGAGAATGTTGAATGGAGAATAAAGAACAAGAGAAGGGTAAGCTGTTAGTTCACTCAATTATCATATTTCAGTGAAACAATTTTCACATTTTTAAGAAAATAGCTTCATAGATGGCACACTTTGTAATTGCATATGTTGTCTCAATCAAAACTACAGTAATTTTCCATTCAGGTTTTATCCAATTATCTCTTTTAGTTCTTCCCTCCCTCTCTTACTTTCTTCAAAATATTTTGAGTACATGTTACATAGAGAGTAAAATAGTGGGGTGTTGGAGAAATGATGAGATCTTAAAAAGATCTTTTTAAAAATTTTAATATTAATTTTTAATATTTTAAAATAAATTCTATTCATAGCTACTTTTATTTCCTGGTTTATATTTACAAAGAATTTTATTACATATACATTATTTAGTCCCAGTAGCAAACATTTGAATCACTTTATGTAAGAATTACTATTCATAATTTGCAACATGTGTAAGTGAGCACATTTAAGACCTGATCAAGTTTATTTTCATTATATTTAATTGTCATCACATACGTGATTATCACACATAAGCATTATTATCTCTGTTTTTCAGACAAGGAATTTGAGAATCCAGCATTGATAGTATTTGCCCAAGGTGATACTTTTAGAAGAAGCAAGAATCAATTTCAGGTCATCTTGATCTCATTATAGTAAACTTTCTGCTAAACAATACTGTTAAATGTACCCTTCTAATAATATGTTTATATTTATACATTCCTATGTGAGCAAATGAATATATTTTATAGATTTATGTATTTGTTTTTTGTAATGTGCTGTTGTCTCCAGAAACTGCAGATTGCTCTCTGGGAGGAGATCTGCTGTGTCAACTGCCGCCAACTCTGACCTCGTGTAGAGACTCTTTCTCTCCCTCCAGAGAGCCGCCTCAAGTCTGGCCCAGACAAGACTCTCCATCTCTCAAGTACTGCCCTCTTTTATCCTCCCAGAGAATGGGAGTGGGATAACACAAGGGCTTCTGGGAAAAATTACTTCAACCAATGAACTTGTTCCTCCTAAGCATGTAAGCTCCTCCCCAGGAGTTCACAGAAGTAAAACTCCCAGTAAAGGCTGGAACTAGAGAATTATTAAGTACTCACTTAGCACTTAGTAAGAACCTAATATCTCATTATCTCATTAGCACTTAGTAAGAACCTAACATCTCCCTCTTTCTTTTGATTTAGAACATAGGGTGGTCATGACCTTGAAACATAAACCCATCAATATGGGAGGCATTACACATAATTACATAGATTATATAAACACATAGTGACATAGTGTAACATAGTAACATAGTACATACTAGAAGTATGTAACAGATAACATGAATAAATAATCATAAATTGAGAATTTATAAATGTTCACAAGTCCATTGTCCATTAGTTTCATCTTGTGTTAGGAAATGCAATGATTCCTACTGGTATTAAAGTTCTTTAACAGTCTCCTTATCACCCATGCTCTTTCAGTGTTAGCTGTTTCTTAGATCTTCTCCTTTGTTTTGAGATTTTTCTTTTTTCCTGTCTCTCTCTGATGGACAAGGCGAATACGACTCGTTGGCACCCATCTGATTCCTTCTCCATCAGGAGAAATATAAGCAAACCCTCTCCCCCAGGCAGTTAACTTATCTGGTCCCTTCCATTAACCACTTTCTGGGTCTCTCCACATCACCTGATGAGAAAAGTTTACTTGTTCCCATCCCACAAATGAATAATCTCATACACTCATTGATTCGCACGTCCCCTTGGTTCTTAAATGAAGAAAAACTACGTATAGATAAATGGAAGCTAGTGGGACTTGAAATGAAAGAATTTTACTCAAAAAATGGGAATTGTCAAATTTTCCCAGAGGTATTTTACCTATACAACTTGATTCTATTAGACTTAAGCTATCAAGAAGAGTTTAGAAGAAGGAAGAGTTCTAAAAAGGCTCAGAGAAGGAAGCGTGAGGAACAAAAGATAGAAGATAGGCAAACTCAGGACATTGCCAGAGGGCAAGGGGATTTGAATGAGGAATCTGAGGGTGTAGACTCTGATTGTCCTGAAGAAATTTCAACCCCACCTAGAGAGCAGATTATTGATCAGCCCACATCCACTCCACCTTCAGGGACAGAGGGAGGAGGAGTAGTGGGAGGGGCGGTGACCTCATCAGCGCCCCCCCCTCCTCCCACACAGAGCCCCCCCTCCCAACAACTGCCCACTCCTGTAACTAGATTAGAAAGAGGGCTTATTGAAGCAATTGAAAATGGAAAAGAAGTAGATAATGATTTCAAACTTCAAATTTTTCCCGTGATTCAACAGCGTAATTCTGCAGGTCAAGAGAGTAGAAGATATGCTCCTTTTAATATGGATGTCCTTAAAAACCTGAAAAAATCTTGCACTGTCTTTGGGGCTACATCAGATTATGTTAAAATGTTAATACACAATTTGGCTTATGAAACCTTAACCCCTAGTGACTGGAAAGTCATTGCAAAAGTGTGCTTAGAACCTGGACAAAATTTGTTGTGGCTTTCTGAATTTACTGAGCTCTGTAGAATTCAAGCCCAACAAAATAGTCAAAATGCAGCTAATACTTCCATCACCTATGACCTACTAATGGGTATAGGTTCTTATGCAGACGCTTTGGTACAGATTAATTACTCCATAACAGCATTTGAGCAAATTTCTGCTGCTGCTATCAAAGCATGGGCTTCTCTCCCCAGTAAAAACTACAAGGGTGAGACCTACACAAAAATTGTACAGGGACCAAATGAACCTTTTGCTGATTTTGTGGCACGTTTGCAGACAGCTGTCATACAGGCAAATGGTGAAAATGAAGTAACAGACACTTTGGTGAGGCAACTTGCTAGAGACAATGCCAATGAGGTTTGTAGAAGGATTATACTAGGACTACGTAAGGATGCTCCTTTAGAGGAGATCATAAGACGCTGTGCCGCAATGGGCACAAATACCTTTTATAGCCAGGCTATGGTGCAGACTTCCCAAGATCCCAACATGGGGAGACAGGATCCCTTTTGGCAAGGGGTTTCCCGAGAGACTCGTCAATGCTTTCAATGCGGTAAAGTAGGCCATTTGAAAGCTCAATGTTGGCACAGAGACAGAGTGAGAAGACAGGCTGGGAGAACAAGACCCAAAACCCCATGTCCAAAATGCAACAGAGGACTCCATTGGGCCTCAGAGTGTAGACTGATTCAGGGAAACGGGATGAGGGGCCCAGCTCCAGGGCCCCAAGCAAAAAACACTTGGGGCATGATGGCAGCCGATGCCACACCCAGAGAGTGCCTCCAAGTCCAATACCCAGACATGATCAATCAGCCAGGAAGCCATCTGAGGGGAGAAAGGGATTACACAATCAGTCAGCCAGGAAGCAACATGATGGGAGAAAGGGACTACAATTAGGGAGGATAGAGTTGTATGCAGCTGGGACAATTGAGATACCCCCTGGAGAGGTGAAATCTGTTCCTCTCCAACCTATGGATCCCTTGCCTCCAGGCACAGTAGGCTTGACCATTTCACCTCCTGAGAGTACTTACAAGACAGTGTTCATTCATACACTGATGTGGGAAACTGGGGAATGTGTAGATAATATCCCAGTCACTAACACAGGGAGACAATGTGTGACTTATCAACCAGGGGAAGTAGTAGCATCGGGTTTATTGATACAGACTCCTAATAAGCAACCTGGTGACAGTCACCCATGTTTGGACTCCAAGCAGAAAAACCCAGGAATATACTGGACAGCAGCTGTGACAGCTGACCGACCTATGCTCACCATCTATATAAATGGCATAGCATTAGAAGGACTGGTGGACACAGGTGCAGATCGCACAGTCATTAGAGGTGCCAACTGGCCCAGTCACTGGCCAAAGACTAAGGCAGACACCTACATGTCTGGGGTAGGAGGATCAATAGCAGCTGAAGTTAGTGCTACCCCTTTAAGATGGGTATTTCAAGGTGAAACAGGAGTTTTTACTCCTTTTATAGTTGAAAAAATCCCCATCAATCTGTGGGGAAGAGACATTTTACAACAATTAGGGTTAAAAATGAGTACTTCGGTTTTTTAGGCAGGGCTGCTGTTGAAGGCCTGCCAACACTTTCACCTGTTCCTATCCAGTGGAAAACTGATACACCAGTGTGGATAGAACAGTGGCCCTTAGATAACAATAAAATTCAGGCCTTACTAGATATAGTACAGGAACAACTTGATCAAGGACACTTACAACCTTCTCTAAGTCCTTGGAATTCCCCAGTATTTGTTGTAAAAAAGAAATCTGGAAAATGGAGGATGTTGACTGATTTAAGAAAGGTAAATGAACAGATGGAAACTATGGGAACTCTTCAACCTGGACTTCCATCTCCTACTCAGTTGCCTAGAGAATGGCCTCTGTGGGTTATAGACATTAAGGATTGTTTCTATTCTATCCCTCTAGATAAGGAGGATATGAAAAGATTTGCCTTTTCAGTGCCCAGCGTTAACTTAGCTGAGCCTTATAAAAGATATGAATGGACAGTTTTGCCACAGGGAATGAAAAACAGCCCTACTATGTGTCAAATGTATGTTGCTGCTGCTCTTACTCCAGTAAGAAAAGCATTTCCAAAAGTAATGTTATTACATTACATGGATGATATATTGGGATGTGCACCTGAGGAACAAATGTTAGAAGCATGTCTACAAAAAACCATAGAAACACTAAGGAATTATAAATTGCACATAGCTCCAGAAAAGATTCAAAGACATGCTCCTTTTCAATATTTAGGATATGAAGTATATCCTAAGGTGCTTACAGTACAAAAACTCTCCTTAAGAACAGAGAAGCTAAACACCTTAAATGACTTCCAGAAATTGATAGGAGATATCCAATGGATGCGTCCCGTGCTAGGCTTGACTACCTGTCAATTGCAACCATTATATGACATTTTAAGGGGAGACAGTGCTTTAAATTCACCACGCCAGCTTACAAAAGAAGCTCAAGAGGCTTTGAGACAAGTTGAACTGGCTTTATCCAATGTGGTTGAAAGAGTCACTCAAAAACCCTTGGAAATATCAGTTTTTGCTACACAAGAGGCCCCCACAGCAGTCCTTCATCAAGGAGACAGTGTGATAGAGTGGGTGAACCTCCCAGCACAACCAGAACAAAGCCTTATTCCTTACCCAGTGCTTGTGGCTAGAATTTTATTAAAGGCCATTAAACGAGCAGTACAATTATCTGGGACAAGACCTGATAAGATATATACCTTTTATACTAATGCACAAGTTAATGTGTGCTGCGAAACCATCCCAGAGTGGCAAATTTTATTAGCCATGGCTCCAAATTTTGCACACGGGTCTCCATTAAAGATAACCAGACTGCTACATAATTGGCAATGGATTCTTGAAGAAAAGGTTTCTAAAGTTCCTCTTAAAGGACCAACTATCTTTACAGATGCATCCAAACATAATATTTGCGCTGTGTATTCTCGTGACTTAACTATAAAGAGAGTAATCAGAACTCCTTTTCAGTCCACTCAGCAAAATGAATTGTATGCAATCATTCTAGCTCTTGCCTATTATCCGGGAGACATAAATATAATATCTGATTCAGCCTATTCAGTAGGTGTGGTACAAAGAATTGCCACAGCCCAAATAAAATTTGTAGCCTCCAATATATATCAGCTCTTTAAAGAGCTTCAAGAGCAAGTGAGAAAGCATCCAGGTAAGATTTATATTTTGCATGTCCATTCCCATAGTGGACTTCCAGGTCCTATTTTTGATGGTAATTCAAAGGCAGATAGCCTTCTAACTATGCTGGCCAGTACTCCTTTATTTCAAGAAGCACAAGAGTCTCATTCTAAATATCATCAGGCTGCCCGAGCTTTACGTTTGCAGTTTGGAATAACAAGAGAAGAAGCTAGGAGCATAGTAAAAGCCTGTACAGCTTGCCTTCCTTTCCATGCTCCTACACTCCCTCCAGGGAAGAACCCTCGTGGTTTGAGACCTAATGAAATTTGGCAAATGGATGTGACCCATTATAAATCTTTTGGTCGTCTATCTTTTATCCATGTCGTGGTAGACACCTTTTCAGGATTCACATTTGCAATACCAGCAGCAAAAGAGACAGCCCGAGTGGTCACTGAATTCCTTATACAAGCATTTGCAATTATGGGCGTGCCACAAGCAATAAAAACAGACAATGGACCTGCATATACATCTAAACATTTTACACACTTTTGTGCACAGTATAAGATTTTACACACCACGGGCATACCCTTTAATCCTCAAGGGCAGGCAATAGTAGAGAGAAGAAACAGAGATATTAAGACACTCCTCCAAAAACAAAAGAAAGGGGGAGCCACGGGTAACCCTAGAGAACTTCTAAATTTAGTTCTCTATACCATTAATTTTTTAATTTTTGACAAAGATGCACTGGCTCCAGCAGACAGGTTTTATAACTCACCGGAAGGGCAGTGTCCAGTGCGAGCAGCTCCACTGTCTTTAGATAATCGCCAAGTGATGTGGAGAGACCCAGAAAGTGGTGAATGGAAGGGACCAGATAGGTTAACTGCTTGGGGGAGAGGGTTTGCTTGTATCTCTACAGATGGAGAAGGAATCAGATGGGTGCCAACGAGCCGTATTCGCCTTGTCCATCGGAGAGAGACAGAGCAGACCCTTGAAACGAAGGAGAAGGCCCAAGAAACATCGGGTGGTTCCGTTGCTGACTGTGCCCACCACTGAAAGAACCTGGAAGTTATGGCGTTTGACCCATGGACATCAAAAACTGTTGGACTTGAAAATCCTCAGAAATCATTGGATTCTCTGAGACATCATAAGACTATTGTAGGACTTGAAAGTCTCAGGAATCATTGGATTCTCTGAGACATCATAAGACTATTGTAGGACTTGAAAGTCTCAGGAATCATTGGATTCTCTGAGACATCATAAGACTATTGTAGGACTGAAAGTCCTCAGGAATCATTGGATTCTCTGAGGCATCATAAGACTATTGTAGGACTGAAAGTCCTCAGGAATCATTGGATTCTCTGAGGCATCATAAGACTGTTGCTGGACTTCAAAAACTTGTGGGGATCATTGAATTCCCTAACATATAAAAAGACTGATGTGGGATTTCAAAAACTTGTGGGGATCATTGGATTCCCTAACAGTGAAGCAATGGACAATAGATTGGTTTTGGACTATTTCTTGGTTGCTGAAGAAGGGGTATGTGTGTCTGGTGTCTACATACCCTCCTTCTAGGACTTCTGGAAATCTCTTACAATACCATGTTGATTTATATTGTTTGTTATGTCACTATTTGCATGTACAATTCCTGTTTGTTACACCACATCGAGTCTGCACTGATTGTGGGGAGAGTCACCACTAATAGCCTCTGCGTTATTGCTATGTGCTTGTGTAATAACTCCCATGCTGATGGGTTTGTGCATACTTGTCTCTAATAAGGCCCTTCAATCCAGAAACCCGCTAGCAAATCCCCACTTCTCTTTGGTGCTTCTCATCTCCCTTCCTGAGATGTCAGGGAGGGCGTGATTATCTCCTTTTTAGTGCTTTCATCTCCCCTCCTGAGAAGTCAGGGGGGGCGTGATCACGTCCTTTTTGGGGTTCTCATCTCCCTGAAAGGTCAGGGATGGCGCGACCTCCTGTGGTCTAAAACAAAAGAAAGCGGGAGATGTAAAGGGCTAGAACTGAGCAATGCACTTGGATGATGAAGCACGTGAGACTAATTGCCAATTGGACGGTTCCCTATTAACTTGTTTAAGGTTGACCCTCCCCAGCTGTTCTGTGCTGACTTGATTGGTGAGACAAAGAGAGGGAAGTGACTTGTGTGGGAGGAGCAAGAGAAACTTGGGTGGTGGAACTCACGCTCACTTGCACTCGTGACCGGGCGTTGGAGGCGAAGGTAAAGATCTAGAATAAAGATGTTTAGTGATCCTGACTCTTGCTGATTTCTGGAAAGATAGAGTTCCAGCAAGTGACCACTCGGGCTGTCTCTTTTGTTGTTGGCACTGAAAAAGTGAATCCTGAAAATGTATCGACTATCATGTGGATGAAAGACAGACCACCAAAAGATTTATAATGGGTCACATCCATTTGCCAGATTTCATTGGGTCTCAAATCATGAGGATTCTTCCCTGGAGGGAGTGTAGGACTGTGGAAAGGAAGACAAGCTGTATAGCTTCCTCTCTTGTTATTCTAAATTGTAAACATAAAGCTCAGGCAGCTTGATGATATTTAAAATGAGATTCTTGTGCTTCCTGAAATAAAGGAATACTGGCTAACATGGTTAGAAGGCTATCTGCCTTTGAATTTCCATGAAAAATAGGACCTGGAAGTCCACTATGTGAGTGGACATGCAAGATATAAATTTTGCCTGGATGCTTTCTCACTTGCTCTTGAAGTTCCTTAAAGAGCTGATATATATTGGAGGCTACAAATTTTATTTGGGCTGTGGAAATTCTTTGTATTACACCTACTGAATAAGCTGAATCAGTAATTATATTTACATCTCCTATGTAATAAGTAAGAGCTAGCATGATAGCAAATAATTCATTCTGTTGAGTGGACTGAAAAGGAGTCCTGACTACTCTCTTCATGGTTAAATCATGAGAGTATACAGCACAAATATTTTCTTTGCAGGCGTCTATAAAGATTGTTGGTCCTTTAAGAGGAACCTTAGAAACCTTTTCTTCAAAAATCCATCGCCAATCATGTAGTAGCCGGGTTATCTTTAATGGAGATCCATGTGCAAAATTTGGAGCTGTGGCCAATAAAATTTGTCATTCTTGGATGGTCTCACAGCATACATTAATTTGTGTGTTAGTATAGAATGTGTATATTTTTTCAGGATTTATTCCAGATAATTGCATTACTCTCTTAATAGCCTTTAATAAAATTCTAGCAACAAGCACTGGGTAAGGAGTAAGGTTTTGTTCTGGTTGTGCTGGGAGGTTCACCCACTCAATCCTACTGTCTCCTTGATGAAGGACTGCTGTGGGTGCCCCTTTTGTAGCAAAAACTGATATTTCCAAGGGTTTTTGAGTGACTCTTTCAACCACATTGTATAAAGTCAGTTCAACTTCTCTCAAAGCCTCTTGTGCTTCTTTTGTAAGCTGGCATGGTGAATTTAGGTTGCAGTTGATTGGTAGTTAGGCCTAACACTGGACGCATCCATTGGATATCTTCTATTAATTTTTGGAAATCATTTAAGGTATTCAACTTTTATGTTCTTAAAGAAAGCTTTTGTGCTGTGAGTGTCTTAGGATATACTTCATATCCTAAATATTGAAAAGAAGCATGTCTTTGAATTTTTTCTGTAGCCATATGCAGTTTGTAGTACGTTAGTGTCTCCATGGTCTTTTGTAGACATGCTTCTAACAATTGTTCCTCAGGTGCACATCCCAAAATATCATCCATATAAAATAAGAACATTACTTTTGGAAAGGCTTTTCTTACTGGAGCAAGAGCATCAGCAACATACGTTTGGCACATAGTAGGGCTGTCTTTCATTCCCTGTGGCAAAACTATCCATTCATATCTTTTATGAGGCTCAGCCAAATTAACACTAGGCACTGAAAAAGCAAATCTTTTTTATATCCTCCTTATCTAGAGGGATTGAATAGAAACAATCCTTAATGTCTATAACCCAAAGAGACCCTTCTCTTGGTAACTGAGTAGGAGATGGAAGTCTAGGCTGAAGAGTTAACCATAGTTTCCATCTGTTCATTTATTCTTCTTAGATCAATTAATATCCTCCATTTTCCAGATTTCTTTTTCACCACGAATACTGGGGAATTCCAAGGACTTAGAGAAGGCCGCAAGTATCCTTGGTCAAGTTGTTCATTCACTCTGTCTAATAAGGCCTGAATTTTATCACTTCTTAAGGGTCACTGTTCTACCCACACTGATGAATCAGTCTTCCACTGAATAGGAACTGGTGAGAGTGCAGGTAGGCCTTCAACAGCAGCCCTCCCTAAAAAGCTGAAGTGCTTATTTGTAATCTTATCTGTTGTAAATTGTCTCTTCCCCACAGATTGATGGGGATTTTTTCAACCACAAAAGGAGCAAAAACTCCTGTTTCACCTTCAAATATCCATCTCAAAGGCCTGGCACTAACTTCTGCTGCTATTGATCCTCCTACCCCAGACATGTAGTTGTCTGCCTTAATCTTTGGCCAGTGACTGGGCCAATTCGAATCTCTAATAACTGTAAGATCTGCACCCGTATCTACCAATCCTTCAAATGGTATTCCATTTATATAAAAAGTAAGCATAGGTCAGACAGCTGTCACAGCTGTTGTCCAATATATTCCTGGATTTTGTTCATTGGAGTCAGAATCTAGGCGACCATCACCAGGTTGCTTATTAGGGGTATGTAACAATAAGCCTAATGCTACTACTTCTCCTGGGTGATAAATCACATGTTGTCTACCTGTGTTAGTGACTAGGATATTAGCTACACATGCTCCAGTTTCCCACATCAGTGTATGGATAGATACTGTTTTGTAAGCACTCTCAGAAGGTGAAATGGTCAGGTCTACTGTGCCTGGTGGCAAAGGATCCATAGGCTTAACAGGAACCAATTTCACTTCTCCAGGGAGTATCTCAGTAGGCTCTACTGCACACAACTCTATTTTTCCTAATTTCAATCCCTTTCTTCCATCTGATTGCCTTTTGGCTGATTGATCATGTCTTAAAATTCTCTGGATGTAACCTCGGCTGCCATCATGCCCCACTTGGGGGGCTGAAGCTGAGCCCTTCCTCTCATTTCCCTGGGTCAATCTACATTCGGAGGCCCAGTGGAGACCCTTGTGACATTTTGGACTTGGAGTTTTAGGTCTTCTCTCATCCTGTCTTCTCATTCTATCTCCATATCTACACTGAGCTCTTAAATGTCCAATTTTTCCACATTGAAAACATCACCGAGTTTCTCTAGAAGTACCTTGCCAGGAGGGACCCTGTCATCCCATTTTCATAATAGTCCGGGTGTAAAAAGCATTTGTTCCCACTGTAGCACAGCGTCTTATGATCTCCTCTAAAGGAGCATCTTTGTCTAATCCCCATATAATTCTTTTGCAAATCTCATTGGCATTTTCCTTAGCCAGATGTCTGGTCATTATTTCTGTAGCTGCATTTTCTCCAATAATTCTTTTGACAGCAGTTTGCAAACGTCCCACAAAGTCCTCAAAAGGTTCATTGGGACCTTGCTCTATTTTAGTGAAAGTCTCTCCCCGATCTTTCTGTCCAGGGAGGACACCCCAAGCTTTTATTGCAGCCTTAGCAATTTGCTCATATATTGTCATGGTATAATTAATCTGTTCTGAATTCTCTCCATACCAACCTTCACCAGCTAAGTGCTCAAAAGTGAATTGTGTGTTAACTCCCATTTCCAAATTGCATCTGACTTGGATTTTACATAATTCATGAAACTCCACAAGCCATAACAAATTTTGTCCAGGTTCTAGACATGTCCTTGGTATAGATTTCCAATCATTCAGGGTTAGGACTTCATAAGACAAACCATCTAGTGACATTTTAACATAAGCTGATGTAGCCCCATAAAGGATACAACCTTTTTTCAAATCTTTGATTTTATCCAAATCTAAAAGTATATATCTTCTCCTTTTTTGACCTACAGAGTCAATATCTTCAATCACAGGATATGCATGCATAAAATCACTTATATCCTATCCTTCTCTCTTAGCTTTAACCAATGTTTTTTTTTTTTTTTTTTTTTTTTTTTTTTTTTTGTTTTGTTTTGTTTTTTAATCTTGTCATAGGCTTAGGCTGCTTCACAGGCGATTCTGTTTGTGTTTCTGACTCTTCCCCTCCTTATTCTTGCTCCACCCCTGAAGGGTTAATTGAGGGAGGAGATGGGAAATGCTCCTGTTGCTCAGAATTATACTTAACTTCCTTGTTATCTGATTCATGCTTTTCACATAGTTTAGTTGACACCTCCCCATTTTTCTCCTTCTTCTCTTCCTTTAGAATAAAAAATTTTTAAAGCTATTTGGATTAAATTATAGGTATGAAGTGTATCTTTGGAAATTGAGTTTGGTTTGGAATTTTAGTGTTCACCTAATTGCTTTCCTACTAATTCCCATTCATCTAGATCCAATTCTTCTTCCAGAGAAAAACAGGGACATATGACCTGCACAGTTTTTAAAAGTTCATTAATTTTCTCCAAAATTATACTCAATTCTTGGCTTTTCATAACCTTGATAATGCTCTCTAAACATTTTCCTTTTCCAGAAGACGTTTGCCCCATTTCAATATAAGAGATTGCTGGTTTAACCCTTAACAAGTTAAGTTCCTTATTTGTCTATTAGAACACTCACTTAATCTTTAACAAAGTTATTCATGGTTATTTCTGCGTCAGAAAGTCTTTTCCACTGGAATCTGAATTGGAGGTTTTTTCCACTGGAATCAGGATCGTGTCTGTCCCTGTCCGGGCGACAAATTGCAATGGTCCGGTCTAGCTCCTCTGAAGGGCTCAGAATAAGTCATTACAGTATACTAAGTATAAGCTAATCTAGAGTGATTATATCATTATATCATGTTAGATATATGTAAACTAGAGAACCATTATCTATCAGTGCCATTAAATTAATATTTTGTTTCAAGTATACATCTCCAGACTTCTGGCCCTCTACACTTTTTAAAAGTATTTTTCTGTTAAGTAACTTGTTCAAGATCACATAGCTAGAAAGTGTCTAAGGAAGGATTTTAAATTGGGATCTCAAACCAAGACTCGTGCTTTATCCACACTGATACCTAACTGCCATTTTTTTTTCTTCTTTAAAAAGTTTAATCTGGTGAAGAAAAAAAAAAATTGATAAAATCCAACACTCCATTCCTATAAAAGCACTAGAGAGTATAGGAGTAAATGGAATTTTCCTTAAAATGATCAGTAGAATCTATTTTAAACTATCAGCAAGCATCATATGTAATGAGGACAAAATAAGACCATTCCCAAAAAGATCAGGAGTGAATCAATGCTGCCCACTATCACCATTACTATTCAATACTATATTATAAATGTTACCTTTGGCAATAAGAGAAGAAAAAGAAATTAATGGAACTAAAATAGGTCATGAGGAAACCAAATTGTCACTCTTTACAGACAATTTTTAGACGAAGAAATTGAAACTATTTGTAGTCATGTAAAAAGATATCCCAAATCACTATTGATGTTTATACAGTTATCTTATTGCATAAGAAAAATCAATAAAGAAAGAAGAAAAAGAAAAACTGAGAAAGAAAAGAAAGTGCACATGACATTTATTGATGTCATGATGGTATACTTAGAGAATCAACTAAAAAACTGTTAGAAACAATTTACAATTTTAACAAATTTGCAGGATACAAAATAAATCCACATAAATCAATAGCATTTTTATATATTGCCAACAAATTTCAACAGCAAGAAATACAAAAAGAAATTCCAATCAAAATAACTGTTGATAGTATAAAATGTTTGGGAATCTATCTGCCAAGGGAAAATCAGGATGTATAAGAACACAACTACAAACCACATTCCACACAAATAAGGTTAGACCTAATCAGTTGGAATTATAGCAAGTGCTCATGGGTAGGCCAAGTGAATATAATAAAAATGACTACCTAAATTAATGCTACCTAAATTAATCTATTTTTAGTGCCATACCAAACTCCCAAGAAATTATTTCACAGACATAAAAAAATAATAACAAAATTCATCTGGAAGAAAAAAAATGTCAAGAATTTCACTGGAATTAATGAAAAAAAAAATGCTAATGAAGGTGGCCTAACTGTGCCAGACCTAAAACTATATTGTAAAGCAGTAATTATCAAAACCACATGGTAAGAAATGAAGCATCCAATCAGTGGAATGAATTAGGATCACAGCACCAAGTAGGCAATAACTATAGCAATCTAGCGTTTGACAAATCTGAAGACCCACACTTTTGGGAGAAGAACTCATTATTTGACAAAAACTGTTAGGAAAATTGGAAACTAGTATGAAAGAAATTAGGGCTTGACATACACCTAACACCACATACTAAGATAAAGTGTAATAGGTTCATGATTTAGACATAAAGAGTGATATTATAAGCAAATTAGAGAAACATAGGATAGTTTACCTCTCAGATTTATGAAAGAAGACACTTGCATCCAAAAATCAACTTGTAACTCATAATTGAACACCATATAGATAATTTTGATTATATTAAGTTGAAAAGTTTTGTACAAAGAAAATGACTGCAGACAAGATCATAAGGGAAACAATAAATTGGGAAATCATTTTTACATTTAACAGTTTTCATAAAGGCCTCATTTCTAAAATATATAGAGAACTGATTCAAATATATAAGAATTCAAGCCATTCTCCAAATGACAAATGGTCAAAGGATATGAACAAACAATTTTCAGATGAAGAAATTGAAACTATTTGTAGTCAAATGAAAAGATGTTCCAAATCACTATTGCTGTTTATACAGTTATCTTGTTGCATAAGAAAAATCAGATCGAGGGCTGAGCCAAAATGGTGGAGAAGATACACGTGATTTTGTGAGCTCCCTTCTTCCCTCAATACCAATTAGTTAAATCTGCCTCAGAAATAATGCTGGACTGATAGAAACCACAAGGACTGGAAGCACAACTTACCAGCTGAAGAGAATCTGGAGTTTCAACAGAAAAGGTTGGTTCCTAGGAGAGGAAGGAAAAAAAAGGCCAGCACAGACAGTTGGGTGCTAGCACATTGCGCTGATTGCACTGGGGAGAATTCTGGGATCAGAGAAGCCACTGAGATAGAAGAATGTGGCACAGGCTGTTAGCTCTTCTCTGCTTATAAAACAGCAGTTCAGAAGAGAAATCAAACCACTTTAAAATATAAAGCCAGATACTAGAACCACCCCAATCCTGAAGTGACCTAATAGATCTCAGCACTGCAGTGAAGCCTCAATCTGCAATCTGGGACCTCACCTTGGGGTAGTTAAAAACTTGAAAAGCAGGAACACAGCCCAAGGCAACACATAGTGCCTGGCTCGGCTGGAGGCTGTGGAACTCAGCCAAAGAAGTCCCAGAGAAGCAGAACCTTTGAAATAGAGACCGAGGTTTCTGGGAAGACACTTCCAGTTTGAGCACAGGGGCTTTTCACATTACCTACTGACATCAACGCCCCACGGGACACATTGGCTGGGCTTTGTGTCCCCTTTACTGTTCGGTCTTAAACCTACGGGAAGTCACTAGGACACACAGTGCTCTCAAAACTCAGTTGTACTAATCACCTCCAAGACACTTCCAGGGAGGGGGAGGGGAACTCTATCCCAGAGCTCTCTCTTAGCTCAGGTGCAGGAACCACTGCAACCATCCAGTCTGGGAGGAATCTGGTAAAGAAATAAATAAATAATTTCCTACCCCAAGGACAGACTCCAAAAGATTTTTTAAATATGAGTAAAAAGCAAAAAAGAACCATTGATTCCTTCTACACAGAGAAAGAGCAGGTATCCAACACCAAGGAAGTTAATAGCAGAGAGTCAGCAGATAATAGCGTAAAGGGGAACGATACATGCCCCCCATCTTGTAAATCTCTCCTAGAAGAGACTATTAAAAAATTAAGAGAGTTTGAAGGAAAATGGGGAAAGGAAAGAGAAGCTATGATATAGAATAACAATGTTCTGAAATTTGGGTTGGAAAAAATAAAGAAGTCACAGGAGATGCAGGGAAACAAAATTTGTGAATTAGAAAAGGTTAAAAAATCACAGGAAAGTAGGATTTCTGAATTGGAAAAGATAAAAAATTCTCAAGAAAGTAGGATTTCTGAATTGGAAAAGATAAAAAAGCCTCAAGAAAATAGGATTTATGAATTAGAAAAAGAAAATAATTCTCTAAAAAAATTAGGGAAATCGAAAAAAATTCAATAGAGCAAAATAATTCATATAAAAATTCAATTGGGCATATACAAAAAGAACTAAAAATGTGAATGAAGAAAATAACTCATTAAAAATCAGGAAAGAAAAATAGAAATGAATGATTCATTGAGAAACCAAGAATCAGTCAAACAAAACAAAAAACAAAACAAAAAAAAAAACAACAACAACAACAAAAAAAGAAAAGCTGGAAAATAATGTCAAATACTTACTGGGAAAATCTATAGACCTGGAAAATAGATCTAGAAGAGATAATCTGAGGATCATTGGACTTCCCAAAAACTATGATGAAAAAAAGAGCCTAGATTCTATTTTACAGGAAATCATTCAAGAGAACTGTCCAGAGATAATAGCAACAGAAGGGAAAATAGGCGTAGAAAGAATTCATCGAACTCCTTATGAAAAAGACATTAAAAAAAGAACACCACAGAATATTGTGGCTAAGCTGCAGAATTACCACACAAAGAAAAGATTATTGCAAGCAGCTAGAAAAAATCAATTCAAATATCAAGGGGCCACAATAAGGGTCACTCAAGATCAGGCTACCTCCACATTAAAAGATTGAAGGGTCTGGAACCTGATATTCTAAAAAGCAAAAGATCAGGGATTGAAACCAAGAATAAACTATCCAGCTAAGTTTAGCATTTTTTTCTATGGAAGAAGATGGTCATTCAATGAAATAAAGGAATTCCATATATTTCTAAGAAAAAAAAAAACAGACTTAAACAAAAAATTTGATCTACATCCACAAGACTGAAGAGAAACAGAAAAAGGTACAGAGAAACTTTGAGAAATGTATCTCTGTTGTGTTTATATAGAAAGTCCGCATGGATAATTTGATTTTACTGATATAAAAAAGGGGGGTGTAGTAAAGGGAAGGGGGTAGTATCAGAAAAAGGGGAAGGAGTGATAAAAACTGGGAAACTGCATCCCAGGAAGAGGCATAGAAAATCTACCACATCTGAGGGAATTTAGAGAGGGGGAGAAACATTGTGTGAATCTTACTCTCATCAGAATGGGCTCAAAGAGTAAATAATTGACATATTTATTTTTCAGAGAATTCTCACTCACCTCATTAAAAGGGGGGAGAGGAAAAGGGAAAAAGAAAAAGGGAATAAGGGAAGGGACTCAGAAGGAGGGCTGAAGGATACTAAAAAAAAAAAGGGAGGGCTGCACGGCACAAGTGGGGTCTATAAATTAAATATCGGGGAAGGGGTCAAGGGAAAAAGCATAATCTGGGGATCATATGATGGCAGGAAATACAGTAATTTTAACTGTAAATGTGAATAGGATGAATGCTTCCATCAAATGGAGACGGATAGCAGACTGGATCAAAAATCAAAACCCTACAATATGTTGTTTACAGGAAACACACTTAAAGCAGGGAGATACATACAGAGTAAAGGTAAAAGGTTGGAGCAGAATCTATTATGCTTCAGGTAAAACCAAAAAAGCAGGAGTAGCCGTCCTTATCTTAGATCAAGCAAAAGCATAAATTGATATAATTAAAAGAGATAAGTAAAAAACTGTATCCTGCTAAAAGGTAGCATAAACAATGAAGCCATATCAATACTAAATTAATATATGGACCAAGTGGTAAAACATCTAACTTTCTAAAGGAAAAGTTAAGAGAATTGCAAGAAGAAATAGACAGTAAAACTATAATAGTGGGAGATCTCAACCTTGCACTCTCAGATTTAAACAAATCAAACCCCAAAACAAATAAGAAAGAAATTTAAAAAGTAAATAGAACATTAGAAAAACTAGGTATGATAGACCTTTGGAGAAAACTGAATGGCATTGGAAAGGAATATACTTTCTTCTCAACAATTCTTGGATCCTATACAAAAATTGACCATATATTAGGACATAAAGATGTCAAAATTAAATGTAGGAAGGCAGAAATAATAAATGCCTTCTTCTCATATCACAATTCAATAAAAGCTACATTCAGTAAGAAGTTAGGGGTAAACAGACCAAAAGGTAATTGGAAACTGAATAATCTCATCTTAAAGAATGACTGGGTGAAACAGCAAATTATAGAAACAATTAATAATTTCACCCAAGATAATGACAATAATGAGACATCATACCAAAATCTGTGGAATGCAGGTAAAGCGGTAATAAGGGGAAATTTTATATCTTTAGAGGCTCATTTGAACAAAATAGAGAAAGAGAAGATTAACAAATTGGGTCTGCAAGTTAAAAAGCTAGGAAAAGACCAAATTTAAAACCCCCAACCAAAAATTAAACTTGAAATACAAAAATTAAAAGGAGAAATCAATAATATTGAAAGTAAAAAAAAACAAAAAACTATAGAATTAATAAATAAAACCAAGAGTTGGTTTTATGAAAAAGCCAATAAAATAGATAAACCTTTGGTAAATCTGATCAGAAAAAGGAAAGGGGAAAATCAAATTGTTAGTCTTACAAATGAAAAGGGGGATCTTTCCACCAATGAAGAGGAAATTAGAGATATAATAAGGAGTTATTTTGCCCAACTTTATGACAATAAATTTGATAACTTAAGTGAAATGGATGACTTCCTCCAAAAATATAGGCTTCCTAGATTAACAGAGGAGGAGACAAATTGATTAAATAGTCCCATTTCAGAAAAAGAAATAGAATAAGCTATTTATCAACTACCCTGGAAAAAATCCCCAGGATCACATGGATTTACATGTGAATTCTACCAAACATTTAAAGAACAATTAGCCCTGGGGGCAGCTAGGTAGCACAGTGGATAGAGCACCAGCCTTGAATTCAGGAGAACCCGAGTTCAAATTTGGTCTCAGACACTTGACACTTCCTAGCTCTGTGACCCTGGGCAAGTCACTTAAACCCAGCCTCAGGAAAAAAAAAAAAAAAAAAAAAAAAAAAAAAAAAAAAAAAAAAAAAAACAATTAGCCCCAGTGCTATATAAACTATTTGAAAAAATAGGGGATGAAGGAGTCCTACCAAACTCCTTTTATGACACAGACATGGTACTGATACTAAAACAAGGTAGATTGAAAATTGAGAAAGAAAACTATACACCAATTTCCTCAATGAATATTGATACTTAAATCTTAAATAAGATGTTAGGAAAAAGACTTCAGAAAATCATCCCCAGGATAATACATTATGATCAAGTAGGATTTATACCAGGAATGCAGGGCTTGTTTAATATTAGGAAAACTATTAGTATAATTGACCATATTAATAACCAAATTAATAAAAACCATATGATCATCTCAATAGATGCAGAAAAATCATTTGACAAAATCCAACATCCATTCCTTCTAAAAACGTTTGGGAGTATAGGAATAAATGGACTATTCCTTAGAATAATGAGGAGCATATATTTAAGACCGTCAGTAAGCATAATATGCAATATAAATAAACTGCAACCTTTCCCAGTACGATCAGGAGTGAAACAAGGTTGCCCTCTATCAAAATTACTATTCAATATAGTACTAGAAAAGCTAGCCTCGGCAATAAGAGCCGAGAAAGAGATTCAAGGAATTAGAGTAGGAAAGGAGGAAATCAAACTATCACTCTTTGCAGATGACATGATGGTGTATTTAGAGAACCCCAAAGACTCTGCTAAAAAAGTTATTAGAAATAATTCAGAACTTTAGCAAAGTTGCAGGATACAAAATAAATTCACATAAATTCTCAGCATTTTAATACATCACCAACAAAATGCATCAGCAAGAGATACAAAGAGAAATTCTATTACAAACAAATGTTGAGAGTATAAAATATTTGGGAATCCATCTACCATAGAAAAGTCAGGAATTATATGAGAAACATTACGAAACACGTGCCACAAAAATAAAGTCAGATTTAAATAATTGGAAAGACATTCAGTGGTCTTGGATAGACCGAGCGAATATAATAAAGATGACAATACTCCACAAAACAATATATTTATTTAGTGCTATATCAATTAGACTCCCAAGAAACTATTTTAATGACCTAGAAAAAATAACAACAAAATTCATATGGAAAAATAAAAGGTCGAGAATTGCAAGGGAACTAATGTAAAAAAGTCAGATGAAGATGGTCTAAGTGTACCTGATCTAAAGCTTTATTATATAGCAGCAGTCACCAAAACTATTTAGTATTGGCTAAGAAATAGACCGGTAGATCAGTGGAACAGATTAGATACAAAGGACAAACCCAAAGATACCAAATTTAGAGATAGAAATTCATTATTTGGAAAAAAACTGTTGGGAAAACTGGAAATTAGTATGGCAGAAATTAGATATGGATCCACACTTAACACCATATACCAAGATAAGATCAAAATGGGTCCATGATTTAGGAATAAAGAATGAGATAATAAATAGATTAGAGGAACAAAGAATAGTCTACCTCTCAGACCTATGGAGGAGGAAGGAATTTATGACCAGAGGAGAATTAGAGATCATTATTGATCACAAAATAGAAGATTTTGATTACATCAAACTAAAAAGTTTCTTTACAAACAATACTAATGCAAACAAGATTAGAAAGGAAGTAACAAATTGGGAAAATATTTTTTTAAATTTTATTTTATAATTATAACTTTTTTTTTGACAGTACATATGCATGAGTAATTTTTTACAACATTATCCTTTGCACTTACTTCTGTTCAGATTTTTTCCCTTCCTGCGCAACCCCCTCCCCCAGATGGCAGGCAGTCTTATACATGTTAAATATATTATGATATTCTAGATACAATATATCTGTGTAGAACCAAATTTCTTGTTGCACAGGAAGAATTGGATTCAGAAGGTAAAAATAACAGTTTACACTCATTTCCCAGTGTTCCTTTTCTGCATGTCGCTGATTCTGTCCAACATTGATCAATTGGAATTGGATTAGCTCTTCTCTGTGTTGAAGATATCCACTTCCATCAGAATACATCCTTGTACAGTATCATTGTTGAAGTGTATAGTGATCTTCTGGTTCTGCTCGTTTCACTTAGTATCAGTTGATGTAAGTCTCTCCAAGCCTCTCTGTATTTCTCCTGTTGGTCATTTCTTACAGAACAATAATATTCCATAACATTCATATACCATAATTTGCCCAATCATTCTCCAATTGATGGACATCCATTCATTTTCCAGTTTCTAGCCACAAACATTTTGGCACATACAGGTCCCTTTCCCTTCTTTAGTATTTCCTTGGGATATAAGCCCAGTAATAGTATGGCTGGGTCAAAGGGTATGCATATTTTGATAAATTTTTGGGCATAATTCCAGATTGCTGTCCAGAATGGTTGGATTGTTTCACAACTCCACCAACAATGCATCAGTGTCCCAGTTTTCCCACAGCCCCTCCAACATTCATCGTTATTTGTTCCTGTCATCTTAGCCAATCTGACAGGTGTGTAATGATATCTCAGAGTTGTCTTCATTTGCATTTCTCTGATCAATAGTGATTTGGAACACTCTTTCATATGAGTGGAAATAGTTTTAATTTCATCATCTGAAAATTGTCAGTTCATATCCTTTGACCATTTATCAATTGGAGAATAGCTTGATTTCTTATAAATTAAAGTCAATTCTCTGTGTATTTTGGAGATGAGGCCTTTATCAGAACCTTTAACTGTAAAAATCTTTTCCCAATTTGTTACTTCCCTTCTAATCTTGTTTGCATTAGTTTTGTTTGTGTAGAAACTTTTTAATTTGGTGTAATCAAAATTTTCTATTCTGTGATCAATAATGGTCTGTAGTTCTCCCTTGGACACAAACTCCTTCCTCCTCCACAAGTCTGAGAGGTAAACCATCCCATGTTCCTTCAATTTATTTATGATATTGTTCTTTTTGCCTAAATCTTGGACCCATTTTGATCTAATCTTAGTATGTGGTGTTAAATGTGGGTCCATGCCTACTTTCTACAATACTAATTTCCACTTTTTCCTGCAGTTTTTGACAAATAATGAATTCTTATTCCAAAAATTGGGATCTTTGGGTTTGTCAAACACTAGATTGCTACTTTTATTCACTATCTTGCTTTGTGAACTTAACCTATGCCACTGAACAACTAGTCTATTTCTTAGCCAATACCAAATGGTTTTGGTGACTGTTGATTTATAATACAGTTCTAGATCAGGTACAGCTAGACAACCTTCACTTAATTTTTTTTTCATTACTTCCCTTGAAATTCTCGACCTTTTGTTTTTCCATATGAATCTGTTGTTATTTTTTGTAGGTTATGAAAATAGTTTCTTGGAAGTCTGATTGGTATAGCACTAAATAAATAGATTAGTTTAGGGAGTATTGTCATCTTAATTATATTCGCTAGGCCTATCCAAGAGCACTGAATGTCTTTCCAATTATTTAAATCTGACTTTATTTTTGTGGCAAGTGTTTTGTAAGCTTGCTCATATAATTCCTGACTCTCCTTTGGTAGATATATTCCCAAATATTTTATACTATCGACTTTTATTTTGTATCCTGCAACTTTGCTAAAATTCTGAATTATTTCTAATAGCTTTTTAGCAGAGTCTTTGGAGTTCTCTAAGTATACCATCATGTCATCTGCAAAGAGTGATAGTTTGATTTCCTCATTTCCTGCTCTAATTCCTTGAATCAATTTCTCTGCTCTTATTGCCTAGGATAGCATTTCTAGTAATATATTGAATAATAATGGTGATAGTGGGCAACCTTGTTTCACTCCTGATCTTACAGGGAAAGGTTCTAGTTTATTGCCATTACATATGATGTTTACTGAAGGTTTTAAAAATATGCTCCTTATTATTTTAAGGAATACTCCATTTATTCCTATACTCTCAAGTGTTTTTGGGACGAATGGATGTTGGATTTTGTCAAATGCTTTTTCTGCATCTATTGAAATGATCATATTTTTTTTATTAATTTGATTATTAATGTGGTCAATTATACTAATAGTTTTCCTAATATTAAACCAGCCCTGCATTCCTGGTATAAATCCTACTTGATCATAGTGTAATATCCTGGGGATGATTTTCTGAAGTCTATTTGCTAATATCTTATTTATGATTTTAGCATCAATATTCATTAAGGAAATTGGTCTATAGTTTTCTTTCTCAGTTTTCAATCTATCTGGTTTAGGTAGCAGTCCCATGTCTGTGTTATAGAAGGAATTTGGTAGGACTCCTTCAATCCCTATTTTTTCAGATAGTTGTTCTTTTAATGTTTGGTAGAATGAACATGTAAATCCCTCTGGTCCTGGCGACTTTTTCTTAGGAAGTTGGTTAATAGCTTATTCTATTTCTTTTTATGAGATAGGACTATTTAGACTATTTACTTCTTCCTGTGTTAATCTGGGCAAGCTATATTTTGAAGGTATTCTTCCATTTCATTTAAGTTATCAATTTTATTGGCACAAAGTTGAGCAAAGTAGCTCCTAACTTTTGTTCTAATTTCCTCTTCATTAGTGGTGAGTTCACCCTTTTCATTTTCCAGACTAACAATTTGCTTTTTCTCTTTCCTTTTTTTAATCAGGTTTACTAAGGGTTTGTCTATTTTGTTGGTTTTTTCATAGAACCAACTCTTAGTTTTATTAATTAATTCAATAGTTTTTTTTTTTTTTTAACTTTCAATTTTATTAATTTCACCTTTTATTTTTTTGAATTTCAAGTTTTGTGTTTCTCTGGGGTTTTTAATTTATTCCTTTTCTAGTAATTTTAGTTGTAAGCCCAATTCCTTGGCCCTCTCTTTCTCTATTTTATGCAAGTAGGCCTGTAGAGATATAAAACTTCCCCTTATTACTGCTTTGGCTGTATCCGACACATTTTGGTATGATGTCTCATTATTGTCATTTTCTTGGGTGAAGTTATTAATTATGTCTATGATTTGCTTTTTTACCCAATCATTCTTTAGTATAAGATTATTTAGTTTCCAATAATTTTTTGGTCTATTTTCCCCTGGCTTTTTATTAAATTTAATTGTGATTGCATTGTGGTCTGAAAAGGATGCATTTACTATTTCTGCCTTACTGCATTTGATTTTGAGGTTTTTACGCCCTAGTATATGATCAATTTTTGTATAGGTTTCATGGACTGCTGAGAAGAAAGTATACTGCTTTCTGTCCCCATTTAGCTTTCGCCAAAGATCTATCATATCAAACTTTTCTAGTATTCTATTTACCTCTTTGACTTCTTACTTATTTATGTTGTGGCTTGATTTATCTAATTCTGAGAGTTCAAGGTTGAGATCTCCCACTATTATAGTTTTGCTATTTATTTCTTCTTGCAACTCTCTTAATTTCTCTTTTAAGAATTTAGATGCTGCACCACTGGGTGCATATATGTTTAATATTGATATTGCTTCATTATTGATGCTACCCTTTAGCAGGATATAATGCCCTTCCTTATCTCTTTTAATTAGATCCATTTTTGTTTTTGCTTGATCTGAGATGAGGATGGCCACTCCTGCTTTTTTGGTTTTGCCTGAAGCATAATAGATTCTGCTCCACCCTTTTATTTTTAGTTTGAATGTATCACCAGGTTTCAAGTGTGTTTCCTGTAAACAACATATAGTAGGATTCTGACTTTTAATCCAGTCTGCTAACTGCTTCCTCTTTATGATGCAGCTTGCTCCATTCACATTTATGGTTAGAATGACTAATTCTGTTTTCCTTGCCATCCTATTATCCCCTGCTTATGCTTTTCCCCTTTACTTCCCTCTTACCCCCCTACCCAGTATTAAACTTGTGAACACCACTTGCTTTTCACAGGCCTCCCTTTTTAGGATCCCTCCCCCATCTTAATGTTCCTCCCATTATTTTACCTCTTTTCCTCACAATTTCTGTATTGCCTTCCTCTTAGCTTATTCCTTCCCTTTCACTTTTCAGTGAACTGGAAGAAGTTTCACCATAAATCAAATATGTCTATTGATACACGTTATGTTCATCTCCCTCCTTTCTTTCTCTCAGATATAATAGGTTACCTTTGCCTCTTCATGAGATGTAGTACCACCACTTTACACCTTTTTATGTTATAATTTCCTTTCCACCTCTAGTTTGTAAGACAAATTGTACATATGTCCTTTACATATTTTTTTTGGCAGAAGTAGAGTTCTCAAGATTTCTTTTTACCTTTTTAGAAATCTCTTGAATTCTGTATTTGAAGATCAAACATTTTTTGTAGGTCTGTTTTTTTTCATCAAGAATAGATGGAATTCATTTATTTTGTTAAATGTCCATCTTCTTCCCTGGAAAACGATGCTCATTCTTGCTGGGTAAGTTATTCTTGGCTGCATACCAAGTTCCTTAGCCTTTTGGAATATCATATTCCAGGCCCTTCATTCTTTTAATGTAGACGCTGCTAGATCCTGAGTTAACGTTATTGTGATTCCTCCATATCTGAATTGATTTTTTCTACCAGCTTGCAATATTTTTTCCTTTGTCTGATGGTTCTTGAACTTGACCACTGTATTTCTTGGCATTTTTATTTTAGGGTCCCTTTCAGTAGATGATTGATGAATTTTTTAAATGTCTATTTTACCCTCTGTTTCCTAAAAGTCTGGGCAGTTCTCTTAGATAATTTCCGCGAAAATAGTGTCCAAGCTCTTTTTTTCCTCACATTTTTCAGGGAGTCCTTTTATTCTCAAATTGTCTCTCCTGGATCAGTTTTCCATGTCTATTGTCTTTCTAATAAGGTACTTGACATTCTTTTCAATTGTTTCATTTCTCTGGTTTTGCTTGACTACCTCTTGGTTTCTCCCTGTGTCATTCATTTCTACTTGTTTGAGTCTAATTTTCAGTGATGTATTTTCTTCACTCATTTTTTTTAAACATTTTGTAATTGTCCAATTATGTTTTTAAGTGAGTTTTTTTTCTTCTATGGATTTTTTTTTTCCATTTTATTTTTTACAGAGCTGTTTTCTTTAGCCAGCTCATTAGTCCTGTTTTCCTTGGAGTTGTTTACCTTTTCCAGCTCACTAATCCTGTTTTCCTTGGAGTTGTTTATCTTTTCCAATTCACTAATCCTGTTTTCCTTGGAGTTGTTTGCCTTTTCTAATTCACTAATTTTATTTCTCAATGATTTGATCTCTTTATCCACTCTGGATAACTTCTCCAGGTTCTCTTTCCAAGCTTCCCTTTCCTTTTCCCATTTCTCTTCTAGCTCTCTTGTGAGAGACTTTTTGATTTCCTCTATGAGAGTATTTTGTATTGAGGAGCAGCTCATATCCCCCTTAGGGGATTCCTCTGGGGACAGTCTGTTTTTAGTCTCCTCAGTATTTGAAGCCTGCTCTCTCTCCATACAGAAGCTGTCAATGGTTAGAGCCCTTTTGAATTTTTTGTTCATTTTGTCAAGAGTGGAATTGAAGAAAACAAATTTACAAGAGAAACAATAGGTCTGTTTTTTGGGGGATGGGGCTGGATGGTGTTAATTGGCTTCCTCTACAGACTGGGTATAGGGCAGAAGAGCGCCACTAACAGGAAAGTGATGGCTGCACTGTGTCTGCACTCTGAGGCTCTCAGAATGCGCTGTCAGTCCAGGTGTGGGTGGGGGTGGCCAGTTCCAAGAGAAGATAGCTTTCCATGTTTCAATCTTCACCTCTTGTGTTTACACCCTTTCTGCTGCTCCTGGCTTGCTGCCAAGACGGAACATACACACTGGGGTAAAAGCCTTTTCACAGAAACTGCAGAGATTGTACCTTTCCCTCCTCCAGTCTGAGCTGTGTGAGCTGTCTGTTTTGCTCTGGCTTGCCTGCCCTCAGTCTGTGCCCAGTCTGTTTGACCCTCCCCTGAGCCAATACAGACCTTCTCTGGGGAATTTCAAGGATGTCTTCTCTTGGTGATTATTTGTGGGTTTCTTTTCTGGTCAAGCATTAACTCTGAGGCTTGTCATGAAGTAAGTCTTGAGAGAAAGCACGGAGCTCAACCAGCTTTCTGCCTCCACGCCGCCATCTTGGCCGGAAGCGGGAAAATATTTTTAAAGTTAAAGGTTCTGATAAATGTCTCATTTCCAAAATATGTAGAGAATTGATTCATTCTAATTTATAAGAAATCAAACCATCTTCCAACTGATAAATGGTCAAAGGATATGAACAAACAATTCTCAGATGATGAAATTGAAATTATATCCACTCATATGAAAGAATGTTCCAAATCACTACTGATCAGAGAAATGCAAATTAAGACAACTCTGAGATATCATTACACACTTGTCAGATTGGCTAAGATGACAGGAACAAATAATGATGAATGTTGGAGGGGATGTGGGAAAACTGGGACACTAATACATTGTTGGTGGAGTTGTGAAAGAATCCAGCCATTCTGTAGAGCAATTTGGAACTATGCCCCAAAAGTTATCAAACTGTGCATACCCTTTGATCCAGCAGTGCTGCTCTTGGGCTTATATCCCAAAGAAATACTAAAGATGGGAAAGGGACCTGTATGTGCCAAAATGTTTGTGGCAGCTCTTTTCGTAGTGGCTAGAAACTGGAAGATGAATGGATGCCCATCAATTGGAGAATGGTTGGGTAAATTATGGTATATGAAGGTTATGGCACATTACTGCTCTCTAAGAAATGACCAGCAGGAAGAATACAGAGAGGCTTGGAAAGACTTACATCAACTGATGCTGAGTGAAATGAATAGAACCAGAAAATTGCTGTACACTTCAATGTTGTATGAAGATGTATTCTGATGGAAGTGGATATCTTCAACATAAAGGAGATCCAACTCACTTCCAGTTGATCAATGACGGACAGAAACAACTACACCCAGAGAAAGAATACTGGGAAGTGAATATAAATTGTTAGCACTACTGTCTATCTACCCAGGTTATTTATACCTTCGGAATGTAATACTTAATGCGCAACAAGAAAATGGTATTTACACACATATATTGTATCTAGGTTATATTGTAACATATGTAAAATGTATGTGATTGCTTGTCATCAAGGGGAGGGAGGAGATAATTTCAAAAAATGAATATAAGGGATAATATTATTAAAAAATACTCATGCATGTATACTGTGAAAAAAATTATAAATAAAAAAAAATAAAAATCAGATCAAGAAAGAATAAAAAGAAAAACTGAGAAAGAAAACAAAGTGCAAGAAAATTACAACAGAGAGAGTGAGAATGCTATGCTGTGTTCCACAATCTGTTCCCATGGTTCTCTCTCTGGGTCTCTACATTACTACACAAGTGGTACTGATATGAATCATCTCAATGTTGAAGAGAGCCAGGTCTGTCAGAATTGATAATCATATAGTCTTGTTGTTGCTATGTATAATGATCTCCTGGTTCTGCTCATTTCACTTAGCATTAGCTCATGTAGGTCTCTCCAAACCTCACTGAAATCATTGTGCTGGTCATTTTTTTTTTTTTTTTTTTTTTTTTTTTTTACAGAACAATAGTATTTAATAGCATTCATATACCAATTTATTTAGCCATTCTCCAATTGATGGGCATACACTCAGTTTTTAGTTTCTTGACACTTAAAAGAAAGCTGACACAAATATTTTTTTCACAACTCCAGAATAATGTAATTGTTTGTTGTTGTTGTTGCTGCTGCTGTTTATAAGTTTTTTTTTTTTTTTTTTCTTTCATTGGTGGGTTTCAAAATTAGCAATGATGTTCCTGTCAGCTTTTCTCTTAGGATCTCTTTTCAGGTAGTGACTGGTGATTTTTTTTTCTATTTATATTTTCCCCTCTTGTTTAACAATGCAATTTCCTTTAATTGTTTATTTTGTTATTATATCAAGATTCTCTTATTCATCATAAATTTAACTATTCTTATGTCTAGATATGTTTATTTGCTTATGAAATGGATTATATTATCTTCAAATATTTTCCAATTTTTTTTTCTTGAGCCTGTGGTCAAGTGACTTGCCCAGGGTCACACAGCTAGGAACTGTTAAGTGTCTGACACCAGATTTGAACTTTGGTCATCCTGAATTCAGGGCTGGTGCTCTATCCACTGCACTACCTAGCTGCCCCTATTTTCCAATTTTTAAAACTTATTTCTTCACTGGCTTCCCTTGCCCAATTCTAATTTTGAAAGAGTAATTTTCAAAGAATACTCTGGGGGGTGTAGCCAATATGGCAGAAAGTACATAGGTCTTTGACCTCCTTCTGGCTTCTCTCAGATCAATACCAGATAAAGCCTCTGAATGGGTTTGGGAGTGATAGAACCCACAAATATTTGGAGTGCAACAAATTTCCTATAGAAGATAATTTGCAAGAATTTCAGGAAAAGTCTGTTTTAATCAGACACTGGGGTAGGAGTGGGGAGTTACAGACCAGCACAGGGCCAGCACAGCAGTGCAATGCAGGAAGACCCAGTCCAAGAAGTTTTAAATGCTGGGAGAATCTAATGGGAGTGTTGTAGCCAAAATACAGCAGTCTTGGCTTGTACCTTTATTTAGAAGCCAATGGATCAGCATATTAGCTGTGATACCTGCAACTCAAATACAGAAGGCAAATACTGAGACCCTGAACCCCAGCAGAATATGACATTTGATTGTATCCACTCAACAAGGAAAGGAAGCCAAGAGCACCAGCCCCAGGACAGTGTAAAGCCACTGTCACCTGTAGAGGAAGTTTAGGGCAATTTTTCCTTTGTCTTAGAGCAGACCTTAACCTTTACATATGAGCAAAAAAAGCAAAAAATGCTCTGCTCAAAGTAGCTTTTTTATGGAGACAGGGAAGAACAAATCCTGAGGACACTAAAGGCCAAGCATCTTTAGATGAAGCCTCAAGGAGTGATATAAATTGGTTTCCATCTCACAAGGATCTCTTGGAAGAATTCAAAAAGTATCTTTAAAGAGAGTTAAAAGAAAACTGGGGGAAAAAATGAGAACTTTGGAAAAAGAAACACATAAATTATCTTAAGAAAATCACTCCTTAAAAAAATAGTTTTGGATAGAATGGAAAATGAAATCAACTCATTGAAACACAAAATTTCTGAAATGGAAAAAAAAATCCAATGAGCAAAGCAACTCATTTAGAATGTTCAATTGGCCAAATGCAAAAGGAGATAAAAAAGCTACTTCAACAAAGGAATTAACTAAAAAGTAGAATATTACAAATGGAAGCAAATTATTCAATAAGACATAAAGAATCAGTAAAAGAAAACAAAAAAAAAATAGAAGAAAATGTAAAATACATCATTGGAAAAATACCTGGAAAATAGGTCTAGAAGAGATAATCAAAGAATTATTAGACTCCTTGAAAACCATGATGAAAAAAAAGAGTCTAGATATCTTTCGAAAAATCATCAAAGAAAACTGCCCTGATGTCCTAGAACCAAAGGGTAAAATAGCCCTTGAAAAATCTACCAGTCACTTCTGGAAAGAGACTAGAAAGTAAAAACTACAAGGAATATTTTACATAAATTCCAGAATTTTCAGATCAAGAAGAACATTCTTCAAGCAGCCAGAAACAATTCAAATATTGAGGAAGCACAATCAGGATTATGCAGGATCTAGGAGCTTCCACTTTAAAAGATCAAAGAGCCTGAAATCTGGTATTCTGGAGGGTAAAGAATATTTAATTGCTATTAAGAATCTACTATATGGTGAAATTAAACATTATCTATAAGGGGAAAAAATAGACATTCAATGAAACAGGTTTTTCATTTATTTCTGTTAAAAAAACAACAACAACAACAACAACAAAAAACAGAGGTGAAAAGAAAATTGGATCTTCAAATACAGAAATTAAGAGAAGCATAAAAGTAATAAAAATGGAAGAAAACAAAGCCATGTGTTTTTTGAAGGTTATAATCTTTACATGTATATATGAGGAAATGACAAGTTTAAATCTTCAGAACTGCATATTTGTTAGTGGTATACTGACAGGGTATAGGTATAATTGTTTTTAAAATATTTTAATTGTTTTTATTTACCAGATATATGCATGGGTAATTTTACAACATTGACAGTTGCCAAACCTGTTGTTCTAATTTTTTCTCCTCCTCCTCCCCCCCCCTCGAAGATGGCAGGTTGACAAATACATGTTAAATATGTTAGAGTATAAATTAAATGCAATATATGTATACATGTCCAAATAGCTGTTTTGCTATACAAAAAGAATCGGACTTTGAAATAGTGTAAAATTAGCCTGTGGAGGAAATCCAAAATGCAGGTGGACAAAATTAGAGGGATTCGGACTTCTATGTAGTGGTTCATAATAATCTCCTAGAGTTCTTTTGCTGGGTGTAGCTGGTTCAGTTCATTACTGCTCTATTGGAACTGATTTGGTTCATTTGGTTGTTGAAAATGGCCACATCCATCAGAATTGGTCATTGTATAGTATTGTTTTTGAAGTATACAACGATTTCCTGGTCCTGTTCATTTCACTCAGCATCAGTTCATGTAAGTCTCTCCAGGACTTTCTGAAATCCTCCTGTTGGTTATTTCATACAGAACAATAATATGCCGTAATATTTATATATCACAATTTATTCAGCCAATCTCCAATTGATGGGCATCCACATAGTTTCCAATTTCTGGCCACCACAAAGAGGGCTGCCACAAACATTCTTGCCCATGCAGGTCCCATTCCCTTCTTTAAGATCTCTTTGGGATATAAACCCAGTAGCAACACTGCTGGGTCAAAGGGGTTTAGGTATAATTTGACTTTATTGTGATGATATAAAAAAGAGATTGTACTGGAAGAATGCATTGTTAATGGATTTGTGAATAGATCTTGCCATATTGGAGTGTAATTTGGTACTATGACCAAAGTGCTATGAAACTGAGTAAAGCCTTTGATCTAGCAGCATCTCTACTACATCTCTTTCCAAAATAGAACATAAAAAGGTACAAGGCCCCACATGTGAACAATATAATTTAAAGCTATTCTATTTGTAGCCGCAAGGAACTGGAAACTGTGTGGATGCCCATCAGTTGAGTAATGGCTAAATAAGTTGTGGCGTATGAAGGAAACGGAATATTATTGTTCTATAAGAAATGATGAGCAGGCTGATTTCAGAAAAGCCTATAGCCATAGACAGATTTATATTAATTGATGCTAAGTGAAATGAGTAAAACCAAGAGAACATTATACATAGCAACAGGTTTATGTTGTGATCAAAGACAGTTTCAATAGTAATGTGATGGAAAATGTCATTTGCTTTCAGATAGAGAGTGATGAAGAATGAATATGGATTGAAGAATAGTATTTTCACCTTTTTTGTCTTGTTTGTTTGCTTCATTTTTCTTTTTAATTTTTCCCTTTTGGTCTGATTTTACTTGTACAACATTGGAAATATAGAAATATATTTAAAATGATTCCACATATTTATCTTCTGATTGTTTGCTATCATGGGGAGGGAGAGATGTAGAGAATATAGCATCTTATAGAAGTGAATGTAAAGATTATCTTTGAAATATTTGAAAAAATAAAAAAAACTATTGAGAAAAAATGGATATTGATAACTATTTTATGTGCATTTGGAAAAATAAAATATTGGTGAGAACATAAATAAAAAAGAAATGAGAAAAGAAAGAACATAATTCTTTAATAATTATAATTTTGGTAATAGAAGCTAATTACTTTATGTGAAATCAAGAAACAATTAAACAAAACCAAAAGAATGAAAAAAGGAAGTCAATGTGAAATATCTCATTGGAAAAACAAGTGACCTGGAAAATAGAATCAACAGGGATAATTTAAAAATTATTGAACTATCTGAAAGCTTTGCCCCAAAAAAATAAGTGGGCAGGAGTCTAAATACTATATTTTTTAAAAATGTCAAGGAGAAAACTGCCTTCAAAATCTGGAATTAGAGGCTAAAGTAGAAATTGAAAGAATCCACTAATGTCCTTTTAAAAAATTCTGCCAAAAAAACAAAACAAAACAAACAACAAAAAAAACTCCCAAACATAAACAATTCAAATATTGTGAAGTCACAGTCAGAATAATAAAAGATTTAGCATCTTGTTGATTAAAAAAAACAAAACAAAAAAAAAAACAAAAACAAACAAAAACAAAACAAAACAAAACAAACAAACAAAAAAAAAAAAAAAAAAAAAAAAAAACAGAGGGCTTGGAATATGATATTCTGGAGAGCCAAGAAGCTGGGATTACAAAAAAGGATCACTTAGTCAGCAAAACTGGTAGAATCCTTTAGGAGGAAAAAAATGGAAATTCAGTGAAATTAAAAAAAATATCAAGCATTCTGAATGAAAAAGACAAACCTGAATAGAAATATGAATTTCAATATGACTCAGGTGAAGTATAATGAGTTAATCAAGAATAGGCAATCATAAGTAATTTAATAATATTAAAATGTTTACATTCCTAGATGGGAAGACAATATTTATGACTCATAAGAACTTTTTCATTATTAGGGAGTATATTTAGTAAGAGGGCATGTGATAGTTGAATGTGAAGGAAGTACATCTAAACATTAAGAGATCAAAGAAAAAATGTATTTGGTGAAAAGCATGGGGAGAGATAGATGGGAGTAAATTATCACATATAAATGAGGCAAAAAGGTTTTTACAATGTGAAGAAATTTGGCTGAAAAGTACCATATTTCAAATTATATCACAAAGATCTGTTGAATAGTTTAGGAATACAATACAGAGTAGTCTTGATCTAGTCTTGATGAATGCAAAAATTCAAACTCTTAAGAACTCAATGTTTGCCAAAATTGCTGAATAAAAATGAAAAGTAGTTTGTGAGATACTATAGACCAATTTCTCATAATATATGTCAAGATAAGGTGGAAAAATTATGAATAATTCAGGATTATAAAAGGCAATTTAAATAAATTAATTGTACTTTAGAAATTGTATCTCATTGGAAAAAGGAAGACATTTTTATCAAGTTATACAAAAACTGGATCATGAGATTTAGAATGGATAATTTTGATTATAGGAAATTAAAAATATTTTATATAAACAAAACTAACACTGCCAAAAGTAGAGGGAAATTAAATTTGGGAATGGGAGAATTTTACAAGTTTCTTTTTATGAAGACTTTATTTCTTATTGACACACATAACTGACTCAAAGTAATATTAAAAATTGCTATTCTGTTACCAAGAAGTATTCAAAGCAAATGATCATGGATAGAGACAAGAAAAAAAGAGAAATGCCAGGCACTCCCTTATGTTATGTTAAATTCTCCAAACAAATTTAACTAATTCCTCAAAATTAATCCTCAACATCAGAAAATTGTGTGAAAAAATATTCAAGCCCTAGATAACTTAGAAAATTATCAGAAAAGGTATTTTGCTGAGACTGAAAACTAGTATAGTGTACTGTTCAGCCAACATATTGTCAAAACTGCAGCAAGAGAGAGATGCAAATCTATTAGTAGCAGTAGCATCCAAAACTTTAAGTCCATAGATGCTAAGAGGATTAGACAACTGGTCAGAAGGAGACTACATGAGATCTCTTTATTACCAATTGTAAATGGGATTCTGTTGCATTGTCATATGTGGATTTGAATTGTAGTTAAACAATAAGAAGGAGCACTAGCACATAAAACGTTATAGTTATTGGAAAACAGTAATCCCAGTCACAATTTCATGGTCAGAAAGTGCACTTGTTGACACTCAGTGATTAGAGCACAAGTAAGCAGACTGGAAAACAAACATCTTAGATGGCACTGTCTTGAAAAACTGGAAACTTACAGAATTTTAAAAATTCTCTGAAAATAGCTTTACAAAATTCTGAAATTGGGGACAGTACCCTTCAACTCCAAAAGAAGATTCCAACTTTAAGAAAAAGGTGAAAGTCAAGAAATAAACTGTTAAAATGAACAAATTACAATAGCAACAGTAACAAAAAGAAAATATGATCATTGAACATTACTATGGTGATAGGGAAGATCAAAACAAAACTGCAGAAGGCAAATCAATCAAAGTAGCAATGCTCAGAGGCTCAAAGGAAAATGTCAATCAATGTCATGGAAAAAAAAAGTAAAGAAAGTATGCTTGTAAGCAATTATAATGTACTTTATATGCTCAAAAAATTATCAAGCTGTGCATACCCTTTGACCAGCAGTGTTAGTACTGGGCTTATTTCCCAAAGAGATATTAAAGAAGGGAAAGAGACCTGTATGTGCCAGAATGTTTGTGGCAGCTTTCTTTGTAGTGTCCAGAAACTGGAAACTTAGTGAATTCCCATCAATTGGAGAATGGCTGAATAAATTGTGGTATATGAATATTATGGAATATTATTGTTCTGTAAGAAATGACTAACAGGATGATTTCAGAAAGACCTGGAGAGACTTACATGAACCTAATGCTGAGTGAGTGAAATGAGCAGGACCAAGAGATCATTATATACTTCAACAACAGTACTATATGACGATCAATTCTGATGGATGTGGCCATCTTCAAAAATGAGATGAACCAAATCAATTCCAATACAGCAGTAACAAACTGAACCAGCTACACCCAGTGAAAGAACTCTGGGAGATGACTATGAATCACTACATAGAATTCCCAATCCCTCTATTTTTGTCTGCCTGCATTTTTTAGTTCCTTCACAGGTTAATTGTACACTATTTCAAAGTGCAATTATTTTTGTACAGCAAAATAACTGTTTAGACATGTATACATATATTGTATTTAATTTATACTTTAACATATTTAATATGCATTGCTCAACCTGCCATCCAGGGGAGGGTGTGGGGAAAAGGAGAAGAAAAATTGGAACAAAAGATTTGGGAATTGACAATGCCCATGCATATACCAGGTAAATAAAGACTATAATTAATTTTAAAAAAGATTTAATAAGTAAAAAAAATATTATAATGGTCTTTAAAAATAAAAAAAATGTTAAGGGAAAAAATAGGGAAAATTAGAGATACAGAATAAAGTCATGGAAGAAGAATTAAATGCTTTGTAAAGTTCAAAGAATATTAACAGTTTCCCAGTGAACAAATCAAATTTATAGCTTATAAAATGTCAAATCCTCATTGATTAGAGAAATTTGTATTAAAATAATCTGAAGATATGGGACACAAATTTAATATAAGTGAAATTGTGAACTGATTTAGCCAATGAGTTATTAACTCTTACACTTTGACGCAACAATACTATTATTTGGTTTATTTTTGATGTTGATTGGGGGGAAAGGACTTATATGTTCTAGAATATGTATAGCAGATCTTTAATGAAGTGGCAAACAAAATATATGAAAGATATAGAAAAGATGTTCATCAATTGGGGAGTAACTGAATGCATTGGCCTATATGATTGTGATACAATGCTATTATATTTTTAAAATGATAATGATGATGCTGTCAAGAAAATCTGGAAGCATTTACATAGACTGAAGCAAAGTGATATGAGCAAAACTAGAACATGAAAAAGTAACACTAATAATATAAGATAATCAAAAACTTCAATTAACTTTTTTGCAATTCTAAAGGATATGTGGTGAAAAATGCTTCTCATTTTCAGAGAAAGAACATGAAGTCTGAATTCAGTTCAAAGCAATTTTGAATTTTTTTTAATTTTTTGTCTTTTGTTATTTTCTTTTAATTATATTTTGGAGGAGGAGGGTCTCTTTTCTTTCACAAAAGTAATCCTATTAAATTTCATGCTTTCTCAAAGAAGAAGGATGGGGATTTGAGGAATTGAGGAATGGGGGAGGATAGGGATTTAGTATTCAACCTTTATAAAGAAAACAAATGTTAAAAACTAATTTTTCATGTATTTGGAAAAATATTAAATAAAAAAGAAAATTAATTTTAAAGTACAGGATCAGTGTGTTATTAGATGAAGAAATCAGTTATCAATACTGATAGTAAACAAAGTTCTCAACCACTATTGATTAGAAAAATGCAAATTAAAACTGTATATTGCTTTCTGATGCCAATCAGATTGGCTGACAAGAAAATTGACATGTCATCGAGGAAATGTAAATATTTGGGATACTAATGGATTGTTGGTGAAGTGGGTAAACTGACTTAAACATTCTGGAGAACAATTTGAAACCACTCCCAAACAACTATAAAACTTGACTCCTTAATACACCTTGACTCCTTAATACTACTATTAGTTCTATATTCCCCCTAAAAAATTAAATTACAGGAAAAAGGATGTATATATATATATATATATATATATAGTATTGTGGTTTAAGAAAAGGCCAATATGATTTCAGAAAACAAAAACAGGAAAATATAAAAGTTCTTGCAAAGTCAATTGAGTAAAACTAGAAGACCATTATCATGGTATATGATGTTAGGTGTGGTCAGTGATTGGTTTCTGTCATACTATTTTCCAGTTTTCTCAGAAATTTTTGGTAAATACTTTGTAAAAACCAAAGCTGGGATCCTTTGGTTTAGGAAACACTAGATAATACATACGATAGACTATAGTAACTTGTGAAACCACCCTATTGCACTGATCTTAAACAGTAATAAATCAGTAATAAATGGTTTTGATGACTGCTACTTTAACATATAATTTTAGATCTGGTATATCTAGGTCACCATCATTTGCATTTTTCATTGATTCCCTTAAAATTCTTTACCTTTTCTTTTGTCTGGATGACTTTGTTATTATATTTTTCTAATTCTGTAAAGTGTTTTTTTTTGTTTGTTTGCTTTTTCATTTAGCTTAGTATTGCACTGAATAAATTGATTAATTAGGTAGCATTATCATTTTTTATTATATTAGCTTGGCCTATTCATGAGCACTTGGTAGTTTTCCAATTATTTAAATCTGACTTTACTTATGTAGAAAGTATTTGTAATTGCGTTCATATGTTTCCTGACTTTGTCTTAGCAGGTATGCTCCCAAAGATTTTATATTATCAACAGTTATTTTAAATGGAATTTGTATCTCTTGTTTCTGGTAGTTATCTCTTGGTAGTTAACATATAGAAATGCTGATGATTCATTGGCATTTATTTTGTATCCTACAATTTTGATAAAGTTGTGGACTGTTTCTGGAGAATTTTAGTTGATTCTCTAGGAGTCTGTAAGAATATCATCATACCATCTACAAAGAGGTATAATTTGGTGTCCTCATTGCCTCCTCTAATTCCCTTAATTTCTTTTTTTTTTTTTTCTTATTGCTGAAGCTAACATTTTTCATACTATATTGATTAGTATTGGTGAGAGTGAGCAACCTTGTTTCTCCCATATGCTTATTGGAAATGTTTCTGATTTATCCCCATAATATGTGATATTTGGTAATGGTTTTAGATAGATGCTACTGATCATATTAAATTAAAACTCAATTTATTACTATACTGTCCAATGTCTTAAATAAGAATTGGTGTACAATTTTGTCAAATGCTTTTTTTCTGTAGCTATTGAGATTATCATATAATTTTTGTTAGTTTGGTTATTGATATAGTTGATTATGTTCATTGTTTTCCTAATGTTGAACCAGCCCTGCATAACTGGTGTAAATTCTATTGGTTACAGTGTATTGTCCACGTGATAATTTGCTGTAATCTCTTTGATAATATTTTATTTAAGATTTTTACATCAATATTCACTAGGGAAATCATTCTATTATTTTCTTTTGGTATGAGGCCTGTTTCTGTGTCATAAGAGTAATTCAGTAAGACTCCTTTGCCAATTTTTCCCCCAAATAGTCTACATATTGATAGAATTAAATTCTATTTAAATGTTTTGGTAGGATTTACTTATAAATCCACCTGAAGTAGAGAGATTTTTCCTTATGGAATTGATTTGTAGCTTCTTCTGTTTCTTTTTCTAAAATGAGACAATTTAAGTAATTTAATCTGGGAGATCTCTAATTTTTTTTAAGAATTTATCTATTTCACTTAGATTGTCAGATTTATTGGCAAAATTGAGCAAAAATAACTCCTAATTTTATTGCTCCAATTTACTCTTCATTCATGGAAAGTTTGCCCTTTTCAATTTTTATACTAGCACTTTGATTTTCATCTTTCCTTTTCCTAATCAAATTAATGAATGATTTATGTTTTTTTCTTTTTTTTTCATAAAATCAAATCTTAGTTTTATTTATTAGTTTAACAGTTTCCTTACTTTCATTTAAGTAATCTCCTGTTTACTTGCTGGATTTCAATTTTGATATGTAATTGGGAATTTTTCATTTTTTTCTAGCTTTTTTTAGTTAATTGTCCAATTCATCGCACTTCTCTATTTTAATCCAGCAAGCATCTAAACATATAAAATTTCCCATGAGAACTCCTTGGGTAGCATGCCATAAATTTTATTATATTGTCTAATTATTTTCATTTTCTGGGATGAAATTATCAATTGGGCCCATGATTTGTTGTTTCATTCATTCTTTCTTTAGCATTAGCTTATATAGTTTACAATTAATCTTAACCTATTTTCCCTTGATCCCTTATTACATACAGTTTTTGTAGCATTATAATCTGAAAAGGTTACATTTACTATCTCTGCCTTTCTGCATATGATTTTAGTGCCCTTTAAAACATGATGACTTTTTGTCTTGTTTACATGTTCTGCCAAGACAAAATTATATATTCCTTTCCATTTACACTGTTTTCTCCAAAGATTTATCATACATAACTTTAAAAAAAATCTATTATTTCCTTAACTTTTTTCTTGTTTATTTTGTAATTTGATATATCTAGTTCTGATAGTTTGAAGTTAAGATCCTCTACTAGTGTAATTTTGCTGTCTATACATTTGTGTGGGTCTCTTAATTTTTAATTAGAACTATATTTACTTTTATTTATGTCAGATCATATTGCTACTCCTGTTTATTTTTTTTTAACATCAGCTAAAGCATTATAGGTTTTGTTTCAGTCTTTTACCTTTACCCTATATGTATCACTCTGTTTTAAAGATCTTTATTGTAAAAAAAAATTAATGTAGAATTCTGGTTTATAATCCTTTCTGCTCTCTGCTTTGGGTTTAATAGCTTTAATTGGTTTTAATGGATAATTTTGATTTTATTAGGTTAAAAAGTTTTTGTGCAAACAAACCAATGCAGACAAGATTAAAAAGGGAGCAGTAACTTGGGGAAATGTTTACGTCCAAAGGTACTGATAAAAGCCTCATTTCTAAAATATATAGAAATTTTAATCAAATTTATAAGAATACAATTCATTTTCCAATTGTTAAATGATCAGAGAAAATGAACAATCAATTTTAAGATGAAAATATTAAAATCATTTCTAGTCATATGAAAAAATTATCTAAATCACTGATCAGAGAAATGCAAATTAAAACCATCTTGAGGTATAACTACAAATGAATGAGAATGACTAAGATGCCAAGTAAAAATAATGATAAATATGGGAGAGTATGTGGAAAAATTGGAATACTAATGCATTGTTGATGGAGTTGTGAACTGATCCAACCATTCAGCATAACAATTTGGACCTATACCCAAAGGGCTATCAAGCTGGATAAATCATTTGATCCAGTGGTTTATCTACTGCACCTTTATGCCAAAGAGATCATTAAAAAGGAAAAGGACCCACATATATAAAAATATTTATAATAGCCTTTTTTGTAGTGGCAATGAACTAGAAACTGAGTGAATGCCTACATGTTGGAAAATGGATGAATATCTTATGGTATATGAATATAATGGACTGTTATTGTTGTATAAGAAACTATTAGCATGATTTCTGACTGGTCTTGAGAGACTTACCTAATGTTAAGTGAAGTGAGCAGAATCAATAGAACACTGCACAGAGCAACAATAATATTATATGATGATCAATTCTGAAGTATATAACTCTTTCAGTGATAAGGTGATTCAGGCGGCTTATTTCAATGAACTTATGATGGAGAGAGACATCTGAATTTAGAGAGGTCTGTGGGAACTGAGTATCAATCATAACATAATATCTTCATTTTTTTCTTATTGTCTTTTTTGTCTATTCATGTGATATAATAACCCTTTTACCTCCCTTACCTTCTTCCTGTACAATCCCATTTCTACTGCTCATTTTTTTTTATGTCATCACATTGAAGTCAAAATTTACCTAGATCTTCTAAGCCTACCCTAACTATAGAGGGCTGAAACTCTGAAAAAGGTGTGCTTCAATCATAAAAGAGAGCACTTAAAGCTAATTACCTATTCCATGTAATATAATGGATCAATTAGCTAAGGTTTAGATGATGGCTTTCCTCTTGATTGTCACCTGCTGAATAGATGGTAGTGAGGTAATCATAGGAAAGATTGGAGGGCTGGGGGAAAGAAGTCAGAGTTAAGTCCTTGTTAGGACTTGCAGCAAGGAGGAGAGAGTCTGAAGATTCCTGACTCCATAATCCAGGACATCTTTGGCAAGACATGTAGCACCTTGACAGCCCCTTTCACTTCTCTCACTAAAGACCAAAGACCTTTTATCTATTTGTGCTGAACCTGGCTGATACTGAGGCCCTCCAGGGAGCTAATCCAGACATTATTTTATTTTATTTTATTTTTTTATGTATGAGTAATTTCTTATAACTTTATCCCTTGTATTCATTTTTCCAAATTTTCCCTCCCTCCCCTAGATGACAATCCCATATATTTTACATGTGTTACAGTATAACCTAGATACAATATATGTGTGTAAATCCAATTTTCTTGTTGCATATTAAGTATTAGATTCTGAAGGTATAAGTAACCTGGTAGAAAGAAAGTAGTGCCAACAATTTACATTCACTTCCCAGTGTTCCTTCTCTGGGTGTAGTTGTTTCTGTCCATCATTGATCAACAGGAAATGAGTTGGATTTTCTTCATGTTGAAGATATCCACTTCCATCTGAATACGTCCTCATACAATATTGTTGTAGAAGTATACAGCGATCTTCTGGTTCTGTTCATTTCACTCAGCAACAGTTGATTTAAGTCATTCCAAATCTCTCTGTATTCCTCCTGCTGGTCATTTCTTACAGAGCAATAATATTCCATAATCTTCATATACCATAATTTATCCAACCATTCTCCAATTGATGGACATCCATTCATCTTCCAGTTTCTACGCACTATGAAAAGGGCTGGTACAAACATTTTGGCACATACAGGTCCCTTTCCCATCTTTAGTATTTCTTTGGGATATAAGCCCAATAGCAGCACTGCTGGATCAAAGGGTATGCACAGTTTGATAACTTTTTGGGCATAGTTCCAAATTGCTCTCCAGAATGGCTGGATTCTTTCACAGCTCCACCAACAATGTGTTAGTGTCCCAGTTTTCCCATATCCCCTCCAACATTCATCATTATTTGTTCTTGTCATCTTAGCCAATCTGACAAGTGTGTAGTGGTATCTCAGAGTTGTCTTAATTTGCATTTCTCTGATCAGTAGTGATTTGGAACACTTTTTCATATGAGTGGATATATTTTCAATTTCATCATCTGAGAATTGTCTGTTCATATCCTTTGACCATTTATCAACTGGAAAATGGTTTGATTTCTTATAAGTTAGGGGCAGTTCTCTATATATTTTGGAAATGAGACCTTTATCAGAACCTTTAACTTTAAAAATATTTTCCCTATTTGTTACTTCCCTTCTAGTCTTGTTTGCATTAGTATTGTTTGCACAGAAACTTTTTAGTTTGATGAAATCAAAATCTTCTATTTTGTGATCAATAATGATCTCTAGTTCTCCTCTGGTCATAAATTCCTTCCTCCTCCACAGGTCTGAGAGGTAGACTATTCTCTGTTCCTCTAATCTATTTATGATCTCATTCTTTATGCTTAAATCATGGACCCATTTTGATCTTATCTTGCTATATGGTGTGAAGTGTAGATCCATATCTAATTTCTGCCATATCAATTTCCAGTTTTACCAACAGTTTTTTTTTTCAAATAATGAATTTTTATCCCAAATGTTAGTATCTTTGGGTTTCTCAAACACTAGATTGCTATTGATGTATCCTTTTTTGTCCTTTGTACCTAATTTGTTCCACTGATCGACTGGTCTATTTCTTAGCCAATACCAAATGGTTTTGGTGACTGCTGCTATGTAATATAGCTTTTGATCAGGTACACCTAGACCACCTTCATCTGACTTTTTTTCATTAGTTCCCTTAAAATTCTCGACCTTTTATTCTTCCATATGAATTTTGTTATTATTTTCTAGGTCATTAAAATAATTTCTTGGGCGTCTGACTGGTATAACATTAAATAAATAGATTAGTTTGGGGAGTATTGTCATCTTTATTATATTCGCTCGGCCTATCCAAGAGCACTGCATGTCTTTCCAATTATTTAAATCTGACTTTATTTTTGTGGCAAGTGTTTTGTAATGTTTCTCATATAATTCCTGACTTTTCTATGGTAGATGGATTCCCAAATATTTTATACTCTCAACATTTGTTTGTAATAGAATTTCTCTTTGTATCTCTTGCTGATGCATTTTGTTGGTGATGTATTAAAATGCTGAGAATTTATGTGAATTTATTTTGTATCCTGCAACTTTGCTAAAGTTCTGAATTATTTCTAATAACTTTTTTAGCAGAGGGTTCTCTAAGTATACCATCATGTCATCTGCAAAGAGTGATAGATTGATTTCCTCATTACTTACTCTAATTCCTTGAATCTCTTTTTCAGCTCTTATTGCAGAGGCTAGCATTTCTAGTTCAATATTGAATAGTAATGGTGATAGTGGGCAACCTTGTTTCACTCCTGATTGTACTGGGAAAGGTTGCAGTTTATTTCTATTGCTTATTATGCTTACTGACGGTCATAAATATATGCTCCTGATTATTTTAAGGAATAGTCCGTTTATTCCTATACTCTCAAGCGTTTTTAGTAGGAATGGATGTTGGATTTTGTCAAATGCTTTTTCTGCATCTATTGAGATGATCATATGGTTTTTATTAATTTGATTATTAATATGGTCAATTATACTAATAGTTTTCCTAATATTAAACCAGCCCTGCATTCCTGGTATAAATCCTACTTGATCATAGTGTATTATTCTGGGGATGATTTTTTGAAGACTTTTTGCAAATATCTTATTTAAGATTTAAGCATCAATATTCATTGAGGAAATTGGTGTATAGTTATCTTTCTCAGTTTTTGATCTACTTGGTTTAAATATCAGTACCATGTGTGTATCATAAAAGGAGTTTGGTAGGACTCCTTCATCCCCTATTTTTTCAAATAGTTTATATAGCATTGGGACTAATTCTTCTTTAAATGTTTGGTAGAATTCACATGTAAATCCATCTGGTCCTGGAGATTTTTTCCTGGGGAGTTGTTAATAGCTTGTTCTATTTCTTTTTCTGAAATGGGACTATTTAAGCAATTTATCTCTTCCTCTGTTAATGTAGGAAGCCTATATTTTTGGAGGAAGTCCTCCATTTCACTTAAGTTATCAAATTTATTGGCATAAAGTAGGGCAAAGTAACTCCGTATTATTTCTCTTATTTCCTCTTCATTGGTGTAAAGATCCCCCTTTTCATTTGTAAGACTAACAATTTGATTTTCCTTTTTCCTTTTTCTGATCAGATTTACCAAAGGTTTATTTATTTTATTGGCTTTTCCATTTAACCAACTCTTGGTTTTATTTATTAATTCAATAGATTTGTCATTTTTTTCTTTTAATATTATTGATTTCTCCTTTTAATTTTAGTATTTCAAGTTTCATTTTGGGTTGGGGGTTTTTAATTTTGTCTTTTTCTAGCTTTTTAAGGCCCAATTTCTAGCTTTTTAAGGCCCAATTCATTAATCTTTTCATTCTCTATTTTGTTCAAATAAACCTTTAAAGATATAAAATAAATAAATAAAATAAATAAAATAAAATAAAATTAATTAATTAAATAAAATAAACCTTTAAAGATACAAAATTTCCCCTTATTTCCCAATATTGATTTCCCAATTTGATTTTCCTCTTTCCTTTTTCTGATCAGATTTACCAAAGGTTTATCTATTTTATTGGCTTTTTCATAAAACCAACTCTTGGTTTTATATATTAATTCAATAGCTTTTTTTTTTTTTTTTTTTTTTTTTTTTTTTTTTTTTACTTTCAATATTATTGATTTCCCCTGCCCCCTCCCTGGAAATGCCTCAGAAGTGTTTAGCATGGCTGCATTGTGAGGAGTGCCCAGTGAAGGACCCTGTTGTATGATCTAGCAACTGCCATGAGGTTTAAGGCTGAACATTGAAGACACTAACCCCAGCCAATGCATACTGTGGGGAATGGATATCAGGAGCTTAAGTGAAAAGCCCCTGTCCTCAAATGGGAAGTGTCTGCCCGCAAACCTCAATCCCTATTTTACAGGTTCTGATTCTCTGGGAATTCTGCTGTTGCTAGAGTTCCACTGCCTCAGGCTGATCCCAGAATTATGTGGATTAAATGTTGCCTCAGGCTGTGTCCCAGGTCTTCAGGCTCTTAACTACCTAAAGGAGAAACCCCAGGCAGCAGAAGGCAGCTTCACAGTAGTGAGGAGATCTATTAGGTCTCTTCCAGATTGGGTTGGATTAACAATCTGGCTTTATATTTTAAAGTGGCTTGATTTCTCTTCTCAACTGCTGTTTTATAAGCAGAGAAGAGCTATCAGCCTGTGTCAGATTCCTCTATCTCAGTGGCTTCTCTGATCCCAGAGTTCTCCCCAGCCCTGAATGGTACAGTGTGTTCACACCTAACCTTGTCTGTGCTGACCTGTTATTTTTTTCCCCCCTCAGAACAGACCTTTTCTGTTGAAATTCCAGATTCTCTTCAGTTGGTAAGTTGTGCTTTTAATCCTTGTAGTTTTTATCAATCCAGTGTTATTTTTGAGGCTGATTTAACTAATTGTTAATGAGGGAAGAAGGGAACTTACAAATTTGCGTGTATGTTCTCCTCCATCTTGGCTCCTCCCCCCAGACATTATTTTTAACAAAAATACAGTATTCAAGAGTTAAGCATATTACATTTCCATATAGGGATGTAAACATTTTAATCTTAAAAAGAAAAAAAAAACTACATATACATATACATATACATATACATATACATATATATATATATATATTGCTCCTCAATCCTTTAAACCTTATATTTCAGCATATTAGCTTTAAAACTATAGTATCTGTGAAACTCAGGTTTCCTCATAATCCAACACTCACAGTCATACATAGCTACTATAATAACTATAACTGTGACTACTGAGAGTTTAATCAGCAATATGATATCTCCATTTTTTATTTGCTGTCCAGATTTGTCATATTCTTCTTCTTAAGGAGCAAGTACCTTTTGATTTTGTAACTACAGTCATCATTTGCAGTGACCTTTGAAACTAAGAATATCAAATCTAACACTTCTTACATTTCTTTGTCCATCACTTGATGGGAACAGCTAATAGGTACTTGAAGGTCAGATATGAACTCAAGTCTTCTTAAGTCCAGACCCAGCATTCTCTCCACTTAATGATTTAGCTGACCTGGAGATTATTTTAATTTCAGCAAAAATCCCCTTTACATTTTTTTTTCCAAATCTCTCTCTCTCTTTTTTTTAATTCTAGGGATTTTACTTTGTTAGTTATTATTTATATACCCTACATATAAATTTGGTCATAGTTCATTGCTTTTTGTGTTCTCCATTATATTGTAAACTTTTTAAAAGTCCATACTATCTCTTGCCTTGCCTTGTTTTCAAATGTTATCACATTGCTATGCAAAAAATAACATTAAAATTTTAGAAAAAGATATATACAATGTGTGAGAGAAATAATGTAATATACATACTAAAAACTACAAAAGCAAATATTTTCTAAATAGTCAAGAAGTGGGAACAAAGTACTCTGGGAAGTCCAATCTGGAAAAAGGGAATATCTGAAAGAGTAGGACAAAGATTTTAAGAATACATGATTTTTATTTTATTGAATTAATAACATAATTGTTATTGTTGTTGATGATGAGAACTGAGAGCAGGCTTTATAGGCAATGTATTATTTTAATGTTGTGACTTTCAATCTCTGTCTAAAGAGGTTTGTTTTTAATTGAAAGGGGACAGGAAATCATGGGTTAGTATTTTGGAGAAGAATGGTAAAATAATGATTGAATCTGCATTAGGTTATTCTAACAGTAGCCCTAAAGCATTGTAATTTTCCTGAAGGCAGGAAGATTTTATGATTCTATATTATAAAGAGCTTTTGAAAGAAAGATGGAAACCACTACTATAAATATTGTTGCTGCTGTTAAAAACAAAAAGTTTCAGATAGATAATCCTGAAACGTGTTAACTTCTTTCTAGGTCGAGTTTTTTTTTTTTTTTTTTTTAATTTTGTTTTGTTTTTTCTGTGTGTGTGTGTGTGTGTGTGTGTGTGTGTGTGTGTGTGTGTGTGTGCATGCACATGGTTTTCTCTTTGTGCACAGATAGAGAGATGTATACATATTTGTATATATGTGTATACACAATACATACATATATAGTCACACATAATATATGTATGTCTATATAATTACATGTATATAAATAGAATATGCAAATGTATGAATATACTCTGATATACACAGAAAGTATTCTACAAATGTAGAATGTACACAGAAAGTATTCTACAAATGTACATTTGCTAGATCACTTCAAGGTCTAAACCTTAGAATTTAAACTTAAATAGCTTGTGTTCAATTGTATAAAAGTAAAAATATTAGGCTAGGATAACATTAAAAATTCTCTTTCAGTTCCAAATCATGTAACTAATTATAGCATGATCTCATATTTCCCTTCATTGAACTGTTTTTCAGTTTAACTAGTACCTAATATATTTGCCATCTGTATTATCACACACTGATGAACAAAATCTCTGGTATTTTGCAACAGATGCTTCATTTTTTTTTGATGTTGGAGCCATAAAATGGCAGATGGTGTTAAGGCATCAGATGTTTAAAAAGTCTTGTGTAATATGCTGCTTCATAATCTACAAAAAGGAGTTATTTTAGCTGATTTCTAGTTTAAAGAGATCTCAAAATTTGTCTTAGGCAAGCTAAGGCAGTGGTGTATCAGGAAATATCATGAACCATCCATTCTCTCTAACTACTGCAATAACTTATATTAAAAGTAATAGACTAGTAAGGAATGCAGGGATGGTTCAATGTTAAAAAAAAAAACTACTATTATAATTGCACATATTAATAACCAAAATAATAAAAACCATATCATCATCTCAATAGATGCAGAAAAAGCATTTGATAAAATCCAAGATCCATTCCTATTAAAAACATTTGAGAGTATAGGAATAAATCTTAAAATAATCAGTAGCATCTATTTAAAACCATCAGTAAGCATCATATGTAATGGGGATAAACTGAAACCATTCCCAATAACGTCAGGAGTGAAACAAGGTTGCCCACTATCACCATTACTATTCAGTACTGTATTAGAAATGCTAGCTTTGTCAATAAGAGTTGAGAAAGGAATTAAAGGAATTAAAATAGGTAATGAGGAAACCAAATTATCACTCTTTGCAGATGATATGTTGATATACTTAGAGAACGCCCAGGTATTCTTCTAAAAAGCTCTTAGAAATAATCCACACTTTTAGCAAAGTTTCAGGATATAAAATAAACCCATATAAATGATCAACATTCTTATATATCACTAAAAAAATCCAATAATTAGAGTTACAAAGGGAAATTACATTTAAAGTAACTACAGATCGTATAAAATACTTAAGACTCTATCTGCTAAGGGAAAATCAGAAACTATATGAGCAAAGCTACAAAACACTTTCCACAGAAATGAAGTCAGATCTAACCAATTGGAAAATATCAAGTGCTCTTGGGCTGGGCCAGCAAATATAATAAAAATGACAATACGACCTAAACTAATCTATTTATTTAGTGCTATATCAATCAGACTCCCAAAAAAACTATTTGAGTGACCTAGAAAAAATAATAACAAAGTTGATATGGAAAACAACACATAAAGAATTTCAGGAGAATTAATAAAAAAAAAAAAAAATCAAATGAAGATGGCCTAGATGTACCAGATCTAAAATCACATTATAAAGCAGCTAGTACCAAAACAATTTGGTATTGGCTAAGGAATAAACTAGTTGATCAGTTGAAGAGGTTAGGTTTAAAGGACAAAACAGCTAATAACATTAAAAATCTAGTGTTTGACAAACCCAAAGACTCCAGCTTTTGGGATAGGAACTAAATGTTGGACAAAAATTTCTGGGAAAATTGGAAATTGTATGGCAGAAACTAGGCATTGGCCCACACTTAACTTAACACTGTACACCAAGATAAGGTCAAAATAGGTTCATGACCTAGGCATAAAGAATGAGATTATAAATAAATTAGAAGAACACAGGATAGCTTACTTCTCTGACCTGTGGAAAATGAAGGAATTTATTTCCAAATTATAACTAGAGATCATTATTGATCAGAAAATAGAAAAAATTATTTTTTGTAAAAACAAAACTAATGCAGAAAAGATTAGAAGGAGAGCAATAAACTGGAAAAACATTTTTATAGTCAAAGGTTCTGATCAAGGTCTAATTTCCAAAATATTCAGGGGCAGAGCCAAGATGACAGAGAAGCCACACGTGATTTTCTAAGCTCTCTCATTCCCTCACTACCAACTATTTAATTCAGCCTCAAAAATAGTGCTTGAATGGTAAAACCCATAAAGTTTAGATGTACAACATCTTACCAGCTGAAGAGAATCTAGAATTACATCAGAAAAAATCTGTCCTGAGGAGCAGGAAAAGCCTGGTGTGGACAATGATCAAATTAAGCTAGCATATTGTGCAGATAGGGTTGGGGAGGCCTCTGGGGTTAGAAAAGCTACAGAGACAGACGACTATGGCATAGTCTGATTGCTCTACTCTGGTTGCAAAACAGCAGATCAGCAGAGAAGTCAAAGCCACTTTAAAAAATACCAGAAACTATAGTCTGCCCACCCAAAACCGGAAGTGACTCAGCACAGATCACAGTTCAGCTGTGTAGCCCCATTCTGCTGTCTGGGGATTTTACTTATGGCAGTTAAGAACCTGCAAGGCAGGGGAACACAGTCCAGGGAAGCCTCTAATCTGCACAGTGTGGGACTCAGCCTGTGACAGTGGAACTTCCACAGCAGGGAAACTTCCACAGCAGCAACTATGCTTCCCAGGGCAGAGACACTTTTCGTCTGTGCGCTAGGGCTATTCACTCGTCAGCTGTTAATATCCACAACCCCCCAGGGGGATTTGGCCTGGGGTTTTGATACTTTCACTGTTCACCCTCTAGTCTCAGGACAGTCACTAGGCCACACAGTCAGAGTTCTTCACTGGACACTTCCACAGTCCAGCCTGTGCTAACTATCTTTGAATCACTTCAGGTGTGGGAGGGGGGAACTCTCTCCCAGAGCACTCTCGTACCTTTACAACCCATTCACAAGACAGCTGCTGTCCATGTACCTATCCCTGTTCTGCAGAGGAAGCTAATAACCTCCTTGCTCTTAAGGCAGACCCTATTTTGTTTGTTTGTTTTTGTTTTGTTTTGTTTTAAAGAATTAAAAATTAAAAGGATGACTTGTAGTTTCTATAAAGAGAGCAGGTTTAAAACCCCAAGGAGACTAATAGCAGACAGTCTCCAGGTAATACCCTGAAGGGGAATATTACCTGGCCTCAATCACATAACTCTCTCCAAGAAGAGACTATTAAAAACCTTAAAAGACAGTTAGAAAAAAGGGGAAATGAGAGAAAGGCTGTGCAAGAGAGTAACAACTTCCTGAAATGTGAATTGGAAAAGATAAAGAATTCACAGGAAGTACATGGAAACAGAATTTGTGAATTGGAAAAGGTGAAAAATTCCTGGAAAGTAGGATTTGTGAATTGGAAAAATAAAATAACTCATTAAAAAATTGTGAAATGGAAAAAAGAAATCCATAAACCAAAACAACTCTTTTAAAAACTCAATTGGACATATAGGAAAAGAAGTTAAAAAAAAAAAAAAAGGACAAATGAAGAAAAAAACCCATTAAAGATCAGAACTGTACAAATAGAAATGAATGATTCATTGAGACACCAAGAATCAGTGAAGCAAAACCAAAAAAAAAAAATGAAAAGCTGGAGAAAAACATCAAATATTTAGTTGGAAAGTTGACACAGCTGGAAAATACATCTAGGAGAGATAATCTGAAGATTATTGGCCTTCCCAAAAATTATGATTATAAAAAGAACCTACATTCTATTTTACAGGAAATTATCAAAGAGAACTGCCCAGAGGAATAGAATCAGAAGGTAAAATAAGCATTGAAAGAACTCACTGAACACCTTCTGAAAAAGACCCTAAAAAAAACTCCAAGGAATATTATAGCCAAACTTCAGAACTATAAGAATAAGGAAAATCTATTACAAGCAGCCAGGAAAAAACAATTCAATACTGAGGTGCCACAATAAGGCTCACTCAAGATCTGGCTCCATCCATAACAAAAGTTCAAAGGGCCTAGAATGTGATATTCCTGAAAGGCAAAAGAACTTGTAATACAGCCAAGAATAAACTAATAAGATAAATTGTGCATTTTCTTCCATGGAAGAAGATGGACATTTAATGAAACAGAAAAATTCCATTTGTTTCTAAGGGGAAAAAAAAAACCAAACAAACAGATCTAAACAAAAAAAATTGATCTCCAACCACAGAACTTAAGAGAAGCAGAAAAAAGCAAAAGGAACTTTTGATCACTGTATTTCTCTTTTGGATATATATAAAGTCCACATGTATAATTTGATTTAACTGATGTAACATAAAAAAGGGAAGTAGAAATGGAAAGGGGATAGTGTCACGGAATGGGAAAAGGGGAGACAAAAAGAGGGGAACTACATTCCAGGAAGAGGAAAAGAAAACATCATATCTGAGAGAATTTAGAGAGGAGGAAGAGGAACATTGTGTGAATCATGCTCTCATAAGAATTGGCTCAAGGTGGGGAGGAGACAAAATGGCAGAGAAGACACAAGTGAATCTCTAAGCTTTTTCTTACCCTCAATACCAACTATTTAATTCAGCCTCAAAAGTAGCGCTGGACTAATAAAAACCCTGAAGATTAGAAACACAACAACTTACCAGCTGAAGAGAATCTGGAATTGTGTCAGAAAAAGTCAGTTGTGAGGGGTGAGAACAAAGACTGTCACAGACAGTGATAGAACTAGGCTAGAATATTGTACAGATTGGGCTGGGGAGGCCTCTGGGATTAGAGAAGCTATAGAGACAGAGGACTCTGGTACAGGATGATTGCTCTACTCTGCTTACAAAACAGCAGATCAGCAGAGAAATCAAGCCACTTTAATAAAATGCCAGAAACTGCTTATAACTACTCCAAACTGGAAGTGACTCAACACAGATCACAGCATGGCTGCAGCCACCTTCTGCTTTCTGGGGTTTTTCCCTGGGGCAGATAAGAATCTGCAAGGCAGCGGGACAAAGCCTGGGGCAGCCTCTAATCTGTACAGTGGGGGCTCGGCCTGAGGCAGTGGAACTTCCACAGCAGTGATTGTGCTTCCCGGGCCAGAGACACTTCAGTCTGTGTGCCAGGGCTATTCACTGATCAGCTGCTAATATCCACAGCCCCACAGGGGGCTTTGGCTCAGGGTTGTGACATTTTCACTGTTTAGCCTCTAGCCTAAGGGCAGTCTCTAGGCCACACAGCAGGGGTTCTTCACTTGGCACTCCCACAGCCCAGCCATACTAACCAGCTCTGAATCACTTCTGGTGGGAGAGGAAAACTCTCCCAGAATACCCTCGTACCTTGCAGACTGTTTACAAGACAGCTGAAATCCAAAATATCTGTGTACTGCAGAAGAAGCTGGTAACCTCCTTATCCTGAGGGCAGATGCCCATAGGTTTTTAATAATGAATAAAAAAAAGAAGAGAATGATTGACAGCTTCTATACAAAAAAAGAGTGTGTTTCCAAAACCCAAGGAGACTAACAGCAGACAGTCTCCAGATAATAGCCTGAAAGGGAATGATATGTGGCCCCCATCACATAACTCTCTTCTAGAAGAATCTATTAAAGACCTGAAAAGAGAGTTAGAAGAAAAAATGGGCAAAGGAAAGAGAAGCTATCCTAGAGAGTAACAATATCCTGAAATTTGAATTGGAAAAGATAAAGAATTCAGAGGAAGTGCAGGGAAACAAAATGTGTGAATGGGAAAAGTTTTTTATTTTTTATTTTATTTTTCCTGAGGCTGGGGTTAAGTGACTTTCCCAGGGTCACACAGCTAGGAAGTGTTAAGTGTCTGAGATCAGATTTTAACTTAGATCTTCCTGAATTCAAGGCTGCTGCTCTGTCCACTGCACTACCTAGCTGCCCCAAATGGGAAAAGGTTAAAAAAATCACAGGAAAGTAGGATCTGTGAATTGAAAAAGATAAAGAATTCACAAGAAAGCAGGATTTGTGAATTGGAAAAATAAAATAACTCACTTAAAAAAATTAATGAAATGGAAAAAAAATTCCATAGAGCAAAATAACTCATTTAAAAACTCAATTGAACATATACAAAAAGAAATAAAAAGCGAATGAAGAAAATAACTCATTAAAAATCAGGACTGAGAGGGGGCAGAGCCAAGATGGCAGAGAAGATAGATATGAATTGCTAAGCTCTCTCTTACCCTCAATACCAAATATTTAATTTAGCCTCAAAAATAGCGTTGGACTTGTAAAAACCACGAAGATTAGAAACACAACAACTTACAAGCTGAAGAGAATCTGGAATTTCATCAGAAAAGGTCTATAATGAAGCATGGGGGGAAAAGACCAGTGCAGACAGTGACAGACTAAAGTCTAGCATACTGTGCCAATCAGATTGGGGAGGCCTCTGAGGTTAGAAAATCTATTGAGACAGAGGACTCTGGAATAAGCTTATAGTTCTACTTTGCTTATAACAGCAGATCAGCAGAGAAATCAAGCCACTTAAAAAACAAAAAACAACAAAAAAAAAAAAAAAAAAAAAACAAACTGCCTATAGCTACACCAAACCAGAAGTGAATCAGTGAATCAGCACAGATCGAAGCATGCTGTGCAGTCACCTTCTGCTGTCCGGGGCTTTTCACTGGGGCAGTTAAGAATCTGCAAGGCAGTGGGACACAGCCTGGGACAGCCTTTAATCTTACAGTGGGGGGGCTTGGCCTGAGGCAGTGGAACTTGCACAGAAGGGAAACTCCCCCAGCAGATATTGTGCTTCATGGAGCAGAGACACTTCCAGTCTGTGAGCCGGGGCTATTGGCTGGTCATCTGCTAATATCCATGGCTCTACTGGGGGGAGGAGGGCTTTGACCTGGAGTGGTGACACTTTCACTGTTCAGCCTCTAGCCTCAGGGCAGTTGTTAGGCTACACAACAGGGGTTCTTCACTGGGCACTCCCACAGCCTGGCTGTGCTAACAAGCTCTGAATCACTTCCAGTGGGGGGGGGGGGGGGAATCCTTCCAGAGCACCCTCATATCTTTGCAGCCCATTTACAAGAGAGATGTCTTCAATAATACTCTGTTCTATAGAGGAAGCTTCTTACCCTGAAAGCAGACCCAAAGGTTTTTAAAAATGAGTAAGAAATTGAAGAGAACTATTGACAGCTTCTATACAGAAAAAAGATCATGCTTCCAACCCCAAGGAGGCTAACAGCACACAGTCTCAAAATAATACCCTGAAGGGGAGTGTTATCTGACCTCCATCACATAACTCTCTCCTAGTAGAGATTATTAAAGACCTGAAAAAAAGAGTTAGAATGTAAATGGGCAAAGGAAAAACAAGCTATGCTAGAGAGTAATAAAAATATTGAAATTTAAATTGGAAAAGATAAAGAATTCACAGAAGTGCAGGGAAACAAAATTTATGGATTAGAAGAGGTTAAAAAGTCACAGGAAAGTAGAATCTCTGAATTTAAAAAGATAAAGAATTCCCAAGAAAGTGGGAAAAAGAAAATAACTCAATAAAAAAATACTGAAATGGAAAAAAAAAATTCCATAGAGCAAAATAACTCATTTAAAAACTCAATTGGACATATACAAAAAGAAGTTTAAAAAAAAAAAGCAAATGAAGAAAATAACTCATTAAAAATCAGGACTGACCAAATAGAAATGAATGATTCATTGAAACACCAAAAATCAGTCAAGCAAAATTAAAAAAACAAACAAACAAACAAAAAAAAAAAAAAAAAACAGGAGAATAATATCAAATATTTACTGGGAAAATCAACAGACTTGGAAAATAGTTCTAAGAGAGATAATCTGAGGATCATTGGACTTACCGAAAATTATGATGAAAAAAGAGCCTAGATTCTATTTTACAGGAAATTATCAAAGAGAACTGTCCAAAGATAATAGAAACAGAAGGGAAAATAGGCATTGAAAGAATTCATTGAACACCTTCTGAAAAAGACCCCCCCCAAAAAAATACTCCATAAAATATCATGGCCAAGCTGCAGAACTATCAGACTAAGGAAAAAATATTGCAAGCAGCCAGGAAAACACAATTCAAATATTGAGGTACCACAATAAGGGTCACTCAAGATCTGGTTGTATCCACATTAAAGGATTGCACAGTCTGGAATCTGATATTCCAAAAGATAAAATTACATGGAATGCAGCCAAGAATAAACTACCTAGCTAAGTTTAGCATTTTCTTTTATGGAAGAAGATGGACATTTAATGAAACAGATAAATTCCATTTGTTTCTAAGGGAAAAAAAAAAAAAAAACAGAAAAACAAACAAAAAAAATAGATTTAAATAAAAAATTTGATCTCCAACCAGAAGACTCAAGAGAAGTAGAAAAAAGTAAAAATAATTCTTGAGAACTGTATTTCTGTTGTAGATATACAGAAAGTCCACATGGATAATTTGATTTTACTGATATAATAAGGACATAAAAAGAAGGAAACTACCTCCCAGGAAGAGGAAAAGACAATTTATCATATCTGAGGGAATTTAGAGAGGGGGAGGATCATTGTGTGAACCTTATACTTATCAGAATGGGCTCAAAGAGTAAATAGTTGCCATAATTGTTTTTCAGAGAATTCTCTCTCATCTCATTAAAACAGGTGATAGGAAAATTGAAAAGGAAAGAAGTAATAAGGGAAGGGTACAAGAAAAGGGAAGGAATTTAAAAGGAAGGGGGAGGGATACTAAAAAGGGAGGGCTGTGTGACATAAGTGGGGCCCATAAGCTTAATACTGGGAAAGGGGCTCACGGGGTACAAGGATAAAAAAAAGTATAATCTGGAGATAATATGATAGCAGGAAATACAGAATTAATAATTTTAATTGTAAATGTGAATGGGATGAACTCTGCCATTAAGCAGAGGCAGATAGCAGACTAGATCAAAAGTCAGAAAAGTACAATATGTTGCTTACAGGAAACACATTTAAACCAGGGAGATACTTACAGAGTAAAGGTAAAAGGCTGGAGCATAATCTAGTATGTTTCAAATAAAGTCAAAAAAGCAGGGGTAGCTATCCTTATCTCAAATCAAGCAAAAGCAAAATTTGATCTAATTAAAAGAGATAAGGAAGGAAACTATATCCTACCAAAGGGTAGCATAGACAATGAAGCCATATCAATACTAAACGTATATGCACCAAGTGGTATAGCATCTAACTACCTAAAGGAGAAGTTAAAAGAGTTGCAAGAAGAAATAGACAGCAAAACTATAATAGTGGGAGATCTCAACCTTGCACTCTCAGAATTAGATAAGTCAAACCACAAAACAAATAAGAAATAAATTAAAGAGGTAAATAGAATATTAGAAAAACTAGGTATGATAGACCTTTGGAGAAAACTGAATGGTGATAGAAAGTAATATACTTTCTTCTCAGCAGTACGTGGAACATATACAAAAATTGACCATATATTAGGACGTAAAGATTTCAAAATTAAATGCAGGAAAGCAGAAATACTAAATCCTTTCTTCTCAAATCATGATGCAAAAAAACTACATTCAACAAGACTTTAGGGATAAATAGACCAAAAATTATTTGGAAACTAAATAATCTCATCTTAAAGAATTATTAGGTGAAACAACAAATTAAACAAAAAATAATTTCACTCAAGATAATTACAACAATGGGACTTCATACCAAAATTTGTGGGATGCAGCTAAAGTGGTAATAAGGGGAAATTTTAAAAAATAGTAATTTTATATTTATAATTTTTGACAGTACATATGCATGGGTAATTTTTTTTGCAACATTATTCCTTGCACTCCCTTCTGTTCTGAATTTTCCCCTCCTTCTTTCTACCCCTTCTCTTGGATGACAGGCAATTCCATACATGTTAAATGTGTTATAGTATATCCTAGATACAATATATTTGTGTGGAACCAAATTTCTTGTTACACAGGAAGACTTGAATTCGTAAGGTAAAAGTAATCTGGGATGAAAGAAAATAGTGGAAATAGTTTACACTCAATTCCCAGTTTTCCTTCTCTGGGTTTAGCTGATTTTGTTCATCATTGATCAACTGGAACTGAATAAGATCTTCTCTTTGTTGAAGATATCCACTTCCATCAGAACATATCTTCAAACAGTACCGTTGTTGTAGTGTATAATGATCTCCTGTTTCTGCTCATTTCACTCAGCATCAGTTCATGTAAGACTCTCCAATCCTCTCTGTATTCATCCTGCTGGTGATTTCTTACAGAGCAATAATATTATATAAGATTCATATACCATAATTTACCTGACCATTCTCCAATTGATGGGCGTCCATTCATTTTTCCAGTTTCTAGCCACTACAAAAAGGCAAAAAGGTCTTCCACAAACATTTTGCCACTAACAGTTCCCTTTCCCTTGTTTAGTATTTCTTTGTGATATAAGCCCACCAGTAGCACTGCTGGATCAAAGGGTATGTACAGTTTGGTAACTTTTGGGGCAAAATTCCTAATTGCTCTCCAGAATGGCTTGTTTCTTTTGCAACTCCATCAACAATGTATCAATATTCCAGTTTTCACACAGCCCCTTCAAAATTTATCATTATTTTTTCCTGTCATCTTAGCCAATCTGACAAGTATGTAGTGGTATCTCAGGGTTGTCTTAATTTGGATATCTCTGATCAATAGTGATTTGGAACACTCTTTCATATGCGTGGAAACAGTTTCAATTTCATCATCTGAAAAGTGTCTGTTCATATCCTTTTACCATTTATAAATTGGAGAATGGTTTGATTTCTTATAGAGTAAATTTTCTGTATATTTTGGAAATTATGCCTTTATCAGACCATTTAATTGTAAAAGCATTTTCCCAATTTGTTACTTCCCTTATAATCTTGTTTGCATTAGTTTTGTTTGTACAAAAGCTTTTTAATTTGATGTAATCAAATTTTTCTATTTTGTGATCAATAATGATCTCTAGTTCTCCTTTACTCACAAATCCTTTGCACAATCTCCACAAGTCTGAGAGGTAAACTATCCTATGTTCTTCTAATCTAGCTAGGCCACCTTCAATAGATTTTTTTTTTCATTAATTCCTTTGAAATTCTAAACATTTTGTACTTCCATATTAATTTTTTTTGCTCATTCATTAAAATAGTTTCTAGGGAGTCTGATTGGTATGGCACAAATAAATAGGTTAGTTGAGGTAGTATTATCATCTTTATTATATTCTCTTGGCCTATCCAAGAGCACTTCATGTCTTTCCAATTATTTAAATCTGACTTTATTTTTGTTGTTTTATAATTTTGCTCTTATAATTCCTGATTTTTCTTTGGTAGATAGATTCTTAAATATTTTACTTTCTTAACAGTTGTTTTCAATGGAATTTCTCTTTGTATCTCTTGCTGTTGAATTTTGTTGGTGATGTATAAAAATGTTGAGGATTTATGTGGATTTATTTTGTAACCAACAACTTTGCTAAAGTTGTGAGTTATTTCTAATAACTTTTTTATTAGAATCTCTGGGATTCTCTAAGTATACCATCAAATTATCTACAAAGAGTGATAGTTTGATTTCCTCATTACCTACTCTAATTTCTTTAATCTCTTTCTCTATTCTTATTGCCGAGGCAAGCATTTCTAATACAACACTGAATAGTAATGGTGATAGTGAGCAACCTTGTTTCACTCCTGATCTTACTGGGAAATATTCCAATTTATTACCATTACAGATGATGCTTAATGACGGTTTTAAATATGTGCCCCTGACTATTTTAAGATATAGTCCTATACTCTCAAGTGTTTTTAGTAGGAATGGATGTTGGATTTTCTCAATTTTTTTTTTTTTTGCATCTATTGAGATGATCATATGGTTCTTGTTAACTTGATTATTAATATGGTCAATTATATTACTTATACTAATAGTTTTCCTAATGTTAAACCATCTTTGCATTCCTGGTATAAATCTTACTTGATCATGGTATATTATTCTGGGGATGATTTTCTGTAGTCTTTTTGCTAATATCTGATTTAAGACTTTAGCATCAATATTCATTAAGGAGATTGGTCTATAGTTTTCTTTCTCAGTTTTCACCCAACCTGGTTTAGGTATCAGTATCATGTCTGTGTCATAAAAGGAGTTTGGTAGGACTCCTTCATAACCGTATTTTTCAAATAATTTATATAACATTGGGGCTAATTGTTTATTAAATGTTTGATAGAATTCACATGTAAATCCATCTGGTCCTAGGGAATAAGGGGAAATTTTATATTTTAGAGGCTTACTTGAATAAAATAGAGAAAAAGAAGATCAATGAATTGTGTTTTCAACTTAATAAGCCAGAAAAAGTCCAAATTAAAAACACCCAATCAAACCCTAAACCTGAAATTCTAAAATTAAAAGGAGAAATTAATAATATTGATGGTAAAAAATTATTGCATTAATAAATAAAACTAAGGGTTGGATTTATGAAAAAACAGTAAAATAGATAAACCTCTTGTACATCTTATCAGAGAAAGGAAAGAGGAAATAAAATTGTTTGTCTGAAAAATGAAAAAAGGGAACCTTCCCCCAATGAAGAAGAAATTATAACAATAATAAAGAATTATTGTGCCCAACTTTATGCCAATAAATTGGATAACCAAAGTGAAATGGATGACTACCTCCAAACATATAGGCTTCCCAGATTAACAAAAGAAATAGATCAAGCTATTAATCAACTCCATGAGAAAAAATCCCTAGGACCAGATGCATTTACATGCATGCCCCTATCACCATTACTATTTTTTACTATTCAATATTGTATTAGAGATCCCCAGGGATTCTTTTTTTTTTTTTTTTTTGACCATTACAATTTTTTATTATATATATATATATATATATATATATATATATATATATATATATGTATATATATGTATATATATATATACATATATATATATATATTTATAATATTATCCCTTGTATTCATTTTTCCAAATTATCCCCCCCTCCCTCTATTCCCTCCCTCCGATGACAGGCAATCCCATACATTTTACATGTGTTACAATATAGTCTAGGTACAATACATATGTGTGAATATCATTTTCTTGTTGCACAATAAACATTAGAATCCGAAGGTACATGCAACCTGGGCAGACAGATATTAGTGCTAACAATTTACATTCACTTCCCAGTGTTACTTCTCTGGGTGTAGTTATTTCTGTCCATCATTGATCAACTGGAAGTGAGTTGGCTCTCCTTTATGTTGAAGATTTCCACTTCCATCAGAATACATCCTCATACAGTATTGTTGTTGAAGTGTACAGTGATCTTCTGGTTCTACTCATTTCACTCAGCATCAGTTGATTTAAGTCTCTCCAGGCCTCTCTGTATTCCTCCTGCTGGTCATTTCTTACAGAGCAATAATATTCCATAACCTTCATATACCACAATTTACCCACCATTCTCCAACTGATGGACATCCATTCATCTTCCAGTTTCTAGCCACAACAAAAAGAGCTGCCACAAACATTTTGGCACATATATGTCTCTTTCCGCTCTTTAGAATTTCTTTGGGATATAATCCCAGTAGTAGCGCTGCTGGGTCAAAGGGTATGCACAGTTTGATAACTTTTTGGGCATAATTCCAGATAGCTCTCCAGAATGGCTGGATTCTTTCGCAACTCCACCAGCAATGTATCAGTGTCCCAGTTTTCCCACAGCCCCTCCAACATTCATCGTTATTTGTTCCTGTCATCTTAGCCAATCTGACAGGTGTGTAGTGGTATCTCAGAGTGGTCTTAATTTGCATTTCTCTGATCAGTAGTGATTTGGAACACTCTTTCATGTGAGTGGATATAGTTTCAATTTCTTCCTCTGAGAATTGTCTGTTCATATCCTTTGACCATTTATCAATTGGAGAATGGTTCGGTTTCTTATAAATTAGGGTCAGTTCTCTATATATTTTGGAAATGAGACCTTTGTCAGAACCTTTGTTTTTAAAAATATTTTCCCAATTTGTTACTTCCCTTCTAATCTTGTTTGCATTAGTATTATTTGTACAGAAATTTTTTAGTTTGATGTAATCAAAATCTTCTATTTTGTGATCAATAATGATCTCTAGTTCTCCTCTGGTCATAAATCCCTTCCTCCTCCACAAGTCTGAGAGGTAGATTATCCTCTGTTCCTCTAATCTATTTATTATCTCCCTCTTTATGCCTAAATCATGGACCCATTTCGATCTTATCTTGGTATATGGTGTTAAGTGTGGATCCATATCTAATTTCTGCCATACTAATTTCCAGTTTTCCCAACAGTTTTTTCCGAATAATGAATTTTTATCCCTAATGTTGGTATCTTTGGGTTTGTCAAAGATTAGGTTGCTATATATGTATCCTTTTTTGTCCTTTGTATCTAATCTGTTCCACTGATCTACCGGTCTATTTCTTAGCCAATACCAAATGGTTTTGGTGACTGCTGCTATATAATAAAACTTTAGATCAGGTACACTTAGACCACCTTCCTCTGAGTTTTTTTTCATTAGTTCCCTTGCAATTCTCGATCTTTTATTCTTCCATATCAATTTTGTTGTTATTTTTTCTAGGTCATTGAAATAGTTTCTTGGGAATCTGATTGGTATAGCACTAAATAAATAGATTAGTTTGGGTAGTATTGTCATCTTTATTATATTCGCTCGGCCTATCCAAGAGCACTGAATGTCTTTCCAAATATTTAAATCTGATTTTATTTTTGTGGCAAGTGTTTTGTAATTTTTCTCATATAATTCCTGACTTTTCTTTGGTAGATGGATTCCCAAATACTTTATACTCTCAACATTTGTTTGGAATGGAATTTCTCTTTGTATCTCTTGCTGTTGCATTTTGTTAGTGATATATAAAAATGCCGAGGATTTATGTGGATTTATTTTGTATCCTGCCACTTTGCTGAAATATTGAATTATTTCTAGTAGCTTTTTAGCAGAGTCTTTGGAGTTCTCTAAGTATACCATCATGTCATCTGCAAAAAGTGATAGTTTAATTTCCTCATTTCCTACTCTAATTCCTTGAATCTCTTTCTCGGCTCTTATTCCCGAGGCTAGCGTTGCTAGTACTATATTGAATAGTAATGGTGATAGTGGGCAACCTTGTTTCACTCCTGATCTTACTGGGAAAGGTTGCAGTTTATTTCTATTGCAAATTATGCTTACTAAAGGTCTTAAATATATGCTCCTGATTATTCTAAGGAATAGTCCATTTATTCCTATACTCTCAAGAGTTTTTAGTAGGAATGGATGTTGGATTTTGTCAAATGCTTTTTCTACATCTATTGAGATGATCATATGGTTCTTATTAATTTGATTATTAATATGGTCAATTATATTAATAGTTTTCCTAATATTAAACCAGCCCTGCATTCCTGGAATAAATCCTACTTGATCATAGTGTATTATCCTGGAGATGATTTTCTGAAGTCTTTTTGCTAATATCTTATTTAAGATTTTAGCATCAATATTTATTAAGGAGATTGGTCTATAATTTTCTTTCTCAGTTTTCGATCTACCTGGTTTAGGTATCAGTACCATGTCTGTGTCATACAAGGAGTTTGGTAGGACTCCTTCATCCCCTATTTTTTCAAATAATTTATATAACATTGGGGCTAATTGTTCTTTAAATGTTTGGTAGAATTCACATGTGAATCCATCTGGCCCTGGGGATTTTTTCCTGGGGAGTTGATTAATAGCTTGTTCTATTTCTTTTTCTGAAATGGGACTATTTAAGCAATTTATCTCCTCCTCTATTAATCTAGGGAGGCTATATTTTTGGAGGAAGTCATCCATTTCATTTAAGTTATCAAATTTATTGGCATAAAGTTGGGCAAAGTAACTCCTTATTATTTCTCTAATTTCCTCTTCATTGGTGGAAAGATCCCCCGTTTCATTTGTAAGTCTATCAATTTGATTTTCCTATTTCTTTTTTTTGATCAAATTTACCAAAGTTTATCTATTTTATTGGCTTTTTCATAAAACCAACTCTTGGTTTTATTTATTAATTCAATAGTTTTTTTACTTTCAATATTATTGATTTCTCCTTTTAATTTTTGTATTTCAAGTTTAATTTTTGGTTGGGGGTTTATAATTTGGTCTTTTTCTAGCCTTTTAAGTTGTAAGCCCAATTCGTTAATCTTCTCTTTCTCTATTTTCTTCAAATAAGCCTCTAAAGATATAAAATTTCCCCTTATTACTGATTTAGCTGCATCCCAAAGATTTTGATATGATGTCTCATCATTGTCATTATCTTGGGTGAAATTGTTAATTGTTTCTATAATTTGCTCTTTCACCCAGTCATTCTTTAAGGTGAGATTATTCAGTTTCCAATTACTTTTTGGTCTATTTACCCCTAACTTTTTACTGAATGTAGCTTTTATTGCATTGTGATCTGAGAAGAAGGCATTTATTATTTCTTCCTTCCTACATTTAATTTTGAGATCTTTATGTCCTAATATATGGTCTATTTTTGTATAGGATCCATGAACTGCTGAGAAGAAAGTATATTCCTTTCTATCGCCATTCAGTTTTCTCCAAAGGTCTATCATACCTAGTTTTTCTAATGTTCTATTTACATTTTTAATTTCTTTCTTGTTTGTTTTGTGGTTTGATTTGTCTAAATCTGAGAGTGCAAAGTTGAGATCTCCCACTATTATAGTTTTACTCTCTATTTCTTCTTGCAGTTCTCTTAACTTTTCCTTTAGAAAGTTAGATGCTATATCACTTGGTGCATATATGTTTAGTATTGATATGGCTTCATTATTTATGCTACCTTTCAGCAGGTTATAGTTTCCTTCCTTATCTTTTTTAAAGAGATCTACTTCTGCTTTTGCTTGATCTGAGATAAGGATAGCTACCCCTGCTTTTTTGGCTTTACCTGAAGCATAATAGGCTCTGTTCCAACCTTTTACCTTTACTCTGTATGTATCACCCTGCTTTAAGTGTGTTTCCTGTAGACAACATATTGTAGGGTTCTGCTTTTTGATCCAATCTGCTATACGTCTCCGTTTGATGGGATCGTTCATCCCATTTACATTTACAGTTAAAATTACTAATTCTGTATTTCCTGCCATCGTATTATCCCCAGATTATGCTTTTTTCCCTTGGCCCCCCTGATCCCCCTCCCCGATATTTAATTTACAGACCCCCCTTGTGACGCGCAACCCTCCCTCTTTTTTTTTTTTTTTTAGGATCCCTCCCCCCTCCCTCCAAGTCCCTTCACTTATTCTCCTTTTCCTTTTCCCTTTTCCTCTCCCCCCTTTTAATGAGGCGAGAGAAAATTCTCTGAAAAACAAATATGTTAATTATTTACTCTTTGAGCCTCTCCTGATCATAGTAAGATTCACACAATGATTCTCCCCCTCACTAAGTTCCCTCAGATATGGTTTATTTTCTATGCCTCTTCCTGGGATGTAGTTTCCCTCTTTTTATCATTCCTTCCCCTTTTTCTGAACCGACCTCCTTCCCTTTACTACACCCCCCTTTTTTTCTTTTATATCAGTAAGATCAAATTATCCTTGAGTACTTTTTATATACCCACAACAGAGTTACAGTTCTCAAGGTTTCTGTGTACCTTTTTCTGTTTCTCTTCAGTCTTGTGGATGTAGATCAAATTTTTTGTTTAAGTCTGGTTTTTTTCTTAGAAACATATAGAATTCCTCTGTTTCATTGAATGACCATCTTCTTCCATGGAAAAAGATGCTAAACTTAGCTGGGTAGTTCATTCTTGGTTGCAGTCCTTGATCTTTTGCCTTACGGAATATCAGGTTCCAGGCCCTTCTATCTTTTAATGTGGAGGCAGCCAGATCTTGGGTGACCCTTATTGTGGCACCTTGGTATTTAAATTGTTTTTTTCTAGCTGCTTGCAGGATTTTCTCCTTTGTGTGGCAATTCTGAAGCTTAGCCACAATATTCCGTGGTGTTCTTTTTTTAGGGTCTATTTCAGAAGGAGTTTGATGAATTCTTTCCACATCTGCTTTCCCTTCTGTTTCTATTATCTCTGGACAGTTCTCTTTGATAATTTCCTGTAAAATAGAATCTAGGCTCTTTTTTTTGGTCATAGTTTTCGGGAAGTCCAATAATCCGCAGATTATCTCTCCTAGATCTATTTTCCAGGTCTATAGATCTTCCCAGTAAGTATTTGACGTTGTTCTCCAGCTTCTCATTTTTTTTGTTTTGTATGACTGATTCTTGGGTTCTCTGTGAATCATTCATTTCTATTTGTTCCATCCTGACTTTTAAGGAGTTATTTTCTTCTTTCACAGTTTTTAGTTCTTTTTGTAAATGCCCAATTTCGTTTTTAAATGAATTATTTTGCTCTATTGAATTTTTTTTCCATTTCCCTAATTTTTTTTTTGAGAATTATTTTCTTTTTCCAATTCAGAAATCCTATTTTCTTGAGACTTTTTTATATTTTCCAATTCAGAAATCCTACTTTCCTGTGTGTTTTTTTTTTACCTTTTCTAATTCATAAATTTTGTTTCCCTGCATCTCCTGTGAGTTCTTTATTTTTTCCAACTCCAATTTCAGGACGTTGTTATTCTCTATCATAGCTTCCCTTTCCTTTCCCCATTTTTCTTCAAACTCCCTTAATTTTTTAAGAGTTTCTTCTAGGAGAGAGTTATGTGATGGGGGGCAGGAATCGTTCCCCTTTAGGTTGTTATCTGCTGTCTCTCTGCTGTTAACTTCCTTGGGGTTGGATACCCGCTCTTTCTCTGTATAGAAGGAATCTATAGTTTTTCTGGCTTTTTTGCTCATATTTAAAAAATCTTTTGGGGTCTGTCCCTGGGGTAGGAAATTATTTATTTACTTCTTTACCAGCTTCCTCCCAGACCAGATGGATGCAGGGGCTCCTGTGCCTGAGCTAAGATAGAGCTCTGGGAGAGAGTTCCTGACCCCTTCCCTGGAAGTGCCTCAGAGGTGATTAGCACTGCTGTGCCTGAGGGCGCTGTGTTTTAACGGCTTCCCTGATATTTGAGACTGAACAGTAAAGGCACAAAGCCCAGCCTATGTGTCCGGGTGGGGCGTGGATGTCTGCAGCAGGTGACGTGAAAAGCCCTGCACTCAAACTGGGAGTGTCTGCCAGAAACCGCGGTCCCTAGTTCAAAGGTTCTGCTTCTCTGAGACTTCCTGGAGCTGAGTTCCACTCCCTCCAGCTAAACTAGGCAGTGTGTGTTGCCTTGGGCTGTATCCACCCACTTGTTGATCTCTTAACTATTCTCAGGTGGTAGCTGAGGCCACACCCCCTGGTGCCGAGATCTGATGAGTCACCTCCAGTGTCAGGGGGCTGGGGGAATCTAATCTGAGTTTTAAAATATTTTGGCTTTCTCTTCTGTACTGCTAAATAAGTAGCAGAGAAGAGCTAACAGCCTGTGCCAGATTCCTCCACCCCAGTGGCTTCTCTGATCCCAGAGCCCCTCCCAGCGCAACCAGCGCAGTGTGCCACTACCCCACCGTCTGTGCTGGCCTCTCTTCTTCCTTCCCCGGGGACAGACCTTTTCCACTGAAACTCCAGATTCTCTTCAGCTGGTAAGTCGTGCTTCCAGTCCTTGTGGTATCTATCAGTCTTGGGCTTCTTTTGAGACTTAATTTATCTAATTGGTTGTGAGGGAGTGAGGACGTTCACAGAGTCGTGTGTTTCTTCTCTGCCATCTTTCGATCCCCAGGGATTCTAATAAAAAGTTATTAGAAATATTTCACAATTTTAGAAAAGTTGCAGGATATAAAATAAATCTACACAAATCCTTAGCATTTTTATACATCACCAATAAAATCCAACAGCAAGAGATACAAACAGAAATTCCATTAAAAACAGCTGTTGAGAATATAAAATATTTAGGAATCTATCTGCCATAGGAAAGTCAAGAATTATATGACCAAAATTACAAAACACTTGCCACAAAAATAAAGTCAGATTTAAATAATAGGAAAAACATTAAATGGTCTTGGATAGGCTGAGCGAATATAATAAAGATGACAATAATCCCTGAACTAATCTATTTATTTAGTCCTATACCAATCAGACTCCCAAGAAACTATTTTAGTGACCTAGAAAAAATAATAACAAAGTTCATATGGAAATACAAAAGGTTGAGAATTTCAAGGGAATTTATGAAAAAATTAAAAAAAAATCAAATTAAAGTGACCTAGTTGTTCCTGATCTAAAACTATATTATAAGGCAACAGTCACCAAAACCATTTGGTATTGGCTACAAAATATATTAGTTGTTCAGTGCAATAGGTTTGGTTCACAGGAAAAAATAGTGTACAACTATAGCACTCTAGTGTTTGACAAACACAAAGATACCAACTTTTGGGATAAGAATTCATTAAACTGACAAACTCTGCTGGGAAAACTGGAAATTATGTGGCAGAAATTAGATATGTACCCACACTTAATAGCATATACCAAGATAAGATAAAAATGGTCCATGATTTAGGCATGAAGAAAGAGATCATAAATAAGTTAGAGGAACATAGGATAGTTTACCTTTCAGATTTGTGGAGGAGGAAGGAATTCCTGACCAAAGGAGAACTAGAAATCATTATTGATCACAAAATATAAAAATTTGATCACATCAAATTAAAAAGCTTTTGTACAAACAAAACTTATGCAAACAAGATTAGAAGAAAGGAACAAATTGGGAAAATGTTTTTACAGTTAAAGGTTCTGATAAAGGCCTCACTTTGAAAATAGTTTTTTTTCTATAATTTGCAGGATTCTTTAAGGCCAATTGTATTATGTTGTATATATAGATTATGGCATATGAATATTATGGAATATTATTGTTCTGTAAGAAATGACCAGGATCATGAATATAGAGAGACTTGGAGTGACTTACATGAACTGATGCTGAGTGAAATGAGTAGAAACAGGACATCATTATATACTTCAACATAGATACTGTTTGAGGATGTATTCTGATGGAAGTGAATATCTTTAACAAAGAGAAGATCTAATTCAATTCCAATTGATCAATGATGAACAGAGTCAGCTACACTCAGAAAAGGAACACTGGGAAATGAGTGTAAACTGTTTGAATTTGTGTTTTTTGTCCCAGAAATTGGGCTCTGCACACATATATTGTATCTAGGATATACTACAACACATTTAACATCTATGGTACTGCCTGCCATCTAGGGGAGGGGGTGGAGGGAAAGAGGGGAAAATTTGGAATAGAATGGGGTACAAGGGATAATGTTGTAAAAAATTATCCATGCATATGTACTGTCAAAAATTATAATTATAAAAATTAATTTTAAAAAATGAAAAAAAATGTATTATTGACTCTAATATATAAAAAATCAAGCCATTCTCCAATTGATAAATGGTCAAAGGATATTAACAGACAATTTTCAGATGATGAAATTAAAATTATTTCCACTCATATGAAAGAGTGTTCCAAATCACTACTGATCAGAGAAATGCAAATTAAGATAATTCTGAAATACCACTACACACATTTCAGATTGGCTGGAAAGACAGGGAAAGATAATGCAGAAGATTGGAATGGATGTGGGAAAACTGGGACATTGATACATTGTGGCTGGAATTGGAAATACATCCAGCCATTCTTGAGAGGAATTTGGAAGTATGCTCAAAAAGTTATCAAACTGTGCATACACTTTGATTCAGCAGTGTTATTACTGGGATTATATCCCAAAGATATTTAAAAGAAGAGAACGTGACCTCTATGTGCAAGAATGTTTCTGGCTTCCCAGTAACTGGAAACTGAGTGTATGCCCATCAATTGGAGAATGGCTGAATAAATTGTTGTATATGAAAATTATGGAATATTATTGTTCTGTAAGAAATGACCAGCAGGATGATTTCAGAAAGGCCGGGAGAGACTTACATGAACTGATGCTGAGTGAAATGAGTAGGACCAGAAGATCATTATAGACTTCAACAACAATACTATACGATGAACAATTCTGATGGACGTGGCTCTCTTCAATAATGAGATTAACCAAATCAGTTCCAATAGAGCAGTAATGAACTGAACCAGTGATACCCAGGGAAAGAATTATGGGAGATCACTATGAACCACTAGATAGAATTCCCAATCCCTCTATTTTTGTCTGCCTGTGTTTTTTATTTCCTTCACAGGTCAATTTTACACTATTCCAAAATCTGACTCTATTTGTACAACAAAATAAGTGTTTGCATATGTATACATATATTGTATTTACCTTATACTTTAACATATTTAACAGGTATTGGTCAACTTGTCATCTGGGGGAAGGAGAGGAAAAGTTGGAACAAAAGGTTTTGCAATTGTCAATGCTGAAAAATTACCTATGCATATATCATGTAAATAAAAAGCTATAATAATAAATAAGGACAAATGACATACATGAAAATGATATCTAATTGCTGAGAATAATTTATTCATTCATAAAGGTTGATCATACAATATTATTACTACAATATATACACTTTTGCTCATTTCATTATGACTCAGATCAGTCAAATTTTCCAAGTTCCCACAACAACAAAAAATCATCCCGCTGTTGTAATTACATAGAGTACAATAATACTTTATAATCACATAGTGCAACATTTTCCAATTTATTTGCATCTCCTCAGTTTCCAATTCTTTGGCCCCAAAAATAGAGATGATAACATAATTTTATAAAAATAGGTCATTTTATCTTTGGGAGGATATTTGGTATTTGGAGCTAATAGTGGAACTGCTGGACCAATAAGTATGTACAGATGTAAAGCTCTTGTGGCATAATTTTTATATGTTCTCCATCATATTTCTATGGCTTTAGAATCTCTGAATAGTACATTGCTTTCTCAGTATTTCCATATTCCATGGAACATATATATTTTTCATTTTTTATCAATCTGGTAGGCATGAGATTGTACTTCTGACTTATTTTGATTTTTATTTCTCCAATCATTAGTGATTTGAAGATTTTTTTTCATACAGCTACGTATAGTTTTATTTGTAAGAAAACTTCCTGTTCAAAACCTTTGAATATTTGTCAATTGTGGAGTGAATTGAATTATTATAAATTCATTTTTTCACTCTATAGATGACTTTTATCTCATACATGCTGCAAAAATTTCTCACAGCTTTCTGCTTTCTTTCTAATTTTTTGCTTTGATTTTGTTTTGCAAAATTAAAACTAACAAACCAAACAACATCCTTTTAAATTTAATGCAATCAAAATGATCAATTTTGTATTTTAGAAAATTCTTTTTTTTTTTTTTTGGTCCAATTTTTTTTTCTGATCCCCAGATCTGATGGTAAAGAGTTTCACATTTTTTAAACTGCCTTATTGTATGTCTAAATCATGCATCCCATCAAAGGATTGAAGGGCCTGTAATCTGATTTTCCAAAAGGCAAAAGATCAAGGATCGCAACCAAGAAGAATAAACTACCCAGCTAAGTTTAGCATTTTCTTTCATGGAAAAAGATGAACATTTAGTGAAACAGAATAATTCCATTTGTTTCTAAGAAAAAATCCAGACTTAAACAAAAAATTGTGATCTACATCCACAAGACCCAAGATAAGCAAAAAAAAGGTCAAAAGAACTCTTGATCACTGTATTTCTATTGTGGATATATAGAAAGTCCACATGGATAATTTGATTTTACTGATATAAAAAAGGGGGGGAGTAGTAAAGGGAAGGGGGTAATATCAGAAAAAGGGGAAGGAGAGATAAAAAGAGGGAAACTACATCTCAGGAAGAGGCATAGTAAAATATAGCACATCTGAGGGAATTTAGAGAGGGAGTGAAACATTGTGTGAATCTTACTCTCATCTGAGTAGGCTCAAAGAGTAAATAATTGACATATTTGTTTTTTCAGAGAATTCTCTCTCAACTCATTAAAAGGGGGGAAAGGAAAAGGAAAAGAAGAATAAGGGAAGGGTACAACAAAGGGGAATGGTCTTAAAAGGAGGGGGAGGGATACTAAAAAGGGAGGGCTCTGCATCTAAGTGGGGTCCATAAATTCAATATTGGGGAAGGTGTTCAGGGGGGACAAGAGGAAAAAAGCATAATCAGGGGATAATATGATGGTAGAAAATAGAGAATTAGTAATTTTAACTGTAAATGTGAATGGGATGAGCTCTTCCATTAAGCGGAGGCAGATAGCAGACTGAATCAAATGTCAAAACCCCATAATATGTTGTTTACAGGAAACACATTTAAAGCAGGGAAATACATACTCTATATGTATCTATCTATATGCTTCAGGTGAAGTCAAAAAAGCAGGTGTAGACATCCTTATCTCAGATCAAGCAAAAGCAGAAATTGATCTAATTAAAAGAGAAAAGGACGGAAAATATATCCTTCTAAAAGTTAGCATAGACAATGAAGCCATATCAATATTAAACCTATATGGACCAAGTGGTATTGCACTAACTTCTTAAAGGAGAAGTTAAAGAGTTGCTAGAAGAAATAGACAGAAAAACTATAACAGTGGGAGATCTCAATCTTGCACTCTCAGAATTAGATAAATCAAACTACAAGACAAATGAAAAAGAAATTAAAGAGGTAAGTAGAACATTAGAAAAACTAGGTATGATAGATCTTTGGAGAAAACTGAATAGTGATAGAAAGGAGTATATTTTCTTCTCAGCAATTCATACAAAAACTGACCATATATTGGGACATAAACATCTCAAAATTAAATGCAGTAAAGGCAGAAATAGTAAATCCTTTCTTCTTAGATCACAATGCAATAAAACCTACATTCTACAAGAAGTTAGGGGTAAATAGACCAAAAAAGTAATTGGAAACTAAATAATCTCATCTTAAAGAACAATTGGGTGAAACAGCAAATTGTAGAAACAATTAATAATTTCACCCAAGATAATGAAAACGATGAGACATCATACCAAAATTTGTGAGATACAGCTAAAGTGGTAATAAGGGAAACTTTTATATCTTTAGAGGCTTACTTGAATAAAATAGAGAAAAAGAAGATCAATGAATTAGGCCTGTACCTCAAAACGCTAGCAAAAGACCAAATTTCAAAACCCACAACCAAAAACTAAACTTGAAATTCTAAAATTAAAAGGAGAAATCAATAACATTGAAAGTAAAAAAAAAAAAAGAATTAATAAATAATACTAAGATTTGGCTTTATGAAAAAGCCAATAAAATAGAAAAACCTTTGGTAAATCTGATCAGAATGAGGAAAGAGGAAAATCAAATTGTTAGTCTTACAAATGAAAAGGAGGACCTTTCCACCAATGAAGAGGAAATTAGAGCAATAATAAGGAGTTATTTTGCCCAACTTTATGCCAATAAATGTGATGACTTAAGTGAAATGGATGACTACGTCCAAAAATATAGGCTTCCTAGATTAACAGAGGAAGAGGTAAACAGCTTAAATAGTCTCATTTCAGAAAAAGAAATAGAACAAGTTATTAATCAACTCCCCAGGAAAAAAATCTCCAGGACCAGATTCATTTACATGTGAATTCTACCAAACATTTAGAGAACAATTAGCCTCAATGCTATATAAACTATTTGAAAAAATAGGGGATGAAGGAGTCCTAGCAAACTCCTTTTATTAATATTCAAATTAATTGATATTAATTTCAAATTAATTATTTATAATTATTAATAATCAAATTAATAAAACCATATGATCATCTCAATAGAAGCAGAAAAAGCTTTTGATAAAATACAACATCAATTCCTACTAAAAACACTTGAGAAAATAGAAACAAACTATTCCTTAAAATAGTCAGGAGCATATATTTAAGACCCTCAGTAAGCATAATATGTAATGGAGATAAACTGGAACCTTTCCCAGTAACATCAGGAGCTAAACAAGGTTGCCCACTATCACCATTACTATTCAATATTGTATTAGAAATGCTAGCCTTGGCAATAAGAGTTGAGAAAAAGATTAAAGAAATAAAAGTAGGTAATGAGGAAATCAAACTATCACTCTTTGCATATGATATGATGGCATACTTAGAGAACACCACGGATTCTAATAAAAAGCTATTAGAAATAATTTACAACTTTAGCAAAGTTGCTGGATACAAAATAAATCTACATAAATCCTCAACATTTTTATACATCACCAACAAAATGCAACAGCAAGAGATACAAAGAGAAATTCCATTGCAAACAAATTTTGATAAAATATAAAATAAAATAAAAATAAAATATTGTTAATCCATCTACCAAAGAAAAAGCAGGAATTTTATGAGCAATATTACAAAACAGTTGAAACAAAAATAGTCAGATTTAAATAATTGGAAAGACATTAAGTTCTCTTGGCTAGGCCGAGCGAATATAATAAAGATGACAATACTCCCCAAACTAATCTATTTATTTAGTGCTATACCAATCAGACTCCCAATAAATTATTTTAATTTTAAAGATTAAAATTTTAAAGAAAAATTTTAAAGAAAAAAAAACAACAAAATTCATATGGAAGAAAAAAAGGTTGAGAATTTCAAGGGAATTAATGAAAAATAAAGTCAGATGAAGGTGGTCTAGCTGTACCTGATCTAAAGCTATATTATAAAGTAGCAGTCACCAAAAGCATTTGGTATTGGCTAAGAAATAGACTGATAGATCAGTGGAACAGATTAGATATAAAGGTCAAAAAAGGTACGTCTATAGCAATCTAATCTTTGACAAACCCAAAGATACCAACATTAGGGATAAAAATTCATTATTTGGAAAAAACTGTTGGGAAAACTGGAAATTAGTATGGCAGAAACTAGATATGGATCCACACTTAACACCATATACCAATATAAGATGAAAATCCATGATTTAGGCATAAAGATTGAGATCATAAATAGATTAGAGGTACAGAGGATAGTCTACCTCTCAGACTTGTGGAGGAGGAGGGGATTTATGACCAAAGGAGAACTAGAGATCATTATTGATCAGAAAATGGAAGATTTTGATTACATCAAATTAAAAAGCTTTTGTACAAACAATACTAATGTAAATAAGATTAGAAGGGAAGTAACAATTTGGGAAAATATTTTTACAGTTAAATATTCTCATAAAGGCCTCATTTCTGAAATATATAGATAAATAACTCTAATTTATAAGAAATCAAACCATTTCCCAATTAATATATGGGCAAAGGATATAAACAGACAATTTTCAGATGATGAAATTGAAACTATTTCCATGCATATGAAAGAGTGTTCCAAATCACTACTGATCAGAGAAATGCAAATTAAGCCAACTCTGTGATACCACTACACACCTGTCAGATTGACTAAGATGCCAGGAAACAAATAATGATGAATGTTGGAGGGGATGAGGGAAAACTGGGACACTAATACATTGTTGGTGGAGTTGTGAAAGAATGCAGCCATTCTGGAGAGCAATTTGTAACTATGCCCAAAAAGTTATGAAATTGTGCCTGCCCTTTGATCCAGCAATGCTACTGCTGGGCTTGTATCCCAAAGAAATACTAAAGAAGGGAAAGGGACCTGTATGTGCCAAAATGTTTGTGGTAGCTCTTTTTGTAGTGACTAGAAACTGGAAAATGAATGGATGTCCATCAATTGCAGAATGGTTGGGTAAATTATGGTATGTGAATATTGTGGAATATTATTTATATGTAAGAAATGACCAGCAGGATGAATATAGAGAGGCTTGGAAGACTTCCATGATCTGATGCTAAGTGAAAAGAGCAGAACCTGGAGATCACAATGCACTTCAACAATGATATAGTATGAAGATATATTCTTATTGAAGTGGATATCTTCAAAATAGAGAAGATGCAATTCAGTTCCAGTTGATCAATGATGGACAGAAACATCTACACTCAGAGAAGGAACACTGGGAAAGGAGCGTAAAATGTTTGCACTATTATCTTTCTACCTAGGTTACTTATATCTTCGGAATCCAATTCTTACCGAGCAACAAGAAATTTGGTTTTACACACATATATTTTATCTAGGATATACTATAACACATTTAATATATATGACATTGCCTGACATCTAGGGAAGGAAGTAGAGGGAGGGAGGGGAAATTTTCGAAAAGTAAATACAAGGGATAATGTTGTAAAACAAAATTTCCCATTCTTATGTATTGTCAAAAAAAGTCATAATTATAAAATCAATAAATTATAAAAAAAAATAAAGATTTCACAGATGATGAAAAAAAAAAAAGAAATCAAGCCATTCTTCAATTGATAAATGGTCAAAGGATATGAACAGAAAATTTTCAGATAATGAAATTGAAACTATTTTCACTCATTTGAAAGAGTGTTCCAAATTACTATTGATCAGAGAAATGCAAATTAAGAGAACTCGAATATATCAATACACACCTATCCGATTGGCTAAGATGATAGTTAAAAATAATGATGAATGTCAGAGGAGATGCGGGAAAACTAGGACACTGATGCATTGTTAGTAGAATTGTGAATGAATCTCAACCATCTGGAGAGCAATCTGGAATTATGTCCAAAAAGTTATTAAACTATGCATACTTTTTGATCCAGTAGGGTTGCTAATGGGCTTATATCCTAAAGAGATACTAAAGAAGGGAAAGTGACTTGTATGTGCCAAAATGTTTGTGGCATCCCTTTTTTTGTAGTGGCTAGAAAGTGGAAAATGAATGGATGCCCATCAATTGGAGAATGGTTGTGTAAAATGTGGTATATGAATTATGGAATATTATTGTTCTATAGGAAATGACCAGAAGGATGAATACAGAGAGGTTTGGAGAGACTTATGAACTGATGCTGAGTGAAATGAGCATAATCATGAGATCATTATACACTTCACCAACAATACTGTATGAAGATGTGTTCTGAAAGAAGTGGATATATTCAACAAAGAGAAGATCTAATGCAGTTCCAATTGGTCAATGATGGACAGAATCACCACCCAGAGAAGAAACACTAGGAAATGAGAATCAACTGTTTGCATTTTTGTTTACCTTTCCATGTTATTTTTACCTTCTGAACCCAATTCTTCCTGTCTAATAAGAGAACTGTATGGTTCTGCACACATATATTATATCTAGGATATAGTATAATATATTTAACATGTATAAGAGTGCCTGCCATCTAGGGGAGAGGGTGGAGGGAGGGAAGGGAAAAGTCAGAACAAAATTGAGTACAAGCGATAATGTTGTTAAAAATTACCCATGCATATGTTCTGTTATTAATAAGTTATAATAATAAAAAAAAAGAAAGAGAAAAAAAAATTGAGGTAAAGAAGGGAGAGGGATGAGCATTGTCTGAAGTTTGATCTCATTCGTTTTGGCTCTAAGAGAGAACAAAGTAATCATTCATTTGGTTATAAAATTTATCTAATCTTTCAGAGAAGTAGAAGGAGAAAGGGTAAAAGAAAAGGGATGGACAGGATAGAAAGGAGGATAGAAACTCTAGGAAAAAAAGAGAAGAGAAGGAGGAAAGGCAAGGTAATGGATAGAGTGGGTTAAAAAATACTAACAAACAAACAAACAAACAAAAAAAGCATTACTAAGCGAAGGGTGGCCTAATGATAGAAGATAAAGTAATGGGTGGTGGGTTAAAAAAAAAAAAACACACACAAAAAAAAACAAAAAACAAAAAACAAGAGTAAGGACAAAGTGGAAATAGAGAATACAAGTACACATACAAGCATACAAGTACACATTAGGGACAAAATAGACTGGAGGAAAAAACAGAATTGCTAAAAATAACCATGAATGTGAAACTGCCCCATAAAACAGAAGTGAATAGCATAGTGGATTAAAAAACTGAATCCTACATAAAATTGATAAATTAACATTATTTTTTTCTTGTCAAATAATTAATTGAAAAAATAAAATACTATTATTAAAAAAATAATTAAAACCTCCTAATGAAACTTAGTTTTCAAATCTTTCTACCTTTCTCCAAGTTGCTATCTTCAAATCAATATTCAGAAAGCCAATAATTGCTCATATATGATTTGAGCGGGCTCGTGTGAGCTATAAGGATGTAATCAAATCCTGAATCAATGAAACTGGGATTGTAGCCAAAAATATCATACCAGCAAGGTGAAGAATAACCCTGAATAAGATCAACAAAAAGTGCAATCAATGAATAGCCAGAATTTTAAGATTTTGTTGCAAAAAGACAAGAACTTTATAGAAAATTTGACAAACTAGATCAAAGAAAAATATAGGCTAAAGATCAAATACTAATTAAGGAGGGCTAAATAAGGACAAACCCTCTCCTTTTAATATAAGGGTAAGTCAACTGTATGTCTAAGGGTGTCAGTAATTTGGGTAGTCGAAAAGAAAGACTAAAATAGATTTGAGTAAAGTGTGATTGTAAAAACCAAAACTGTGAGAAAAGATTAAAAAATTGTATGTATCTTATATAAATTAGGTACAAGGGGAAAAAAATAGGCATGGTGAAATTAGCTGGGGGAGAAGGGGATAATTCTGAAACTATTCTCATCAAGAATGGGTTCATGAGGGACACACATGCATACACATCCATACATACATATATTCATATACACACATACCCATGTATATTCATACACATAGATTTATGTGTGCATAATATGCATGTAAAAAGTTTTATAAATTCAAAAATAAATAAGAGGATAAAGTGATAGAGAAGAAAGAACGGATAGAGAAAGACATTTTATAGGAAACCTTATACACATGAGATTTGAGTTAAAAATGGAACAGTAAATACATTTTAAAAGTAATAAAATTCTTCTAAATTTTTGAAATTAGAGGATAATTTGATAACAGGACTGGTAAAGAAGGCTATATGGATAAAATGGAAAGGGATATATGAAGGAACTTTCATATATATATATGAGTATATATGTGTATCTATGTATGTATATGAAAGACTATAAAAGTCTCTGACATTCATTTAGAAATAACAGATGAGGGAGGGAAAAGGAAGAGTGCAGAGGATAAGGGAGGAATACTAGAAAGGGGAGAAGGTTATATAATAGGAGAATAAGCAAGATATTGGAAAGAACTAAATCAGAGGACTTAGGAGAGATAAAAAAAGACAGACATTCAAATATAATAATAAAGATCACCAATAGAATTTATTAGGTAAAAATGCAGGGTCAGTAATCAATCTTAGGCAAAATTAAAGCTGAAATAGATTTAATCAAAAAATAGGGTTTTTCACAATATGGCAGTCATATTAATCATGATTATTTTAGATTATTTAAAATGATTAGAAAAGATAAAGATGATACATTGCTGTGGTATAAGAAATGAAAAAAATTATTAATTTAGAAATGTATGGGTGCCGATATGGGTGTAAAAATCAGATCAAAATGGAAGAAATGAGAAAAAAAACAAACAACAATGAAAATGGTGAAAAACCCTATGTTGTGATTCACATTTAGTGCAGACAGTCCTCTTTCTATATGCAGATGGCTTTCTCCATTAGAAGTATATTAAAATTGATATAAGTAACTTCATTGTTGATAAGAGTCACATTCATCAGAACTGATCATTTCAGGCTTTTCCGAAATCATCCTGCTGATCATTTCTTATAAAACCATAATATTCTATATAATGCAGATACAAAAACGTGTAATGTTCTCTTATCTTATGTAATCATTCTCTGGGAGCATGTTTCTTTGGGAGCTTCTGGAGGCAGCCTTAGTTTCAGTTCAGTTCAATAATCACCCCAAATGCAACCAAGAATTAAAGTCCAAATCTTTTATTGTCTCCTTAAAAGTCTTGTCTCCTTTCCTGGGGCCCAGTTAGCTTTAGTAGAGGCCTATCTTTCTCCTTGATTCCAAGAGCTCTCTCTAAATGTCTGCAGCCAGCACAAAGGTGGAAATTGGAATGAAACTGACTCTGCCTCCAAAAGAGTGGGATTGTGGGCTTCTGACTTGTAAATCTCCCTGGAAGTCCAAGAATGGGCTTGTCATGTAGTGGGCTTGTGGGCTTGTGAACTCCTCTTTATATATGCTCTCTAAAGGTGTGAAGTCTAATGTGTGAAGTACTTTAAAGGTGTGAACTCCTTTAAAGGTGTGAACTAAGTACATAATCATTAGTCCCTTATTTCAAGTTCTGTCCCATAACATCTCCCATTTTCTTTTGATTTAGAACATAAGGTGGTCATGACCTCCCTGACTTTTCAGGAAGGAAGATGAAAACACCAAAGGATATGGGAAATCATATCAGATTAGCGGGTTTCTGAAGTGGCTCACTCTCAAAACAGGTATTCATAAATCCATCATTATGGAAGGTATTATACATAATTACATAAATTACATAAGCATATAGCACTATAACACAGGCTAGAAGTGATGTAACAAATAACATGAATCAACATGAGGAATTATACATGTCCATAAGTCCTAGAAATAGTCCAAAAGTAATCTATTGTCCATTACTTAATGTGCCAGGAATCCAATGATTCCTGATAGTTTTCAAGTCCTGCAACAGTCTCATCTTGTGTTAGGGAATTCAATGATTCTGCAGATTTTGTTCTTAGGTCTTATTCTTTGTTTTCAGATTTTTCTCTTTTTCTGTCTCTCTCTGATGGACAAAGAGAATAAGGCTTGTTGGCACCCATCTGATTCCTTCTCCATCTGTGGAAATACCAGCAAACCTTCTCTCCCAGGCAATTAAGCTATCTAGCCTCTTTTATCTACCACTTCTTGGATTTCTCCTCATTACCTCCAATTACATTGGAGCTGTTTGGACTGGACACTGCCGTTCTATTGGGTAAAAAAGCCTGCATTTCACCAAGTGTAATGCTTTTCTGTCAAGTGATTGCATTTCTGCTGATAGATAACATCAGAGTCCTGACTTTCTAAAGACTATCTGGGGGTAAACTCAGTTGCCATCAAATCTAGGCATGGAACCACATTTAACACCACATACTAAGATAAGATCAAAATGAGACCAAGATTTAGGCATAAAGAACGAAATCATAAATAAATTGGAGGAACATAGGATAGTTTACCTCTCAGACTTGTGGAGGAGGAAGGAGTTTGTGTCCAAGGGAGAACTAGAGACCATTATTGGTCACAAAATAGAAAATTTTGATTATACCAAATTAAAAAGTTTCTGCACGAACAAAATGTAAGCATTCTCTGGGAGCAGGTTTCTTGGGGAGCTTTTGGAGGTAGACTTAGTTTCAGTTCAGTTCAATAATCACCGCAAATGCAGCCAGGAGTTAAAGTCCAAATCCTTTATTGTCTCCTTAAAAGTCTTTTTCTGGAGACTTTTTTTAAAATAATTTTTATTTACCAGATATATGCATGGGAAATTTTACAACACTGATAATTGCCAAATCTTTTGCTTTAATTTTTCCTCTCCCCTCCCCAGATATCAGGTTGACCAATACATGTTAAATATGTTAGAGTATAAATTAAATACAATATATGTATACATATCCAAACAGTTGTTTTGCTGTACAAAAATAATTTGACTTTGAAATAATGTATAATTAGCCTGTGAATGAAATCCAAAATGCAGGCAGACAAAATTAGAGGGATTGGGAATTCTGTTTATATTCTGTTTAATGGTTCATAATCATTTCCTAGATTTCTTTTGCTGGATGTAGCTGGTTCAGTTCATTACTGATCTATTGAAACTGATTTGGTTCATCTCATGGTTGAAATGGTCACATCCATCAGAACTGATCATCATATAGTATCGTTGTTGAAGTATACCATGATCTCCTGGTCCTGCTCATTTCACTCAGCATCAGTTCACGTAAGTCTCTCTTATCCATGCGGACTTTCTGTATATCCAAAACAGAGATACAGTTCTCAAAAGTTATTTTTACCTTTTTCTTCTTCTCTTCAGTCTTGTGCATGCAGATCAATTTGTTTGTTTGTTTGTTTGTTTGTTTGTTTGTTTTTTGTTTGTTTTGTTTTGTTTTCCTTAGAAACAAATTGAATTTCTCTATTTCATTAAATGACCATCTTCTTCCATGGAAGAAAATGCTAAACTTAGCTGGGTAGTTTATTCTTGGTTGCAATCCTTGATCTTTGGCCTTTTGGAAAATCAGGTTCCAGGCCCTTCAATCTTTTAATGTGGAGGCAGCCAGATCTTGAGTGAACCTTATTGCGGCACCTTGATATTTGAATTGCTTTTTCCTCACTGCTTGCAATATTTTTCCTTAGTATGGTAGTTCTGCAGCTTAGCCACAATATTCCTTGGAGTTCTTTTTTTAGGGTCTTTTTCAGGTGTTCCCTTCTGTTTCTATGATCTCTGGACAGTTCTCTTTGATCTAGGCTCTTTTTTTTGATCATAGGTTTCCGGAAGTCCAATGATCCTCAGATTATCTCTCTTAGATCTATTTTCCAGGTCTATAGATTTTCCCAGTAAATATTTGACATTATTCTCCAGCTTTTCATTTTTTGTTTTGTTTTGTTTTGTTTTGTTTGACGGATTCTTGGTTTCTCAATGAATCATTCATTTCTATTTGTTCTGTCCTGTTTTTTAATGAGTTATTTTCTTCATTCACATTTTTTAGTTCTTTTTTCTATATGCCCAATTTAGTTTTTAAATGAATTATTTTTCTCTGTTGAATTTTTTTCCCATTTCACTAATTTTTTTATTGAGTTATGTTCTTTTTCCAATTCAGAAATCCTACTTTCCTGTGATTTTTTAACCTTTTCTAATTCAAAATTTTTGTTTCCCTGCACCTCCTGTGAATTCTTTATTTTTTCCAACTCAAATTTCAGGACATTGTTATTCTCTATCATAGCTTCTCCTACCTTTCCCCATTTTTCTTCAAATTCTCTTAACTTTTTAATAGTCTCTTCTAGGAGAGAGTTATGTGATGGTGGACAGGTATCATTCCCCTTTAGGATGTTATCTGCAGACTATCTGTTGTTAGCTTCTTCGGAGTTAGATATCCGCTCATTCTCTGTGTAGAAAGTGTCAATTGCTCTCTTCAGCTACTTACTCATTGTTAAAAATCTGTTTGGGTTTGCCCTTGGGGTAATAAGAACGTTTATTTATTTATTTACCTGCTTTCTCCAAGACTGGGGGGGGGGTAGAATGAAACAATCCTGTGCCTGAGGTAAGAGAGAGCTCTGGGAGAGAGTTCACTTCCCTCCTCCCCGGAAATGCCTCAGAAGTGTTTAGAACAGCTGTGCTGTGAGGAGTGCCCAGTGAAGGATTCTGCTGTGTGGCCTAGCAACTGTCCTGAGGTTTAAGGCTGACCAGTGAAAGCGTCACAAACCCCAGTCAATGCCTCCCTTGGGGCCGTGGATGTGAAAAGCCCCTGTGCTTAAGCTGGAAGTGTCTGTCTGGAAACCATGGTCCCTACTACAAAGGTTATGCTTCTCTGGGAGTTCTGCTTTTCTGGGAGTTCCACTGCTGCTAGAGCTGTGCCCCGCACTATGTAGATTAGAGGCTGCCTAGGGCTGTGTCCCCTCTGTTCAGGCTCTCAACTACCCTAAGGAGAAGCCCCGGGCAGGAGAAGGTGTCTGCACAGTCTGCACAGATGTTAGGAGATCTATTAGGTCACTTCCAGTTTGGGGTGTATTTAGGATCTGGCTTTATATTTTAAAGTACCCTGATTTCTCTTCTGAATTGCTGTTTTATAAGCAGAGAAGAGCTTACAGCCTGTGTCAGATTCCTCTATCTCAGTGGCTTCTCTGATCCCAGAGTCCTCCCCAGCCCCGATTGGCACAGTGTGTTAGCACCCCAGTCCAACCCTCTCTGTGCTGGCCTCTTTTTTTTTTTTTTTCCCTCCCCTTGGAACTGACCTTTTGGGTTGAAATTCCAGATTCTCTTCAGCTGGTAAGTTATGCTTCTAATCCTTGTGGTTTTTATCAGTCCAGTGTTATTTATGAGGTAGATTTAACTAATTGGTAATGAGGGAAAAAGGGAGCTTACAAATTTGCATTTATCTTCTCCGCCATCTTGGATCCGCCCTCCAAGAGTTTCATTTTCTTCATCTGAGAATTGTCTGCTTATATCCTTTGACCATTTATCAATTGGAGATTGGCTTGATTTCTTATAAATTAGAGTCAATTCTCTATATATTTTGGAAATGAGGCCTTTATCTGAACCTTTGACTGTAAAAATATTTTCTCTATTTTTTCTCTTCTAATCTTATCTGCATTAGTTTTGTTTGTACAAAAAATTTTCAATTTGATATAATCAAAGTTTTCAACTTTGTGATAAACAATGTTCTCTAGTTCTTCTTTGGACATAAATTCATTCCTTTCCCCCCCCCCCCCCCATATATTTATTTATTTATTTTTTCTTTTTTCTGAGGCTGGGGTTAAGGGATTTGCCCAGAGTCACACAACTAGGAAGTGTTAAGTGTTTGAGACCAGATTTGAAGTCGGGTCCTCCTGAATTCAGGGCTGGTGCTCTATCCACTGCGCCACCTAGCTGCCCCATAAATTCATTCCTCTGATATAATCAAAGTTTTCTATTTTGTGATCAATAATAATCTCTTGTTCTCCTTTGGACATAAATTGCTTCCTCTTACACAGGTCTGAGAGATAAACTATCCTATGTTTCTCTACTTTATTTATAATCTCATTCTTTATGCCTACATCGTGAACCTATTTTGACCTGACCTTGGTGTACTGTGGTAAGTGTGGTTTAATGCCTAGTTTCTGCCATATTAATTTCCAATTTTCCCAGCAATTTTTGTCAAACATTGAATTCTTATCCAAAAGGCTGGGCCCATTGGGTTTGTCAAGCACTAGGTTATCAGAGGTATTGATTATATTGTCCTTTGGACCTAACCTATTCTACTGATCAATTAGTCTATTTCTTAGCTAATACCAAGTGATTTTGGTAACCGCTACTTTATAAAATAGTTTTAGATCTGGTACAGCTAGGCAAAGTTCATTTGATTTTTTTTTCATTAATTCCCTTGAAATTCTTGACCTTTTGTTGTTCCATATGAACTCTTTTTTTTTCTAGGTTATTAAAATAGTTTTTTGGGAGTCTGATTGGTATAGCGCTAAATAAATAGACTAGTTTAGGTAGTATTGCCATATTTATTATATTTGCTCTCCATATCCAAGAGCATTTAATATTTTTCCAATTGGCTTGATCAGACTTAATTTGTGTGGAAAGTGTTTTGCAGTTTTGTTCATATAGTTTCTGATTTTCCCTTGGCAGATAGAGTCCTAAATATTTTATACTATCAGTAGTTTATTCAAATGGAATTTCTCTCTGTAACTCTAACTTTTGGATTTTGTTAATGACATATAAAAATACTGATGATTTATGTGGGTTTATTTTGTATCCTGAAGCTTTGCTAAACAGGTGGATTATTTCTAATAGCTTTTTACTTGAATTTTTTGAGTTCTCTATGTATACCATCATATCATCAGAAAAGAGTGAAAAATTGGTTTTCTCATTACCTACTCTAATTCCTTTAATCTCTTTCTACTCTATTATTGCCAAAGATAGCATTTCTAATACAATATTGAATAGTAATGGTGATAGTGGACAACCTTGTTTCACCCCCTGATATTAATGGGAATGTTTGCAATTTTTCCCCATTACACATGATGTTTATTCATGGTTTTAAATAAATGCTACTGATTATTTTAAGGAAAAGTCCATTTATTCCTATATTCTCAAGTGTTTTTCATAGAAATGGATATTTGATTTTATCAATTTTTTTCTGCATCTATTGAAATGATCATATGAATTTTGGTAATTTGGTTATTAATAGGGCCAAATATACTGAGAGTTTTCCTAATACTGAACCAGCCCTACATTCCTGGTATAAATCCTACTTGATCATGATGTGTTATATATGGGGATAATTTTCTGTAGTCTTTTTGCTAATATCTTATTTAAGATTTTAGCATCAATATTCATTAGGGAGATTGGTCTATAGTTTTCTTTCTCTGTTTTCTACCTACCTGGTTTGGGTATCAGTACCATGTCTGTGTCATAAGAGGAATTTGGTAGGACTCCTTCATTCCTTATTTTTTCAAATAGTTTTTATAACACTGGAGCTAATTGTTCTTTGAATGTTTTGTAGAATTCATCTGTAAATTCATTTGTTCCTGGAGATTTTTTCTTAGGGAGTTGATTAATAACTTGTTCTATTTCTTTTTCTGAAATGGAACTATTTAAGCAATTTCTTTCCTCATCTGTTAATTTTGAAAACCTATATTTTTGGAGGTAGTCCTCCATTTCACTTAGGTTATCAAATTTATTGGCATAAAGTTGGGCAAAGTAACTCATTATTTCTCTAATTTCCTCCTCATTGATGGACAGTTCCCCGTTTTCATTTTTAAGACTAAGAATTAGATTTTCCTCTCTCCTTTTTCTAAACAGATTTAACAAAGGTTTATCTACTTTATTTGTTTTTTCATAAATCCAACTCTTAGTTTTAGTTATTAATTAAATAATATTTTTACTTTCAATATTAATTTCTCCTTTTAATTTTAGAATTTCAAGTTTAATTCTTGATTGGGGTTTTTTAATTGGGTCTTTTGCTAGCTTTTTAAGTTGCAAGCACAATTCATTGATCTTCTCTTTCTCTATTTTCTTCAAGTAAGCCTCCAAAGATATAAAATTTCTCCTTTACTGCTTTAGCTGCATCCCACAAATTTTGGTACGATGTCTCATCATTGTCATTATTTTGAGTGAAATTATTAATTGTGCCTATAATTTTCTGTTTCACCCAATCATTCTTTAAGATGAGATTATTCAATTTCCAATTACTTTTTGATCTATTTACCCCTAACTTCTTGTTGAATTTAGTTTTTATTGCATTATGATCTGAAATAAAAAAGCATTTACCATTTCTGCCTTCCTGCATTTAATCTTTATGTCCTAATATATGGTCTTTTTTTATAGGTTCCTTGGACTGCTGAGAAGAAAGTACACTCCTTTCTGTCACCTTTCAATTTTCTCCAAAGATCTATCATACCTAATTTTCCTAATATTCTATTTACATCTTTAATTTGTTTCTTATTTGTTTTGTGGTTTGATTTATCTAATTCTGATAGTGAAAAGTTGAGATCTCCCATTATTATAATTTTGTTTATTTCTTCTAGGAGCTCTCTCAACTTCCCCTTTCTGAAGTTAGATGTTATCCCACTTGGTGCATATATATTTAGTATTGATATGGCTTCATTGTCTATACAACCCTTTAGCAAAATATAGTTTCCTTTCTTTTCTCTTTTGATTAGATTAATTTTTGCTTTTACATGATCTGAGATAAAGATTGCTACCCCTGATTTTTTGACTTCACTTGAAGCATAATAGAGAAAATTCTGCTCCAGCTTTTTACCTTTACTCTGTATGTATCTCCCTGCTTTAAATATGTTTTCTGTAAACAACATATTGTAGGTTTCTGACTTTTGATCCAGTCTGCTATCCATCTCGGCTTAATGGGAGAGTTCATCAAATTCACATTTACAGTTAAAATTACTAATTATGTATTTCCTGCCATCATATTATCCCCAGATTATGCTTTTCCCTTTGCCTCCTTTGAACCCCCTCCTTAGTATTAAACTTATGAGCTCCTCCTTGTGTCACACAGCCCTCCCTCTTTAGTATCCCTCCCTCCTCCCTTTAAATCCCTTTCCCTTTCTTGTTCCCTTTCCGTATTACTCTTTTCCTCTTTCATTTTCCTCTCTCCCTTAAAAAGGGGATTAAAAACAAGGTGAGAAAGAACTTTCTATAAAGCAATATGTCAATTATTTCCTCTTTTAGCCAATTTTGATGAGAGTAAGGTTCACACAATTTTCCTCTCCCTCTCTAACTCCCTTCACATATGATAGATTTTCTTTCCCTCTTTATATGGTGTAGTTTCCTGTTTTTATCTCCCCTTCTACCATTTTCTGACACTATCCCCTTTCCATTTCTACTTCCTTTTGTTTTGTTATATCATTAAAATCAAATTATATATGTAGTCTTAATGTATATCCACAACAGAAATACAGTTCTCAAGAGTTCCTTTTACCTTTTCTTCTTCTCTTGTGTCTTATGATTGTAGATCAAAATTTTTGTTTAGATCTGATTCTTTCCTTAGAATCACATGGAATACATCTGTGTCATTAAATGTCCATCTTCTTTATGGAAGAAAATGCTAAACTTAGCTGGATAGTTTATTCTTGGCTGCATTCCAAGTTGTTTTGCCTTTCAGAATATCTGATTCCAGGCCCTTTGATCCTTTAATATAGAGGCATCCAGTTCTTTAGTGACCCTTATTGTGGCATCTTGGTATTTGAATTTTTTTTCCTGGCTGCTTGTAATATTTTTTTCCTTAGTCTGATAGTTCTGAAATTTGGCCACAATATTTTCTGGAATTTTTTTTGGGGGGGGTCTTTTTCAGAAGTTGTTCAATGAATTCTTTCAATGCCTATTTTACCTTCTGCTTCTATTACCTCTGGTGAGTTCTCTTTGATGATTTCCTGTAAAATAGTATCTAGACTCTTTTTTTCATCATACTTTTTGGGAAGTCCAATAATCCTCAGATTTTCTCTCCTAGATTTCCAGATCTGCCACTTTGGCAAGTAGATAGTTGACATTTTCCTCCGGATTTTCTTTTTCTTTCTTTCTTTCTTTCTTTCTTTCTTTCTTTCTTTCTTTCTTTCTTTCTTTCTTTCTTTCTTTCTTTCTTTCTTTCTTTCTTTCTTTCTTTCTTTCTTTCTTTCTTTCTTTCTTTCTTTCTTTCTTTCTTTTCTTTCTTTCTTTCTTTCTTTCTTTCTTTCTTTCTTTCTTTCTTTCTTTCTTTCTTTCTTTCTTTCTTTCTTTCTTTCTTTCTTTCTTCCTTCCTTCCTTCCTTCCTTCCTTCCTTCCTTCCTTCCTTCCTTCTTTTCTTTCTTTCTTTCTTTCTTTCTTTCTTTCTTTCTTTCTTTCTTTCTTTCTTTCTTTCTTTCTTTCTTTCTTTCTTTCTTTCTTTCTTTCTTTCTTTCAGTTTTGCGTGACTATTTCTTGGTGTCTCAATCAATCATTTATTTCTATTTGTTCACTTCTGATTTTTAATGAGTTATTTTCTTCATCAGCTTTTTTTTTTTTTTTTTTTTACTTCTTTTTGTATGTGTCCAATTGAGTTTTTAAATGAGTTGTTTTGCTCTATGGAATTTTTTTTCCATTTCATTAAATTTGTTTTCTATTGAGTTATTTTCTTCTTCCAATTTACAAATCTTACTTTCTTGGGAATTCTTTATTTTTTCCAATTCATAGATCCTGCTTTCCAATGATTTTTTTTTACCTTTTCCAGTTCCTAATTCTGTTTCCCTGCACTTCCTGTGAATTCTTTACCTTTTCCAATTCACATTTCAAAAAGTTGTTTACCTTTACTAATTCACATTTCAAGACATTATTACTCTCTTGCATAGCTTCTCTTTCCTTTCCCCATTTTTCTTCTAATTCTCTTTTTTAATAGTCTCTTCTGTGAGAGCGTTATTTGTGGTATTGTCTGGAGGCTGTCTGTTGTTAGTCTCTTTGGGATTGGAAACCCTCTCTTTTTCTGTGTAAGAGCTATGAATTGTTTTCTTCATTTTTAAAAATCATTTTTAAAGCCTTCAGGGTCTGCCTTTAGTACAAGAAGGTTACCAGATTCCTCTGCAGAGAAGGGATGGGTATATGGACAATATCTGTCCTCTCAATGGGCTACAAGGAATGGCCTAACTGTGGGAGGGCTCTGGGAAGAGCTCCAATGCGGAAATAATTAGGCCTGGTATCATGGGTTGGGCTGTGTAAGTGCCCTGTGAGGAGCCCTGCTGTGAGGATTAGTGACTTCCTTGGGGCTAGAGGTTAAGGAGCAAAGGTATCATTGCCTCCCCCTCACAAATGCCCGCTTTGAGTATTAGCAGTTGTCTTATCCCTCACCACACTGGAAGTGTCTGTGCCTGGGGAAATCAGTCAAGCTGGGGAACTTCCACTACCCCAGGCTGAGCCCCTCACTGTACAGATAAGAGGCTGCCCCAGGCTGTGCCCCTACTGTGTGTGACTGCCCCCCCAACAAGAGCCCCTAGCTTCAGAATGCCTTGAAATGTTGTGTTACGGTCTATGCTGAGTCCTGTCCTGGGTGGGTGCAGCCAGAGCCTTAGAGGAGAGTCCCTCAGTGTATCCACTAAACTAGGCTCCAACTTCTCTGCTGGTCCACTACTCCATCACTGAAGCAAAGCAGTCAGGCTATGGCAGAGAGCTTTATGTAAACGTTCTGGCTGCAGAGGCCACTGTGCTCCTGTTTCTATCCCTGCTCTGTGCTAGTCTACTACCACAACCTCAGGTCAAACCTTTAATAGCGCTATTCCAGATTCTCTTCTGCTGGTAAGTTTTTGTACTTCCAATCTCTGTGGGTTTTACCAGTCAAGCTTTGTTTTTGAAGCTGAAATAAATAGTTGGTAGAAAGGGAATGGGAGAGCTTAAAAAGTTCTGTGTAGCTTCTCAACCATCTTGGCTCTGCCCCTGGCCCAGTTAGCTTTAGTAGGGGCCTGTCTTTCTCCTTGGTTCTAAGAGCTCTCTCCGAATGTTTGTAGCCAGCACAAATTTGGAAATTGGAATGAAACTGACTCTGCCTCCAAAAGAGTGGGATTGTGGGCATCTGACTTCTGAATCTCCCAGAAGTCCAAGAGTAGGCTTGTCCTGTAGTGGGCTTGTGAATTCCTCTCTATATATGTTTTCTAAAGGTGTGAAGTCTAATGTGTGAAGTCCTTTAAAGATGTGAAATCTTTTAAAGGTGTGAACTAAGTATATGAGCATTAGTATTTTGTTTCAAGTTCTGAACCATAACAAAAACTTATTCAGTTCTTCCCAACTGATCGGCATCCTCTCAGTTTCCATTTTTTTTGCCACTACAAAGAAAGGGTTGCTGCAAACTTTTCTGGACATGTAGGGTCTTTTCCCATTTTTATGATCTCTTTGGGATACAGACCCAGTAGAGACACTGTTCGATCACAGGATATAAATTGTTCGATAGCCATTTGGGCATAGCTCCAAATTGCTTTCCAGATAGATTGCATGATTTCACAATCCACCAACAATATATTAGTGCCCCAATTTTCCCACATCACTTCCAACATTCACCATTATCTTTTATGATGGAATACTATTGTTTTATAAGAAAAGATGAGCAGGATGACTTCAGAAAAGCCTGGAAAGATATACAAGAATGGATGCTAAGTGAAATGAGTAAAACCAAGAGAACATTGTAAGCAGAAACAATTAAATTTGTGGTGAACAACTGTGATGGACTAGTCTGTTTTCAACAGTGAAGTTATTCAAGGTACTTCTGGTAGACTTGTGATAGAAACAGACATCTGCATCCAGAGAGAGCATTGTGGAGACTGAATGTGGATCACACAATAGTATTTTCACCTTTCTTGTTATTGTTATTTATTTGATTATTTTTTCTTATTTTTCCCTTTTTGATCTGATTTTTCTTGCACAGCAAGATAAATGTAGAAATATGATTGGAAGAATTACACACATTTATACTATATTGGATTATTTGCTATCTTGGGGACCAGGGTATGGAGGAAATATAATTTGGAACACATGATTTTTCAAGGGTCAATATTGAAAATTATATTTGCATATATTTTGAAAAAAACTATTTTTATTACAAAGCAAGAAAAATGTGGAAAGAATTGTACTTATAAAGGAAAATATTATTCACCTTCAGAGAATCAGAGGAAAAGCAAGCTTAGTATGGTATTAGTTTATGTCTGTGTTTATAATATCTATGTGTGTGTGTGTGTGTGTGTGTGTGTGTGTGTGCATATATATGTAGAGAGAGAGAAGAGAGGTGTGTGTATGTATATCTGTATATGTGTAGATTTGCATGTGTGTGTGTGTACGTGTGTGTGTGTGTGTGTGTGTGTGTGTGTGTGCATGTGTCTTCAGATCTGTTCATTAGAAGATTTCAGTACTAGCCTAAATCGTGATCATGAGTAAGGATTGAAGAAGTGGAACTCATGAAAATGGTCAAAGAGAAGTCCATTAATTCAAAATTTTCTTATTCTTCTGTACCCTAATACATTTACATAACTATAGCATATTGTGCATGTGGAAACTATATACTGCACATCTCTGACCACATAAACAATTTGTTATTGTTTGCCATTTTAGCATAACTCTGCATTGATTAATACATAGGTTTTCATCCCCCTGACTCCTCAGGAAGGCCGAGAGAGCCAATCAGACATGTCAGCAGAGTTCCTTTTACTGAATTAAGGGTCTTCTACCTCTCCCAGAGTTACACACTATCTGTGACCCTCTACATCTTCTGCTTTCTTTTGTTTTCATTGAAGCAGGTATATATCCACACTTAAATGCATCAGCATGGGAGGAATCACAAAATCAAATAGTAATATCACACAAGCAACTAGTGAAATAACAAGAAATATGATTAAACAAAATACTATAAAAGACTTTCATGAGTATCAGAAAGAAGGTATAGAAAATTATTATTAATTCACAATCACACATATACTTCTTTCAGCAATAGAGTTAATCTGAAGCCACTCTATTCTGATCTCATCAATGCCTTTTGCTTTAGCTGTGATATCTGGACAGCTGTTCCCCATTTCTATTTGTTCCAACTTTCCTGGACTACTTTATCGTATCACCAACTAGATTTTATTATCTCAAACTGGATTACCCCCAAGTTATTTTATACTCAACTTACCCAAAATAGAATTTATATTTTCCATCAAAACTGCATCTCTCCAATCAAAATTTCATTGCAACTAGCAAGGGCCATACCATCATGAAAATCAGTCAGGTGTATAACCCATATCTCATCCATCATTTTTCATTCAAATCATCCCCACATATCCAAGCTGTTGCTTTAGAACTTTATAATATTTAGGACTTTAGGGCAATGCAATTTAGTACTTTAGGACTTTACAATATCTTTTACATATCTTCAGTTTACTATGTATATATCATGCTGATTACTCTTATCACCTAACCTTTGGGCTACTATTAGGTTCTTTTGGTTATTTTCCTTACATCTGATTTTTGCCTGCTAAATCTTCTACTTAGTTTTTTTTTATTATTATTTTTAGTTATAGCTTCTTATTTATAGGATATATGCATGGGTAATTTTTCAGCATTGACAACTGCAAGAACTTTTATTCCATTTTTCCCCTCTTTCCTCCTCCCCCCCTTCCCAAGATGGCTGGTAGACAAACATGTGTTATATATGTTAAAGTATAGGTTAAATACAATATATGTATACTTATCAATACAGTTATTTTGCTGCATAAAAAGAATCAGATTTTGAAATAATCTTCAATTAATCTGTGAAGGAAATAAAAAATGCAGGCAGAAAAAAAAAACAGAGGGATTGGAAATGCTATGTAGTGGGTCACAATCATTTCCCAGAGTTCTTTTGCTGGGTGTAGCTGGTTCTATTCATTATTGAGCAAATGGAACTGAATTGGTTCATCTCATTGTTGAAGACAGCCACGTCCATCAGAATTGCTCAGCATATAGTATTGTTGTTGATGCGTATAATGATCTCCTCATCCTGCTCATTTCACTCAGCATCAGTTCATGTAAGTCTCTCCAGGTCTTTCTAAAATAAATTCTTTCAATACAATAATATTCCATAACATTCATGTACCACAATTTATTCAGCCATTCTCTAATTGGTGAACATCCACTCAGTTTCTTGTTTCTGTCCACTACAAAAAGGGCTGCCACAAAATTTTTTTGCACATACTGGTCCCTTTCCCTACTTTAAGATCTCTTTGAGACACAGCTGGATCAAAGGGTATGCACAGTTGGATAACTTTTTGAGAATAGTTCCAAATCGCTCTCCAGAATTGCTGAATATATTCACAATTCTACCAACAATGTATCAGTGTCCCAGTTATCCCACATCCCCTCCAGCATTCATTATTATATTTTCCTGTCATCCTACCCAAACTGAGAGGTGTGTAGTGGTATCTCAGGGTTTTCTTAATATGCATTTCTCTCATTAATAATAACTTGGAGCATCTTTTCATATGGTTAGAAATAGTTTAAATTTCTTCGTCTGAAAATTGTTCATATGCTCTGACCTTTTATCAATTGGAGAATGGCTTGGTTTCTTATAAATTAGAGACAATTCTCTATATATTTGGGAAATGAGGCCTTTATCAGAACCTTTGACTATAAAAATGTTTTCCCAGTTTATTGTTTCCCTTCTAATGTTGTCTGCATTAGTTTTCTTTGTACAAAAGATTTTCAATTTGATATAATCAAAATTTTCTATTTTGTGCTCAACAATGATATCTAGTTCTTCTTTAGTCATATATTCCTTCCTCCTCCACAGGTCTAAGAGGTAAATTATTCTATATTCTTCTAACTTATTTATTTATTTGTTTGTTTGTTTGTTTTTAAAAAAATATTTATTTATTTTTATTTTTTTTTATTATAGCTTTTTAATTACAAGATATATGCATGGGTAATTTTTTAGCATTGACAATTGCAAAACCTTTTGTTCCAACTCCCCCAGGTGTCAGGTATACCAATATGTGTTAAATATGTTAAAGTATATGTTAAATACAAATATATTTATACATATCTATACAGTTATTTTGCTGCACAAGAAGAATCAGACTTTGAAATAATGTACAATTAACTGTTGAAGGAAATAAAATATACAGGCAGACAAAAATAGAGCAATTGGGAATGCTATGTAGTTGTTCACACTCATTTTCCAGAGTTCTTTGCTTTATGAAGCTGGATCTATTCATTATTCCAAATTGGAACTGATTTTGTTCATCTCATTGTTGAAGAGAGTCACATCCATCAGAATTGATCATTTATTATTTATGTATAATGTTTATTTTAAATTGTTTTCTAAATTCCCTTTCTTTCTCTCCTCTCATTCCATACCTCATAAGATACTATATCAATAATATATGTGAAATCATGCAAAACATTTTATATTTTTTATATTGTTCAAATAAAGAAAGATATGAGCAAGAAAATTATTCTTCAATTTGCACTCAGAGTGCAATCACTTATTTCTTTAGAAATAGATATTCTTTCTATTCCATCCTTACTCCTTTGAATTGTACTGGATCTTTCCATAGATTAATCAGAATAGCCAATTTTTTTTTTATAATTAATCAATCAACATTATAATAGTATTATTATGACAGTGTTTATAGTTCTTATTCCACTCCCTGAAACAACCACTTTATGATTTTTTATCTCATAGTAGTATTCTATCATAATCACATGACACAGCTTGCCTAGCTCCTCTTTCTCAAAGGATGAACATCTATTGAATTCCAATTCACTGACACCATAAATAAAGATGATATGTGTGTGTGTATGTATGTGTGTGTGTATGTATGTGTGTGTACATATGTATTTATGTATATATATATATATATATATATATATATATATATATATACTTTTCTGTAGTGTTCTTGTTTGGTTTTCTAGAGGTTTCTGGAGCAGCCTTTTTTCAGCAAAGTAATCACCACAAGAATAACCAGATGTTAAAGTCTAAATTATTTATTGTCTCCTTCAAAGTCTTTTCTCCTTGCCTGAGGCTTCAGCTAGCTTTCTGGGGGTCCTTTAGATGGGCCCTGGTCTCAGGGGAGGAAATGCAGGAGGATAGGCCAGCCACCCTGGTGGTAGGAGAAAAAGTGAATGACTCTGTCTCTGAGTCTCTTGCCTGAGGCCTAGCTAGCTTTCTTGAGGCCCTTCAGATGGGCTTTGGTCTCAGTGGTAGGAGCAGGAGGATAGGCCAGTCATCGTGAGGCTGATGAAGATGGAATGAATTTAATTCTCCTTGGCTCTGAGAACTTACTCTGGCTGAGTTTTTCCCAGTTTATATGCTCTATTATAATTACATTATCATAAGTGTGAATTTTGTGGAATAGGTGTTAATATTGTAGAACTATATTAATTACTAAGTACATGTAGTAAACTAGAGAACTATTAATCACCATGGTAAGCTACATAACCATTGTATTTATCAGTTCCACTGAATTAGTACCTTGTAATAATCCTTGTTTAAGAATCCTTCTCAGGGAGGTAAAAAACCCCAAAAAGAGGTGATCACACCCTTCCTGACTTCTCAGAAAAAAGGTGATGAAAACACCAAAAAAGGTGGTAATCATGCAAAGGATTCATTTGGATCTTGCTCTGTTTTCATGATCACTTCCCCTTTGTCTTGCTTTTTGGGGAGGGTGCCCCATGCTTTTATAGAAGCAGCAGCAATTTGCTTATATGCTATGCTAATCTGTACTAAATGTCTGCATACAGACGTTTACCTGCTAATTGGTGAAAGGTGATTTGGATATTTGTGTATTCAAAGGTATATTTGTATATTAACTCAGTTTGCCTACTTTGTTGGGTTTGTATTCTACATATTTCAAAAGCCACAGCAAGTTTTGTACAAGTTCTAAACATGTCTTTTCTATAGATTTTCAATCATTAGGGGTTAAAATTTCATAAGCCAAATTATCTAATACTATCTTAACATAAAACAATGTAGCCCCATAAAGAGTGCAAACTTTTTCCAAATCTTTAATTATTTCCAAATCAAAAAGAGTATATTTTAAAAACCACGTAAAAAACATAGAGGGAAAATTGAGAAAAGAAATGACAATGATAATACAAGGGGCACAAAATACATAGAAGAAAAGAACATAAGAGTATAATTCTAATATTTTAGAATTTCTTTTTAATGACTTTATGTACATTTCTTATTTGGCAAATTCTGCTTTTTTAATAATTGGTCAGTTTTTAAGGTAAATTTTCTTTAGTATTTTTGCCCATCTTTTATGAAGCTATTAAATCCCTTTTCATAATTTTCTCATATCATTCACATTTTTCCCCCCATGTTTTTCTCTTTTATTGATCATTCTGGAGGAATTACTGTTGGGATTAGCTCCAACTGACATTTTTTGAGGATTTTTCTGTAGCCGTTTTCATATTATGGTCTTTTAAGTTTATATCTTAGTTTTCCCTACCACCATTGAAGGTGTTTTTTTTTTTTTTGTTTGTTGGTTTTTTTTTTTTTTTTTTTTTTTTTGTTCTTTTCCCTTGAGGCTATTGGGATTAAGTGACTTGCCTAGGTCCACACAGCTAGGAAGTGTTAAGTGTCTGAAGCCAAATTTGAATTTAGGTCCTCCTAACTTCAAGGCTGGTGCTCTATCCACTGTACCATCTAGTTGCCTCACCATTGAAGTTTTTAATTCTAAATTTTCTTTACTTTGCTCATTTTCCCAATCTATTTTTTGACTTTGAATATTATGTTAATGTTGGCTTTTGCTTAACTTGTAGGTAGGGAGGCACTGTCACAAGTTTCAGGTTTGTTTGTTTCTTTGTTTTTACTGCTTTTTTAAAATTTAATTTTGGTGTTCTATAAGTTTTCATTGAGTCCAAGGTGATGTAATTGTGGAAAGAAAAAATCACTGTTTCTCCATTTTGTTACCTCTTCTAATCTCCAGTCCTATATCTACAAATGTGAACTGAATATTTCAAATTGGATTTTGCACAGACATATTAAACTTGAGAAATTCAAAATGGAACCCATTATTTCTCTTCTCTAAATACTCCATCTTTTTTTAGTATTCTTGTTACTTTCAAGAGCAGCATAGTCAACCATGCTCAATTTAGGTATCATACTCAATCACTAATTTCTCTCTGTCTCATTCTCTATCTTGGTCTCTGTTTCGGTCTCTGTCTCTCTCTGTCTCTGTCTCTTCCTTCAATTCAAACTATTTCCTAAGTTCAACTGATTGCACTTTCTAAACATCAATTTTTACATAACATCTCTATAACACTGCCACCATATTTACATTTTTGTATCCTATGAATATTTCCTACCTTTTCTAACCCATTTTCACCTTACTCCCTCCATAAAATCTGTAATTAAATGATGATAGCTTCTTTAATTTTCATTACTGATATCATCCCATTTCCTGCTGCTGAGGGATTCTGGCAGCTTTCCCCCCCATGTCCAAAATTATCTCCTTTCTTGATTACAACTCTTAAATTTCTTAGTTTTGTTTAAGACTTTGCTTAAGACCAACCTTCTCTCTGACATGAGACTTTTCCTACTATCTCTCCTCTTGAAACATTGTACTAGTTCTTTCCCTTTAAATATATACACAGGACATGTATATTTATGTTTATGAATATTTATGCAAATTTACATATATGCATATAAGGAGGTATAAATATACATGTATGTGTATGTGTATGCAAAATATTGAAAGATACATATATATGTATGTAAGTATACATAAATATATACATATATATATATATATATATATATATATATATATATATATATATATATATATATATATATATATATATATGTATTCATTTTATTGTATTTTTCCCCATTTGGTCTTAGTAAGAAGACTATGAGCTCCTGAAAAGCAGACTGTCTTGTATTTGTTTGTTTCTACTTTTATGTTCAATATTGTTATATTTTTCTTTAAAAAAAAATTTTTGTCCCCAGAATTTACCATAGACACTGCCACAGAGAAGGTGTTTATTAAATATTTTTGGCATGAAGTAATATGTAAGATTTTATTATTAAAAAGATTTTTTTATTAGAAGCTTAAAATCAGTAAAAAGAAATTTGTGCTTTTTCCAAATGCAATTAAACACAATATCCTCTCTTTTTTATTTTAGGCTCATTTGTATTTTCTGCGTCCAAAACTCTCCCACACATATGAAGATTTTTTTACTTCCTTTCAAGGCCCTTAAGGTCTTCAGTAAAATGTGTCTTAAAATCTAGGTGACTGACTTGACCTTTCTCATGTAACTGGAAAGAACAGATTCCTTTAAGTTATTAAAGATCTCTTCTAAGGTAAAGTGCAATGTTGTGAGGCCTAATGCAATCAATAAAATGTTATGTACCATTGCAGATGGTAGAACACCTCAATATCCACAGGGAAATCTTTGTTGACACATACCTATATTAATTCTCTTAAGTGACCATGGAGAATAATTACTGGGCATGTATTTTCCTTTTGATGCTTATTAGCAAAGTGTCTTTGAACAGGGCAATTACTGTTTTTACATTTTATAAGGAATCCTAAGTGATTGTTGCTATGAAAGAAAACAGCTTGACTATAAGACAGTCTGCAAGTCAGCCTTTAGTTCTAGGAAATTCTTATTTTCATTAAAAAGAAAAAATGCAATGAAGATGATATATTCTCAACAATTTACACTTAATTGTGCAATATTGTTGAATGTTTTGAATGTATATTTTATTCCCTATAAATTCTTCAATAAAGGGTATTTTATTATTTCCTAGATGATTCTTAGAAAATATTTGTATTGTATTTTATTAAAGAAATAGTATTTATATAGGTCAATAGTAAATAATAACTTTTTTTGTATTTTTGCTATTAAGTTCTAGGTTTTATTATATTCACATATATATATATATATATATATATGTGTTTCTTTTCTTTTGTTTATCTATAAAGTTAGTAGTCAGTAAACATTTATTAAATATTTACTACTCTCCAAACATTTTAAAATATTTTAAAACATTTTAAAATTAAATATTTGCTATGCTCCAAACATTTTTTAAAAAACATTTAAAAAAAACATTAAAAAAACAAAACAAAACAAACGTAAGACACATTAAAATCAAGGAAATTCTAAATGAGTGCATCTGGAGAAATCAGATTTCTCAGACCACTACTGATAAAATAAAAAAGTTCAAATTAATGCAGTCCTATGGGAAATGATGAATTGTTTTATGGAGTTCCCACAATATATCTTGGTCATTTATCTCCATCCATTTCTTTTCTAATATACTTTCCCCTCTACTTTGTTCCCCTTTGAAGCATTTCTAAGTCTTCTATAAACACCTAGAGAACAGTCATATTAAGGTTTGCAACCCCACTTTCCTACATTCAGGAAATAACTCAGGAAAAAATTCAGAACATAAAAATTTCACAAAATGCTTAAATTTTCTATTTTTAATTTTTTCTTGTTATTTTCTTTACTTATTTGATTATCTAGTTTATGTTTTTTTTTCTTTTTCCTCTTTTTGCATTGTGATTTTTCTGTTTTGTGAGACACTACTGTTAATGATTGTACATTTTTGTAATATTATAATTTCATATTTTCACCTAGTTTTGCTTTTGGTAGCTAGCTTTCCCTATTTGACAAATCAGTCTAAATATTTTCTAATTGCACACTTTCAAGCTTTTCCTCTGTTTCTGTCTTTTTTCTAAAAGAAGATCACATTTTATATGTTAAAAAAAATATTGTTTATTATTCAATTCAATGACAAATACCAAGATCAAAAGATAATTCAATGATTGATGATATATTTATTTTATTTAAACTATACCAGTCACAAGGTTGTTGTGAAAAAAATATATAATAGTAAAATGCTTTGGAAATTTTAAAATGTATTGGTTACTACTGGTTTTGTATTTTTCCATATTTAATCTCAATGTTTTATCAAATCTCAGGAAAATGAGATATTTATTATGATCAAAGACAATCAGGCTAAGAGAATTTTTTTGAGTGCATTCTCTCTTCTACCTCCAGAAAAAGGACTATGAGGACTAGTTGTAGATCAAAACAATAATATTTTCACTTTTTTTGTTGTGTGCTTGTTCTTTTTTTTTCCATTTTTCTCTTATTCATTTGATTTTTCTTCTGTAGCCTAATAAATGTGGAAATATGTGTAGAAGAATTGCATATGTCTAACATATATTGAATTACATGCTCTTCAGGAAAAGATGGGGAGAATAGATGGATAAAATTTTGGAACATAAAATTTTGCAAGCAAGATTATTGAACTCTATTTTTGCATGTATTTTAAAAATAAAAATATCTTGTTCAAAAACAGAAAAAAAGCATCAACACCATGATTTCAGAAAGGCGTGAAAAGAGTTACGTGAACTGTTGTTACATGAAATGAGTAGAATCAAGAGAACATTCTACACAGGGACAACAATATTATGTAATGATCAGAGGACTTAGCTCTTTAACTATCAGGTGATTCAGACCAATCCCAATAAGCTTTTGATGGAGAAAGTCATCTGTATCTAGAAAGAGAATGGTGGGGACTAAATGTGGATCACAATTTAGTGTTTTGACATTTTTGTTGTTTTTTGCTTGCTTTTTTTCCTCACTTTTTTTCTCCTGTTTGATCTGATTTTTCTTGTGCAGCATGATAAATATAGAAATATATTTTGAAGAACTGCACATGCTTTATCTATATTGGATTACTTGCTATTTAGTAAAAGGGGGTTGGAAAATAGAGGGAGAAACATTTGGAACATAAGGTTTTTTAAGGATGAATGCTAAAAAGTATCTTTGCAGGAATTTTGAAAATAAAAAAAAAACTATTATTAAAATTTTTCACGTTTGTGTTACTATATATTATATGTTACACAATTTTCACACATTTATATTTTTCTGTGTTCAGCAATGGAAAAAATGTTCACACATTTTTACCATGTTTTCACGTATTTGTATGTGACAGTGTATAATATGTTTCTAACCTTTCAAATATTTATATTTTTCAATATTTAGTGATGGAAACTATAGTACTTATACAAGCTATTTTTTAAAGATAATCACTAAACATCAATTAAGTGAACTTACCACTGAAAATAGTAACTATATAGGTATACAAGAATACACAGATATTTTATATAAAATAGTACTCTAATTATTATAGTGAGATATGGAACTTGAACAAATTATTGTTTTGATAAAAATTTGAAATTTAAGTTAAAACACGCTAGATAAATAACAATGGTAACAAAATGTTTCTCAAAATCTAGTGTAGGTAAGTTTGGACAAGATCAAAAGCAATGCAATGTTTGGTTATGACTACTTTTTTTGGTTAAGATAATGTATGAATTAAATTTTAAAATATATAAGATGACTCTCAGTATTGTTCATAATTCTTCTCCTACTGTTCTGAAAGTCACAAAATAGTGTAAAAAGATACAAAGATGTTAATGACCATACCATTTTGAATATAAAACATTACCATTAATGGTATCTTTGTCTAGTGACTATGAAAACAATTCATTAGGAAAAAAAATATGATCTTATCTTATGAAATTTTCAAAATATGCAAAATGGAAGACTAAAGATGTTTAATTCAAATTTAAATTGATTTTTATACACACAATGTGAAAGGGAATTGGGAGTTATGTTTTTTTGTTCCTTTATTTATTCTGTTTTGTTTTGCATCATGTGGAAGAAAAAGTAAAAAAAAAAAAATTAAAAAGTGTTTATGCATGTAACCATGCTAAAATGAAGTTTATATATTTTATATATATATATATATATATATATATATATATATATATATATATATATTAAAGGATTGGAGGATCAGAGAAGATCAGTAGGAATATAATTGTGACTTGTGGAGCAATATCTTTTGCAGAAAAGGAAGATACGGAGAAAATTTACACACACACACACACACACACACATACACACACACACACAAACACACACACAACAAGAGACAGAGACAGAGAGACAGAGAGCTCCTTCACTCTTTATGGTATCTTAGAAATTTATGCCTTTAGATTTTTATGCAAATCTAAGATTTCTCTCTACTAGTACACATTAATTTGCTTTACAAACCTGCATAGGATTTATTTACTTTTTCTAATCCTAGGAAATCATAAGTATATAAACTTATTTAATTATACCATAAAATTTTGCATGTATTTAATGCCATTTTATCCTTTTTATCCTTTGATTTAATTTTTTATGAATTTTGCTATTTTTGCAACTGATAGTCTGACCATGATCAGAAACTACACAGATCAAAGATGGAAGAGTAAAGGTAAGAACAGTCTGTTATAAAAAAACAGAACAAAACAAAACAAACACCCCCAAAAAAACAACAAAAAAAACCACTCCAAATTTCATAAATAATAACTTTAGACAAATTTTAGATCATGAGAATTCACATAAAGATAGAGTGAAACATTTTCCTTCAAAAGACAATTTGGAAGATCACCAGGAAATATTTCTGGCACCAGGATGGAAGTCCAGGATATAGTTGTGCTGTAGATTATGTGCACCAAAAAAGAAAAACTGGTCTCTGGCCTCTGAATCAGTGCAGTACTTTCAGTTTCTAGACCTCTCAGAGAGAGACATCAAAAACAACTTAGGAGGTCAGCAGGATAATTCTGTCAGTATGGTCAGAGGGCCTTGGGAAATCAACAAAAATTGAGTTGGCATGGGTGATGGTCACAGCAGCAATTTTTGGAGGCTTTATCTCATAGGAGATATCTTTACTAGCATTGAGAAAGGACCCTTGCTGTAAAACGCTAGAATTTATAGTTCTAGTGAAATGGGGACACCTCACAATTACAAGATAGAAAAGAATGTTTGTGGTCAGTATCTAGAAGTATCTTTAAAAATAACTTGGGGGGGGGCGGAGCCAAGATGGTGGAGGAGATACACGCAACTTTGTAAGCTCCCTTCTTCCCTCATTACCAATTAGTTAATTCAGCCTCAAAAATAACAATGGACTGATAGAAACCACAAGGATTGGAAGCGCAACGTACCAGCTGAAGAGAATCTGGAGTTCCAACAGAAAAGGTCAGTTCCAAGGGGAGGAAGAAAAAGTCCAGCACAGATGTTAGATGCTAGCACACTGTGTCAATCAGGCTGGAGAGAACTCTGGGATCAGAGAAGCCACTGAGATAGAGGAATCTGGCACAGGCTGTTAGCTCTTCTCTGCTTATAAAACAGCAGTTCAGAAGAAAAATCAAGCCACTTTAAAATATAAAGCCAGATACTAGAACCAAAACAAACCAGAAGTGACCTAACAGATCTCGGCAGGGCTGTGCAGCCACTTTCTGCTGTCCAGGTTTCACCTTGGGGTAGTTAAGAACCTGAAAAGAGGGGACACAGGCAACATATAATCCACATAATGCCAGACTTGGCCAGAGGCTGTGGAACTCAGCCTTGGAAGTCCCAGAAAAGTGGAAACTTTGAAATAGGGACCATGGTTTCCGGGCAGACACTTCCAGTTTGAGCACAGGGGCTTTTCATATCAGCTGCTGATATCCACAACCCAAGAGACGCATTGGCTAGACTTTGTGTCACCTTTAGTGTTCAGTCTTAAACTTCAGGGAAGTCACTAGGACAGAAAGTGGGGTCCTTCACTGGGCATCCCTAACAGCACAGCCATACTAATCACCTCTGAGGCACTTCAAGGGAGGGGGAGGGGAACTCTCTCCCAGAGTTCTCTCTTAGCTCAGACACAGGAGCTGCTGCATCCATCCTCTCTGGAAGGAAACTGGTAAAGCAATAAATAAATAAACTTCTTACTCCAAAGGCAGACCCCAAAAGATTTTAATCTGTGAGTAAAAAGCTGAAGAGAATTATTTATTCCTTTTACACAGAGAAATAGCAGGTATCCAACCCCGAGGAAGTTAACAGCAGAGAGTCATCAGATAACACTCTGAAGGGGAACGATACCTGACCCCCATCACATAACTCTCTCCTAGAAGAGACTATTAAAAAGTTAAGAGAGTTTGACGAAAAAAGGGGAAAGGAAAGAGAAGCTATGATAGAGAATAACAACGTTCTGAAATTTCAGTTGGAAAAAATAAAGAATTCACAGGAGATTCAGGGAAACAAAATTTGTGAATTAGAAAAAGATAAAAAAGTCTCAAGAAAGTAGGATTTCTGGATTGGAAAAAGAAAATAACTAAAAAAATTAGGGAAATGGAAAAAATTCAATACAGCAAAATAATTCATTTAAAAATTCAATTGGGCATATACAAAAAGAATTAAAAAATGTGAATGAAAAAATAACACTTGCCACAAAAATAAATTGGAAAGGCATTCAGTGCTCTTGGATACGCCAAGCGAATATAATAAAGATGACAGTACTCCCCAAATTAATCTATTTATTTAGTGATAAACCAATCAGACTCCCAAGAAACTATTTTAATGACCTAGAAAAAATAATAACAAAATTCTTATGGAAGAATAAAAGGTCAAGAATTGCAAGGGAACTAATGAAAAAATAGTCAGATGAAGGTGGTCTAGGTATACCTGATCTAAAGCTATATTATATAGCAGCAGTCACCAAAACCACTTGGTATTGGCTAAGAAATAGGCCAGTAGATCAGTGGAACAGATTAGGTACAAAGGAAAAAAAAGGGAACATCTATAGCAATCTAGTCTTTGACGAATCCAAAGATACCAACATTAGGGATAAAAAATTCATTATTTGAAAAAAACTGTTGGGAAAACTTGAAATTAGTATGGCAGAAATTAGATATGGATCCAAACTTAACACCATATACCAAAATAAGATCAAAATGGGTCCATGATTGAGGCATAAAGAATGAGATCATAAATAGATTAGAGGAACAGAGTCTACCTCTCAGACCTGTGGAGGAGGAAGGAATTTATGACCAGAGAAGAACTAGAGATCATTATGGATCAAAAATAGAAAATTTTGATTACCTCAAACTAAAATGTTTCTGTACAAACAATACTAATGCAAACAAGATTAGCAGGGAAGTAACAAATTGGGAAAATATTTTTACAGTTAAAGGTTCTGATAAAGGTCTCATTTCCCAAATATATAGAGAACTTACCCTAATTTATAAGAAATCAAAACATTCTCCAATTGATCAATGGTCAAAGGATATGAAGAGACAATTCTCAGATGATGAAATTGAAATTATATCCACTGATATGAAAGAGTGTTCCAAATCACTACTGATCAGAGAAATGCAAATTAAGACAATTCTGAGATACCACTGCACACCTGTCAGATTGGCTAAGATGACAGGAACAAATAATGATGAATGTTGGAGGGGATGTGGGAAAACTGGGACATAATACATTGTTGTTGGAGTTGTGAAAGAATCCAACCATTCTGGACAGATATTTGGAACTATGCCCAAAAAGTTATCAAACTGTGCATACCCTTTGATCCAGCAGTGCTGCTATTGGGCTTATATCCCAAAGAAATACTGAGGAGGAGAAAGGGACCGGTATGTGCCAAAATGTTTGTGGCAGCTCTTTTCATAGTGGCTAGAAACTGGAAGATGAATGGATGTCCATCAATTGGAGAATGGTTGGGTAAATTATGGTATATGAAGGTTATGGAATAGTATTGCTTTGTAATAAATGACCAGCAGGAAGACTTCCGGCCAAGATGGCGGCGTGGAGGCAGACAGCTGCTTGAGCTCCTCGTTTTCTCTCGGAACTCACTTCATGACAAGCCTCTGACTTAATGCTTGACCCAGAAAGAATTCCACAAATAATCACCAAGAGAAGACATCCTTGAAGGTCGCCAGAAAAGGTCTGTGTTTGCTCGGGGGAGGGTCAATCAGACTGGGTGCAGACTGAGGGCAGGCAGCCAGAGCAAGACAGGCAGCTCACACAGCTCAGACCGGAAGGGGAGGGGTGTTATCTCTGCCGTTTCTGTGAAAGGGCTTTTGCCCCAGTGTGGATGCTCCATCTTGGCAACAAGCCAGGTGCAGCGGAGGGGGTGTAAACACTGGAGGTGAAGATTAAAACCCTAGAAAGCCAGAGTCTCACAGAGCCCAGCCACCCCCAACCCCCACCTGGACTGACTCGGTGCGTTCTCAGAGCCTCAGAGCACAGACACAGTACAGTCATTGCTGTTCTGTTAGTGGCTCTCTGCTGCCCTACCCCCAGGCAGTAGAGGAAGCCCATTAATACCATCCAGCCCCATCCCCCTCAAAACAGACCAATTGTTTCTCTTGTCAGTTTGTTTTCTTTGATTCCTACTCTGACAAAATGAACAAAAAATTCAAAAGGGCTCTAACCAATGACAGCTTCTGTGTGGAGAGGGAGCAGACTTCAAATGCTGAGGAGACTAGGAACAGACTGTCCCCAGATGTATCCCCTGGGAGGGATATAAGCTGCTCCTCAATACAAAAGAACCTCATAGAGGAAATCAAAAAGGCTCTCATAGGAGAGCTGGAAGAGAAATAGGAAAAGGAAAGGGAAGCTTGGCAAGAGAGCCTGGAGAAGTCATCCCATGCATTCAAAGACAGAGTGGATAAAGAAATCAAATCATTGAGAAACAAGATTAGTGAGCTGGAAAAGGTAAACAGCTCCAAGGAAAACAGGATTAGTGAGCTGGAAAAGGTAAACAACTCCAAAGAAAACAGGATTAGTGAGCTGGAAAAAGAAATCAGCTCTCTAAAAAATAAAATGGATAAAATGGAAAAAAATTCCATAGAAGATAAAAACTCAATTGGACAATTACAAAGAGATATTAAAAAAGTGAGTGAAGAAAATACATCATTGAAAATTAGACTGGAACAAGTAGAAATGAATGACTCAAGGAGAAACCAAGAGGTAGTCAAGCAAAACCAGAGAAATGAAACAATTGAAAAGAATGTCAAGTACCTTACCAGAAAGACAACAGACCTGGAAAACAGATCCAGGAGAGACAATTTGAGAATAATCGGACTCCCTGAAAAATGGGAGGAAAAAAAGAGCTTGGATACCATTTTCGAGGAAATTATCAAGGAGAACTGCCCAGACATTCTGGAAACAGAGGGTAAAATAGACCTTGAAAAAGTGGATCGATCACCTACTGAAAGGGACCCTAAAATCAAAACGCCAAGAAATATAGTGGCCAAATTCAAGAACCATCAGACAAAGGAAAAGATATTGGAAGCTGCTAGAAAAAAGCAATTCAGATATGGAGGATCCACAATAAGGATAACCCAGGATCTAGCAGCGTCCAAAAGAACGCAGGACCTGGAACATGATATTCCAAAAGGCTAAGGAACTTGGTATGCAGCCAAGAATAACTTACCCAGCAAGAATGAGCATCGTTTTCCAGGGAAGAAGATGGACAATTAACAAAATAAATGAATTCCATCTATTTTTGATGAAAAAACCAGACCTACATAAAAGGTTTGATCTTCAAATACAGAACTCAAGAGATTTCTAAAAAGGTAAAAAGAAATCTTGAGAACTATACTTCTGTCAAAAAATATGTAAAGAACATATGTACAATTTGTCTTAGAAACTAGAGGTGGAAAGGAGATTACATCATAAAAAGTGTAAAGTAGTGGTACTACATCTCATGAAGAGGCAAAGGTAACCTATTATATCTGAGAGAAAGAAAGGAGGGAGATGAACATAGCGTGTATCAATAGACATATTCGATTTATGGTGAAACTTCTTCCACTTCATTGAAAAGTGAAAGGGAAGGAGTAAGCTAAGGGGAAGGGAATACAGTAATTTCGAGGAAAAGGGGTAAAATAAGGGGAGGATCTTTAAGGTGGGGGAGGGATCCTAAAAAGGGAGGGCTGTGAAAAGCAAGTGGTGTTCACCAGTTTAATACTGGATAGGAGGGTAAAAGGGAAGGAAAGGTGAAAAGCATAAGCAGGGGTAAATAGGATGGCAAGCAATATAGAATTATTCCTTCTAATCATAGATGTGAATGGGGCAAACTGCCTCATAAAGAGGAAGCAGTTAGCAGACTGGATTAAAAGTCAGAATCCTACTATATGTTGTTTGCAGGAAACACACCTGAAACAGGGTGAGACATTCAAACTAAAAGTAAAAGGGTGGAGCAGAATCTATTATGATTCAGGCAAAACCAAAAAAGCAGGAGTAGCCATCCTCATCTCAGATCAAGCAAAAACAAAAATTGATCTAATTAAAAGAGATAAGGAAGGGCATTATATCCTGCTAAAGGGAAGCATCAATAGTGAAGCAGTATCAATATTAAACATGTATGCACCAAGTCGTGCAGCATCTAAATTCTTAAAAGAGAAATTAAGAGAGCTGCAAGGGGAAATAGATAGCAAAACTATAATAGCGGGAGATCTCAACCTTGCACTCTCAGAATTAGATAAATCAAACCACAAAATAAATAAGAAAGAAGTCAAAGAGGTAAATAGAATACTAGAAAAGTTTGATTTGATAGATCTTTGGCAAAAGTTAAATGGAGACAGAAAGGAGTATACTTTCTTCTCAGCAGTAAATGGAACCTATACAAAAATTGATCATATACTAGGGCATAAAAACCTCAAAATCAAATGCAGTAAGGCAGAAATAGTAAATGCATCCTTTTCAGACCATAATGTAATCAAAATTACATTTAATAAAAAGCCAGGGGAAAATAGACCAAAAAATAATTGGAAACTAAATAATCTTATACTAAAGAATGATTGGGTAAAACAGCAAATCATAGACATAATTAAGAACTTCACCCAAGAAAATGACAATAATGAGACATCATACCAAAATGTGTGGGATACAGCCAAAGCAGTAATAAGGGGAAGTTTTCTATCTCTACAGGCCTACTCGCATAAAATAGAGAAAGAGGGGCCAACGAATTGGGCTTACAACTAAAATTGCTAGAAAAGGAACAAATTAAAAATCCCCAGACAAATACAAAACTTGAAATTCAAAAAATAAAAGGTGAGATTAATAAAATTGAAAGTAAAAAATAAACTATTGAATTAATTAATAAAACTAAGAGTTGGTTTTATGAAAAAACCAACAAAATAGACAAATCTTTAGTAAACCTGATTAAAAAAAGGAAATTGAAAAAGCAAATTGTTAGTCTTGAAAATGAAAAGGGTGAACTCACCACAAATGAAGAGGAAATTAGAACAATAGTTAGGAGCTACTTTGCTCAACTTTATGCCGATAAATTCAATAACTTAAACGAAATGGAAGAATACCTTCAAAAATATAGCTTGCCCAGATTAACAGAGGAAGAAGTAAGTAGTCTAAATAGTCCCATCTCAGAAAAAGAAATAGACCAAGCTATTAACCAACTTCCTAAGAAAAAGTCCCCAGGACCAGATGGATTTACAGGTGAATTCTACCAAATATTTAAAGAACAACTAACTCCAATGCTATGTAAACTATTTGAAAAAATAAGGATTGAAGGAGTCCTACCAAATTCCTTCTATGACACAGACATGGTACTGATACCTAAACCAGGTAGATCAAAAACTGAGAAAGAAAAATATAGACCAATTTTCTTAATGAATATTGATGCTAAAATCTTAAATAAGATATTAGCAAATAGACTTAAGAAAATCATCCCCAGGATAATACACTATGACCAAGTGGGATTTATACCAGGAATGCAGGGCTGGTTTAATATTAGGAAAACTATTAGTATAATTGACCATATTAATAATCAAAATAATAAAAACCATATGATCATCTCAATAGATGCAGAAGAAGCATTTGATAAAATCCAACATCCATTCCTACTAAAAACGCTTGAGAGTATAGGAATAAATGGACTGTTCCTTAAAATAATAAGGAGCATATATTTAAAACCTTCAGTAAACATCATATGCAATAGAAATAAACTGCAACCTTTCCCAGTAAGATCAGGAGTGAAACAAGGTTGCCCACTGTCACCATTACTATTCAATATAGTACTAGAAACTCTAGCCTTGGCAATTAGAGCCGAGAAAGAGATTCAAGGAATTAGAGTAGGAAATGAAGAAATCAAATTGTCACTTTTCGCAGACGACATGATGGTATACTTAGAGAACCCCAAAGACTCTGCTAAAAAGCTATTAGAAATAATTCAGAATTTTAGCAAAGTCGCAGGATACAAAATAAATCCACATAAATCCTCAGGATTTTTATACATTACCAACACAATCCAACAGCAAGAGATACAAAGAGAAATTCCATTCAAAATAACAGTCGATAGTATAAAATATTTGGGAATATATCTACCAAAGGAGAGTCAGGAATTATATGAGCAAAATTACAAAACACTTGCCACAAAAATAAAGTCAGATTTAAATAATTGGAAAGACATTCAGTGCTCTTGGATAGGCCGAGCGAATATAATAAAGATGACAATACTCCCCAAACTAATCTATTTATTTAGTGCTATACCAATCAGACTCCCAAGAAACTATTTTAATGACCTAGAAAAAATAGCAACAAAATTCATATGGAAGAATAAAAGGTCGAGAATTGCAAGGGAACTAATGAAAAAAAAGTCAGAGGAAGGTGGTCTAAGTGTACCTGATTTAAAGCTATATTATAAAGCAACAGTCACCAAAACCATTTGTTATTGGCTAAGAAATAGACTAGTTAATCAGTGGCATAGGTTAGGTTCACAGGGCAAGATAGTGAATAAAAATAGCAATCTAATATTTGACAAACCCAAAGATCCCAAATTTTGGGATAAGAATTCATTATTTGACAAAAACTGCTAGGAAAACTGCAAATTAGTATGGCAGCAACTAGGCATGGACCCACATTTAACACCACATACTAAGATTAGATCAAAATGGGTCCAAGATTTAGGCATAAAGAACGAAATCATAAATAAATTGGAGGAACATGGGATGGTTTACCTCTCAGACTTGTGGAGGAGGAAGGAGTTTGTGTCCAAGGGAGAACTAGAGACCATTATTGATCACAAAATAGAACATTTTGATTACACCAAATTAAAAAAGTTTCTGCACAAATGAAACTAATGCAAACAAGATTAGAAGGGAAGTAACAAATTGGGGAAAATTTTTTACAGTTAAAGGTTCTGATAAAGGCCTCATCTCCAAAATATACAGAGAATTGACTTTAATTTATAAGAAATTAAGCCATTCTCCAATTGATAAATGGTCAAAGGATATGAACAGACAATTTTCAGATGATGAAATTAAAACTATTTCCACTCATATGAAAGAGTGTTCCAAATCACTATTGATCAGAGAAATGCAAATTAAGACAACTCTGAGGTATCATTACACACCTGTCAGATTGGCTAAGATGACAGGAACAAATAATGATGAATGTTGGAGGGGCTGTGGGAAAACTGGGACACTGATGCATTGTTGGTGGAGTTGTGAAAGAATCCAACTATTCTGGAGAGCAATCTGGAATTATGCCCAAAAAGTTATCAAAATTTGCATACCCTTTGACCCAGCCATACTACTACTGGGCTTATACCCCAAGGAACTACTAAAGAAGGGAAAGGGACCTGTATGTGCCAAAAAGTTTGTGGCAGCCCTTTTCATAGTGGCTAGAAGCTGGAAGATGAATGGATGTCCATCAATTGGAGAATGGTTGGGTAAACTATGGTATATGAATGTTATGGAATATTATTGTTCTATAAGAAATGACCAACAGGAGAAATACAGAGAGGCTTGGAGAGACTTACATAAACTGATGCTGAGTGAAACGAGCAGAACAGAAGATCATTATACACTCCAACAATGATACTGTACGAGGATGTATGCTGATGGAAGTGGATTTCTTCAATATAGAGAAGAGCTAATCCAATTCCAATTGATTAATGATGGACAGAACCAGCTACATCCAGAAAAGGAACACTGGGAAATGAATGTAAACTGTTATTTTTACCTTCTGAATCCAATTCTTCCTGTGCAACAAAAAAATCGGTTCTACACACATATATTGTATCTAGAATATACTGTAATATATTTAACATATATAAGACTGCTTGCCATCTGGGGGAGGGGGTTGGGGGAGGAAGGGAAAAAATCTGAATAGGAGTAAGTGCAAGGGATAATGTTGTAAAAAATTACCCATGCATATGTACTGTCAAAAAATGTTATAATTATAAAATAAAATTAAAATTAAAAAAAAAGAAAGAAATGACCAGCAGGAGGAATACAGAGAGGTTTGGAAAGACTTACATGAACTGATGCTAAGTGAAATGAATCGAACCAGAAGATCGCTGTACACTTCAATGCTGTATGAAGATGTATTCTGATGGTAGTGGATATCTTCAACATAAAGAAGATCCAACTTACTTCCAGTTGATCAGTGATGGACAGAAACAACTACACCCAGAGAAGGAACACTGGGAAGTGAATGGAAATTGTTAGCACTACTGTCTATCTACCCAGGTTACTTATACTTTCAGAATAATACTTAATAATACTTAACATACAACAAGAAAATTGGATTTACACACATATATTGTATCTAGGTTATATTGTAACACAGGTAAAATGTATGGGATTGCCTGTTATCTACGGGAGGTAGTAGAGGGAGGGAGGGGATAATTTGGAAACATGATTACAAGTGATAATGTTATAAAAAATTACTCATGCATATATAATGTCAAAAAATTTATTATTATAAAATTAAAAAAAATAACATTGAAGATTGAACTTTTTATTAGGGAAACAGTGCCCTACTTTAACAAAGAATTAAAAGCTGAATAATATTCTGGGAACATGAACCAACAATAGAAAAAAAATGTTCTGACAGTATTAAATTATTATAGTGAAAAAAAAAATCAAAAGACACACTGAAAAGATTTCAAGATTAGAGTTCCTGAATTCAAAGCCTCCACAAAAAATAAGAATCAAGCATAAGTCATGAAAGAGCTTCAAAAGATTTTTAAAATGAAATAAAAGAAAGAAAGGAAAAAATAGGAAGAAAACTGAGAACAGTGATAAATGAAAGGCAAAAAGCTTAGAAGGACAAGAGACACTTTAAGAATAAAACAAATGGGGAATGGGGTCCAAAATCTTACTGAGGAAAATAAGTTCTTAAAAATTAGAACTGAGCAAATGTGAGCTAATAAATTTATTAGAAATCAAGATACAGTAAAGCAAAAAACAAATGAGAAAAATGTCAAAAAAAGTGAAATATCTCATTAGAAAACAAATGACCTGGAAAATAGACCCAAGAGAGATAATTTAATTATTAGCATATCCATATCCATTTTTGATCTAACTAAAATACATGGTCAGTAAAGAATATAGCTAAATTTCCAAACTCTTAGGCAAGGAGAAAATAGTGCAAATATCTAGAAAGAAAAAACAAATTCAAATACCATGGTGACACAGTCAAGATAATACAAGATTTAAGCACTTCTGTATTAAAAGAATAGAGGGCCGCAATATGATACTCTGACGAACAGTGGATTAGTATTCCAACCAAGATTTACTTACTCAGCAAAATTGAGTATAATCCTTATGGGTGCAGGTGGATATTAAGTAAAATAGAATATTTTCATACATTCATGATGAAAAATCTCAAGCTGAATAGAAACTTTTGATATTCAAATATAGTACTCAGAAGAACCATAAAAAGGTAATCAGGAAAGGGTATTATTAATAAGTTTTATCTGTTTGCATGTCTACCTGAGAAGATAATACTTATAATTCATTAGAATTTTTTTCATTATTATGGCAGAAGGAGTATATATAGAAAATGGAACAGGTGTGAATTGAATATGAAAGAATAATATCTGATAATTAAAGGGAGAAGTGGAATAGCATAAATTATCTGCCATACAAGAAAATAGTTTGACAATGAAGTAGAAGAGGAATGCAAGGGGTAGTATTGCCCTTATATCATCAAAATTGGCTCAAAGAGGGGAAAAACATATACACCCTTTATGGGCATAGAAAAAGTTTCTTTTTCTGCAAGGAAGAAGGAGGGGAAGGGGATTTGAAAATGGGAAGAATGATAGAAGGGATGGCATATTAGAGAAAGGCATGGTCAGTAGCAAAATATTTTTGGAGAGTGTGAAAGTGAAAAAGAGAGAGAGAATAGAATAAATGAGGTAAATACAGCAAGCAAAGTTAATTCCATAAGAAATCTTATTGCAATAAAGATGACAATACTCCCCAAACTAATCTATTTATTTAGTGCTATACCAATCAGACTCCCAAGAAACTACTTCAATGACCTAGAAAAAATAACAACAAAATTCATATGGAAGAATAAAAGGTCGAGAATTGCAAGGGAACTAATGAAAAAAAACTCAGAGGAAGGTGGTCTAAGTGTACCTGATCTAAAGCTATATTATATAGCACCAGTCACCAAAACCATTTGGTATTGGCTAAGAAATAGACCGGTAGATCAGTGGAACAGATTAGATACAAAGGACAAAAAAGGATACATATATAGCAACCTAATCTTTGACAAACCCAAAGATACCAACATTAGGGATAAAAATTCATTATTCGGAAAAAAACTGTTGCGAAAACTGGAAATTAGTATGGCAGAAATTAGATATGGATCCACACTTAACACCATATACCAAGAGAAGATCAAAATGGGTCCATGATTTAGGCATAAAGAGGGAGATAATAAATAGATTAGAGGAACAGAGGATAATCTACCTCTCAGACTTGTGGAGGAGGAAGGAATTTATGACCAGAGGAGAACTAGAGATCATTATTGATCACAAAATAGAAGATTTTGATTACATCAAACTAAAAAGTTTCTGTACAAATAATACTAATGCAAACAAGATTAGAAGGGAAGTAACAAATTGGGAAAATATTTTTAAAAACAAAGGTTCCGACAAAGGTCTCATTTCCAAAATATATAGAGAACTGACCCTAATTTATAAGAAACCAAACCATTCTCCAATTGATAAATGGTCAAAGGATATGAACAGACAATTCTCAGAGGAAGAAATTGAAACTATATCCACTCACATGAAAGAGTGTTCCAAATCACTACTGATCAGAGAAATGCAAATTAAGACCACTCTGAGATACCACTACACACCTGTCAGATTGGCTAAGATGACAGGAACAAATAATGATGAATGTTGGAGGGGATGTGGGGAAACTGGGACACTAATACATTGCTGGTGGAGTTGCGAAAGAATCCAGCCATTCTGGAGAGCAATCTGGAATTATGCCCAAAAAGTTATCAAACTGTGCATACCCTTTGACCCAGCAGCGCTACTACTGGGATTATATCCCAAAGAAATACTAAAGAGCGGAAAGAGACATATATGTGCCAAAATGTTTGTGGCAGCTCTTTTTGTTGTAGCTAGAAACTGGAAGATGAATGGATGTCCATCAGTTGGAGAATGGTTGGGTAAATTGTGGTATATGAAGGTTATGGAATATTATTGCTCTGTAAGAAATGACCAGTAGGAGGAATACAGAGAGGCCTGGAGAGACTTAAATCAACTGATGCTGAGTGAAATGAGCAGAACCAGATCACTGTACACTTCAACAACAATACTGTATGAGGATGTATTCTGATGGAAGTGGAAATCTTCAGCATAAAGAAGATCCAACTCACTTCCAGTTGATCAATGATGGACAGAGGTAGCTACACCCAGAGAAGAAACACTGGGAAGTGAATGTAAATTGTTAGCACTAATATCTGTCTGCCCAGGTTGCATGTACCTTCGGATTCTAATGTTTATTGTGCAACAAGAAAATGATATTCACACACATATATTATACCTAGACTATATTGTAACACATGTAAAATGTACGGGATTGCCTGTCATCGGGGGGAGGGAATAGAGGGAGGGGGGGATAATTTGGAAAAATGAATACAAGGGATAATATTATAATATATATATATATATATATATATAATAAAAAATTAAAAAAAAAAGAAATCTTATTGCAAAGACATTTGCAAAACTCCAAAATTATAATCTCAAGTAAAAAAAAATACTAACTACTGCAGGCTTAGAAAAACAACAACAATAACAACAAAAATCAAATATTGAGGAGGCACAATAAGTATTGCCCAGGATTTGGCAATTTCTTTCCTTTTTACTTAATTAATTTTAATACACATTGTATTATCAATCTTGCTGGGGGAGAAACATCTCATTAAAAGTGGAAAAAAAATCTAATGGGAGAAAAAAAAAAGAAACAGAAAAAAAAGAAAGAAAGTGAATATAGCATGTGTTGTCATACAAGCTTTTGTAAGGGTGAGCTTTGAAAATTATCCATGCATGTGTTTTCAAAATAAAAAAAAAAAGATCCAATAAAAAAAGGAGAAGAAATATCATCTTTACTAGAAACACTGGCTATAAATATTTTTCCTACCTTTGGACTTCTCTTTAATTTTGTTTCCATTAGTTTTCTTGGTGCAAAAACTTTTTTTTAATGTAATGTAATCAAAGTTGTCCAATTTTCCTTCCATAACGTTTTCTAGTTGTTCTATGGACATAAATTATCTCTAAAGATCTGATGAAGGAATTATGTCTTGCTCTCATACCCAAACCATGTATCTATTTTGACCTTATTTTGTTATGGGGTGTGACATGTAGGTCTAGTCCAAGTTTCTGATATTATTTTCCAATTTTCCTAGCATTTTTTGGCAAATACTGAGGTCTTATTCCAGAAGCTAGAACTTGGAAGTTTATCAAATACCAGATTACTATAGGCCTTGATTATTGTGTCTGTGTATCTAATCTATTTCAATGATCCATCACTTTAATTTCTTAGTCAAGACTAAATGATTCTGATGACTGTTGCTTTGTAATATAGTTTTAGGTTTGGTACTGCTAAACCAGCATCTTTTTTATTTTTTTTTTCATTAATTGTCTTGATGTTTTTGACTTTTTTATCTTCCAGATGAATTTTGTTTTTATTTTTTCTAATTCTATAATTTTTTTTAACAAATTGGTAGTATACTGAACAAGTAGACCAACTTAGGAAGAATCGTCCTGTCTAGAAATTGATGGTTTGTTTCTAATTGTTTAAATCTCATTTTTTTGCATGAGAAGTGTTTTGTAATTGTATTCATAAAGTGCTTGGATTTGTCTTGGTAGGTAAATTCCAAACTATTTTATTTTCTCTACAATCATTTTAAATTACATTTCTTTTTCTATTTCTAGGATATAGGCTTTGTCAGTAATCTATAAAAATGCTGATTATTTGTTTGGGTTTATTTTATATCCTGCAATTTTGCTAAATATATGTATTGTTTCAAGTAGGCTTTGGAATAATTTTCTAAAATTCTGTAAGCATGTCATCATATCATCTGCAAAAAGTGAAGGTTTTCCCACTACATAGAATTCCCAATCCCTCTATTTTTGTCTGCCCGTATTTTTGTTTTCTTTCACAGGTTAATTGTACACTACTTCAAAGTCTGTTTCTTTTTGTACAGCAAAATAACTGTATGGACATGTATACATAGATTGTTTTTAACTTATATTTTATCATATTTTATATGTATTGGTCAACCTGCCATCTGGGGAAGAGGGTGAGGGGAAGGAGGAGAAAAACTGGAACAAAGGTTTTGCACTTATCAGTGCTAAAAAATTACCCATGCATATATCTTGTAAATGAAAAGTTATAATAAAAAAATTTAAAATCAACAAAACGTATGTTTTCAAACAAAAAAGTGAAGGTTTTATTTCTTCATTGCCTATTTTAATTTCTTTAATGTCTTTTTTTCCTCATTGGCAAAGTCAACATTTCCAGTACATTGTTGAATAATAGTGGTGATAATGGGCATTCTTGTTTCACTCCTGATCTTTTTGGGAATGTTTCTAGCTTCTTTCCTTCAAATAATGCTGACTGCTTATTATTTTATGGAACGATTTTTTTTTTCTTTTGAGGTTTTTTTTTTTAATTTTCAAAACATATGCAGGGATAATTTTTTCAACAATGACCCTTGAAAAACCCTGTGTTCCAATTTTCTTTCCCTTTCCCCCAACCTCTCTCTAGATGGCATATAATCCAATATATGTTAAACATGGTAAAAATATAGGTTAAATACAAAATAGGCATACATATTTACACAATTATGCTCCACAAGAAAAATATCAGATCAAAAGAAGTGAGAAAGAAAATAAAATTTAAGTAAAACACGACAAAAAAAAGTGAACTCCAGGTTAAAATTCAACCTCGGTACCTACAGTCTTCTCTCTAGATGCGGAAGTCTCTCATCCTCTCAAGATTATTGGAACAGGCATGAGTCATCTCATTGTTGAAAAGAGCCACTTCTATCATAATTGATTATTGTATAATCTTGGTGTACTGTGTATAATGGTCTGGATCTGCTCACTTCATTTAGCACTAGTATATGTAAGTCTCTTCCAAGCCATCATCCTGCTGATCATTTCTTATAGAACAATAATATCCCATTACATTCATATATCAGAACTTATTCAGCCCTTCTCCAACTGATGGGCATCTACTCAGTTTCCAGTTTCTTGCCACTACAAAAAGCGCTGCCACAAACATTTTTATATGTGGGTCCTTTTCTTTACTTGAAGATCTCTTAGGGATATAGGCCCAGTAGAAACACTGCTAGATCAAAGGGTATGCACAGTATGATAGCTTTTTGAGCATAATTCCAAATTTCTCTCCAGAATGGTTGGGTTCATTCATAATTCCACCAATAATGTATATGTCCCAGTTTTCCCACATCCCCCCCAACATTCACCATTATTTTTTCCTGTCATCTTAGCCAATCTGAGCAGTGTGTAGTGATATCTCAGAGTTCTCTTAATTTGCATTTCTGTCATCAATAGTGATTTAAAACACCCTTTCATATGACTAGAAATGGTTTCAATTTCTCCACCTATAAATTGTTTGTTTATATACTTTGGTCATCTATCAATTGGAGAAGATCTTGAATTCTTATAAATTTGAATCAGTTCTCTAAATGTTTTAGAAATGAGGCCGTTACCAGAAACCATGTATATAAAAATGTTTTCACCATGTATTTCTATAGGAAAATGAGGGATGAATAAAGCCCCAAAGGGTGATATGAGCTGGTCTCTATTTCACAAGGCTCTCCTAGATGAATTCAAAAAAGCATCCTAAATGAGAGTTAAAAGGAAAATGGGGAAAAGAAATGGGATCTTTGAAAGAGGTCATAGAAAAGGAAATCCAGAAATAATCTGAAGAAAAGCTCTTTACAAAAGAGATTTAGTGAAATGTAAAAAAGCATATAACTTTCTATAAAATATATTTCATGAAATGGAAAAAGCATATAACTCCTTACAAAATAGATATAATAAAGAAACAAACTCCTTGAAAAAAATGAATTTGTGAAATGGGAAAAAAATGCAATGAACAAAACAATTCATTTAAAAATCCAATTGACAAATACAAAATGAATTAAAAAAGATAACTGAAGAAAATGCTACACTAAAATTAGAACTGAACAACTGGAAGTGAATGATTCAATAAGACTTCAAGAATTAGTTCAGCAATACTGAAGACATGAAAAATAGAGCAAAATGTGAAATATCTCATTGGAAAAACAACTGAGTTGGAAAACAGATCTCGGAGAGACAGTCTAAGAATTATTGGACTTCCTGAAAACTATGATGAAAAAAAAAAAAAGAGCCTAGACATTGTCTTTCAGGAAATCATCAAGGAAAACTTCCCTGATGTGCTAGAATCAGAAGGTAAAGTAACTATTAAAAGAATTCACCAATAATCTCCTGAAAGAAAACCCCAAAAGAAAACTCCAAGGAATATCATAGCTAAATTTCAGGACTATTGGATCAAGCACAAAATATTTCAATCAGCCAGAAAGAAACAATTCAAATACCAAGGAGTCACAATTAGGATTACCCAGTACCTAATAGCTTCTTCCTTAAAGATCGAAGGGCCTGTAATTTGATATTTCAAAAGGCAAAGGAACTTGGATTGAAGCCATGAATTAACTATCCAGCTAAACTGAGCATTACATTTCAGGGAAGAATATGGACATTCATGATACAGGTGAATGTCACTTATTTCTGATGAAAAGACCAGAGCTGAACAAAAATTTTGGACCAAATACAGAACTCAAGAGAAGCATAAAAAGGTAAAAGGGATAATTTCTTGAAAACTATATCTCTCTTATGGACACACTTAGAGAGAATGAGTATAATTTGATTTTATTTTGATAATATGAAAAAGAAACTAGATGTAGAAAGGGGATTGAACTGAAAAAAAGGGAAATAGAGGTAAATGATAGAAATTCATTTCATTAAGAGAGAAATATTATAAATGAGGTAAAGAAGGGAGAGGGTCAACCTTGTGTGACTCTTACTCTCATCAGATTTGGCTCAAAGATAGAATATCAGACATATTGGGTTTCACAGAGGAACTTGTCTCACATTATAGAGAAGTGGGACGGGGAAAAGGAAAGAAAAGGGGCACACTAACATAAGGGAAAACTGAAGTAGTAGGGGGAAGGAATAAGAAAGGGGGAGGTACTCTATAGGAGTAGGGCTGTTTGAGGGACGTGATCATGAGAAGTCAAATACTGGAGAGGAGGGAAAAGGGAAAAGGAAAGAAAAAAGCATAACTTGGTATAAATAAGATGACAGGAATGGAATAAACTCTCCCATAAAACAGCATTGGATAACAGACTGGATTAATAGCCAGAATCCTACAATCCTACAACATGTTCTTTACAAGAAATATATTTAAAGCAGAGTGATATATACATAGTAAAGGTAAAAGACTGGAACAGAATTTATTATGCTTCATCTGAAGTAAAAAAAAAAAAAAAAAAAAAAAGTAACTATTCTGATCTCAGATCAAGCAAAAGTAAAAATAGAGCTAATTAAAAGAAATATGGAGGGAAACAATATCTTGCTAAAGGCTCTCATAGTTAATGATGCAATATCAATGCTAAACTTATATGCACCAAGTTGTATAGCATTCAAATTCCTAGAAGAGAAGTTAAGAGAGCTGCAACAAGAAATAGCAAAACTATACTGGTAGGGAATCTCAAACTTACTCTCTCAAAAGTAGAAAAATCAAACCACAAACTAAATAAGAAAGAATTTTTTTTTAATAGGAATGGGTGTTGTAATTTTTCAAAAGGTTTTTCTGCATATATTTGCATTATGATATCATTTCTGTTGGTTTTGTTATTGTTTTGGTCATTCATCTTAATAGTTTTCTTGATATTGAACCAGTCCTGCATTCCTCATATAAATCCCACTTGGTCATAGTGTATTATCCTGCTGATGACTTGCTGTTATCTCTTTGCTAACATTTTATTAAAAATTTTGTCTCAATATTCATTAGTGAGTTTGATCTATAATTTTCTTTCTCTATTTTAACTTTTGTTTGTTTAGGTATCAGTACCATATCATAAAAGGAATGTGAAAGGAATCCTTCTTTATTTTTCTAAATACTTATGTAATAATACAATTAATTATTATTATTATAGAATAGTTATTATTAATGGAATTGCATAAAATTGGAGGAAAAGCACAGTGGATTTGAAAATTGAATCCTATAATATATATTTTTACAAGAAACATCTGACATAGACATACAGATAATGGTATAAGACTAGAATGGAATTCAGTATGCTTCAACTGAAATTAAAAAAAAAAGAAGTCATAATTCTGATTTCAGATGAAGCAAAAATGAAAATAGATCTTAATAAAAGAGATGAGGAAAAAGCATCTTCATAAAAGGTACTGTAAACAATGAAATATTGCTGATTCTGATTGGCAAGTGGTAAAACAGCCAAATTCCTAGAGATGATTTTAAACCAAATATAGGAAATGGACAACAAAACAATAGTAGTGGGGGACTTCAAGCTTTATTAAAATATAAATTGAACAAACCATCTATTGATCCTTTAAGGAAAAAAAATCTTCAAGGTTGCAATAATATTTATTTAAAGAACATTAATTTCAGTTCTATATAAACTATTTGGAAAGAGTTCTGACAAATTCCTTCTATAACACAAATATGGTGCTTATACCTAAACCAGGAAGAGCCAAAACAAAAAAAAAAAAAAAAAAAAAAAAAAAAGTATAGACCAATGTTTCTAGGGAATATTCACACACACACACACACACACACACACACACACACACACACACACAAACTTTAAGTAAAATATTAACAAAGGGATTACAACAAATTATCGATAGGATAATGCATTATAACCAAGTTGGATGTATACCAGGAGTGCAGAGTTGGTTCAAAAGAAGGAAAACTAAACTATGAGAGACCATAAGTACATTGGAAGGAATAATCTACCTGTCATATCTTTAGGAAGAGGGAAAAAATCATGACCAAATAAGAAATTTGGAGCATCATAAAATGTGAAATACATAACTTTGTTTTTATTGAATTAAAAAAAAAGCTTTTGTTCAAACAAAACCCATGCAACTAAAATAAGAAGAAAAGCAGAAAGTTGGGAAACCACCTCATTGTGTCTCTGATTATCTCTCAAATTATCTCTCAGATATATGGAAACCTGAGTTTATAAGAATATAAGCTATAGCCCAGTGCTTAAGATATGAAGTTTTCAGATGAAGAAATCAAAGTTCTCCACAGGAATATAAATAAATGTGATAAATCACTTTTGATTAGAGAAATACAGATTATAACTCTGAGGTGCCAACTCACATTTGACATAATATGTGCCTAATATGACAAAAAAGAAAAGTGATAAATGTTGAAATGGATTTGAGAAAATTGGGACTTTAATGCTTTGTTGATGGTGTTGTGAACTTATTTAATTATTGTGCGGCAAAATTTGGAATTACAAAAGACAGCCAAACTGAGGTTTGACCCAGCAATATTATGAGGTCTATATCCCAAAAAGGTCATAGAAAAGTGAAAAAAGGACTTACATATGCAAAAAAAAAATTACAGTCTTTTTCATGGTGTCAAATTATTGAACATTTAAAGGATGCCCATTACTTGGGGAAAAGCTGAATGAGCAGTGATGCATGAATGCCATGGAATACTATTGTATATTATATAACTGTCATGGGCCAGAACATTGAACTTGAAACAAGGATTCTTACAAGGTGCTAACTCAGTGGAATTAATAAAGACAAGTTTATTTATTTTAGCATGGTGATTAATAGTTTTCTAAGTTTAGTATGACTGATTTAATCTTACAACAAATAATGGTTTCCTAGTGATATAATGATTGGTTTATACTCAGTGTGGAGCATACAAGCCAGGGGGAGATGCAGGGAGAGATTTAATTCCATCTTTGGTTAGGCTCCTGATAGGTGGCCTGGCCTCCTGCACTTCTCCACTGAAACCAAGGCTACCGAAGGCCTCTAAGAAAACTAACCAGGCCCCATGAAAAGAGACAAGACTTTGAAAGAGATAATAAAGGATTTGGACTTTAACCCCTGGCTGTTCTTGTGGTGATTACTGAACTGAAAAGAAGGCTGTCCAGAGACCCCAAGAAAACTGAACTGAGAACATCACATATAACATATATATATATATATAGGCTATATTACAAAGGGATAATAATCAAACAATTTCCCAGTAGCCATGAAAGAGAGGGATGAGTAAGTGGAATATATTATTTATGAATTACATAGTAGCAAATGATTATAGTAATGTGTTAATCCACAGACCAAAATTTTGGGAATAAAAATCACTATTTGAAAACATTTCTAGGAAAACTGGCAATCAGTTTTGCAGAAATAGACATTGGTCAACATCTCAAAACTTATGGAACAAGAGAAGGTTAAAATTGATAAATTATTTCAATATAAAATATAAGAAAATTAGTTATATATGGGAAAATGTACTTGTCAAATCAAAACACAAGGGAAACTTTATGATTAAACTAAACTTTAAATAAAATTAAGAGCATTATTATAAGTAAAACAATTTTGATTAAATATAACTAAAATGATTTGTATAAACAACAATTAATGTAGCCAAAGTTAGAAGAAAATCGTATATCTGGAGAAAATTTTGCAGAAATTTTTCTTATAAAAGCCTATTTCTCAAAAAAAAGTATGAACAGGAAGTTTTAGAAAGAAGAAAATGAATTTGTTAACAGTCATATGAAAATAAATGGTGAAACAGTCTATATTTCAACTGATTGGAGAAATACAAAGTGAAACAATTGTAAAATATCACTTTACATTTATCAGGTTGGCTAACATGACACAAAGGAAAATGATAAAAACTGGGGTGGTGTAGAAAAATGAGAAATTAACACATTGTGAGTGTAGTTGTAAAAGGGTCCAATTACTTGAGAAAATTATTTGGTAATAAACCCAAAAATAAATGTCCCTTTATCCAGGAATTTCACAATTAGTTCTGTACTCCAAGAGCTCAAAGAAATGGGGAAAATATCCATTTATAATATATGTATAAATGCTCTTTTTAGTGTCAAAAATTGAAAAATTATTCTTCAGCTGGGGAATGGTTGAACATCTGATTGTGATGGAATACTATATATAGTATCATAGGAAATAAGGAGAAATATATTTTCAGGAAAATGAAAACACTGCATAAAAAAAAAAGTACTGAAACTAAAAACTAAAACCACCACCACCACCACCACCACAAAAATCAAGCTCCTTAAGTTTACCAAATAAAAATACATCTAGAACAGGAGCTGCCTCATTGTAGAGAAAACCTAGAAATAGGTCGAATCTAGAAGTAAGAGACCATATGTTGTATGATAATCAAGTAAGAAAATAGGAGGGAAAGTTATTGAATGTTGACAAATAAAAGGAATAAGGTAACACTAAGATGAGGAGCAGCAACTTGAGATTCCTAGAGAGTGGGAAAGCCAGCCATCTTTGGAAAACTTCAGATATTATATGCAAACTTACTACCATGAGCACATCTCTTAGGTAATGTGTAGCTTTAGACAGAAATGGAAAAAATATATTTTAAAATCCTCGAAACAGGATGAATTATTAAAGGGCATTCCCTCATCAATATAGAAATTATCTTGTATTCTAATGACGTTATCAGTACATATGACACATTATGTGAAAAAGCTATTATCATAATGCCTCAGAGGCAGAAAGACTATTTATAACATTAAGGAGCATGAGTTATCCTGGATATACATATTTCCTGGACATTTCTGAAGTCTACATATGAGATGATTTGGTAGCCTACTAATATTAGTATGGGAGAAATGTTTCTTACGAACATTTTTTCTATATTAGTTAATTAAATACATTTTGTTTTTAACTCAAGTTAAAGTCTGTTTTTAACTGAGTTTTTTAACTCAAGACAAGTCTGTCCTATGATGGACAGATAAATAAAACACATCTATAAGAGTTTGTAAGTTCACTTTAAGGGGTTTTAATTTTATGTTTACATATAATGTGCTTCAAACCAAAGATAACTTTCAGGGGACCATTAGATGAAGAGACTGAAATGAGTAGGTGACAACAAACAGACTATTTTTTTAAGTTGCTCTACAATATTAGTGTAACTAATAAGAATGTAGGACCATGACTTAAATCTCAATTCACATTTTAGTCATAGATATGAATGATTTTCTTTTTCTGAAACCATTTGACAAATATGAAGCACTTTATTATAAAACATGCCATTAATGTTCTTAAATTATGGTAAAATGTAATTGGCAAAAATACCCTCAAATCTAATCATACAGCATTTAAAACCTTAGTTAAAATCCAAGACAATTTGATACAATTATTTTGTCCTAACATTTCTAATAATCAGTAGAGAATCTGAAACTCATGACGCATTTGATTACACTGAAAGTACACATGAATAGCTCTTTCACATTGTGGCAAGTCATTAAAACCTGTGCCTGTGTGGCATAAGAATATTGTTCTATTTGACTGTGTGAATGATGGATGAAAAAGCACCCTCAGACAAAAATAAATAAGTGTATTTTAATTAGGATGAATGCAAAAATAACAGATTAAATACTTTCAGCTATGTCCATTGTAGAGGAACTATTGTGGCCTCAAAATAAAGTTTCGGTTAATTAAGCTAATTAAGTCAAACCTGAACAGACATAAGAGATGTTAGCAAAGACAAAAAAGAAAAAAGAAAAATGAGCTGGAATGACCTGTTCTATCTATCAGTAAAAGGAGGTTTCAGTTATATGCACACAAGTCATTAGTACTTTAATTTTTTTAATGGCACACCACTCAGATCCCAGGGTTAAAAAAGCCCCCAAATTTAATGAGGTGTACCAGCATTACTAGTAATTACTTTCACTCTCATTAGTTTTAATATAGTTTAAATTCTTTTGATTATGGAATAATGAAGACAATATTACATGTAAGAGGATAAATGCACATTTGATTTCTGGGAAAAAATGCTATGTTCTTTGTTAGTGGTACTCCATTTACTTTGTAAAGCCAAACCTCAATTGAGCAAGAGTTAATTATCCAATTTTTATTTTTTTTTTCAACCAGGTTCTCTTTTCCTCCTCCCTTTGGTCATATGCCTATGGGCCATTTCACTGCTCATTAGCACCTCTGCCAGAGGGTAGTGAGAAGAAATGAAAATAATTGAAATTAAAAACAATCCATTCTGGTGCTTGTTAGTTTGTGATATTTTTATTTTGAAAGTTTATTAATTTGATAATAAAAGTTTTTTTAACATTAAGATCAAAAACTGTAGTTTAAATATGAAGGTTTTTGATTATATATGATTAGTGCCTTGTCCCATTTAACTGAGAAATGTGAAAACTATGATTTGCATGATATAATATAAAATAGAAATATGAATAAGATTATTACTTCTTAAATTTATTCAATAAATATTTATAAAGTACATACTATGTGCCAGGAGATGTGCTAAAAATGGGGAAGTAAAAAAAAAAAAAAAAAAAAAAAAGGATAGCAAATAATGTCTCCCTTTAAAGATCTTACAAGGAATTGAAAAAGAAGCATTGTTATGAAATGAAAGTCCTTGAGCAGTAGTAAATACAGTCTGATAAACACTAAAATGTGAGAGAAAAATATGCCTTTAAAAAGAATATGAGATCACTTGGGAATACTCTAAATTTCAGATGAATGCAATACCTGATATTCACTATTCTCTACATGGTTTCACAAGAACAAGAAAAAAGTAATGTTAGATGTCTCTGTTTCACTTAATAGTAATGTTTCCAAATTTCACGTTGATATACAAATAGCTTTGCCCTAATATATTCCTTAGAAATTTGAGCAATGATTCACTAGAAGACCAGTTATTGTCTTTTAATTACATAGTAACAATGAATCTTGGTAAAAAATATATTTTTTTCTTTCAACTACAAATTATTGAATTAGTGGTAAGATTGTTTTTTCTCCTTTTCTACCTCCTCATTTAGAAATCAGCCACTGTTATTTAGATAGCCTTTGAGAGGGAAAACTAAAAAGATAAAGACGTTTTAGATTAGGTGAATTGATGGATGCTGGCTCATTATGTTTTAAGACTTGGAAGTGGATTCTCCGTTTTGTAATATGGTAGCATATGAATATAGATAAGTCTCTTTGAGCAAGACTGAGTGATCAGAATAATATACTCCATACCCTCATTAGAATAGGTCCATTTCTCATTATAATATTCATTTTTTCATTAATTGTTAAACAGAGTATTTTCACTTAGAGGAATATCCACTCTTTCATGGGCATATAAAAATTCAGAAGGTTTTACAAGAGGTCTTTGACATTTTAAAATGTCACTGACCCTTTCTCAATTATGGCTAGCATATTTCATAAAATTATTTATTACCCAAAATTATGTCTCTTGAATTTTTTTCTATCACAATTGGAAAATAAAAGGCAGGATCTTTATTTGTATTACATTTTTGCATATATATGTGTGTTTATGTATAATCACACACACACACACACACACACATATATATATATTTCTTGCAAGTTGACTTCACAGGCTTGCTTTTCTTGGCTAGGCAAAAAAAAAAAAAAAAAAAAGGAAAAAAAAAACTTACTGATTACTGACTGTTCTCTGAAAACCATCCTACACAAGGGAGAAAAAGTACACCAGCAGATTTAGCCCAGAATAATTAATAATTATCACTTTGGCAGACTATATCTAAAGCTGGAAGAAAAAAAAAGTCTCTTTCATCAATGAAATAAATACATACTGGTTAATAATTTTTACTACATTCAATCATGTGGCATCTTCCTATAGTAGTAATAAATAGGCCTTTTTATTTTTTTACCACATTTCCTTAAAATCCCATTGTTAATAATATGTCTCCTTTTGCTCCACTTTTTAAATTATTTATTATCATTTTTGTCAGCCCCTTTCTGATATGCTCACCATTTATCTCTTTTCATCCTTTCTTATTGAGAGAATTCAATTCTAAAATATTAAAACAGATCATAGCTTTCTTGGTCAAAATAACATCTATGTGACTTGAGGGATGTGTCTTCCCATATTTTCAACCTATTTTATTTGTGAACTGTCCAATCTTTATAGTATTGTTTTCCTCCTCCTATCTACTTAAAATCTAATTATACCCACCTCCCTCAGTACTACTCTTTGATAAAAGAAGGATGTAGCAGAATCTAGCCAAAATCAATTGCTGGGATATTATCAGAGTCAAGAAAAATTGTGTGCAAAACTCTCTTTATATAATGAATAACTTGTTAATTATGAGGAAGTCACTAGACCTCCATTTCCTCAAGCAGGTAAGTCTTAAAGAAATTCTTCATGAACTAATTATTTTTTTTAAATCATAGAAAACTCAACAAAACTAGCAGAATCAATAATACACTATACAACAACAGCAAGACTGTGCAATGATCAACTTATGACAGATTTTGTTCATCTCAGTTATTCAGTGATCCAAAGTAATCCCAAAAACTTTGGATGGAAGTTGCAATCTCCATCTAGAGAGAGAATTGTAAAGACTGTATGTAAATCAACATGCTATATTCACTTTTTTTTCCCCTTTTTCTTCTATATTTTTTCCTCTCATGTTTTTTTTTCCCTTTTTGTCCTGAATTTTGCCCCCAACATGATTACTGAAGAGACATGTTTTTGAATATGAATATGTAAACTATAAAAACAATAAAAATAATGGAATACATATTAATAAAATTAAAATATGTTCTTTAAGCAACTTGTTTATATGTTTAGAAGGAAAATAATTTAAGAAAGATTGCTAATGTTCTAATTTTTTAAAGAAAAATAGATTTATTTGTAATTTCAAGTGTCAGTTAGACCCAAGTTTCTTGGGTAAGTAGAAGACCTGAAAGTTAGATGATGCAGGGCAAATTCCCTGTTAGCCTCTAAGCAGACAACTGAAACAAATTTGGTTCAGAGGAAAAGTTTTTTATACCAAGAGACAAAGTTAAGAAGAAAGGAGGCATTTCTTGGGAACCAAGATGGTAGGGTAAGCAGTCAATCAATGTAATCTTTACTTTTTTTATCTCTGGGAAACCACAATATAGCTCCCCAAGTCAGCTTCTGGAGCAGCAGAACAGCAAGGAGAAAAGGTGAAATGATTTTTTATTTTAGGATTCTTATTCAGCCCTTCCCTAGTTGATGGGCATTCAACATATCTAAAATAGGATTTAGATTCTTCTTCAAATTATTTTCATTGCACAACTATGGGCTTGTGGGTACTCCATGGGCTTGTGGGAACTCCTTAAGGAACCAATGAATGAACTCTTTTAAAGGTGTAAACTCCTTTAAAGGTGTGAACTCTGAACTAGAGAATTGTTAAGTACCGATTTAGCACCTTATAAATATCCTAACATTATAGAACTAGAAAAAAATAATGAATTAACATTATAGAACTAGAAAAATAAATAATAATGAATTTCATCTGGAAGAAAAAAAGGCAAGAATATCAAAAGAATTATGGGAAAATGGTGTCTTAGCAGTACTAAATATAAAACTATATTATAAAACACCAGTCATCAAAATCATTTTATACTGTCTAAGAAGTACCATAGTGAATCAGTAGAATAAATTAGATACAGATACACAATAATCAAAGCATATACTAATGTAATATTTGATAAATCCCATATTCCAGATTCTGGATAAGAACTCATTGTTTGAGAAAAAAATTCTGGGAAAACTGGGAAAGATATGTCAGAAACTTGGCAGAGACCTGGATCTCTCATCCCATAACAAAATAAGGTGAAAATAGGTACATGATTTGGGCATAAAGAATGATACTATAAACAAATTAGGAGATTAAGGGATAATTTACCTATCACATCCTTGTAGAATGGAAGAATATATGATGAAAGAAAACATTATGAAAGGCAAAATGAACAACTTTAATTAAATTAAATTAAAAATGTTTTGCACAAACAAAACCAAGAGAAACAAGATTAAAAGGGAAATGCAAAGCTGGGAAAAATTTATACCCAGTATTTCTGATAAAGATCTCATTTCTAAAATATCAAAAGAATAGTGTCAAATTTATAAAAATATAAGTTATTCCTCTATTGAAAAATATTCAATGGATGTGAAAAGGCATTTTTCAGATGACAAAATTAAAACCACCTATAGTTATATAAAATATGTTTTAAATCACTGTTAATTACAGAAATGTAAATTAAAACAACTCATAGATATCACCTCATAACTCTAAGATTGGTGTTAAAATGATAGAAAAAAAAAGATAATGATAAATGTTAGAGGGGATGTGGAAAACTGGGACACTCATGCATTGTTAGTAGAGTTGTGAAATGATCCAAACATTCTGGAGATCAATTTGGAACAGTTAACAAAGAGGTATAACTCTATGCATGCACTTTGATACAGAAAGTTAACTACTGGGCCTGTATCTCAAGGAAATCATAAAGGAGGGAAAAGTGCAAAATGTTTGTAGCAGCTCTTTTTGTGATAGCAAAGAATTGGAAAATATAGGGATGTCCATCAGTTGGGAAATGCCTGAACAAGTTGTGATATATGAAGATTACAGAATATTATTGTTCTATAAAAATGATAAACAAGCCAATTTTGGTAAGGCCTGGAAAGATTTACATGAATTCATGCTGAGCAAAGCAAGCAGAACCAGAAATACATTGTATATAGTAACAGCAAGAATGTGTAATGATCTAGTATGAATGATTTGGTTCTTCGAAGCAATCCCAGTAGACTTTGAAAAGAAAATACCATCTGCACTTAGAAAAAAAGAACAAAGGAGACTGAATATCAATCAACACATGCTATGTTCACTTCTTCCTTTCTGCTTTTTTACCTCTCCTATGGTTTTTCCCTTCTGCTCTGATTTTTTCTCCCCACATGATGCATAAAGCATATCAAAAAATGTAAATACAAAAATATACTTGCAATTCTTTACTGGTATTATAAAATGCACATTTTTTTAAAAATTCAGAGGAAGACTTTAAGACTTTTAAGCATTTTTTTCAGTTTAATGAGAAAAATGTTGTTGATAAAACTTAGATGTTTTAGTAGGGGAAGAGTTTTATTTCTGTTCGTGACTAACATTTATTTTAATTGAACAATTTCATTTTAACCTCCTTTAAAACCTTAGAACAAACATAAAAATAGTACTAATAATAGTATTAATTACATTGACTTTTAGATCTATTTTTCTCCCCCAAACTGGTAGATTGATTTATAGCTCCATGTATAATGTAGATATCTGTTTCCCTGAAATCTCTTCAACAATTGTCATTTTTTTTGTTTGTTTATTTTATTTGACAATTTGTTGAGTGAAAGTGGATGATACCACAACTAAATTAATCATTCTTATTGTAAATATTTTTTGTTTTGGAGCATTTTTATGTGGTTGTTTAAAGATGAGATCTGGACCACTATCTAGGAAATCATTCAAATCATATCATTAATATCATTGTTATAGCCCTTATATCTGCTTAAAAGCATAAAGTAAGTATTGCAGGATCTTTAAATATGTGGAGTAGTTATTAAAAAATTGAAATGCAAATAAGAAAAATGTTATACAGTAAAAAGCCTTTAATCAAATAAGTTTTTTTATTAATATTTGATACTTTATGTTTATTGAATAGAGAATATCATGATCAAACTTGCATTTTAGGAAGGTGATTTTGGCAGATTAGAGAATGGAGTGAAAAATAGAACTATTCCAAAAGTATTACATTAGCTTAGGAATAAGTAGATGAGGGTCTGCACTAGCATTTTAGAAGTGTGAGTAGAGTGTATGAGACCAGTTTTGGAAGATACATGAACACACACACACACACACACACACAGATAGACCAAAACACATATATACAGATATGTGTATAGGCACATAAACATGTATTTGGTAATATACATGTTTACATATGTGTATGTAGTGTGCTTACAAGTGTAGATACAAGTGTATGTTTATGCATATGCATTTCTGTACATGCATAGATACACATGTATATTTATATGCATACACATAAACATTTATATATATGCATACACCTCTCCCCTCTCTCTTCCTCTTCCTCCCTCTTTTTCTGTATTTCTCTCTGTCACACACACACACACACACACACACACACACACACACACACACACACACATACACACACACATATTTTCTCTCTCCAGCATACTACCTGGTTTTAATTTCCAAGGAATAAGCTGCCCTTTTTGCTTCAGCTCATCACTTCCAAACTATCATATTACTAACTCAAGGCTTGATTGATTCCACCTCAGCATTCTTTTCCCCTCAAGTTGAAGTGCTAAAAAATAAAATATTAAATATTTCAGCTCATTTCATTTGTTTTTTGCTGTACTTCCTAGTTTCAACCTCATACTGATGGAACTTTGGAAGGAACATTTATGTAGAATATATTAATGCAACATATTTGGACTCATTCCCATATGTTGTTGTTGAAATCCTACCTAATCATCCACAAACAGTCATATTTCTTCTATGAAGTCTTTGCTGGCCTTTACATTTAAGTTCCAATTGTTTTTTTTTTCATCTCATATTGTCTCCTTTCTTATTCCTAAAATTATAATTTGTAATAAATTTATTTATTTACATATTATATATATTCTCTATTTTAATTTGTTTCAGACAAGATTTGTGTCTCTGGAATTAAGAATTCCTCTTTATTTGCATATAGCAGTCACTTATTAAAAGCACTTTTAGTTTCATGGACACAGAACTGCACATGAAGATAGGAGACTCTGAACTCCAGTTTCACATCAGACACTTATTATCTATGTGATATTCAAACAAAAAATTGTGTCTTTTTTCTTGACCACTTTTCTTATACTGCAATTAGTATCATTTACTAAAAAGAAGTAAAAAGAAGATAACATGAAATAAAATAGTCATAAATTTAGAGATGCAAAGAAAATGAGAGGATATCAAGTCTAACTTCTTCAATTTTAAAGATGAAGAAAATGAAGCTGAGACAGTTTAAGTTACTGATGAATGATCATGAAAGTGATAAGGCAATAAATGGGATTTGAAATCAGTGTCTCTGACAGAAAATACTTTACTCTTTTCAATGTAGCATGTTGCTTTCCTTATAAAGATAGTATTTGTAGAGTGTTTTCCATAACTAAAATACTATATAATAATGAAGTATTGCTAACTTATTATTAGAAAATATAAATTTATAAATTTAACTTTATATTATATTTGCTTTGAATGGCATTACTTGTAACATAAAATATGGTCATTGACTCTCCATTGATTTCACAGGATGATAATAAGGTATATATGTATTTACTGCAAGAAAGCACTATATGACAATTTCATTTGAATTATTGATATTTTAATGTTTAATCTCAAAATGATTATTAAATTAGCTCAAGTTTTATGATTTTCTAAGAGATTTTGCTGGTTTCTAATGTGTTTATATTCTGGGCTTTTCATATTCTAGTCTCTTAGGTGTGGAATAGATAGAGAAGAGTTGAAAAGATTTTGAAGTAAACAAAGACAATAGTCAGAGGGCAATAATTGTATACACCTATGGGCAATTAGGGATAATACATTTCCTTGATTACTACAAAATAATAAATGTACAGAAACTTTTTTTATAATTATAAAATTATTTTGACAGTATATATGCATAAGTAAATTTTTATAACATTTTCCCTAGTATGCATTTTTCCAAATTTTCCCCTCTATCCCTCTACTCCCTCCACTAGATGACAGGCAATCCCATACATTTTATATGTGTTACAGTATAACCTAGATACAATATATGCGTTTAAATCCAATTTTATTGTTGCACTTTAAGTATTAGATTCCGAAGGTATAAGTAACCTGGGTAGACAGATAGTAGTACTAACAATTTACATTCATTTCCCAGTGTTCCTTTTCTGGGTGTAGTTGTTTCTGTCCATCACTGATCAATTAGACGTGGGTTGGATCTTTTTATGTTGAAGATATCCACCTCTATCAGAATACATCTTCATACAGCATTGTTGTATGAACAGCTGTCTTCTGGTTCTGTTCATTTCACTCAGAATTGGTTCATGTAAGTCTCTCCAAACTTTTCTGAATTCATCCTGCTGGTCATTTCTTACAGAGCAATAATATTCCATAACCTTCATATACCATAATTTACCCAACCATCTCCAATTGATGGACATCCATTCATCTTCCAGTTTCTAGCCACTATGAAAAGGGCTGGCACAAACATTTTGGCACACACATATCTCTTTCCCTTCTTTAGTATTTCTTTGGGATATAAGCCCAATATCAACAATGCTGGAACAAAAGGTATGCACAGTTTGATAACTTTTTGGGCATAGTTCCAAATTGCTCTCCAGAATGGCCGTTTCTTTCACAGCTCCACCAACAATGCATCAGTGTACCAGGTTTCCCACATCCCCTCCAACATTCATCATTATTTGTTCCTGTCATCTTAGCCAATCTGACAAGTGTGGAGTGGTATCTCAGAGTTGTCTTAATTTGAATTTCTCTGATCAGTAGTGATTTGGAACATTCTTTCATATCAGTGGATATAATATCAATTTCATCATCTGAGAATTGTCTGTTCATATCCTTTGACCATTTATCAATTGGAGAATGGTTTGATTTCTTATAAATTAGGGTCAGTTCTCTATATATTTTGGAAATGAGACCTTTGTCAGAACCTTTAAATTTAAAAATATTTTCCAAATTTGTTACTTCCCTACTAATCTTGTTTACATTAGTATTTTTTATCCAGAAACTTTTCACTTTGATGTAATCAAAATCTTTTTTTTTTTTGATCGATAATGATTTCTAGTTCTCCTCTGGTCATAAATTCCTTCCTCCTCCATAGGTCTGAGAGGTAGACTATTCTCTGTTCCTCTAATCTATTTATGATCTCATTCTTTATGCCTGAATCATGGACTCATTTTGATCCTATCTTGGTATATGGTGTTAAGTGTGGATCCATATCTACTTTCTGCCATACTAATTTCCAGTTTTTCCAACAGTTTTTTTTCAAATAATGCATTAATATGCCAAAAGTTTGTATCTTTGGGTTTGTCAAAGATTAGATTGCTATAGATGGACCCTTTTTTGTCCTTTGTACCTAAACTGTTTTACTGATTGACTGGTCTATTTCTTAGCTGATAGCAAATGGTTTAGATGATTGCTGCTATGTAATATAGCTTTACATCAGGTACACCTAGACCGCCTTCCTCTGACTTTTTTTTTTTCATGAATTCCCTTGCAATTCTCGACCTTTTATTCTTCCATATGAATTTTGTTGTTATTTTTTCTAGGCCATTAAAATAGTTTCTTGGGAGTCTGATTGGTGTAGCACTAAATGAATAGATTAATTTGGGGAGTATTGTCATCTTTATTATGTTCGCTCAGCCTATCTAAGAACACTGAATATCTTTCCAATTATTTAAATCTGACTTCATTTTTGTGGCAAATTTTTCGTAATTTTGCTCATATAATTCCTGACTATTCTTTGGTAGATAGATTCCCAAAAATTTTATACTCTCAGCATTAGTTTGCAATGGCATTTCTCTTTGTATCTCTTGCTGTTGCATTTTGTTGGTGATATATAAAAATGCTGAGGATTTATGTGGATTTATTTTGTATCCTGCCACTTTGCTAAAATTCTGAATTATTTCTAATAGCTTTTTACCAGTCTTTGGGGTTCTCTAAGTATACCATTATATCATCTGTAAAGAGTGACAGTTTGAATTCCTCATTACCTGTTCTTATTACTTTAATTTCTTTCTCGACTCATCGCTGAGGCTAGTGTTTCTAGTACTATATTGCATAGTAATGGTGATAGTGGGAAACTCCTGATCTTACTGGGAAAGGTTCCAGTTTATCTCCATTATATATTATGCTTACTGACGGTCGTAAATATATTCTCCTGATTATTCTAAGGAATAGTCCATTTTTTTAAATAGGAATGGATGTTGGATTTAATCAAATGCTTTTTCTGCATCTGTTGAGATGATCATATGGTTTTTATTAATTTCATTATTAATATGGTCAATTATACTAATAGTTTTCCTAATATTAAACTAGCCCTGCATTCCTGATATGAATCTTACTTGATCATAGTGTATTATGTTGGGGAAATTGGTCTATAGTTTCTTTCTCAGTTTTCGATCTACCTGGTTTAGTTATCAGTATCATGTCTGTGTCATAAAAGAAGTTTGGTAGGACTCCTTCATCCCTTATTTTTTCAAATACTTTATATAACATTGAGGCTAATTGTTCTTTAAATGTTTGGTAGAATTCACATGTAAATCCATCTGGTCCTGGGAATTTTTTTTCCTGGAGAGTTGATTGATAGCTTGTTCTATTTCTTTTTCTGAAGTGGGACTATTTAAGCAATTTATCTCCTCCTCTGTTAATCTAGGAAGCCTATATTTTTGGAGGAAGTCATCCATTTCACTTAAGTTATCAAATTTATTGGCATAAAATTGGGCAAAGTAACTCATTATTTCTCTAATTTCCTCTTCATGGGTGGAAAGATCCCCCTTTTCATTTGTAAGACTAACAATTTGATTTTCCTCTTTCCTTTTTCTGATCAGATTTATCAAAGTTTTATCTATTTTATTGGCTTTTCCATAAAACCGACTCTTGGTTTTATTTATTAATTCAATAGTTTTTGTTTATTTGTTTGTTTGTTTTTACTTTCAATATTATTGATTTCTCCTTTTAATTTTAGTATTTCAAGTTTCATTTTGGGTTGGGGGTTTTTAATTTTGTATTTTTCTAGCTTTTTATGTTGCAGGCCCAATTCATTAATCTTCTCTTTCTCTATTTTGTTCAAATAAACCTTTAAAGATATAAAAATTCCCCTTATTACAAATTTAGCTGCATCCCACAGATTTTGGTATGATGTCTCATCTTTGTCATTATCTTAGGTGAAATTATTAATTGTTTGTATAATTTGCTGTTTCACCCAGTCATTCTTTAAGATGATATTATTCAGTTTCCAATTACTTTTTGGTCTATTTACCCCTAACTTCTTACTGAATGTAGCTTTTATTGCATTGTGATCTGAGAAGAAGGCATTTATTATTTCTGCCTTCCTACATTTAATTTTGAGATCTTTATGTCCTAATATATGGTCAGTTTTTGTATAGGTTCCATGAACAACTGAGAAGAAAGTATATTCCTTTCTATCACCATTCAGTTTTCTCCAAAGGTCTATCATACCTAGTTTTACTAATGTTTTATTTATTTTTTTAATTTCTTTCTTATTTGTTTTGTGGTTTGATTTGTCAAAATCGGAGAGTGCAAGGTTGAGATCTCCCACTATTATAGTTTTACTGTCTATTTCTTCTTGCAACTCTCTTAACTTTTCCTTTAGAAAGTTAGATGCTATACCACTTGGTGCATATGTGTTTAGTATTGATATAGCTTCATTGTTTATGCTACCTTCTAGCAGGATATACTTTACTTCCTTATCTCTTTAATTAGATCAATTTCTGCTTTTGCTTGATCTGAGATAAGGATGGCTACCCCTGCTTTTTTGGCTTTACTTGAAGCATAATAGATTCTGCTCCAACTTTTACCTTCACTCTGTATGTATCTCCCTGCTTTAAGTGTGTTTCATGTAAACAACATATTGTAGGGATCTGATGTTTGATCCAGTCTGCTATCCATCTCCGTTTAATGGGAGAGTTCATCCCATTCAGATTTACAGTTAAAATTACTAATACTGTATTTCATGCCATCATATTATCCCCAGATTATGTTTTTTCCCTTGACCCTCCTGAACTTCTTCCCCAATATTTAATTTATAGACCCCACTTGTGACGCTCAGCCCTCCCTTTTTAATATCCCTCCCCCCTCCTTCCAAGTCCCTTCCCTTTTCTTGTACCCTTCCCTTATTCTCCTTTTCCTTTTCCCTTTTCCTCTCCCCCCTTTTAAGGAGGTGAGAGAGAATTCTCTGAAAAAAAAATATGTCAATTATTTTCTCTTTGAGCCTACTTGGATAAAAGTAAGATTCACACAATGTTTCTCCCCCTCTCTAAATTCCCTCAGATGTGGTAGATTTTCTATGCCTCTTCATGGGATGTAGTTTCCCTCTTTTTATCATTCCTTCCCTTTTTTCTGATACTACCCCCTTCTCTTTACTACTCTCCCTTTTTTATATCAGTAAAATCAAATTATCCATGCAGACTTTCTATATATCCACAACAGAGGTACAGTTCTCAAGAGTTCTTTTTACGTTTTTCTGTTTCTCTTCAGTATTGTGGATGCAGATCAAATATTTTTTTAAGTCTTTTTTTTTTTTTTTTTTCTTAGAAACAAATGGAATTCCTCTGTTTCATTGAATGGCCATCTTCTTCCATGGAAGAAAATGCTAAACTTAGCTGGGTAGTTTATTCTTGCTTGCAATCCTTGATCTTTTGCCTTTTGGAAAATGAGGTTCCAGGCCCTTCAGTCTTTTAATGTGGAGGCAGCCAGATCTTGAGTGAACCTTATTGTGTTACCTTGATATTGAAACTGCTTTTTTCTAGCTGCTTGCAATATTTTTTTTCCTTTGTCTGGTAGTTCTGCAGCTTAGTCACAATGTTCTGTGGAGTTCTTTTTTTAGGATCTTTTTCAGAATGTCTTTGATGAATTCTTTCAACGCCTATTTTCCCTTCTGTTTCTATTATTTCTTGACAGTTCTCTTTGATGATTTCCTGTAAAATAGAATCTAGGCTCTTTTTTTTATCATACTTTTCGGGAAGTCCAATGATCCTCAGATTATCTCTCCTACATCTATTTTCCAGGTCTATAGATTTTCGCAGTATTTGACATTATTCTCCAGCTTTTCATAATTTTATTTTGTTTTGTTTTGTTTGACTGATTCTTGGTTTCTCAATGAATCATTCATTTCAATTTGTTCCATCCTGCTTTTTAATGAGTTATTTTCTTCATTCACATTTTTTAGTTCTTTTTGTATATGCCCAATTGAGTTTTTAAATGAATTATTTTCCTCTATTGAATTTTTTTTCCATTTCCCTAATTTTTTTTAGAAAGTTATTTTATTTTTCCAATTCAGAAATCCTACTTTCCTGTGATTTTTTAACCTTTTCAAATTCACAAATTTTCTTTTCCTGCATCTCCTGTGAATTCTTTATTTTTTCCAACTCAAATTTCCGGACATTGTTATTCTCTATCATAGGTTGTCTTTCCTTTCCCCATTTTTCTTCAAATTTTTAACTTTTTAATAGTCTTTTCTAGGAGAGAATTATGTGATGGGGAGTAGGGATCATTTCCCTTTAGGCTGTTATCTGCTGACTTTCTGCTATTAACTTCTTCGGGTTTGGATACCCACTCTTTCTCTGTGTAGAAGGTATCAATAGTTCTCTTCAGCTTTTTGCTCATTGTTAAGAATCTCTTGTGGTCTACCCATGGAGTAAGAAGTTTAATTATTTATTTATTTACCAGCTTCCTCCCATACCAGATGAATGCAGCGGATCCTGTGCCTGAGCTAAGTGAGAACTCTGGGAGAGAGTTCCCCTCCCCCTCCCAGGAAATGTTTCAGAGGTGATTAGTTCGGTTGTGCTGTGAGGGTTGGCCAGTGAAGTACCCTCTGTGTGGCCTAGCGACTGCCCTGAGGTTTAAAGCTGAACAGTGAAGTCACTAAACCCAGCCAATGCATCCCATGGGGCATGGATATCAGCAGCTGAAGTGAAAAGCCCCTGTGCTCAAACTGGAAGTGTCTGCCTGGAAACACTGTCCCTACTTCAAAGGTTCTGCTTCTCTGGGAATTCCTCTGCTGCTAGAGTTCCACAGCCTCAGGCTAAGCTGGCACTATGTGGATTAGATATTGCCTCTGGCTGTGTCCCACTGTTAAGGCTTTTTAACTACCCCAAAGTGAAGCCCTGGACAGCAGAAGGTGGCTTCACAGCCATGCTGAGATCTGTTAGGTCACTTCCGGATTGGGGTGGTCTTAGTATCTGGCTTTATGTTTTAAAGTTGCTTGATTTGTCTTCTGAACTGCTGTTTTATAAGCAGAGAAGAGCTAACAGCCTGTGTCAGATTCCTCTATCTCAGTGGCTTCTCTGATCCCAGAGTTCTCTCCAGCCCAATCGGCATGATGTGCTAACACCTAACCATCTGTGCTGGCCTTTTTTCTTCCTTCCCTTGGAACTGACCTTTTCTGTTGAAACTCCAGATTATCTTTGGCTGGTAAGTGGTGCTTCTAATCCTTGTGGTTTCTATCAGTCCATTGTTATTTTTGAGGCTGATTTAACTCATTGGTAATGAGGGAAGAAGGGAGCTTACAAATTCGAGTGTATCTTCTCTGCCATCTTGGCTCCGCTCCCCTAAATGTACAGACACTTAAACAGTAGTTTTTAAAGTTTAAAAGATAAAAAAAAAAAAAAAGATTGAAGAATAATTTTGAAAAGGGGGTATTCCAATTAAATTTTCAGAGGACAAATGTTTGAGGTTTTTAAATTTTATATTTTTTATGAAATTTGTGTGGAATTTTAGTAAAACAGTGGGATAAAAAAAAGATAAAATACCTGGGTCCAAAAAATACAGAGCTAGAAGAAAAAGCAATAGTTGTATTTTTGACATATTAAGATTTTTTGGAAAGAACTACAAAGTTTATGATTTCACTCTTAGTGGAACACTCACTTATATTACCAAAAATGTGCATAGTAATTTGTATCATTAACAATTATAAAATAGCACGTAGATTTAACATGTGGTAAATGCAAATGTATTACGCAGTCTTTTAAGATCAAGTGACATTATATGTATATGGAAAACAGACCTCAGAGTTGGAACGACATTGTGATATTCTAAATATATGAAAGTGGAAAAATCAGTTTCTCAGTGTCCATGCCGTCATGTTAAATTTATCATTTGTAAATGTTCATATGAGATATATTCATCTGAAAAAAGAAATATGAAATGAAATATGAGATGAAATGAATATTTATTAAATGATCAAAGAATGAATTAAAATATTTTCCTTCAAAGAAAGAAAATGATCAGAAAAAGACATCAAATAAAAATAATATAAAATTTTAGATACTAATCATTCTTATAAAATTCTCACAAATAATAGAGAATAAAATCAAGTGTATACATAATGGTAAAGAGAGACCCAAGTTATCTAATTTGTAAATTTTAAGAAACAATCCTAGAGATTAAAAAATTTACAAATTAGGATGATTAGATTTTAGCAATCAAAGTAGCAAGATATAAAATAATTATGCAAAAGAATGATAACCACTGCTGGATATTAAGAACAAAAATCAAGAAGAAAAATAAAAAAAATCCCATTTAAAATACTTAGAATTTGTGTATAACATATGAAAATTAACTTAACATAAACAAATCATGACTGATGACAAAATACAATAAAAATGAGGATATTGTTTAAATTAATCTATTTATTATTATGACAATCAAATCATCAAGGATATACATTATACATTTTAAATTGTTAAATTATTAAGCAAATACAAAGGATTACAATTTTTTTTTGAAAATTATCAGAAAAACAGTTAAGGGGAAAAGGTCTACTAATAACAAAAGGCAAATTTGACAATAAAACTAATTATCCAAAACAATGTTATTATGGTTTAAAAATAAACTAGAAAATGAAGATCTTCAGGGAGTGTAGAGGGTCATAGATAATGGAGGAACTCTGGATGAGGTATAAGACTCTTTAGCCTGGACTTCTATCTCCTGCTCAATTGCCTCAGGAATGGCCTCTTTGGGTTTTAGACATTAAGGATTATTTCTATTCTATCCCTCTAGATAAGGAGGATATGAAAAAATTTGCCTTTCCAGTGCCCAGCATTAATTTAGGTGAGCCTTGTAAAATATATGAATGGACAGTTTTGCCAAAATAAATGAAAAAGAGTTCTATTATGTGTCAAATGTATGGGACTACTGCTCTTACTACAGTAAGAAAAGCATTTCCAAAAATTGTCTTATTATATTACATGCATGATATCTTGGGATATTCACCTGAGGAACAAATGTTAGAAGCATGCCTGTTAAAAACAAAAAGAAAAACAAAAACATAGAAATATTAAGAAACTACCAATTGTATACAGCCCCAGAAAAAAAATTCAAAGGCATGATCCTTTTCAATATTTAGGATATGAAGTATACCCAAGGTATAAAAGCTTTCTTTAAGAATAGAGAAGTTGAACACCTTAAATAACTTTCAGAAATTGATAGGAGTTATCCAATGGATGCATCCAGTGTTAGGCTTAACTACTTATCAATTACAACCATTATATGAGATTTTAAGTGGAGACAGTGCTTTAAACTCATCTTGTCATTTTATAAAAGAAGCCCAAGAGGTTCCAAGAGAAGTTGAATTAGTTTTGTTTCTTTTTCAAATGTGGCTGAAAGAGTCCCTCAAAAAAGCCTTGGAAATAGTAGCTTTTGCTGCAAAAGAGGCAGCTACATCAGTCCTTTCTTGAGACAGTGTGATTGAGTGGGTGAACCTCCCAGTACAACCATACCAAACCCTATTCGTTACCCAGTGCTTGTGACTAGAATCTTATTAAAAGGCCATTAAGTGAGTAATAAAATTATCTGGGATAATTCCTGATAAGATATACACCTTCTGTACTAATGCACAGATTATTGTATGCTGTGAAACCATCCCAGAGTGGCAAATTTTGGTCACAGCTTCAAATTGTACAGACAGTTCCACCTTAAAGATAACCTGGCTGTTATATAATTGGCCATGGATTTTTGAAGAAAAGATTTTTACAGTTCCTTTTCAAAGACCAACCATCTTTACAGATGCATCCAAACATAACAATTGTGGTATATATTATCCTGACTTAATTATAATAAGAGTAGTCAAAGTTTCTGTTCAATCCAGTCAGCAAAATGAATTGTATGCAATTATGCTATCTCTAACATTGTACAAGAGATGTAAATATAATATCTGATTTGACTTTTTTCAGTACTTGTAGTATAATTGACGCATCCCAAATAAAATTTGTAGGCTCTAACATATATCAGCTCTTTAAGGAACTTCAGAATAAGTAAGAAACTGTCCAGGTAAGCATTATCTCTTGTGTGTCTACTCTCATATGTGACTTCCAGGTCTTTTTTTTTTTTTTTTTTTTTTTTTTTTTTTAAATGGAAACTCAAAGACAGACAGCCTTATTACCCATGGCAGCCCAAAAATTTCATTCTAAATATTATTAGGCTGCCACCTTTACATCTGCAGTTTGGGATAAGAAAAGAGCAAGTTAGAAGCTAGTAAAAGCGTGTTTGACTTTCCTCCCTTTCCACTCTTCTACGCTCCCTCCAGAAAAGAATCCTCGTGTTTGGAGATCCAGTTTTGGCAGATAGATGTGACCAATTATAAATCATTGGCTTTCTGTCTTTTATCCATGTTGTTGTGGACAACTCAGGATTTATTTTTCAGTAACAGAATCAAAAGAGATGTCCCAGGTGGTGACTAAATTCCTTTCATAGGCCTTTGCAGTTATGATTATTCCACAAATAATAAAAACAGATAATGGACCTGTATATAGTTCTAAACATTTTGTGTAAAGGGCTGAAACTCTTAAAAGGTATGCTTGAATCAGACAGCTGAGCACTTAAGGCTAATTACCTATTGGACAATAACTCTGTTAGCATATGTTTGGAATTTCTCTTCTCACAGTTGATGCTAGCTAGCTCAAAACTTGGGGTTAAGAGAATGGTAGATAAGGATTAGGGGATGGAGTGAGAGAGGCAAGAGAACTTCACTTGGTCTCAGGACGAGGAAGAGAAAAGTGTGGAAATTGGTAGAGATTGTGGATTCTAGAATCAAGGAAGGATCCTTGGCAAAACTCCTGGCAGTTTTGTCCATCTCCTTCACTTCTCCCCCTAAAAACCAAGGTTATCATGACTCTGGCTGATTCTGAGGCTTCCAGCGAGCCAGGCCAGACTTCCCATTTGGTGCCCAATGTGTGAACCACAGAGTCTAATAGACAAACAGAGAGCTTACTTTTCAGGATTCACTTTTGCAATACCAGCAGCAAAAAAGATAGCCCAAGTGGTCACTGACTTTCTTATACAAGCATTTGCAATTATGGGTGTGCCATAAGCAATAAAAACAGATAATGGACCTGCATATACTTCTTAACATTTTGCACAGTATAATATTTAGCACACCACTGGCATATCCTTTATTCCTCAAGGACAGGCAATAGTAGAGAGTAGAAATAGAGTCATTAAGATGTGCTTCCAAAAACAAAAGAAAGGCGGAGCCACAGATAACTCTAGAGAACTTCTAACCCTAGAGTACTTCTAAATTTAGCTCTTTATACATTCACTTCTTGATTTTTGACATAGATTCACTAGCTCTGGTAGACAGGATTTATAATCCACCAGAAGGGCAGTGTTCAGTGTGAGCAGCTCCACTATCTTTAGATAATCGCCAGGTGCTGTGGTGAGATTCAGAAAGTGGTAAATGGCAGGGAACAGATGGGTTAACTGCTTGGAGAAAGGGTTTGCTTGTATCTCTAGAAATGGAGAAGGAATCAGATGAGTGCCAAGAAGCCATATTAATCTTGTCCATCAAAGAGAGGTGGAGCAGACCCTTGAAAGGAAGAAGACCCAAGAAACATTGGGTGGTCCATTGTTAATTGTGCCCACCACTGAAAGAGCATGACAGTTATGGTGATTGACTCATGGACATCAAAAATTATTAATGAGACTGATCTAGGATTTCAAAACCTTCATGGAGTCTCTGAGACATAAGACTGTTGTAAGACTTCAAAATCTGTAGGAATCATTGGATTTTCTAACATATAAAAAGACTATTGCAGGACTTCAAAAAGTTGCAGGGATCTTTGGATTCCCTGGCAAGTGAAGTAATGGACAATAGATTGGTTTTGGACTATCTCTTGGCTTCTGAAGCAGGTGTAAGTGTGATTGTTATTTACATACCTCTTTCTAGGACTTCTGGAAATCTTTTACAACACCATGTTGATTTATATTGTTTGTTATATCACTACTTACATGTACAATTCATGTTGATTACACCACATTGAGCCTGCATCAGCTGTGGGGAGAGTCATCACTACTAGCTTGTGCTTTATTGCTATGTGCATATGTAATACCCCTCTTGGTGATGTGTTTGTGCATACTGGTTTCTAATAAGACTCTTTGGATCAGAAATCTGCTAACATTATCTAGCTTGATTCCCCACTTCCCTTTGGTGTTTTTTACCTCCTTTCCTGAGAAGTTAGGGAGGGTTTGATCATCTCCTTTTTGGGGTTCTCATCTCCTGAGAAGTCAGGGATGGTGTGACCACCTGTATTCTACAACAAAAGAAAGTGGGAGATGTAAAGGGCTGAAACTCTTAAAAGTTATGCTTGAATCAGATGGCTGAGCACTTAAGGCTAATTACCTATTGGACAATAACTTTATTAGCATGTGTTTGGAATTTCTCTTCTCATAGCTGATGCTTGCTCAGTGCTTGGGGTTAAGAAAATGGTAGGTAAGGATTAGGGGATAGAGTGAGGGAGACAAGAGAATTTCACTTGACCTCAGGACAAGGAGGAGAAGTGTGGAGATTGGTGGAGATTATGGATTCTAGAATCAAGGAAGGATCCTTGGCAAAACTCCTAGCAGTTTTGCCCATCTCCTTCACATCTCCCCCTAAAAACCAAGGATTTTTGCTTATCCTGACTCTGGCTGATACTGAGACTTCCATAGAGCTAGCCCAGACTTCACAATTTTGCACAGTTTCATGCCCAGTATCATAGTTTACACACCACTGTCAAGCCCTTCAATCCTCAAGGGCAGGCAATTTAGAGAAGAGGAACAGAGACATAAAAATGCTCCTCCAAAAACAAAAAGCAGGGTAGCCTCAGATAACCTTTTGCTATTAATGTTTGGGGTTTTGATGAGGATGTACTGGCTCCTGCAGACAGGTTTCATAACTATTTGGAAGGGCAGTGTCCAGTGTGAGAAGCTCCATTATCTTTAGATAATCATCAGGTAATGTGAAGAGATCCACAGAGTGGGGAATGGAAGCAATTAGTAGGTTAACTGTTTGGGGGAGAGGGTTTGCTTGTATCTCTACAGACGGAGAAGGAATCAAAAGAGTGTCAGTGAGGGGCGGAGCCAAGATGGCGGAGAAGAAACACATGACTCTGTGAACATCCTCACTCCCTCACAACCAATTAGATAAATTAAGCCTCAGAAAAAGCCCTGGACTGATAGATACCACAAGGACTGGAAGCACGACTTACCAGCTGAAGAGAATCTGGAGTTTCAACAGAAAAGGTCAGTTCCCAGGGGAGGAAGAAGAGAGGCCAGCACAGACGGCTGGGTGCTAGCATACTCTGCCGATCTCGCTGGGAAGGGCTCTGGGATCAGAGAAGCCACTGAGATAAAGGAATCTGGCACAGGCTGTAAGCTCTTCTCTGCTTATTATATAGCAGTTCAGAAGAGAAAGCTAAAATACCTTAAAAATTCAGATAGATTAGATTTTCCAGGATCCTGGGGGTGACTCAGCAGATCTCGGCACCAGGGGGCGTGGCCTCAGCTACCTCCTGAGAATAGTTAAGAGATTGACAAGTGGGTGGATATGGCCCAAGGCAACACACACTGCCTAGTTTAGCTGGAGGGAGTGGAACTCAGCTCCAGGAAGTCCCAGAGAAGTGGAACCTTTGAACTAGGGACCGCGGTTTCTGGCAGACAATTCCAGTTTGAGTGCAGGGGCTTTTCACGTCACCTGCTGCAGACATCCACGCCCCACCGGGACACATAGGCTAGGCTTTGTGCTGCCTTTACTGTTCAGTCTCAACCTCAGGGAAGCCGCTAAAACACAGCGCCCTCGGGGCACAGCAGTGCTAATCACCTCTGAGACACTTCCAGGGAGGGGGTGGGGAACTCTCTCCCAGAGCTCTATCTTAGCTCAGGCACAGGAGCCGCTGCATCCATCCGGTCTGGGAGGAAGCTGGTAAAGAAGTAAATAAATAAATTCCTACCTCAGGGACAGACCCCAAAAGATTTTTTAAATATGAGAAAAAAAGCCAGAAAAACTATAGATTCCTTCTACACAGAGAAAGAGCGGGTATCGAACCCCGAAGAAGTTAACAGCAGAGAGACAGCAGATAACAACCCAAAGGGGAATGATTCCTGCCCCCCATCACATAACTCTCTCCTTGAAGAAACTATTAAAAAATTAAGGGAGTTTGAAGAAAAATGGGGAAAGGAAATGGAAGCTATGATAGAGAATAACAACGTCCTGAAATTGGAGTTGGAAAAAATAAAGAATTCACAGGAGATGCAGGGAAACAAAATTTGTGAATTAGAAAAGGTTAAAAAATCACAGGAAAGTAGGATTTCTGAATTGGAAAAGATAAAAAAAGTCTCAAGAAAATAGAATTTCTGAATTGAAAAAAGAAAATAATTCTCAAAAAAAATTAGGGAAATGGAAAAAAATTCAATAGAGCAAAATAATTCATTTAAAAACGAAATTGGGCATTTACAAAAAGAACTAAAAACTCTGAAAGAAGAAAATAACTCCTTAAAAGTCAGGATGCAACAAATATAAATGAATGATTCACAGAGAACCCAAGAATCAGTCAAACAAAACAAAAAAAAAAAATGAGAAGCTGGAGAACAACGTCAAATACTTACTGGGAAAATCTATAGACCTGGAAAATAGATCTAGGGGAGATAATCTGCAGATCATTGGACTTCCAGAAAACTATGACCAAAAAAAGAGCCTAGATTCTATTTTACAGGAAATTATCAAAGAGAACTTTCCAGAGATAATAGAAACAGAAGGGAAAGTAGATGTGGAAAGAATTCATCGAACTCCTTCTGAAATAGACCCTAAAAAAAGAACACCATGGAATATAGTGGCTAAGCTGCAGAATTACCACACAAAGGAGAAAATCTTGCAAGCAGCTAGAAAAAAACAATTTAAATACCAAGGTGTCACAATAAGGGTCACTCAAGATCTGGCTGCCTCCACATTAAAAGATAGAAGGGCCTGGAACCTGATATTCCGAAAGGCAAAAGATCAAGGACTGCAACCAAAATGAACTACCCAACTAAGTTTAGAATCTTTTTCCATGGAAGAAGATGGTCATTCAATGAAATAGAGGAATTCTATATGTTTCTAAGAAAAAAAAAAAAAAAAAAAAAACAGACTTAAACAAAAAATTTGATCTACATCCACAAGACTGAAGAGACACAGAAAAAGGTACACAGAACCCTTGAGAACTGTAACTCTGTTGTGGGTATATAAAAAGTACTCAAGGATAATTTGATTTTACTGATATAAAAGGAAAAAAGGGGGGTGTAGTAAATGGAAGGAGGTCGGTTCAGAAAAAGGGGAAGGAATGATAAAAAGAGGGAAACTACATCCCAGGAAGAGGCATAGAAAATACACCATATCTGAGGGAATTTAGTGAGGGGGAGAATCATTGTGTGAATCTTACTCTCATCAGGAGAGGCTCAAAGAGTAAATAATTAACATATTTGTTTTTCAGAGAATTTTCTCTCACCTCATTAAAAGGGGGGAGAGGAAAAGGGAAAAGGAAAAGGAGAATAAGTGAAGGGACTTGGAGGGAGGGGGGAGGGATACTAAAAAAAAAAAGAGGGAGGGTTGCGCGTCACAAGGGGGGTCTGTAAATTAAATATCGGGGAGGGGGATCAGGGGGGTCAAGGGAAAAAAGCATAATCTGGGGATAATACAATGGCAGGAAATACAGAATTAGTAATTTTAACTGTAAATGTAAATGGGATGAACGATCCCATCAAACGGAGACGGATAGCAGATTGGATCAAAAATCAGAACCCTACAATATGTTGTCTACAGGAAACACACTTAAAGCAGGGAGATACATACAGAGTAAAGGTAAAAGGATGGAACAGAGCCTATTATGCTTCAGGTAAAGCCAAAAAAGTAGGGGTAGCTATCCTTATCTCAGATCAAGCAAAAGCAGAAGTAGATCTTGTTAAAAAAGATAAGGAAGGAAACTATATCCTGCTGAAAGGTAGCATAAATAATGAAGCCATATCAATACTAAACATACATGCACCAAGTGATATAGCATCTAACTTTCTAAAGGAAAAGTTAAGAGAATTGCAAGAAGAAATAGAGAGTAAAACTATAATAGTGGGAGATCTCAACCTTGCACTCTCAGATTTAGACAAATCAAACCACAAAACAAACAAGAAAGAAATTAAAAAAGTAAATAGAACATTAGAAAAACTAGGTATGATAGACCTTTGGAGAAAACTGAATGGCAATAGAAAGGAATATACTTTCTTCTCAGCAGTTCATGGATCCTATACAAAAATAGACCATATATTAGGACATAAAGATCTCAAAATTAAATGTAGGAAGGCAGAAATAATAAATGCCTTCTTCTCAGATCACAATGCAATAAAAGCTACATTCAGTAAAAAGTTAGGGGTAAATAGACCAAAAAGTAATTGGAAACTGAATAATCTCATCTTAAAGAATGACTGGGTAAAAGAGCAAATTATAGAAACAATTAACAATTTCACCCAAGATAATGACAATAATGAGACATCATATCAAAATCTTTGGGATGCAGCTAAAGCAGTAATAAGGGGAAATTTTATATCTTTAGAGGCTTATTTGAAGAAAATAGAGAAAGAGAAGATTAACGAATTGGGCTTACAACTTAAAAGGCTAGAAAAAGACCCAATTATAAACCCCCAATCAAAAATTAAACTTGAAATACAAAAATTAAAAGGAGAAATCAATAATATTGAAAGTAAAAAAAAACATTGAATTAATAAATAAAACCAAGAGTTGGTTTTATGAAAAAGCCAATAAAATAGATAAACCTTTGGTAAATTTGATCAAAAAAAAGAAAGTGGAAAATCAAATTGATAGTCTTACAAATGAATAGGGGGATCTTTCCACCAAAGAAGAGGAAATTAGAGAAATAATAAGGAGTTACTTTGCCCAACTTTATGCCAATAAATTTGATAACTTAAGTGAAATGGATGACTTCCTCCAAAAATATAGGCTCCCTAGATTAACAGAGGAGGAGATAAATTGCTTAAATAGTCCCATTTCAGAAAAAGAAATAGAACAAGCTATTAATCAACTCCCCAGGAAAAAATCCCCAGGGCCAGATGGATTCACATGTGAATTCTACCAAACATTTAAAGAACAATTAGCCCCAATGTTATATAAATTATTTGAAAAAATAGGAGATGAAGGAGTCCTACCAAATTCCTTTTATGACACAGACATGGTACTGATACCTAAACCTGGTAGATCGAAAACTGAGAAAGAAAATTATAGACCAATCTCCTTAATGAATATTGATGCTAAAATCTTAAATAAGATATTAGCAAAATGACTTCAGAAAATCATCTCCAAGATAATACACTATGATCAAGTAGGATTTATTCCAGGAATGCAGGGCTGGTTTAATATTAGGAAAACTATTAATATAATTGACCATATTAATAATCAAATTAATAAGAACCATATGATCATCTCAATAGATGCAGAAAAAGCATTTGACAAAATCCAACATCCATTCCTACTAAAAACTCTTGAGAGTATAGGAATAAATGGATTATTCCTTAGAATAATCAGGAGCATATATTTAAGACCTTCAGTAAGCATAAGATGCAATAGAAATAAACTGAAACCTTACCCAGTAAGATCAGGAGTGAAACAAGTTTGCCCACTATCACCATTACTATTCAATATACTACTAGAAATGCTAGCCTCGGCAACAAGAGCCGAGAAAGAGATTCAAGGAATTAGAGTAGGAAATGAGGAAATCAAACTATCACTTTTTCAGATGACATGATGGTATACTTAGAGAACCCCAAAGACTCTGCTAAAAAGCTACTAGAAATAATTCAAAATTTCAGCAAAGTGGCAGGATACAAAATAAATCCACATAAATCCTCGGCATTTTTATATATCACTAACACAATGCAACAGGAAGAGATACAAAGAGAAATTCCATTCCAAACAAATGTTGAGAGTATAAAGTATTTGGGAATCCATCTACCAAAGAAAAGTCAGGAATTATATGAGAAAAATTACAAAACACTTGCCACAAAAATAAAATCAGATTTAAATAATTGGAAAGACATTCAGTGCTGTTGGATAGGCCGAGCGAATATAATAAAGATGACAATACTCCCCAAACTAATCTATTTATTTAGTGCTATACCAATCAGACTCCCAAGAAACTATTTCAATGACCTAGAAAAAATAACAACAAAATTCATATGGAAGAATAAAAGGTCGAGAATTGCAAGGGAACTAATGAAAAAAAAAAACTCAGAGGAAGGTTGTCTAAGTGTACCTGATCTAAAGCTATATTATATAGCAACAGTCACCAAAACCATTTGGTATTGGCTAAGAAATAGACTGGTAGATCAGTGGAACAGATTAAATACAAAGGACAAAAAAGGGTACATCTATAGCAATCTAATCTTTGACAAACCCAAAGATACCAACGTTAGGGATAAAAATTCATTATTCGGAAAAAAACTGTTGCGAAAACTGGAAATTAGTATGGCAGAAATTAGATATGGATCCACACTTAACACCATATACCAAGAGAAGATCAAAATGGGTCCATGATTTAGGCATAAAGAGGGAGATAATAAATAGATTAGAGGAACAGAGGATAATCTACCTCTCAGACTTGTGGAAGAGGAAGGAATTTATGACCAGAGGAGAACTAGAGATCATTATTGATCACAAAATAGAAGATTTTGATTACATCAAACTAAAAAGTTTCTGTACAAATAATACTAATGCAAACAAGATTAGAAGGGAAGTAACACATTGGGAACATATTTTTAAAAACAAAGGTTCTGACAAAGGTCTCATTTCCAAAATATATAGAGAACTGACCCTAATTTATAAGAAACTTAACCATTCTCCAGTTGATAAATGGTCAAAGGATATGAACAGACAATTCTTAGATGAAGAAATTGCAACTATATCCACTCACATGAAAGAGTGTTCCAAATCACTACTGATCAGAGAAATGCAAATTAAGACCACTCTGAGATACCACTACACACCTGTCAGATTGGCTAAGATGACAGGAACAAATAATGATGAATGTTGGAGGGGCTGTGGCGAAACTGGGACACTAATACATTGCTGGTGGAGTTGCGAAAGAATCCAGCCATTCTGGAGAGCAATCTGGAATTATGCCCAAAAAGTTATCAAACTGTGCATACCCTTTGACCCAGCCGTGCTACTACTGGGCTTATATCCCAAAGAAATACTAAAGAGCGGAAAGGGACATATATGTTCCAAAATGTTTGTGGCAGCTCTTTTTGTTGTAGCTAGAAACTGGAAGATGAATGGATGTCCATCCAGTTGGAGAATGGTTGGGTAAATTATGGTATATAAAGGTTATGGAATATTATTGTTCTGTAAGAAATGACCAGCAGGAGGAATACAGAGAGGCCTGGAGAGACTTAAATCAACTGATGCTGAGTGAAATGAGCAGAACCAGAAGATCACTGTACACTTCAACAACAATAGTATATGAGGATGTATTCTGATGGAAGTGGAAATCTTCAACATAAAGAAAAACCAACTCACTTCCAGTTGATCAATGATGGACAGAGGTAGCTACACCCAGAGAAGAAACACTGGGAAGTGAATGTAAATTGTTAGCACTAATATCTGTCTGCCCAGGTTGCATGTACCTTCGGAATCTAATGTTTTTTGTGCAACAAGAAAATGATATTCACACATATGTATTGTATCTAGACTATATTGTAACACATGTAAAATGTATGGGATTGCCTGTCATCGGGGGAAGGGAATTAAGGGAGGAGGGGATAATTTGGGAAAATGAGTACAAGGGATAATATTATAAAAAATATATATATGTAATAAAAATTATTAATAAAAAAAATAAAGGTGGAATTTGGATTATAAACGAAAAAAAAAAAAAAAAAAAAAAAAAAAAGGTTGTCAGTGAGCCATACCTGCCTTGTCCATCAGAGAGAGATAGAAACAGGGAAGACCCTTAAAATAAAGAAGACCTAGGAAACATTGGGTGATTCCATCTCTGATTATGTCCACCACTGAAAGAGAATGACAGTTACCCTATGTGTATAGCAATTGACTCATGAACACTAAAAATAACTGTTAATGAGGCTGATGCAGGACTTCAAAATCTGCAGAAATCATTGGATTCCCTGACACATGAAGTGAAAGAAAATTGATTGGCTTTGGACTATCTCTTGGATGCTGAAGTAGTTGTATATGTGGTTGTGAATTGATAATTATTTTCTACACCTTCCTTCTGGGACTCATAGATATTTTTATAGTATGTTCTTTATTCATACATTTGTTATATTACTATATGCTTGTGTGACTTATCCCATGCTGAAGGATTTAACCACTGATATATGCCTACTTCAAATAAAACAAAAGAAAGGGAGAGATGTAGAAGACCACATTCAGGTGGGGGAACTCTGGGTGAGGTATAAGACCATTTAACACAGAGGAAATCTGCTAACAATGTTTGGTTCAGCTTCCCATCTCTCCTAAGGACTCTTGGCCTTCCTGAGAAGTCAGGAGGCAGTGAAAACCTGTTTTGTTGTTGAAGAAGTGGCAAAGAGTCATCAGCATAAAATAGTAAGTTGTTTATGTGTTCGCACATATACAGTATATAACTAGTGCATGCACAGTGTTGCTATAATTACATAAGGATATTAGGATATCAAAACTACAAAAGTAGAAAGGTGGATGTTGTAGCAATCATAATCACCATGTTATATATAGTTTCACTTACTTTTTAAAAAAAGAGGCATAATTTTTGAAAAGCAAGTAAAAGTTCAAAAAGCAAACAAAAAAAAAAATCACAGAAATTCCATCTAGGGACCATTTGCCCTTCCAAGAAGTAATCTTTGGCTTTAAGCAACTAGTATTGCTTAATTCATTTCTGTCTTCCCTAAGAAGTTCAGCTTCCTGAATTATGTCACACTTTTATCTATTCAATTTGTTCTAATTATCTGGAGTGAGATTGATTTCCTTTTCATTTTTTATTGTTCTATATAGAAAATGGATTTAGGGAAAGAAACAACTATCTCTATTTTGTTCATATTCTCTATTTTGCTCTGTATAGTATCTGCATAAATATCAAGATGAGCTATAACAGCTGGTTTTCTATAGCATCTTCCTTATTCCCCTAATTGGTATAAAACAATTGCTACTAAAAGAAAGAACTTTAATAACCCAAGGAAGGTCTCTCTCTTTTATCCTAACTAACAGATGTGAAGTTCCTTTTGGTTTTGTGAAATTATACTAACTAAAATGTACCTCTTCCCTTTCCTCATATATTAGAAATATTCTTTCACCTTAATGGACACGCTTTTTTTTTCCCTTTTGTAAAACCAGCTGCATTTTATTGAGCAGTAATATTTTCCCTTTGTCTTGTGTAATACATAAATCATAACACACAAATTGGGAATGACAAATATTTCCATCAAATAAGGGTGTTAAATATGAAGTGAATAAACCAGTACAATCAGTTTCTGGCCCATTTTGGCTAATTAGAAATGACTATTCTACAAATCTATACAACACCTTCAATGACAGTTCATAAGGAAGCACCTATAAGATCCAACTACTTGATGTCTTTTTAGGGCATTGATTATTATAAGTAAACACAAAATAATATTTATGCAAAACCCTTTTTATTGTTTTATGCTTCTAAGATTGTGTATGTTAGCCAGTAGCCCACACTGGAAAACTTTCATCCAAAAGAGTAATAATAACAAATATGATAAAGACTATTCAAACATTTTTGCTATTCTTTTCTTTTCTTTTTCTTTTTTTTTTCTTTTCTCCCTTGATATAAGGTCTTCCTCTCTCAAGTTACAAACTGACCTGAAATCATTATTGATTAGCATGTTATCATTCACTTGTTGCATTTCTAAGCTCATTCTTCCTTATATGTTCAGGTGATCTCCATTTCAAAGGTCTCAGTATATGAGTGCTGTACTTAGTGTACAAATATGATCTATTAAGCTCACTACATCTTACAGCTCCTGAGCTCAAGCAATCCACCAATTTCCATATCCCAAGTATAAGAGATTACAGGCATACATCAACACAATAAGCCAATATCAATTTTAATATGCATTTTGATATAGCAAAATGAATGTTAATGAATTTGGAAAGAATCCAAACAAAAACCTTCACAAAAAGGATAGAGGCAACCACAATATAGAAGTTATGGGAAAAAAATAGCACTTACTCTTCAAAAAAGGAAGAATAAGGATTCTTTGTAGCACCAGAATCTTGAACACACTGCATTCTAGGTACCTAATGTTTGTTTATTTAAATTAAATATATTTTAAAAAATAACTTAGACATCATTGTGTGATACTTGGTGGCAAATAAATATCCCTGCCTGTTACAAATAAAAGTTATTTGTATATGTATATATATATATATGTGTATATGTATATATATATATATATGTATATATATATATATATATGTATGTATTCTAGTAAATCAGTAGGCATTCATTAAACTATTACTATTTTTCAGGCACAGAAAGAAAAATTAAGAGTACTTGTAACTTCAGGAAGTTTATATTTATAGGGACTATACAACTTGTTTACAGATAAATAAATATGAGCTTTATAATAATGAAAGAGAATGTAATATATATGTATATGTACAAATTACTTTTATGTGTAACAGATTATAAGCAGGAAGTGGCTACTGACTGAGAGTATCAGAAAAGACTTCTTGGAAGAGGTAATTATTGTGTGAATCTTGAAGAGAGTTGGTATATCAAGAGACAAGGATATACTGAAATGTGCAGCATTGTATTTTTGGATTAGTGTGTATTTTTATGATGGAAATTAGTTACTTCAAAAATTTAATTCAATATTTCTTAACTTGATAGTATCTGAACTCAACTTATAACAAGCAATTCTGCTTTACTGAATGAGGAATTCATAAGTCTTAAGAAGATACAGTAATGTATATGAATTTATTATTCAATTGATTGCTGAGCACAAGCAATTTATTAATATTTTGCTTCTCTGTTCAAGACACTTTACTACATAATCAATGCTCTGTAGTTCAATGTAAACTGAATTTGAAGCAATATTATTTGGGAGGAAACTGTCCTTATCCTCAAAACTTTAGCAACTCATCTAAGACAGCAGATGTCTGGCTATATATAAAGAGTTATTTAGGAAACCCATATTCTTTGAAATATTGAATCATCACTTAAGGCCTGGTGACATCTCAGCAACTGAAATCTATTTTAGTAGTGTATGTATTTTTGTCTTTTGTATCCACAAAAGCAAATGAAGAGATCTAAAATATGATTTCTTTATAAATTACTTTTTTGTGATGTTTATACTTGTTCCTTCTTTTGATACTGAAAATTCCTCAATGAGAAGGTAATAATTGTATGTTTTTTCCAAAGAAAATAAGATCACTAAGTATATTAATATTAATACTTTTCCCTTTCTAAGAGAAAGTAATTCACAATAGAATTTCCATATGATTGCTATGCCCCAAATGTTTATGTCTTCTTGTCTTGAAAAATAATCATACATGAGACCATAATCCTTTCCTTTCCTACCTCATTCCAGGAACAAGACTGATTTTCCTTAAGCATCTTCAAAATTTTCCACATTACTAGATCTTTCTAGTATTTAAAAAAAAAGTTCCTGCCTTCTCAATCTTAAAATATTTTTCCCCCATAATTACTTTTAGGCAATCCTACTCCTATTCTACCTCTACTTTCCCTCACTGAGAAACTTCCTTAAAAAATTGGTTCATTCACAATATTTATCCCTCTTTAACACCCACTTTTTTAGTGACTTTCAATCTAGTGTATATCCTTCTCATTCCTCTAAAAGCTACTTTAAATTTTCATCAATGATTGCTTACATTTCCCTTTGAATGTTCCACCATTGTTTCACAGTCAATATGTGCAAAACTAAAATTATGTATTTCTAAAATTGCTCTTCTTCCTTAGTTTACTTTTTTTCTGGCAATGACATAACTATTCTCTCAATATTCCATACTGGAATAATTGGTATTTTTTTAATACCCCGATCCCCTTTCTTTCTTTAATACACTTGGTTACTAATTAAGTCCTGTTGATTCTTTTTCTATGATCTCACTGTTGTCTACCCTCTCATGTCCACTTCAATTATTATAATTCCATATAATTACAGTTCTTCCTATTCTGAATTCTGTTAACTTTTAAATATATATTTTGATAATTTTAGTTCAATTTTATTTATTTCATTAACTTATTTTCTTTGTGAATTTATGCATATTATTTAATGCACTTTAAAGCACTGCTCTATGAAGAGGTCCATTCCATTGGGCTTCAGGAAACTGCCAAAATTGTTCAACACATAAGATACACACACATTTACACAAATACACACATGGTGAAAAAATCCCTTTTGTAGGAGATTTCTTTCCTATTTTTCTGATGCATTGCAATACATTTCTCACAGACCTCTCTACATCTATTCTTTTGTCAGATATGCCTTCAGAATCATATATGAAAACTGATTTTTGTTGTTGTTAGTGTGATTATTCATCAAGAGGTTTGAAGTGATGTGGTCATGACATTGCTTTCCTCATAGACATTTAGTGACTTATGATTGATTTCTAGGTAAAGTTCAACTTCTCTTGATAGCATTTATTGGCTATCTAGATTATATAAAAGATTAACTATGTTAAGTTTGAGTGTCATGCATTAATTATTCAGAAAGAGAGTTCTTAACACTTACATGCCACCACTTATACAAATAATCTGAAGGAAAAAGTTAAAGCAAAGAGAGAGAGAGAGAGAGAGAGAGAGAGAGAGAGAGAGAGAGAGAGAGAGAGAGAGAGAGAGAGAGAGAGAGAATGAGAGAGAGAGAGAGGAAGAGAGAGATCTTAAGAAGGACAGCTGTTACCTCAGTTACCATGATTTACCTAAACAATTGTGGAAGGCAAATTTAAAACTCATGACTCCAAATACAAATATTATTTATTCTGGAATAAAACATTTCTAATAGAAATATACTTTTTCATATGAATTTTTTAAAATGTTATTTTTCATCATGTGCAAAAGACACTTTTGTTCTCTTGGTTTAGTTATAAATTATTATCACCCATTTTAGAGAACAACTCAACAATTCACAAAATTGACTCAATATTGCCATTCTTAGGCATATGCTCTAAGAAGTTTGAGGAGGTAAAAATATGCATGCTCAAAAATATAACTTTTTGTCATAGCAAAATCTTAAAACAAAATTGGTGTCAATAAAATTGGGATATAAGTGAGAAAATTGTGTCATATAAATTCAATAAAATTTTGTAGCATCAAAAGAATTAAAGATTATGTCTGACTGGACAAAAATAACAAGGCAAAATTATATGAATTAATATGAATAAATATATAAGCAGAGAAGTCACTTGTGTAATTGGTACAACGATATGAGAGCAAATTATTATGAAAGCTCTCAGAAGTCTGAACACAGTAGTAACCAATTATTTCTTCAAATGTCTGGTGATTAAACACATTTTCAATTACTGTCAAAAAACTGAAAACCTAGAAGTATAAAGATAATCTGGCTATTCCTGATCATTAAAATTATATTTACAGAAATTAGCTAATTTCTCTATAAGTAGATAAAAATGTTTGTGTTATATTTTTATACACTGTTATATTTTCATTAAAACCTTTACAACAGTAGAATCATTTTCAATTAAAAATTTAAAGGTTCCACTAAATAATAGTGGATAATCTACATTTAAGATGACTAATAAAAACTTGTAGTATATAATAAATCCTAGTAAATAAAGATGGTATTGAAGTAATTAATAAAAACTTTTTAAAATGAATATTTGAATGGTTGATCTATGTTATGTGATTTTAGAGAAAAGTTCGGATCTGCTCCTAGACTCAAACTGAAAGTAAAATTTAATTGTACAATGCACGGAATACATAAAAGAAAAAGAATAATGAGAATTATGATTAAGATAGCAGAGAAGGCAAAGAGAATAATCACCAACTCAGAGAAGCACCAGCATTAGATCAACAGGCTGGGGAGTCCCAATTTCTTTAACATTTCTTTAACAGCCTCTAGGTTAATAGATGGTCCCAGACAGATCATAGGACTATGGGAGAAGGCAGGGCTTCAACTGCCGAAACATCATCCCATATAGTACCAATCTTCATTGGTGAAACTCCGAATAGAGAAGGCATTAACCACTTTTTATAGGGGTTGGAACAAAGAAGGCTTTGAGCCAAGTAAAGACATTGTATAAGGACAGTAAGGTACTGACAAGAGCTCCAAGTGGTTATAGTCAAGAGTTGTTTTGACAAGGAGGCCAGCCTTTATCAGAACAACTATTCCAAGGAGTGGCGAGTTCCCAGAATCACATATTTGGGGCTAAAACACAGGTGGTACGCTCCCATCCTATAGATTTAACAAATGGTCAGGTTCTCATGGGAAAAGGAGTTAAAACAAATGTTGTGGGTTAAGGAACGGTCAGGTTCCCAGGAAGAAAGTTATACCTTACATTAATTGGGTTCACATGGTTCAAATGGAAATCAGATTATTAGGCTCACATGGTCTAAATGGAGATCAGGTTCACATGGAGAGAGTCACATTCTTTCAATGATTTGAAATGAACTTACTATTAATATAGAAATTTCTTATTCAATCATGTAGACATAGTGTGAGATTTTTTTTTTGAGAAATATTTCATATTAACTAAAGGTTAAAAAAAACTTTCCTCTTGCCAACTCTGAGACAAAAAAAAAAGAGAGAAATCAGTTCAAACTCTAAAGAGAAATCAGTTCAAACTCTAATGATAACAAGAGAAATTACCTTCAAATATAGGAGTGCAGTTATAGAAGTAGGACAAAAATGAGAGGCCATTAACTCCCTAATTTTATAAATACAAAATAATTTGTATGAGGTTAAATGTTATTCAAGGTGACAGAAAAACTAAGTGTATGAGACAGTAATTGAAACTGTCTTCTTAACATCAATATTCCCTGCTGAAAGACTGAAATATGCTATATTATGTAAATTATATAAGTAAATATTTGAATTGCTAATGGTATACAAACATCTTTGTATGTCTCTAAGTTTGAAACTTTATTTGGTAATTTATAAATATATTTAAATTATATTGATATTTATAATTTAGTTGCTAGTTGATTCTTTAGGAACTTTTCTATTTCTATATCTGTCTTAGTGATCAAATTATAATGTGCTAATTATCTATATACTTATAAATAAACATATACATATAACATTGACAATATGTTGAGTGGGTTTACTGAAAAACGCTATTTATGTTTATTGAAATTAAAAATGTACAAAATTTGAAGGGCTTATATCTATCTTTTATTAATATCTATCTGCAGTTCTCAATATAGCCAATAAAATATCCAATAATAAAATTTAATATTATATTGGTTTTATTAGATATAATTCTATAATATGTTGCAGAACAATGCTGATATATTTATGTGGTGTTAAAATTTTAATTCATGTTTTTTTTTTTGTATATTTGAAAAGCAATTACAAATAGAAGTAAAGGAAATGTTTAAAATAAATTTTTTATAACAAATTATGTAATAGAAAACTTTTTAGCTTAAAATGATTTTTGTCTTTCAAATACAAGTTAATAATAACAGATCTTAATGAATACATACAAAAAGTTAAAATAAATCAATTAATATCATCTTTTGTGATTTTTGTCATTTTGTCACACATTTTGTGATTTTATTTCATTTTGGGGGAAATAACATATTCTGCAATATATTTTATACCAACTTCTCTATTCCTATCAAAACTATAACAATTCTGTTTTATATATTCTTCTGTCAAAAAATGTATATTTTTAACTTTTTCTCTGAATCTCTCAGTACCTTCTAAATAACTATGCACACAACTTCTTGACAAGAATTTATTAAGCTTACATTTCTTTTATAAAATATTTACTCAAAATAATTTACCAGCCGGTGATCAACTAACAGTGCATAAATAAATTTAAATATGATTAATCAAAAAGTTATTTATTAATTGTCTACCATTTGCCAGGTAGTGGATAGGGAAAAAAAAGAAAAAAAAACTCCTTTCTTTAAGGAACTTACATACTATCAGGGAACCAATATATTCATAAATCATATATATATATATATATATATATATATATATATATATGTTAAATAAAAAAGACACAGAAGACAAACTTAGAGAATAAAGTTAAAAATATATTAAGTATCAATGTTTATTATATACAAAGTACTATATTAGATTCAAGAGTCATAAAGATGAAAGTACTTTTATTTCTCTTCTCAGAAGTATACATTCTGACGGGAAAAGAGGAAACAATGACTATTACATTTTAATTTACATCATCATGAAGCTTTTTTAATGTAAGAAATGAAGAGTAAAAATAACTGAAGGATTTATGAATGACAAAAAAAGTGAGCATAATCTTGAAAGAAAGAAAATAAAATTGGACATTTTAGAAAAGAAATTGAAAGAAAAATTTGATTTACTAGACAAAATATCAGTATATATGTGATATGTGATATGTGAACTTTCTCCTCTGTTAATTGAGGTAGCTTGGACTAAATAATCTTTAATACCTTTAATATCTCATATTGAGTGAAGGTTTAATGAATGGATATACCACCCTGTGGTTCTATGGCTACATTGGTGGTATTGGTGGTATTAGTAAGACAGCCAGATGATGAGACTTCAAAAAAAAACTAACAAAAATTATAATAAAAGCAAATGAAAAATAAAAGTATTAAGAGCCAAGATAGTAGAGCACAGGGAGTTCAGGTGAACTCTTCCAACATTCCCCTTAAACAACTGGTAGATCACAATGCAAGTCATGACAATACCACTGCTGCAATATCAGCATATTATATAACTTATATATGTAATTATGTATAATATAACTGTTTCTGTGGTTATGACAATGGCAGCAGCATTTTCAGGTGCTTTCAGCCTACATGTGAAAAGGTCAGACAACTGATCAGAAAGAGATTAAAGAACTCAAAATATATCTTACCAAACAAAGAAGTAGAAGGAAAAGAGTATAAGTAAAAGAAAAAAAAAAAGGAAGCTATAGAAGAGAACATGGATTAAGAGAGAAAGTGATGAGAAGGAAAAGCAAACCTTACCAGAAAAATAGTGTAAGGAGGGAAAGAGAAAGATAAAATGATAAAAAAATGAGAAATATTATGGAAAAAATAACACAGCTGGTTTTCATAAATACCAATATGAATAGGATAAACTCATCAATAAAAAAGTGGCTACCAAAATGAATTTAAAAATATTAGATATAAGAAAAATATTTTAGATAGACATAAAGTATAAGTGTGTGTGTGTGTGTATGTAGCACATTTGCATGCATGTATGTTTCTGTACGTATATAAAATTTTTGTGTGAATATATGTGTATCTTAATTATAATTTATGTGTATATGTGCATATGTATGTATGTATGAAAACACATGCATACCCACATAGGAGAGAATAGAATTTACTGTCCTTCAGCTGAAGTAAAAAAAAAAAAATGTGGTTAGCAATCATGATTTTAGGAAAAGTGAAAGTCAAAAGAGATCTAATTTAAAAAGACATGCAGAGAAACTGCATTTTGCTAAAAGATAACTGAGTTTTAACTTTTGCCTCTGACAATCACTAACTGTATGAACCTAAGCAAGTTATTTAAACCCCTCTACTTCCACAAAACAAATAAAATTTCAAAAAAAAATAAAATATCAACAAAAATAATATAAATACTAAATATATGGAACAAATGGCACATAATCTGAGTGAAATGTGCAGAACCTGGTAAACATTTTATACAGTAATGGTCAGATTACATGACGATAGTGATGATCAATTATGAAAGATTTAGCTCTTCTCAAAATACATTGATACAAGATATTTCCAATATATTTGGGATAGAAAATGTCAACCACATCCAAAGAGAGAATTATACTATGGAGACTAAATGAAGATCATTCACTTTTTTTTGTTTGTTTGTATGTTTCCTTTTTTTTTTTTTTTTCTCATGATTTTTTTTCCTTTTTGTTCATTTTTTTAAATTAAAGCTTTTTTATTTTAAAAAATATACGTGGATAATTTTTGAAAATCACCACTATAAAATCTTGTATTTAATTTTTTATTCCCATCTCCCCACTCCACTCCACCAATGTGCAAGGAATCAACTATTTAACAAGTTAGCTTCAATTCTCTATATATTTTAGAAATAAGGTCTTCATCAGAATACTTGAATGTACAAATTTTCCATTTATTTTTTCCTTCTAATTTTGCCTGAAATGTTTTAGTTTGTACAATTCCTCTACACATATTTCCACAAATATCATACTGCACAAGAAAAATCATATCAGAAAGGAAAAAAAATGAAGAAGACAATTCAAGCAACAAAGAGAAAAAAAATGAAAATACTATGTTGTAGTCCACATTCAGATCTGATCATCTTCTCTGGGTGCAGATGGCTTTCTTCATCACAAGGCAATAGGAATTAAGCTGAATCACCTCATCGTTGGAGAGAAACGACCATCAGAACTGATCAATGTATAATCTTGCTGTTACCATATATAATGATCACTTTCTGCTCATTTCACTTAGCATCAATTCATGTAAGTCTCCCCAGGCTTCTTTAAAATCATATTGCTGATCATTCCTTATAGAACAATAATATTCCATAACATTCTGCGGAATATTAATGTTCTGTGAGAAATGACCAGGAGGATGATTTCACAGAGGCCTGGAGAGACTTATATGAACTGATGCTAAGTAAAATGAGTAGAACCAGGAGATCATTATATATTTTAATAATAATACTATATGATGATCAATTCTGATAGACATGGCTGTCTTCAACAATGAGATCCAAATCAATTTCAGTTGTTCCAAAATGAAGAAAACCAGCTACACCCAGTGAAAGAACTATGGGGAATGAGTATGGACCAAAACACAGCATTTTCACTTTTTCTGTTATTGTCTACTTGCATTTTTGTTTTCCTTCCAGGTTATTTTTATCTACTTTCTAATTCTAATATTTCTTTTCCAGCCAGATAACTATATTAATATGTATACATATATTATATTTAACATATATTTTAACATACTTAACATGTCATCTAAGGGAATGGATAGGAGAAAGGAGGGGAATAGTTGGAATAAAATGTTTTGCAAGGTCAATGTTGAAAAATTACCCATACATATGCTTTGTTAATAAAAAGTATAATAAAAATTGAAAGATCAAGTTTGGGTTCCCCACTAATATAGTTTTGTTGCCTATTTCTTCTTTGAGCTCTCCTAACTTCTATTCTAGCAATTTGCATGCTATACCACATAGTGCATGTATGTTTAGATGTTTAGTACTGATATTACTTTATTATCTAGAATAGTCTTTAGCAAGATATAGTTTTATTCATTATCTCTTTTTAATTTCTTCTAATTTTGCTTTTGCTTGATCTGAGATCAGGATTGCTACCTTTTTTTTTTTTTTAACTTAAACTGAAGCATAACAGATTCTTCTCCAGCCTTTTACAACTTCTCCATATATAGCTCACTGTTTTAAATATTTTTTCTTCTTGACAATATATTGTAGGATTCTGGCTTTTAATCTAGTATCTTATTCACTTCCTTTTTTGGGAGACTTCATCACATTCACAGTTAAAACCACTAATTCTGTAGTTTCCACCATCTTATTTAACCCAAGTTATGCTTTTATCTTTCATTTCCCTCCTCCCCAACATTTTGCTTCTCATCAATACTTCCCTCAAACAGCCCTGCCCCTTTAAAGCCCCTATGACTTTTTATATCTTTCCCTACTACTTCTAGTTTCCTTTATATTTGCCTCTCTTTTCCTTTCCCTTTTTCCCTCCCCCTTCCCTATATGCTGAGATAAGTTTCTCTTTGAAGCCAAACATGTGTGATATTCTCTCCTTCATCCAATCTTATGAGAATAAGATTTAAACAATGTTCATTCCTCTCTCTTTTTTCCTTTATTATAATAGGTTTTCTTTGCCTCTTCATGAAATTGTAATTTCCTTTCTTTTGCCTCCATTTTCCTCTTTTCCCCTTCTCATCTCTAATTGCTTTATAATATTATCATAATGAAATCAAAAGAGATATAGTTCTCTTTTTTTCCATTTTATTTAAATTTTATTTATAAATTTTTGACAATATATATGCATGAGTAATTTTTATAATATTATTCTTTGTATTCATTATTCCAAATTATCCCCTCCCTCTCTCTACTCCCTCCCCTAGATGACAGGCAATCTCATACATTTTACATGAGTTTCAATATAACCTAGATACAATATATGTGTGTAAATACCATTTTCTTGTTGCACATTAAGTATTAGATTCTGAAGGTATAAGTAACATGGGTAGATAGACAGTAGTGCTAACAATTTACATTCACTTCCCAGTGTTCTTTCTCTGGGTGTAGTTGTTTCTGTTCATCATTGATGAACTGGAAGTGAGTTGGATCTTCTTTATGTTGAAGATATCCACTTCCATCAGAATACATCTTCATACAACATTGAAGTGTACAGCGATCTTCTGATTCTATTCATTTCACTCAGCATCAGCTGATGTAAGTCTCTCCAACCCTCTCTGTATTCCTCCTGCTGGTCATTTCTTACAGAGCAGTAATGTGCCATAGCCTTTATATACCATAATTTACGGAACCATTCTCCAATTGATGGGCATCCATTCATCTTCCAGTTTCTAGCCACTATGAAAAGAGCTGCCACAAACATTTTGGCACATACAGGTCCCTTTCTCCTCCTCAGTATTTCTTTGGGATATAAGCCCAATAGCAGCAATGCTGGATCAAAGGGTATGCACAGTTTGATAACTTTTTGGGCATAGTTCCAGATTGCTCTCCAAAATGGCCGGATTCTTTCACAACTCCACCAAAAATGAATTAGTGTCCCAGTTTTCCCACATCCCCTCCAACATTCATCATTATTTGTTCCAGCCATCTTAGCCAATCTGACAGGTGTGTAGTGGCATCTAAGAGTTGTCTTAATTTGCATTTCTCTGATCAGTAGTGATTTAGAACACTCTTTCATATGAGTGGATATAATTTCAATTTCATCATCTGAGAATTGTCTGTTCATATCCTTTGACCATTTATCAATTGGAGAATGTTTGATTTCTTATAAGTTAGGGGCAGTTCTTTATATATTTTGGAAATGAGATCTTTATCAGAACCTTTAACTGTAAAAATATTTCCCAATTTGTTACTTCCCTTCTAATCTTGTTTGCATTAGTATTTTTTTGTACAGAAACTTTTTAGTTTGATGTAATCAAAATCTTCTATTTTGTGATCAATAATGATCTCTAGTTCTCCTCTGGTCATAAATTCCTTCCTCCTCCACAGGTCTATTTATGATCTCATTCTTTATGCCTACATCATGGATCCATTTTGATCTTCTCTTGGTATATGGTGTTAAGTGTGGATCCATATCTAATTTTTGCCATACTAATTTCCAGTTTTCCCAACAGTTTTTTACGAATAATGAATTATTATCCCTAATGTTGGTATCTTTGGGTTTGTCAAAGATTAGATTGCTATAGATGTACACTTTTTTGTATTTTGTATCTAATCTGTTCCACTGATCTACCAGTCTATTTCTTAGCCAATACCAAATGGTTTTGGTCACTGCTGCTATATAATATAGCTTTAGATCAGGTACACTTAGACCACCTTCCTCTTATTACCGCTTAGCTGTATCCCACAGATTTGGTATGATGTCTCATCATTGTCATTAACTTGGGTGAAATTATTAATTGTTTCTATAATTTGCTCTTTCACCCAGTCATTCTTTAAGATGAGATTATTCAGTTTCCAATTACTTTTTGATCTATTTACCACTAACTTCTTACTGAATGTAGCTTTTATTGCATTGTGATCTAAGAAGAAGGCATTTATTATTTCTGCCTTCCTATATTTAATTTTGAGATCTTTATGTGCTAATAAATAGTCAATTTTTGTATAGGATCCATGAACTGCTGAGAAGAAAGTATATTCCTTTCTATTGCCATTCAGTTTTCTCCAAAGTTCTATCATACCTAGTTTTTCTAATGTTCTATTGACTTTTTAAAATTTCTTTCTTATTTGTTTTGTGGTTTGATTTGTCTAAGTCTGAGAGTGCAAGTTTGAGATGTCCCATTATTATAGTTTTACTGTCTATTTCTTCTTGCAATTCTCTTAACTTTTCCTTTAAAAAGTTGGATGCTATACCACTTGGTGCATATATGTTTAGTATTGATATGGCTTCATTATTTATGCTACATTTCAGCAGGATATAATTTCTTTCCTTATCTCTTTTAACTAGATCAACTTCTGCTTTTGCTTGATCTGAAATAAGGTTAGCTACCCCCTGCTTTTTTGGCTTTAGCTGAAGCATAATAGATTCTTCTCCAACCTTTTACCTTTACTCTGTATGTATCTCCCTGCTTTAAATGTGTTTCCTGTAAACAACATATCTGATTTTTGATCCAGTCTGCTATCATTCTCCGTTTGATGGGAACGTTCATCCCATTCACATTTACAGTTAAAATTATTAATTCTGTATTTCTTGCCATCATATTATCCCCAGATTATGTTTTTCCCATTTACCCCCCTGAACCCCTTCCCCAATATTTAATTTATAGACTGCACTTGTGATGCACAGCCCTCCCTTTTTTTTGTATCCCTCCCACTTCCCTCCAAGTCCCTTCCCTTATTCTCTTTTTCCTCTCCCCCCTTTTAATGAGGTGACAGATAATTCTCTGAAAAACAAATATGTCAATTATTTGCTCTTTGAGCCTCTTCTGATGAGAGTAAGATTCACACAATGTTTCTCCCCCTCTCTAAATTCCCTCAGATATGGTGTATTTTCTATGCCTCTTCCTGGGATGTACTTTCCTTCTTTTTATCACTCCTTCCCCTTTTTCTGATGCTACCCCGTTCCCTTTACTACATCCCCCTTTTTATCAGTAAAATCAAATTATCCATGCAGACTTTCTATATATCCACAACAGAGATACAGTTCTCAAGAGTTCTGTTTACCTTTTTCTGTTTCTCTTCAGTCTTGAGGATGTAGATCAAATTTTTTGTTTAAGTCTGTTTTTTTTCTTAGAAACATATAGAATTCCTCTATTTCATTGAATGACTATCTTCTTCCATGGAAAAAGATGCTAAACTTAGCTGGGTAGTTTATTCTTGCTTGCAATCCTGGATCTTTTGCCTTATGGAATATCAGGTTCCAGGCCCTTTTATCTTTTAATGTGGAGGCAGCCAGATCTTATGTGACCCTTATTGTGGCACCTTGGTATTTAAATTGTTTTTTTTCTAGCTGCTTGCAAGATCTTCTCCTTTGTGTGGTAATTATGCAGCTTAGCCACAATATTCCATGGTGTTATTTTTTTCAGAGTCTATTTCAGAAGGAGTTCGATGAATTCTTTTGATGTTTATTTTCCCTTCTGTTTCTATTATCTCTGGACAATTCTCTTTGATGATTTCCTGTAAAATAGAATCTAGGCTGTTTTTTTGGTCATAGTTTTTGAGAAGTCCAATGATCCTCAGATTATCTCTCCTAGATCTATTTTCCAGGTCTATAGATTTTCCCAGTTAGTATTTGACATTATTCTCCAGCTTTTCATTTTTTTTTTGTTTTGTTTGACTGATTCTTGGGTTCTCAATGAATCATTCATTTCTATTTGTTCCATCCTGAATTTTAAGGAGTTATTTTCTTCATTCACAGTTTTTAGTTCTATTTGTAAATGCCCAATTTTGTTTTTAAATGAATTATTTTGCTCTATTGAATTTTTTTCCATTTTCCTAATTTTTTTAGAGAATTCTTTTCTTTTTCCAATTCAGAAATCCTATTTTCTTGATACTTTTTCTCTTTTCTAATTCAGAAGTCCTACTTTCCTGTGATTTTTAAAAACCTTTTCTAATTCACAAATTTTGTTTCCCTGTATCTCCTGTGAATTCTTTATTTTTTCCAACTCCAATTTCATAGCTTCTCTTTCCTTTCCCCATTTTTCTTCAAACTCTCTTAATTTTTTAATAGTCTCTGCTAGGAGAGAGTTATGTGATGGGGGCAGGAATCATTCCCCTTTAGGCTGTTATCTGCTGACTCTCTGCTGTTAACTTCCTCGGGGTTGGATACCCGCTCTTTCTCTGTGTAGAAGGAATCAATGGTTCTTCTTTGCTTTTTATTTATATTTAAAAAATCTTTTGGGGTCTGTCCCTGGGGTAAGAAATTATTTATTTATTTCTTTATCAGCTTCCTCCCAGACCGGATGGATGCAGTGGCTACCGTTCCTGAGCTAAGAGAGAGCTCTGGGAGAGAGTTCCCCTCCCCCTCCCTGGAAGTCCCTCAGAGGACTGCTCTGTGAGGGCTCTGTGTGTCCTAGCATCTTTCCTTAGGTTTAAGACTGAACAGTAAAGGCAACTCAAAGCCGGCGAATGTGTCCCGGTGGGGCGTGGATGTCAGCAGGTGACGTGAAAAGCCCCTGCGGGGCGTGGATGTCAGCAGGTGACGTGAAAAGCCCCTGCGCTCAAACTGGTACTGTGTGCCCTGAAACCGTGGTCCCTATTTCAAAGGTTCTGCTTCTCTGGGAGTTCCATGGCTGAATTCCATAGCCTTCAGCCAAGCAAGACACTGTGTGTTACCTTGGGCCATGTCCACCTGCTTTTCAATCTCTTAACTACCCCCAGGTGAAAGCCCGAACAGCCTAAGTCGGCCATACCCACAGTGCTGAGATCTGTGGAATCACTTTCAGATTGGGGTGGTTCTAGGATCTGGCTTATATTTTAAAATGGCTTGATTTCTCCTCTGAACTGCTGTTTTATAAGCAGAGAGGAGCTAACAGCCTTTGACAGTTCTTCTATCTCAGTGGCTTCTCTGATCAGAGAGCCCTCCCCAGTGCGATCGGCGCAGTGTGCCACCACTCAACCATCTGTGCTGGCCTCTTTTTTTTTCCTCCACTGGGAACTTACCTTTTCTGTTGAAACTCCAGATTCTCTTCAGCTGGTAAGTCGTGCTTCCAGTCCTTGTGGTTTCTATCAGGCCAGCGCTATTTTTGAGGCTGATTTAAATAATTGGTAGTGAGGGAAGAAGGGAGCTCACAGGAGTGTATCTTCTCGGCCATCTTTGCTCCACCCCCCTACAAATACTTTCAAAAGAACCCTTTTGAATTCCAATAGGAGACTCAGGTTCTCACAACTTCCACCCCGATCTGAACCAACTTGGGACTCCACCCACAGGCCCCTTTAGCTAAATCTCTTATTATAAAAGAGCCAAGCTGAAGTCCTCTCTTTGCAGATGTTACTAACATGGCAGCCTTAGTCCCGGCACGCCAAAGGATCTCTGCCCACTGGAACACTGGTTCCTGTGCCCTCTTACTTCTACCTTCACCTTTTACAAATTAAATTAAACTTTAATTTTACTTCCAAACCCCATAATAAAACTCCTTTATCAATCTAGGTTTTTGGGTCTGTAAATTCCTTTACTCTGTGCTGCCACTAGACCTCAATTAAACTCTAATTTCATTACGTACCCCAATTCTAGACCTCATCATTTGATTCCCTGACAAAAATCCCCAAAACCTGGACATAATTTGGTTACCAAACAGAACCTCAACTTTTTCAGAACTCTCAGAACCAATTTGGGTTTTGAGCTGTTGATACCATATTCTTCTGAAAGAATATCTGCTTCCCATCTTTCATCTCACCTTATCTTTAAAAATAGTGGACACTGGGGGCGGAGCCAAGATGGCGGAGAAGAAACACACAACTCTGTGAATGTCCTCACTCCCTCACAAACAATTAGATAAATTAAGTCCCAAAATAAGCCCTGGACTGATAGATACCACAAGGACTGGAAGCACGACTTACCAGCTGAAGAGAATCTGGAGTTTCAACAGAAAAGGTCAGTCCCCAGTGGAGGAAGAAGAGAGGCCAGCACAGATGGCTGGGTACTAGCATACTCTGCCTATTGCGCTGGGGAGGGCTCTGGGATCAGAGAAGCCATTGAGTTAAAGGAATCTGGCACAGGCTGTTAGCTCTTCTCTGCTAATTATTTAGCAGTTCAGAAGAGAAAGCTAAAATACTTTAAAAACTCAGATTAGATTTTCCCCGGATCCTGGAGGTGACTCAGCAAATCTCGGCACCAGGGAGTGTGGCCTGAGCTACCACCTGAGAATAGTTAAGAGATTGACAAGTTGGCGAATACGGCCCAGAGCAACACACACTGCCTAGTTTAGCTAGAGGGAGTGGAACTCAGCTCCAGGAAGTCACAGAAAAGCGGAACCTTTGAACTAGGGACCACGGTTTCTGGCAGACACTTCCAGTTTGAGCACAGGGGCTTTTCATGTCACATGCTGCAGACATCCACGCCCCACCCGGACACATAGGCTGGGCTTTGTGCTGCCTTTACTGTTCAGCGCCCTCTGGGCACAGCAGTGCTAATCACCTCTGAGGCACTTCCAGGGAGGGGGTGGGGAACTCTCTCCCAGAGCTCTATCTTGGCTCAGGCACAGGAGCCGCTGCATCCATCCGGTCTGGGAGGAAGCTGGTAAAGAAGTAAATAAATAATTTCCTACCCCAGGGACAGACCCCAAAAGATTTTTTAAATATGAGCAAAAAAGCCAGAAAAACCATAGATTCCTTCTATACAGAGAAAGAGCGGGTATCCAACCCCGAGGAAGTTAACAGTAGAGAGACAGCAGATAACAACCCAAAGGGGAATGATTCCTGCCCCCCATCACATAACTCACTCCTTGAAGAAACTATTAAAAAATTAAGGGAGTTTGAAGAAAAATGGGGAAAGGAAAGGGAAGCTATGATAGAGAATAACAACATCCTGAAATTGGAGTTGGAAAAAATAAAGAATTCACAGGAGATGCAGGCAAACAAAATTTATGAATTAGAAAAGGTTAAAAAAACACAGGAAAGTAGGATTTCTGAATTGGAAAAGATAAAAAAGTCTCAAGAAAAGAGAATTTCTGAATTGGAAAAAGAAAATAATTCTCAAAAAAAATTAGGGAAATGGAAAAAAATTCAATAGAGCAAAATAATTCATTTAAAAACGAAATTGGGCATTTACAAAAGGAACTAAAAACTGTGAAAGAAGAAAATAACTCCTTAAAAGTCAGGATGCAACAAATAGAAATGAATGATTCACAGAGAACCCAAGAATCAGTCAAACAAAACAAAAAAAAAAAAAAAAAAAAAAAATGAGAAGCTGGAGAACAACATCAAATACTTACTGGGAAAATCTATAGACCTGGAAAATAGATCTAGGGGAGATAATCTGCAGATCATTGGACTTCCAGAAAACTATGACCAAAAAAAGAGCCTAGATTCTATTTTACAGGAAATTATCAAAGAGAACTGTCCAGAGATAATAGAAACAGAAGGGAAAGTAGATGTGGAAAGAATTCATCGAACTCCTTCTGAAATAGACCCTAAAAAAAAGAACACCAAGGAATATTGTGGCTAAGCTGCAGAATTACCACACAAAGGAGAAAATCCTGCAAGCAGCTAGAAAAAAACAATTTAAATACCAAGGTGCCACAATAAGGGTCACTCAAGATCTGGCTGCCTCCACATTAAAAGATAGAAGGGCCTGGAACCCGATATTCCGTAAGGCAAAAGATCAAGGACTGCAACCAAGAATGAACTACCCAGCTAAATTTAGCATCTTTTTCCATGGAAGAAGATGGTCATTCAATGAAACAGAGGAATTCTATATGTTTCTAAGAAAAAAAATAGACTTAAACAAAAAATTTGATCTACATCCACAAGACTGAAGAGAAACAGAAAAAGGTACACAGAACCCTTGAGAACTGTAAGTCTGTTGTGGGTATATAAAAAGTACTCAAGGATAATTTGATTTTACTGATATAAAAGAAAAAAAGGGGAGTGTAGTAAAGGGAAGGAGGTCGGTTCAGAAAAAAGGGGAAGGAATGATAAAAAGAGGGAAATTACATCCCAGGAAGAGGCATAGAAAATACACCATATCTGAGGGAATTTAGTGAGGGGGAGAATCATTGTGTGAATCTTACTCTCATCAGGAGAGGCTCAAAGAGTAAATAATTAACATATTTGTTTTTCAGAGAATTTTCTCTCACCTCATTAAAAGGGGGGAGAGGAAAAGGGAAAAGGAAAAGGAGAATAAGTGAAGGGACTTGGAGGGAGGGGGGAGGGATACTAAAAAAAAAAAGAGGGAGGGTTGCGCGTCACAAGGGGGGTCTGTAAATTAAATATCGGGGAGGGGGATCAGGGGGGTCAAGGGAAAAAAGCATAATCTGGGGATAATACGATGGCAGGAAATACAGAATTAGTAATTTTAACTGTAAATGTAAATGGGATGAACGATCCCATCAAACAGAGACGGATAGCAGATTGGATCAAAAATCAGAACCCTACAATATGTTGTCTACAGGAAACACACTTAAAGCAGGGAGATACATACAGAGTAAAGGTAAAAGGTTGGAACAGAGCCTATTATGCTTCAGGTAAAGCCAAAAAAGTAGGGGTAGCTATCCTTATCTCAGATCAAGCAAAAGCAGAAGTAGATCTAGTTAAAAAAGATAAGGAAGGAAACTATATCCTGCTGAAAGGTAGCATAAATAATGAAGCCATATCAATACTAAACATATATGCACCAAGTGGTATAGCATCTAACTTTCTAAAGGAAAAGTTAAGAGAATTGCAAGAAGAAATAGACAGTAAAACTAAAATAGTGGGAGATCTCAACCTTGCACTCTCAGATTTAGACAAATCAAACCACAAAACAAACAAGAAAGAAATTAAAAAAGTAAATAGAACATTAGAAAAACTAGGTATGATAGACCTTTGGAGAAAACTGAATGGCAATAGAAAGGAATATACTTTCTTCTCAGCAGTTCATGGATCCTATACAAAAATAGACCATATATTAGGACATAAAGATCTCAAAATTAAATGTAGGAAGGCAGAAATAATAAATGCCTTCTTCTCAGATCACAATGCAATAAAAGCTACATTCAGTAAAAAGTTAGGGGTAAATAGACCAAAAAGTAATTGGAAACTGAATAATCTCATCTTAAAGAATGACTGGGTGAAAGAGCAAATTATAGAAACAATTAACAATTTCACCCAAGATAATGACAATGATGAGACATCATATCAAAATCTTTGGGATGCAGCTAAAACAGTAATAAGGGGAAATTTTATATCTTTAGAGGCTTATTTGAAGAAAATAGAGAAAGAGAAGATTAACGAATTGGGCTTACAACTTAAAAGGCTAGAAAAAGACCAAATTATAAACCCCTAACCAAAAATTAAACTTGAAATACAAAAATTAAAAGGAGAAATCAATAATATTGAAAGTAAAAAAACTATTGAATTAATAAATAAAACCAAGAGTTGCTTTTATGAAAAAGACAATAAAATAGATAAGCCTTTGGTAAATTTGATCAAAAAAAAAGAAAGAAGAAAAACAAATTGATAGTCTTACAAATGAAAAGGGGGATCTTTCCACCAATGAAGAGGAAATTAGAGAAATATTAAGGAGTTACTTTGCCCAACTTTATGCCAATAAATTTGATAACTTAAGTGAAATGGATGACTTCCTCCAAAAATATAGGCTCCCTAGATTAACAGAGGAGGAGATAAATTGCTTAAATAGTCCCATTTCAGAAAAAGAAATAGAACAAGCTATTAATCAACTCCCCAGGAAAAAATCCCCAGGGCCAGATGGATTCACATGTGAATTCTACCAAACATTTAAAGAACAATTAGCCCCAATGTTATATAAATTATTTGAAAAAATAGGGGATGAAGGAGTCCTACCAAACTCCTTTTATGACACAGACATGGTACTGATACCTAAACCAGGTAGATCGAAAACTGAGAAAGAAAATTATAGACCAATCTCCTTAATGAATATTGATGCTAAAATCTTAAATAAGATATTAGCAAAAAGACTTCAGAAAATCATCTCCAGGGTAATACACTATGATCAAGTAGGATTTATTCCAGGAATGCAGGGCTGGTTTAATATTAGGAAAACTATTAATATAATTGACCATGTTAATAATCAAATTAATAAGAACCATATGATCATCTCAATAGATGCAGAAAAAGCATTTGACAAAATCCAACATCCATTCCTACTAAAAACTCTTGAGAGTATAGGAATAAATGGACTATTCCTTAGAATAATCAGGAGCATATATTTAAGACCTTCAGTAAGCATAATTTGCAATAGAAATAAACTGCAACCTTTCCCAGTAAAATCAGGAGTGAAACAAGGTTGCCCACTATCACCATTACTATTCAATATAGTACTAGAAATGCTAGCCTCGGCAATAAGAGCCGAGAAAGAGAGTCAAGGAATTAGAATAGGAAATGAGGAAATCAAACTATCACTCTTTGCAGATGATATGATGGTATACTTAGAGAACCCCAAAGACTCTGCTAAAAAGGTACAGAAATAATTCAAAATTTCAGCAAAGTGGCAGGATACAAAATAAATCCACATAAATCCTCGGCATTTTTATATATCACTAACACAATGCAACAGCAAGAGATACAAAGAGAAATTCCATTCCAAACAAATGTTGAGAGTATAAAGTATTTGGGAATCCATCTACCAAAGAAAAGTCAGGAATTATATGAGAAAAATTACAAAATACTTGCCACAAAAATAAAATCAGATTTAAATAATTGGAAAGACATTCAGTGCTCTTGGATAGGCCGAGCAAATATAATAAAGATGACAATACTCCCCAAACTAATCTATTTATTTAGTGCTATACCAATCAGACTCCCAAGAAACTATTTCAATGACCTAGAAAATATAACAACAAAATTCATATGGAAGAATAAAAGGTCGAGAATTGCAAGGGAACTAATGAAAAAAAAAAACTCAGAGGAAGGTTGTCTAAGTGTACCTGATCTAAAGCTATATTATATAGCAGCAGTCACCAAAACCATTTGGTATTGGCTAAGAAATAGACCGGTAGATCAGTGGAACAGATTAGATACAAAGGACAAAAAAGGATACATATATAGCAACCTAATCTTTGACAAACCCAAAGATACCAACATTAGGGATAAAAATTCATTATTCGGAAAAAACTGTTGGGAAAACTGGAAATTAGTATGGCAGAAATTAGATATGGATCCACACTTAACACCATATACCAAGATAAGATCAAAATGGGTCCATGATTTAGGCATAAAGAGGGAGATAATAAATAGATTAGAGGAACAGAGGATAATCTACCTCTCAGACTTGTGGAGGAGGAAGGTATTTATGACCAGAGGAGAACTAGAGATCATTATTGATCACAAAATAGAAGATTTTGATTACATCAAACTAAAAAGTTTCTGTACAAAAAAATACTAATGCAAACAAGATTAGAAGGGAAGTAACAAATTGGGAACATATTTTTAAAAACAAAGGCTCTGACAAAGGTCTCATTTCCAAAATATATAGAGAACTGACCCTAATTTATAAGAAACTTAACCATTCTCCAGTTGATAAATGGTCAAAGGATATGAACAGACAATTCTCAGAGGAAGAAATTGAAACTATATCCACTCACATGAAAGAGTGTTCCAAATCACTACTGATCAGAGAAATGCAAATTAAGACCACTCTGAGATACCACTACACACCTTGGTTAAGATGACAGGAACAAATAATGATGAATGTTGGAGGGGATGTGGGGAAACTGGGACACTAATACATTGCTGGTGGAGTTGCGAAAGAATCCAGCCATTCTGGAGAGCAATCTGGAATTATGCCCAAAAAGTTATCAAACTGTGCATACCCTTTGACCCAGCAGCACTACTACTGGGATTATATCCCAGAGAAATACTAAAGAGCAGAAAGAGACACATATGTCCCAAAATGTTTGTGGCAGCTCTTTTTGTTGTAGCTAGAAACTAGAAGATGAATGGATGTCCATCAGTTGGAGAATGGTTGGGTAAATTATGGTATATGAAGGTTATGGAATATTATTGCTCTGTAAGAAATGACCAGCAGGAGGAATACAGAGAGGCCTGGAGAGACTTAAATCAACTGATGATGAGTGAAATGAGCAGAACCAGAAGATCACTGTACACTTCAACAACAATACTGTATGAGGATGTATTCTGATGGAAGTGGAAATCTTCAACATAAAGAAAAACCAACTCACTTCCAGTTGATCAATGATAGACAGAGGTAGCTACACCCAGAGAAGTAACACTGGGAAGTGAATGTAAATTGTTAGCTCTAATATCTGTCTGCCCAGGTTGCATGTACCTTCGGAATCTAATGTTTATTGTGCAACAAGAAAATGATATTCACACACATGTATTGTATCTAGACTATATTGTAACACATGTAAAATGTATGGGATTGCCTGTCATCGGGGGGAGGGAATAGAGGGGGGGGGATAAATTGGAAAAATGAATACAAGGGTTAACATTATAAAAAATATATATATAATAAAAAATTATTAAGTAAAAAAAAAAAAAAAATAGTGGACACTTCAACCGGGTCTGGGCTGTGGGCAGTATTCTCCAGAGGAGGGTATTTGCATTTAAGGCAAAAAGGCCTCTTTTTTGTCACACTCTATTTTTCAGAGATAGCAGGACCATGAAATCTGGAACTTGGGTCGAGGTAAAAGACTTTTTTTTTTCTTTCCCTATCTTGCAGTGGACATCCAAGCCACTTCAGGCTTGGGTTGTTGTTAGAGCTTTATGCTTGGCCACAATTCTTTCCTGCGGATTGACAAAAGGCCTCCTTTTGTCTCATTCTCTGTCTCTAGAGATACAAGTGGCTGCAAGAATTTGGAAAGTAAAAGCTTTTACCTTTTACACAATCTACATATACCTCTGCCTCTAAAATCCTTCCTCAAGCAGATGCTTTGTTTGAGGAAACTCCCTCTGTCCAAATCCTTTCAGAGACAAAGAACCTTCTTTTGCATCTCAAGGTATTTCTAATACTTTTTTCTCTCACCAGAATGTCCTGCCCTCAGGCAGGAACTCAGAGACAGAACAGAAATTGTCTCTTTAACACAGCGCCCAGACCAAGGAGACACATGGTCATTTTGGGCACCCCACCCTCTTGGAGGTCCCAGGCTGTTAGGATTACTAGGTGCTAACTTGCTTGTCTAATTTAGCATGGTACTTAAGAATTCTCTAGCTCACACCTTTAGTTCACACCTTTAGTGCAAACCTTTAAAGGAGTTTACGCCTTTAAAAGGAGCTTACGCATTGGTCTGTAAGGAGTTCCCACAAGCCCAAGGGACTACCCACAAGCCCATTCTCTGGGAGGATAAAAGAAGCCAACATTGAGTCTTGAAGTCAGTCTGGAAGGAAACAGCTTGGAAGAAGGCAGCCAGGAAGAGGTTACAGTCTGGAAGGAGTCTGGATTGGGTCAAGGACAAGACTTCCCAGGAGAACTTCAGAGAACCTGGAGGAGATTCAGAGTCAGGATTCAAGAAGAGGAAGATTCGAGATCCTATCTTTGTGCTCGAGACTGAAGCTGGCTGGATAGATTCTGACAGGAAAAAATCCAAGACTTTGAAAGACATAATACAGGACTAAAGCCAAGGCTGCCTTCCCAGAAGCTCTCCAAAGAGATCTGCACCCAGAGAACAATTGTATTCTAGAGACAACAGAACACTAGATTTTGGTGCCCAACGTGGGGCAAGAACTTATTCTGAGCCCTTCAGAGAAGCTAGCCTGGACATGACACCAGGCCAGCACTCTTCTTTGATCTGTTCTCACCAGAGAAACTTAAGAGAATCTGTGTTTGAGCCCTTCTCCTACTCCACTGTTTAATATAATGGAGTCTGTAATGGTCAGGCTGTAGCCATGAGGAGAAAGATCACTGAACTGGGGTGAGCTTGGAGATATGTCTCTACCTGGCCACTACTCCTGAACAAGGGTAAGTGGTCTCTCCTTCAGGTCTTGAATGACCATCTTCTTCCATGAAAAAAAAAATACTAAACTTAGCTGGGTAGTTTATTCTTGGATGCAATCCTTGATCTTTTGCCTTTTGGAATATCAAGTTCCAGGCCCTTCTATCTTTTAATGTGGAGGCAGCCAGATCTTGAGTGACCCTTATTGTGGCACCTTGGTATTTAAATTGTTTTTTTTCTAGTTGCTTGCAAGATTTTCTCCTTTGTGTGGTAATTCTGCAGCTTAGCCACAATATTCCGTGGTGTTCTTTTTTTAGGGTCTATTTCAGGAGTTCGATGAATTCTTTCAACGCCTATTTTACCGTCTGTTTCTATTATCTCTGGACATTTCTCTTTGATGATTTCCTGTAAAATAGAATCTAGGCTCTTTTTTTGGTCATAGTTTTCTGGAAGTCTAATGATCCTCAGATTATCTTTCCTAGATCTATTTTCCAGGTCTATATATTTTCCCAGTAAATATTTGACATTATTCTTCAGCTTTTCATTTTTTTTTTTTTTGTTTTTTTGTTTTTTTGTTTTTTTTTTATTGATTCTTGGGTTCTCAATGAATCATTCATTTCTATTTGTTCTATCCTGAATTTTAAGGAGTTATTTTCTTCATTCACAGTTTTTAGTTCCTTTTGTATATGCCCAATTTCGTTTTTAAATGAATTATTTTGCTCTATTAATTTTTTCCATTTCCCTAATTTTTTTAGAGAATTATTTTCTTTTTCCAATTCAGAAATCCTATTTTCTTGGGACTTGTTTTTCTTTTCCAGTTCAGAAATCCTACTTTCTTGAGAATTTTTTTATCTTTTCCAATTCAGAAATCCTACTTTCCTGTGATTTTTTAACATTTTCTAATTCACAAATTTTGTTTCCCTGAATCTCCTGTGAATTCTTTATTTTTTTCCAACTCCAATTTTATAGATTCTCTTTCCTTTCCCCTTTTTTTTTTCAAACTCTCTTTATTTTTTAATAGTCTCTTCTAGGAGAGAGTTATGTGATGGGGGCAGGAATCGTTCCCCTTTAGGCTGTTATCTGCTGATTCTCTGCTGTTAACTTCCTCAGGGTTGGATACCCGCTCTTTCTCTATGTAGAATGAATCAATGGTTATTTTTTGCTTTTTACTCACAATTAAAAAATCTTTTGGCGTCTGTCCCTGGGGTAGATAATTATTTATTTATTTCTTTACCAGCTTCCTCCCAGACCGGATGGATGCAGCGGCTCCTGCCCATGAGCTAAGAGAGAGCTCTGGGAGAGAGTTCCCCTCCCCCTCCCTAGAAGTGCCTCGGAGGTGATTAGCAGGGTTGTGCTTTGAGGGCACTGTGTGTCCTAGCAACTTCCCTGAGGTTTATGACTGAACAATAAAGGCAATACAAAGCCCAGCCAATGCATCCCGTGGGGCGTGGATGTTAGCAGCTGACGTGAAAAGCCCCTGCACTCAAACTGGAAGTGTTTGCCCAGAAATCTCGGTCCCTATTTCAAAGGTTTCCTTCCCTGGGATTTCTGCGGTTGAGTTCCACAGCCTCCAGCCAAGCCAGGCACTTTGTGTTGCCTTGGGCCATGTCTGCCTGCTCTTCAACCTCTTAACTACCCCCAGGTGAAAGCCCAGACAGCCTAAGTTGGCCATACCCTCATTGCAGAGATCTGTTGTGTCACTTCCAGATTGGGGTGGTTCTAGAATCTGGCTTTATATTTTAAAGTGGCTTGATTTCTATTCTGAACTGCTGTTTTATAAGCAGAGAAGAGCTAACAGCCTGTGCCAGATTCTTCTATCTCAGTGGCTTCTCTGATCCTGGAGCCCTCCCCAGCACAATCAGCACAATGTGCTACCACCCAAACCTCTGTGCTGGCCTCTTTTTTTTTCCTCCATTGGGAACTGACCTTTTCTGTTGAAACTCTAGTTTCTCTTCAGCTGCTAAGTCGTGCTTCCAGTCCTTGTGGTTTCTATCATTCCAGCGCTATTTTTGAGGCTGATTTAACTAATTGGTAATGAGGGAAGAAGGGAGCTCACAAAATCACGTGTATCTTCTCAGCCATCTTGGCTCTGCCCCAGCATCTAAATTCTTAAAAGAGAAATTAAGAGAGCTGCAAGAAGAAATAGGCAGCAAAACTATAATAGTGGGAGATCTCAACCCTGCACTGTCAGAATTAGATAAATAAAACATCAAAATAAATAAGAAAGAAGTCAAAGAGGTAAACAGAATACTAGAAAAGTTTGATATGATAGATTTTTGGCAAAAGCTAAATGGAGACAGAAAGCAGTATACTTTCTTCTCAGAAGATCATGAAACCTATACAAAAATTGATCATATATTAGGGCATGAAAAACTCAAAAGAAAAATGCAGTAAGGCAGAAATAATAAATGCATCCTTTTCAGACCACAATGCAATCAAAATTACATTTAATAAAAAGCCAAGGGAAAATAGACCAAAAAGTAATTGGAAACTAAATAATCTTATACTAAAGAATGATTGGGTAAAACAGCAAATCATAGACACAATAACTTCATCCAAGAAAATGACAATAATGAGACATCATACCAAAATGTGTGGGATACAGCCAAAGCAGTAATAAGGGGAAGTTTTATATCTCTACAGGCCTACTTGCATAAAATAGAGAAAGAGAGGGCTAAAGAATTGTGCTTACAACTAAAATTACTAGAAAAGAAACAAATTAAAAACCCCCAAACAAACATAAAACTCGAAATTCAAAAAATAAAAAGTGAGATTAATAAAATTGAAAGTAAAAAATAAACTATTGAATTAATTAATAAAATTAAGAGTTGGTTCTATGAAAAAACCAACAAAAAAGACAAACCCTTAGTAAACCTGATTAAAAAAAGAAAAGAGAAAAAGCAAATTGTCTCGAAAATGAAAAGGGAGAACTCACCACTAATGAAGAGGAAATTAAAGCAATAGTTAGGAGCAACTTTGCTCAACTTTATGCTAATAAATTCGATAACTTAAATGAAATGGAAGAATACCTTCAAACATATAGCTTGCCCAGATTAACAGAGGAAGAAGTAAGTAGTCTAAATAGTCCCATCTCAGAAAAAGAAATAGAACAAGCCAATAACCAGCTTCCTAAGAAAACGTTCCCAGGACCAGATGGATTTACATGTGAATTCTACCAAACATTTAAAGAACAACTAACTCCAATGCTATGTAAACTATTTGAAAAAATAGGGATTGAAGGAGTCCTACCAAATTCCTTTAATGACACAGACATGGTACTGATACCTAAACCAGGTAGATCGTAAACTGAGAAAGAAAACTATAGACTAATTTCCTTAATGAACATTGATGCTAAAATCTTAAATAAGATATTAGCAAAAAGATTCCGAAAATCATCCCCAGGATAATACACTATGATCAAGTTGGATTTATACCAGGAATGCAAGGCTGGTTTAATATAAGGAAAACTATTAGCATAATTGACCATATTAATAATCAATTTAATAAAAAAAAACATATGATCATCTCAATAGATGTAGAAAAATCATTTGATAAAAAAGATATTAGCAAAAAGATTTCAGAAAATCATCCCCAATGTATTCTGATGGAAGTGGAAATCTTCAACATAAAGAAGATCCAACTCACTTCCAGTTGATCAATGATGGACAGGGGTAGCTGCACCCAGAGAAGAAACACTGGGAGGGGAATGAAAATTGTTAGCACTAATATCTGTCTGCCCAGGTTGCATGTACCTTCGGATTCTAATGTTTATTGTGCAACAAGAAAATGATATTCGCACACATGTATTGTACCTAGACTATATTGTAACACATGTAAAATGTATGGTATTGCCTATCATCGGGGGGAGGGAATAGAGGGAGGGGGGAAATTTGGAAAAATGAATACAAGGGATAATATTATAAAATATATATATATATATATATATATATATATATATATATATATATATATAATAAAAAAAAAACATTGAAAAAAAAGAAAAAAAAAAAAAGAAGAAGCCAAATTTCTATAAATTAACAATATGGTATTATATATAGAAAGCCTAGATAATAAAATATTTCAATAAAAAAAAAAAAATCATCCCCAGGATAATACACTATGACTAAATGGGATTTATATCAGGAATGCAAGGCTGGTTTAATATTAGGAAAACTATTAGTATAATTGACCATATTAATAATCAAATTAATAAAAAACATATGATCATCTCAATAGATGCAGAAAAAGCATTTGACAAAATCCAACATCCATTCCTACTAAAAACACTTGAGAGTATAGGAATAATTGGACTATTCCTTAAAATAATAATGAGCATATATTTAAAACCATCCGTAAACATCATATGTAATGGTGATAAACTAGAACCTTTCCCTGTAAGATCAGGAGTGCAACAACGTTGCCCACTATCTCCATTACTATTCAATATAGTCCTAGAAACTCTAGCCTTGGCAATAAGAGCCGAGAAAGAGATTCAGGGAATTAGAGTAGGAAAGGATGAAATCAAATTATCACTCTTTGCAGATGACATGATGGTATACTTAAAGAACCCCAAAGAGTCTGGTAAAAAACTATTAGAAATAATTCAGAATTTTAGCAAAGTGGCAGGATACAAAATAAATTCACGTAAATCCTCAGCTTTTTTATACATTGCCAACACAATCCAACAGCAAGAGATACAAAGAGAAATTCCATTCAAAATAAAGGTCGATAGTATAAAATATTTGGGAATATATCTATCAAAGGAGAGTCAGGAATTATAAGAGCAAAATTTCAAAACACTTGCCGCAAAAATAAAGTCAGATTTAAATAATTGGAAAGACATTCAGTGCTCTTGGATAGGTCGAACAAATATAATTAAGATGACAATACTCCCTAAACTAATCTATTTATTTAATGCTATACCAATCAGACTCCCAAGAAACTATTTTAATGACCTAGAAAAATAACCGAATTCATATGGAACAACAAAAGGTCGAGAATTTCAAGGGAAGTAATGAAAAATAAAATAAATGAAGGTGGTCTAGCTGTACCTGATCTAGAACTGTATTATAAATCCACATTCACCAAAACCATTTGGTATTGGCTAAGAAATAGACTAGTTGATCACTGCAATAGGTTCGGTTCACAGGGCAAGATAGTGAATAAAAATAGCAATCTAGTGTTTGATGAACCCAAAGATTCCAAATTTTGGGATAAGAATTCATTATTTGACAAAAACTCCTGTGAAAACAGGAAATTAGTATGGCAGAAAGTAGGCATGGACGTACATTTAACACCACATACTAAGATAAGATCAAAATGGGTCCATGATTTAGGCATAAAGAACGAAATCATAAATAAATTGGAGGAACATGGGACGTTTTACCTCTCGGACTTCTCGAGGAGGAAGGAGTTTGTGTCCAAGGGAGAACTACAGACCATTATTGATCACAAAATAGAAAATTTTGATTACACAAAATTAAAAAGTTTCTGCACAAACAAAACCAATGCAAACAAGATTAGAAGGGAAGTAACAAATTGGGAAAACATTTTTACAGTTAAAGGTTATGATAAAAACCTCATTTCCAAAATATACAGAGAATTGACTTTAATTTATAAGAAATCAAGCCATTCTCCAATTGATAAATGGTCAAAGGATATGAGCAGACAATTTTCAGATGATGAAATTGAAACTAATTCCACTCATATGAAAGAGTGTTCCAAATCACTATTGATCAGAGAAATCCAAATTAAGACTACTCTGAGATATCATTGCACACCTGAGAGATTGGCTAAGATGAAAGGAACAAATAATGATGAATGTTGGAGGGGCTGTGGGAAAACTGGGACACTAATGCATTGTTGATGGAGTTGTGAAAGAATCCAATCATTCTGGAGAGCAATCTGGAATTTTGCCCAAAAAGTTATCAAAATGTGCATACCCTTTGACCCAGCAGTGCTACTACTGGGCTTATATCCCTAGGAAATACTAAAGAAGGGAAAGGGACCTGTATGTGCCAAAATGTTTGTGGCAGCCCTTTTCATAGTGGTTAGAAACTGGAAATGAATGGATGTCCATCAATGAGAATTGTTGGGTAAATTATGGTATATGAATGTTATGGAATATTATTGTTCTATAAGAAATGATCAACTGGAGGAATACAGAGAAGCTTGGAGAGTCTTATATCAACTGATGCTGAGTGAAACGAGTAGAACTAGGGGATCATTATACACTTCAACAATGATACTGTATGAGGATGTATTTTGATGGAAGTGGTTATCTTCAACATAGAGAAGAACTAATCCAATACCAATTGATCAGTGATGGACAGAATCAGCTACACCCAGAAAAGGAACACTGGAAAATGGGTGTAAACTGAGAGTATTGATTTTGTTTTGTTTTGTTTTGTTTCTCTTCCCAGATTATTTTTAGCTTGTGAATACAATTCTTCCTTTGCAACAACAACAACAAAATTCGGTTCTGCATATATATATATATATATATATATATATATATATATATTGTACCTAGGATATACTATAAGATATTTAAGATGTATGGGAATGCCTGCCATCTAGGGGAGGGGGTAGAGGGAAGGAGGGGAAAAACTTGGAACAGAAGGGAGTACAAGGGATAATGTTGTAAAAAATTTACCTAAGCATATGTACTCTCAAAGAAAATGTTATAATTATAAAAATTAATAAAAAATTGTGAATGGGAAAAAAAAAACTCTATTTACAATTTTAGCAAAGTTGCAAAATACAAATAAATTCACATGAATCATCAGCATTTCTATATGTTACCAACAAAGCTTAATAGCAGCTAAAGAGACAAAGAAAAATTCCACTTCAAATAACTGTAGATAATATAATATTTTGGGGAATCTACCTGGTAAGACAAAGTTGGAACTATATGAACACAATTACAAAACACTTTCCACACAAAAGTCATATATAAATAACTGGAAGAATATCAAATGTTCATGGATAAGATGTGTCAATGTGATAAAAATGGAAATTCTCCCTCTATTAATGTAGTTATTCAGTTCCATACCAATCAAAATGCCAAGAAAGTACTTTACAGACCAAAAAATATAACAACAAAATTCAGCTGGAGAACAAAAAGTCAAGAATTTTAATGCAATTATTGAAAAATAATACAAAT